>NC_138061.1:2500-602500 GCF_964194185.1 Rhinolophus hipposideros
TTCTGCAATCGCAAATCCATAGCTACTGACTCTAGAGACATTGGTGACTGTAGTCACCCATATACGCTCTTCATTATCAGCTATAAAGCGTGGCATACATCCAGGTAATCTCTAAGGAGACAAAGATGCCCTTAATTTTCCAGTGATCTTAAGACAGACTGAAGCACCTAATGCAAACTATCCTCAGGGGATCCATGAGGCGATTTATGAGCCTTTCCCCTTTAAATAACTAAAATAATTAAAACAAGTGATTTGGCAGTTTGGAGTCAATTGTCCCTATACCATTGGCCTTGTTAAAAGTATTGCTGATGGCAATCGGATGATTCCCGCTGATAGGCATGCTTTAGCGAAAACTTCTCTAACTCCTTCTCAATACCTCCAATTTAAAACTTGGTGGATTGATGGTGCAGAGACACGGGAAAGAAAATCATGCTCGTAATATAGATATTTCTGCTGACCAGCTATTAGGGAAGGGACTTTGGACTTAGACCGCTGATCAGCTAGATATGGAACAATTGGCTGTTGAACAATTAAAACAAATTTGTCTAGCAGCATGAAAAAGATTGAGATAGATGGTGACACTTCCTCCTCACTTCATAGATTTTACAAGGTCCACAGGAATCTTATTCAGATTTCCTTGCCAGTTTGCAAGAAGCCGATAACAAACGAATCCTGCTATTGCAGATTATTTTTCAAATTATGGCTTTTGAGAACGCAAACTAAGAATGTAATAGTGCCATTGCCACACAAAAAGGAAAAACTGATGGTATGAATACCTTAGGCTGTGTCAAGAAGTGCGGACAGAAGACCATAAAGCTGCTGTGTTAGCTAATGCCAGTAGAGGGGCAATTCAGGTAAATGACAAGTTTTCTGGCACATGCCATAATTGTGGAAAGCCAGAACATAATAAAACAATTGCACAGTTAAGGAAAAAAAGCTCCCGGCTGCAAAGTCCTTCTCCGCCCTAGGGTCCTAAACAACCAGGGGTTTGTTCCTGTTGTAAACAAGGAAACCACTGGGCCTCTGAATGCCAATCTAAATATCATTAAGATGGGACCTAACTTGAGGGGCTGAGAGCGGGCCAGACCCAGACCCAGAGGATAACAGTGGTGTTTGTGAGTCAGGCGGCACCTCAAATGTACCAGAGGGTGCCTCCTCCTCAAACTTATCTGCTCAAAATTAACCCCTGTCACTGGGGAAGTGCTGCATTTAATATCTGCACGGCTAAAGATGTTCTGATGCTTCCAGGGGAAACCCCCCTTTGTGTGCCCATGGGCATAATTGGACCAATCCCTCAAACTACAGCTGGACTTCTCCTTGGTCACTCAAGCTTAACATCAAAAGGAGTTATAGTCCACACTGGAATAACAGATCCACAGTTCAAGAGAGCCATTCAAATTGAAAAAGCTGTTGCCGGCTCTGGCTTTTCCCTTGCACCTGTTTGTGAGAGAACAAAGATCAGTTCTCTCCACTTATCTCAACAGTGCTGTTACAATATGAGACATGACCCTGTGAGGGTACATACCTCAAGACATCATGGTACCTTGTGCTTCAGCTGTTTACAAACATAGGTTGATTGGTTAAACATTTTTCTGCTATGATGTATGACTCTCAAAGACCATGGAACAATCTTACTTTCTTGTATTTCTATACCTATCCATAAAAACCTCTAATCGGCCTTATTCTGGGCTCCACTCCTGAGACAGAGACTCCTGGGCTTTGAGAGATTTTAACTGCATTAAGTATGTTTGTTTCTTAAAAACTTAACCCAAGGTACCCCTTCTCACACCCTCACTGCCCTGTGCTACGTGCGGCAGGTGACCGTGAATCTATGCAACACCCTGCCTTTGAAAGACCCTGGCCACTTTCTCTCGTGAGACTGGTGGGCATGGCTCTCTCGTGACCCTGTGATTTCAAGAGTTCCTGGCCACTTGCTCTCATCGCCTGTTCTTGGTGGAAGGTGATCTCCCCATTTATAGTATGACAGTGGCTCTTCCACAGAATTCTTGCAAGCCTGGACCATGAATCTACATGAGCTTGTTAAACTCACATTCAGTTAGTTATGTGGGAAAATGATCCGACAGTAATTGCTGACTTTCATTGGACCCAGAGAAAGTATACTTGGGAAAATGGTTGACAAGATGTATCCATGTGAAACCAGTCTGAAAAGGTGATCAGGAAAATTCCCACAAGCTGACATACTGCCTTATCCCTGGCATGCCCTCTCTTCAGGGGCTGAATGATGTGAAGCTGAATGGAGTAATTACGTCTAAGGTTCACCTTACACCTTATCCAGGGCACCCCCTCTGCCCTCGTGCTGCCTGAAGCCAAAATGGGAACAAACTATTGAAATGGTCCACAGGTATAGTATTCTTACAGCCATGTTGTAGCACAATAGATCTGTTGGCACTGAATAAAGTTCCCATTTTCACTGCAATCCCTATTTAGACATTCCTGTTCACATTTTATTATTACCAATGACACTAGGTTGACAAGCCACCTGATACCAGAGCCAGATTCGACACACAAACCCTGGGTTCTGCAACCTCGACTGGGGACCTGACCATTTGCCCAAAGCAGGAGCAGAGACCCTGAGACAATTCTGGAACAGAAGCAGGAACACAAGTTGAGCCATTCCCAAAGCCAGAACACAAACACGGATGCTAGACTTCGACCGCCAGAGCCTGACATGTGAGGCTGAAGCACAGGTGCTGGACTGCAGACACCAGACCTTGGAGCCACAGCTGGACGTATCCTACAGATGTGGGCGCGAGACCTGAAAGTAGCCACCCAGACCTTGAACCTCAGAAACCAGATATAGCCCGATGAGGGACTGAACCTTGGAATCTGAATGCAGAGAGAATCCACGGCTGTTAAGTTTTCCAGGGTTTGGAATTACTGGATAGGAATCTTTTTGGAACAACCATGTCAGTATGATGTCCGGAAAACAGAACGCATCCAAGTTTGTTAGGGGACAAGACCTATGGAGACCCAGCTCTCCCAAAGATGTGACGCTAACTAGAGGCACTGTGGGGAGACTGTATTAGTAGCCACCGTGCCTTGCGTGATGTGAGACCTGGGATGTGGTAGACATCTCCAGATTTTTACTTCCAGGTTTTCTCACAGCACCACAAACTACAGTAGCCAAAACGGGGTGGCATAGACTTAAAACCAAACACATGGATCAGTAACGCAGAATGGAGCCCATAATTGAACTCGCATAAATACTGCTAGGAACACTGGACAGCCACATGCAAAACAGCAGTGAGCACTATCTGATACCACAGAAAAACACCAATTCCACAAAACCCTTTCTGTCTAGTTTCCTGATAACCGACAACTCTCCACAAACTCTCAGCATACGTTATGAAAAGGAATATTTTCCTTACCTTTGCCGTCTTCGTCCACGTGTCATGGGGAGATACAGAGGTAAAGCAGGTCCAGAAGCATGCTCCATCTTGTCAAACTGAAAGCCCAAATCTGTGGAATCTCTATTCCATTGCAATCTGTCTGTTAAATTCATCTGCTTATACATGCCTTTACTTTGTTTTTGCCTGATTCCTGTACAGGTGCTGAGACACGGGCAACATAGTTTGGAATTCAGCTAAGGACCAAGTTAACTGAATCGATTTGTTTCACTTCCTGCCATGTAACAGGAAAGCCAATGCCATGGGTTTCATCAGTGTCTGCTTAATGAATGGTGAATATTAAGAATATGCTTTGCCTATAGCTTTGGACACTGTGATACTGGGATTTTTTAATTCCTCGGTGCTTTCACATTCCTCTTCGTAAACTGCCAGATTCCTCAGCTAGATGTGGAGGCTGCAAGCGGTTGCAGAAAATAGTGCAGCCCCTTGATTCTGGATCCAAAGTGATCTGGGTTTGGACCCTGGCTTCCTCTAATTCTACATGTGCAACCTGAGGAAGCTCACTGAGCACACAAAGTGGAAGGAAGTTACTACATAAGAACAGATTTACTGTGAAATTTTAATGAGATGGTGTGTGTAAGTCACATACCACTTGATGTTTTAAACATAATTACTTTCTGCCCTTCAAATTCTAATTTTTACTTAGTAGCTGTGGCATTTTAAGTTATTACATCATCACAATGACAGAGGGAGACAGGACAATATTTGAGAGCTATGAGTGCTTGTCTCTGGAGAGATCATGGGGCATATTTACTTTTTCTACAATACCTCATTTTATAACGTGCTATGCCATGTGTCAGGCATTATAATATTGAGACCCATCAAGCGCTAGCTATTTTTTAATTGAAGCTCCACCGTTACTAGCTATGTGAATTGTGGCAAATTACTTAAAACTTCCAAACTCTAGTTCCCTTAACTAGAGGGGGGAGAACAGTATGTTCCTTGTAGGGTTATAGATAATAATCTAATGCAGTAAAGGGCTCAGTAGATGGGGTACCTCATACTCAGCTGTTAGTAGGTTTTAAAATCAGCAATGATGGGTACAGCTTATTGACATTCTCTTGGAGATGAAGGTTTTTCCCAACAAATGCCTGATTTTCTGAGTATTTCTTAACATCAGCTTTACTGAGGTACAATTTACAGAGAGCAAACTGGGCCCATTAAAGGTGTTTAGCAAATGAATACACATGCAACCACCATCAACAGACACATCGCTCCCAGTGGTTCCACTGTGGCCGTTTGCAGTCCCCATTGCTCTCCCATCCCCAGCCACAGACAACCAGTGACTTATCTGTTGTCATTATACATTATGTGTTTTACAATGGCATATACAGGAGTCAGAGTGTATTCTTGTGTCTGACTTCTTTTACTTAGATGCTTTTGAGATTTAACCGTGCAGTTGAGTAATTCGTTTGTTACATTTTATTGCTCAGTAGAATTCCATTATATAGCTATATTTGTTTATCAATTCACATGTGAATTGTTATACATGACATCTGTCATTTACAGGGACATAGGTTTTCAATTAAAGAATTGGATTTGATTCATATAACTGTATGTTTACTATTTTAATGACATGCCAAGCTGTTTTCCACAAAGGCTGCACTATTTCATAATCCCACCAGCAATGGATGAGGTTTCTATGTGCTCTAGAAGTCTACCTTTTTTTTTAGTTGTGCTACTGGCTGTGAAATACCATCTCCTCGGGGTTTTCATTTGCATTTCCAATGCTGAGCCTCTTTACATGGATTTAATGCACAGTCAATCCTATGTATTCTTTTAAGTGAAGGATCTGGTAACATATTTTGGGTGTTTGTCTTACTACCTAACTTAGGAGTTATAAGGGCTCTTTGTATTATGGATGCATGTTTGTCAGATAAATGTACTGCAGATATAACCTATTCTGTGGCTTGCCTCTTATGTAACTAATGGTGCTTTCAAATGACATTGGGGCTTTTAATTTTTTAACAATTCTGAATAGTTTTCTTTTTTGATTCTTGCCTTTTTGCAATAATATTTCCCTTGACCACTGCCAAACATATTCTCCTATGTTTTCTACATATTGTAAACTTTTGGCTTTCACATTTCTGTTTGTGATGCATTTAGTTATTTTTGTATGTAATGTGTGATACAGGTAGGATTAAATCCATACAAATATCCTGTTATTATGCCATAATTTGCTTCAAAACTAATTTTTCAACATTGAATTGTTTGCCACTAGTGTAAAATTTTAATGGGTGTGTACATCAATTTCTGAATTGTTTTATTGACCTATATCCTTATGCCTACATTTCATTAGTGTGGTTCATGTACAGGTGACACAAGAATGCGTGTCATTCACACATAGCACACGAGATGGAAGCAGAGAGCATTTCCCTGCCCACCCTCAAATTGAAAATCCAGGCCCCTGGGACTGAGCTCACTGTGAGAGAAATCCTGTTTATGGCCCTTCACAGTGATAATGGACCGCACTTTAAAGGTAAGGAGATATAGGCATTTCGCTGCAAACATAGCACAGAATGGGGGTATCACATCCCTTATTATCCACAAGCATCAGGCTTGAGAATGGCTGGCTTACTACAAGAGAAATTAAGGAAATTGAGACAAAATTCTTAACATTGGAAAGATAATTTACATATGTCCTTATGACACTTCCGATGGATTGCACCTAGATCCAACCTGGCAGTAAAAGGTCTGCAAATAATGGCTGGAGTAATTGATGCAGATTCTGTTGGTGAAATTCAAGTATTGCTGCCTAATGTTAGGCCTGAAGCCATCACCCTCGATGCACAAGACTGCATTACACAATTATATTCCAATATCAGAAAGGGCAATGGCAGTTAGATGCCCTTCATCCTACAACTATCAGGGCGGAATTATTCAGCTCCAATGAGCTAAAGGTAGGGGCAAGAGTGTGGGTCAAGTGTACCCCTACTGCCACGGCTATTAAGGCCAAAGTGGTTACTGAAAGAAGTAATAATACTTTTACAGTAGTGTTTCCTGGTCAAGAAAAAATTGAAATTCTGCCCGGTAATCAAATGTTTCTTCAGGAATAAAAAGTGCTCTTGGAATTGTATGGCCAGAGCCTTCCTGATTCTGATTTGATTTGGACGATACCAGCGGAAGAGGGACCCATCTACTTCCAATGTAATGAAAACATCACAACCTACCTAGCCAGTAATGTAAAATATTTCTAATTTCTGCTTGACTACAGGGACTTGTGTTGAACAAGCTTTACCTTCTTATTTGAAAGCACTGTGCATCCCCAGTTGGACTCAAGCTACAGATTTCAACAAAGACCCTGTACTGAGAGGAAAATATATTGATGTAGATCAATTAAGCCTCCATTACCGTTATAGGACATATGATGTGTTTTCTATCCGGGTTCAAAATATGACTCAACTTTGTGGTTGTCTTTTCTTTACCAAATGTTTTAAATGAATTAAGGATATATCTCATTTTAAATGTAATATTATGTTATGGTAGGCCAAGTAATTTCGTATGTAAAATTATATTATGGAATTTTTAATCTGGAGAGAAGGCCTATTCTCATACCTTCTGCAGGTATTGGAACCTGAATAGGGCGATTTACTGTATTCATGCCTCAAATAAGTAACACTGACATGATGACCCCTGTAATTAAAGACAGACAGACTAACTCGAAATTGTGTATATGATCTATCCTTATTTACCACGCAGAATATATTTCCCTTACTTTGTTCTCCCAGCCATGTCCATTGCTTCAAATGTTAAGATAAGTCACTTTGAATGTAGCATGGATAAGGCCATTAATGCCATTTCGAAAGCTACGTCACAAATTAATCAAGAATTAGGTGAAGTCAGGGAAGCAATATTAGAGAATAGGGCTACTATTAATTAGCTCCCGCTATGACATAATCATGGGTGTAAAGAGTTTAAGGGAATGTGCTCTTTTAATCTGATAATACGAGCTAATTAAATAATACCTCAAGGACCTGCGTGTTTTATCCAAAAATATTACACAGAGAGAGGGCTTCTTTGACCTGGATTTATCTGCTATTACAAATTGGATCGGGTCTTGGTGGCCAAATTTTAAAGAATGGATATATTTGTTTATTGCTTTTATTGCTATAGTGTTATATACCTGGTGCTGTATTCAATTTACCCATTATGTACTCAAGCATGTACTTTGTTATCCTCACCAACAACCATATGAAATATACCCCAAGATAGAAGTCACAAAGGGTCAAGGACCAAATATGAAGTAATCACAATGTGAGTTATGTGCCCCCTTTTTGCCTTCCACTTGTTACGTAAGGAGAACGTGCTGTCCGCGTGGCACCCAGAAACTAACTCCACAGTAAGCAGGAATAAACTTGGGAAGGCCTCGCCAGCTACCCTGGTTGAACAATAGCTGACCCGCCAGTGGAACCCATGAATGGGATCACGTAGGTTACCCTGTGGCCATAGTAACTTCATGTACATTGTGAAAGTGCCGGAATCATGTCCCCCTACCTTCAACCACAGTTAATTACCCAATAACTTCGGATTCATTGTCCCCATGCTTACTGATTGTAATTGCTATGGCCTAACATTTTTCCGACTGATAATCTATTGGAAAAAAACATAATTAGTTTCCTGGGGAGCCCTAGTCGGAACTCTACAACAGGAGGATCACCGGACACACCTGAAGCCAAGACGTTGTCTCAGTTCCCCAGCACCTTGGAAACACTCTTACTTTGCTTTAGTCTCTTCATCTTACTTATTGCCTCACTTAATACGTAGTATTTTGCTGCCTCAAGTCCATCTCAGTGTACATGGGGAATGCGTATTCAACAACCAAAATCTGTGGCCACTAATATCACAGCCCCTTAATGCTACAGGGAGGAATGTGAGACACAGAAAGCTCTCTTGCAAGCTTGTCATGAGCAAATATGCAGCAAGGTGCATCCTGGTATTGCACACACTAGGACGGAGGCCATAGACAAAATATTCTAATTGATCATAAGGCCGAGCTCTCGGGACATATGAGAGGATGAAAGGAGAAATCAGACAGAGACTAGAAATGTGAGACCCACGAGCACTCATACTAAATAACAATGAGCCATTACCCAAGAAAAGAGTCACAAATATTTTCTCCTTCCAATAAGAATTAGGGAGAGAAAAATATTCTCACCAGTTTGCCTTGAACCACACCCTACAACAGAAGAGTGTGTCTGTGAGTGTGTGTGTGTGTTTGTGTGTGTGTGTGCTGAGGGGGTAAGAATCCTTACCTTAGGCAGACCAGTGTCACATGCCCCAGGATCTCCTGGTCTCCAGCAGCCGATCTCCTGGTCTCCAGCAGCCGATCTCCTGGTCTCCAGCAGCCGTTTGTCTTACACCACATCCTACAATGGAAATCTGGGGGGGTAGTGTGTATGTTTCTGTTTGTGTGTGTCGACGTGGTAAGAATCCTTACCTTACGCAGGCCAGTGTCAGATGCCCCAGGATCTACCGATCTCTAGCAGCCTGGAGGCAAAGTCCGGCTTCCATCCCTCGAGTCTGTTCTTCTTACAGCACCAAGTCTGCGATGAACTTTCCTCGACCCTCTGTGTGTGTGTGTGTGTGTGTGTGTGTGTGTGTGTGTGTGTGTGTGTGTGTGTGTGTCGACCGCGTAAGAATCTTACCTTGTGCAGGCCAGTGTCCGTTCCCCAGGATCTCCCGATCTCTCGCAGCCTGGAGGTGAAGTCCGGCTTCCAGCTAGAGAGTCTGTTCTGCTCACAGCACCGAGTCTGCGATGAACTTTCCTCGACCCTCCATGTTCTTCTGGCTACTCTAATAATCAAACAGACACGAGAAAGATTAGCAAGAGAAAATAACCCAATGTAATACATACGAGGTAGGACAATGAAGTTCATGAACTCATCCTACAGAAAATGTGACATCCCTCATTGCTGAATATCGCTATGGTAACCTTCGAAGTACTCCCCTTCAGAAACCATGCACTGGTGCCAGCGCCTAGTCCACCCCTCGAAGCAGTTTTGGAGTTCTTTTTCTGGAATGACCAGAACAGTCATCATGGAACGATACGCTTGATGTCATGAATGTCATAAAAATGTCTTCCTTCCAATATTTCTTTTCTCTTCGGGTAAAGGAAGAAGTCACTGGGGGCCAGATCAGGTGAGTAGGGGTGTTCCAATAGTTATTCGTTTACTGACTAAAAACTCACAGACAGTGCCGTGTGAACTGGTACATTGTCAAGATGCAAAAGCCTGAATTGTTGGTGAAAACTTCAGGTCATCCTTTAAATGCAGCCTTTTCTGCACTTCCACATAGTAAACTTGATTAACTGTTTCTCTAGTTTATACAAATTCATAATGAATAAGCCCTCTGATATCAAAAGAGGTGAGGGACAAGTTCGCGAACTTAATTGTCACACCCCGAACATATGTATGGGAACCCACACACAAGTGTCAGAGACCCCACAAGCAGAAGAGGTACAGACAAGGGGAAGTGCGTACTGAACACATCCTGAGCTAGGGCTGAGCTAAAGTGAACTTGGGGCCTCAAAGAGCAAGGGCACAAAGATTAGAGCAGATGATCAGTGACTATCAGCTTGCCCTGCCCTCTAGGCGGGTAACAGAGGTGGTGGCTGAAGATCATTATGGGCAAAGCCCCTATTTCCCATTATTCTGCATAACTAAGGGAGGGCCAGAAGTTTATCATCAGCCTGAGGAGAAAATTACCCTTAGCTCTAACAAACCACCCACCACAATCACATCTTGGAGTGACCAGTACTGAACTTCCGCACTTTTTGAAAATTACAGCCATAGCATGGATAAGATAATGCAAAAGAAGAAATAGACCCAAAACATATTGCTGGCAGGCGAAATAAAATAAGCTGCCCTGTGTAGACAGCCAAAGTTGGCTCTTAATATTTGTGTGAAAAGCACCTCAAGGTTTGTATTCATTCGTCCTTGGCAAGGGAGCCATGGAGGCATGGAGTCTGTGTTTCAAAACCACACTAGACCGCCATGTTTTCCATCCGTCTGTCATTATGAAACATAAATTATTCACTTATCCAATGTGACACTCAATAGATGATTAATACAACTTTGGTACTTAAGGTTAACATGTCTTTTCTTAGTAATCCAGGACCAGATTAAAACACAAAACTCTTAAGACAACATAGGATCTACTGAGATCACAATAACTCTGAACAAGGACCTTAGGAAATTCTTACAAAATAAACTACCAAGAAGCATCCTTGTTTTTTCCATTCTTTGTTATTTATCTAAATATCATGAACCTTCAGTACAACACATTTATGTATCTCTTACCAAGCGGTCCCCCCCTTTTAATAGAAGTTGATATTGTTTATGTTGTGGGCACTTCAAGAGTTTAAAAAAACAAACTGGAGTCTAAATTGTCAAGCTGGGAGCACAGAAGAATAGCATTTACAGGTGACATCCAAAACGGTGTCATTCCCAAAATGCCCACGAGATGGCAGCAGAGAGCGTTTCCTTGCTCTGCATTTCAATGAGAAACCAGACACCAGGGAATAAGCTAACTCCCTGTCAAATAAATCCTGTTTCGGGCCCTTCACAGGCCTCCTCTCACCCACTGCTCCCATTTTCCACATAAGGCAGAGAGGAACAAACACATAAATTGGACATCCTCAAAATAAAAAACGTACATGCATCAAAAGGAGCTATCCAGAAAGCGGAGGCAACACCTCAAATGGAAGAACATAGGTACACATATACCAGCAAGAATCTTATCCTGAGTAAAGTATTTTTACAACTCATGGGCAAAGACAACTGAAATTTTTAAACGACCTGAACAGAAGCTTCTCATAGTCCATAAAAATGGACAACAGACACTCAAAGATGTTAAACACAATTAGTCATGATGGAAATGCAAATTAAAGCTACAATGTAAAACCCCTTCACATGAAACAGAATGGCTATAATCGGAAAAAACAAATGGCAGCATTTGTTTTCCTTCTGAAAACAAATTTTCCTTCTGAAAACATTTTTCCTTCTGAAAACATTTTCCTTCTGAAAATGTTAAATGGTGTGGGCTGGGTGTACTATAGTTTGGAATTTCCACCCCATAAAAAATTCCTGTGTGGTTCAACAAATCCACTTATAGAAACAGACCCCTCTAAATTGGGAACAGATCTTCAAACAAACACTGATACATGAATCCACAGCATCACTGTTCACAATAGCAGAGGCCTAAACAATCCAAATATCCATCTTAGTCAGCAGTGAAAACTAAGAAATACTGCAGGGCCACACCAGGTGGATGCAATTATGAACATATTGATGATTTAGAAATATTTCCCCATAGCACACACAACTTTTAATGTGGCAGAAGACATGTTTACTAATACACCAATATATTTAGTTCCTGTACAATAAATAGCAAAAAATTTATAAATCTTCAGTAATTAGTGTTTCCTTATTTTCTCGTTTTTGGAAATAGTCTAGACATTCAATACATATCCATCATTAATTTGGATAACAAAATTTTCAAGTTTCAAATTACCAAAGACATCTAGAACACTTTTTCTATGCTTATGTATAACATAATTATCACTAAAAAGTTTACCTTAATACTATATATTTTCATAGTATCTATTTTATATATTAAAAATTATGAGATTTCAAAATTATTTTATAAACCCAGTTAAAAAAAATCTTTCCAAGACATGACTATGTGATAAAACCAAACTAAATCCAGCTTTAAGATTAAATATTTCACCAGATCAGCTGATCCTGAAAAGCATGAGTTAGTTTATATTTTATTTACTTATATAAGCATTTAATTTCTTCAAACCAATCAATTATTACAAACTAGTAACAACGTCCAGAGCTACAAACCCATCTTACCACACACACACACTGGTTTCACACAGATCACAAATTAACACAATTAGTAATAACTACAGAGAATACACAAGATGTTTTACCAACAGCTGGTTGTCACAAGAGCTCTATAACACAATTCAAATTTAGAAGTGTTTCCTAATATAGGACCCATCGTCTGTACATGGAGAGTGAGGACTAAATAGTGAGACACCAAACAGCCTCCTTACAGCTCAGGCCAGGAGGCCAGAGGCCCCTCCACAGAATGCAGAGGAAGCAGCCCTCCCATAGGCAAAGGGTCACCCACAAGTGAGAGAAAGCAGAGACCTTCGTCACACAGGTGGTCAGGATGGTGGGTTGAACAGGGTGTCTCAATTCTCCCACAAAATGTGAGGCACCTCCAGCCCCAAATCCAATAATTTGTGGCCCCGGCAGGTGCTACTGGACCTTGATGGGTACATTACTAACAGGTAAGGAAGGCTGGGGGGACAGATGCCCCTTATGGGCAGAGGCCCCTCAGGACACATGCCCCTGGGAGCTGGCACAGCCAGGCAGAGGCGCACTGGGAACCCCAGCTTCTCCCACTGGCCACCAGACTCCATGGAGTAAGTGCACCTGGCCGATGGTGGGGACCGGAGAGGATTGGCTTCCTAGGTCACAAAGCCAAGCTACTGGGACACAGAACGAGAAGGAAACAAAAACCTCAAGTGGTTTTTAGATGGGGACCCACAAAGTTTGTCTCCACAGACGCCGGTCTGGGGAGAACCACTTAACTCCCCACCCTGTGGGGTCGGCTCTAGTGACAGGATTACGGGAACCTTTGCCTGTGTTCTGTCCCCATGGTAGTTCCTTCTTATGACAAAGGACATGCAAGACAGCCACAGAAAAAATGAACAAATCTGGGAGGAAAGAATAAAAACGCTAGTCTCCAGGTCCAAGAAGTGAGCCTCCGCCATGCAGGGTGTCATGCAGCGTCTCTAGTCCCACTCCCCACACAAGAACACAGGATATGGTGAGGCCAAAAATGCACACCAACGGACCACAGATAGGGGAGTCATACCACTATTCTCGCTGGCGGCTGGGTTGGAGACGGGGAGCAGGAGCCACACAATCCGCGGCCTGCTGTCGAGCGGGCGACTCTTCTGGCTGCGCCATTTTTCCTGCGGGGCGGCCTGCGGGGTCTGAGCTCCCGCTCCACAAAGAACACAGGATATGGCTAAACCAAAAAGGAACACCCATGGACTTATAAGTAGTGGAGTCATACCACTGTATTCTCTCGCGGGCTGGCGAGACCCACGCAGTAGCCACACGACGCGGCACTCCACCGTTCACATCTCTGCCTGACAACCAACCAACCAACCAATCAACCAACCAGTTACATCAGTAGCCAATTGGCTAATCGGTTACAGCTGATGGCCAACCAATCAGTTGATGGTCATGCACCACCGGAGCCAGCACCTCCCCACGTGAGGCCGAGAGCCTGGATACTGCTCTCTGGGACTCTGTCCCCACCTACCGTCTGCTTCTCTGCCAGCCAACCTCACTTGCTAACTGCAATCCGCCATGTTAACGGCAATCCACGCAGGCTTGTTTAGCCAAGTCAGTTACGTTAGTGGCTAATGGCTAACGGGTACCACCTGATGGCCAACTAGTCACAGCTGATGACCATCTACTATCCGAGACAGTACCTTTCCAACCTGGAAAATGCTCTGGGACTCTGTCCCCACATCTCACATTTTCTTCTGCAGATCTAAATTTAGAAAACATAGAACTTGCACCCCTAACTTCAACCCAACTGCAGAGACCAGGAATTGTAATACATGCACACCAAAAATTCACACAACCATGAAATTTCCAAAGAGTGAGAAGAAATCATGTAAATATGACATTTTAGACAAGGGTGGGATTGGGCTCTTAATCTTTACATGTGCAAATGACAGATTTACAGATAATTCAGGAAAGCTGAACACATGTGGCAGGTAAATTTTGTGAGGCTCCTGCATGGAGTATTCCTGTCTACTGCTAAGGGGACTGCTCCGGGTTTTATTTTTGCTTCAGTTTTTGAGGTAGGAAAAGGGGAGCCAGGCTGCACGAGAGGCTTGCAATGTTAAAAGTACCCCTTTTGGAGTTTTTATTTTATTTACCACAGCAGACGTGGGGCAGTTATAGCTGTTTCCATTTCAGATCTACTCAGCAGAGTGCCTGGGCAGATGCTGACTTTCTAATTTCCATCAGACTGATAAAAATCATCTTCCATTTTTTTCAATTTTCTGATTGGTTATTAAATCCTTTAAAACTGTAAACATACCAGTTCTCTAAATCTTAAATCTCCGGAAAGATTTTTAACATGTGCTCATCCCTTGATTTTCCCTTCTGCCTTTTTTAAACCTTATATTGATTTTAGCATCTGATAGGACCCAAGAAGATAAATAATTCATTGAAAAGATTAAGAATAGTTCGATTTCCTTGTATGCCTTTTATTAAAAATGTGGTCATGAGAGTTCTCTAACACATTTTCCAAATTAGAAGTTTTTCCAATTCAAAGGATCCAGTCTAACCACTGATGGTACGATTTTTAATAGCTACTCAAACCAATGAGCCTTTTCAATGCTTACACAAGGAAGCCAAACCATTTCTGTCCCTGTGCTATTTCCTTATGACAAATGACACAAGAGACAGACACGAAAAATGTCCCATCTCTGGTAGGCAACATTCAATAAAGAAAACATGTCAGTCGCTATTTCTGAGAAGCTAGCTTGACAAATATATTTTCTTGCCAATCTACATGTAAAAGAGAGGAAAACGACATGACGCACGTCTAAATTCTCCCAAAACCATCAGAAATAGACCAGAAAGGCTGACAGGGTGAACAAAATTGCCACTTACCTCTGCTGGCAGAGGTCCCCGAGGTCTCACCTGCAGCAGTTTCCAGGAGCTAGCAGTGCCCCGGCCAGTAATTTTTATCGCAGGCTTGCCCAATACTGTGGGAGCCTTAAAAAATTATTTCTTTTGCTCGAACCGGTAACTGTGTTATCGGCGAGCAAGGCAGACCCATCATAAGAAGGCATTCCAGGATGTAGGAACAACGCCTCATAAACAAAGGCAAGCAAGCAGAGGAAATATTAAAAGACAGAAAATATATCCACAAAACGCAAGCATGGACCAACCCAAAAGTAAAAGCAACTGTGCTGCAACAAAGAAAATTTAGGTTTATATTGGAAACAGGGCGGGAAATGTTCAGGGGTGGAGTCCCAAGGTGATCCAGGGAGTTTCCAAACCTCCCAGGGTATGCCTTTGAAGCCAAAGTCTTCCCATTAGAGTAGGGATTGCCTTGTAGGAACTGTCCTGGGACACCAGGGGTGTAGATTTTTCCCTGCCTGTAATGCTAATACTGGAATAACCCATTACAATTAGCTGTAGCTGCACCTTTTCTTAGAACTGATCTCATCTCCTCTTTTCTTTGTTTCCCCTCAAGTCTTCCTTCCTTTCCTCCCCCCTCTCACCTTGGCCCTGTTCTCTCTGCCTATAATAACAACTTCTAGCTGAGCTGATCATAAATTAACAGAATCAGAAGATAACATCGAATTTTAACATATGCGAATGGAGAATTCACATACATGTAAAAATTCAAAAGGCAGACAGGTCAGATTGGGTAATTTGCAGGTAATTTAGAAAGTGTGGCACACTCACAGAAGTAAATTGTTGTTAGGCAACCAGAACATAACTGGACATGGGGCAAGGGTTGTCAGCAGGATCCACTGCGCCTGTTCACACCTTATCCTAAGGAGTTTATGCCAAAGTTGTTTCCCTAAAGCAGGAATGAAGTAAGGTCTCTTGGAGACTGGAAAGGGTCGCTGCAAGGTGAAGACAAGAGCATGAGGACAGAAAAGGGGCCAAGGTTAAATCTTATGAGCTCAGGAGACTGAAAATAACCACATAGGATGGTGTGAACATAAGAATTCCTAACTAGGGTGGGCCATGGCGGGAAGTCACATCCATGTCCGCAGCTTCCTTGACAAAGGTCAATCTTTATCATAATTGAGCCTGTCTGTTGTGTTTCTTGCAACTGAAACTCCCTCACAGAGAGTGCCCTGTGAGCTGGTACACTGTCGTGATACAAGAGCCCGAACTGTTGGTGCAAAGTTTGTGTCGTCCTTTTTGTACAGACTTTTCAGCACTTCCACATAGTGAACGTGGCCAACTCTTTGTCTACTTAGTACAAAGCCACAGTGAGTAATGCCTCAGATATCAAGAGGTGAGTGACAAGTTCCCGAACTTAATCGTCAGATCCCCTACATCTGTCTGGGAACCCTACACACAAGAGTCAGAGACCCCACAAGCAGGAGAGGTAGAGAGATGGAAGGGGAAGTCCGTATTGAACACATCCTGAGCTAGGGCTGAGCTCAGGTGACCTTGGGGCCTCAAAGAGCCAGGGCAGAAGATTAGAGCAGATGATCAGTGACTATCAGGTTGCCCTGCCCTCTAGGCGGGTCACACAGAGATGGTGGCTTATGATCTCATTATGGACAAAGCCCTTATTTCCCATTATTCTGGATAGTTAAGGGAGGGCCAGAAGTTTATAAAATGGCTGAGGAGAAAATTACCCTTAGCTCAAAATAATCTGAACTCCCTCAGCTTTTTTTGAAAATTACAGCCATAGGATGGATAACATAATGCAAAAGAAGAAACAGACCCAAAACATGTTGCAGGCAGATGCAATAAAATAAGCTGCCCTGTGTAGACAGCCAAAGTTGGCTATTAATAATATTTGTGTGAAAAGCACCTCAGTTTGTATTAATTCGTCCTTGGCAAGAAAGCCATGGAGGCATGGAAGGAGTCTGTGCTTCCAAAACACACTAGTCCCCCATGTTTCCCATCCCTATGTCATTATGCAGCAACATAAATTATTCATTTATGCAACGTGACACTCAATATATGATTAACACAACTATGGTACTCAAGGTTGACGGGATTGTTTTCTTCACAATCCAGGATGAGATTAAAACAGAAAACTCTTTTAAGACAACATAGGATCTTTGCTTTGTAGACAGAAAACTTTTCATAACATCTCTGGAGCTGGAGGATGAAGGAAAATTTGGCCTTTAACAAAGTCAAAAAGCACCAAACTCCGCTGCTACGGCAACTTAGTTTTCATATTGAAGTTCATTTACTTCATTGAAAGTAATCCACCCTTATCTGGCTTGACCATACATAACACTTCTTTTCTCAAGATTTCTCTGTCCAGTCTACATTCAGATTCGGGTCCAGAGTAACCTGTTTCCCATTCTGATATGACCAGCTTCAAAGTTAACTGCCTTTCCTTGAAAAACACATCTCCACATCTCACACCGTTTTTCTAGACCCAAGACATATCCTGTGTTTCTTATATACACCTATTAATTTTTATTTGTGACTTTCATTACATACCAGAAGTCTTAACTTTAAAAAAAGCCTTCATTTCCAGTGAATACTAAAAATTAAGCACTTTGGCTATTACACAAGTATTCTTTACACTGACATTCATGAACAAATTTATCACTTTCTACAAATCCAACAGGCCTCTGCAAGTTACGCCAAAGTGTGGTTTTAGTTGAGTGACAGTTGAAGACGATGGCTCTGCTGGAATTAATACAAAGGGCTGGTGAACAAGAGAATGATGCTGAGAGTAGGGCAATCTCACAGTGATAAAAAAGCATGGCCACTATCTGAAGACTGTCAAGAGAAGATGCTACATCGGTTAGTGAGAGGTGCAAACGCAAGGGAAAGAAACAGCAGTGGAGAGAAGATGATTGACTGGCTGAGGGACTTGTGGACTGAGAGGACTCAGAGCCAAACCTAAAACTGGACGACTTACTCCAAAGGGGAAATTGTGGCATACATTATGAGTTCACTTTATCTTTTAACAAGAGAAAAACAACCATAAATCAACCGTCTCCTCAACCGGAATGCAGTCCTTCCTATTGGGGTACTGTTAACACACTCCACTGGGAATAGACACGAGGTGGGGTACTTCAAAAGAAACAGAAAAGTTATTGAGTTCCCTTAAAGATGAGAAATGCCCAGTGATACTCTGGATAAAAACGCTTAACTAAATTAAAATTAAAACACATTTTACAATATAAGAGTGATCAGGTTGTCTTCTAAATGTAATTAAGTCAGAGACACGTTAAAAAAAAAAAAAAGACGAACCCTCACAGTTGAGTTGCAATCCAACTGCTGAACCCTCTCTAGAATGTTACAACAAACAGGAGAAATCACACTCGGTATCCCATGTCACCGTCTACTGAGATCCCAGCAACTCTCAACAAGGGCCTTAGGAAATTCTTACAGACAAAACATCAACTTCACAAGAAGCATCCTTGTCGTTTCTCATTCTTTGTTTCCTTGTTATCTAAGGAGAATGAACGTCCAGTAAGACACGTTTGTGTATCTCTTACACAGCGTTGCCCCCCTTTAATTGAAGTTGATATTGGTGACGTTGTGGGCATTTCAAGTGTTTAAAGAAACAAACTGGAGCCTAACTTGTCGAGCTGGGAGCAGAGAAGAAGAGCATTTCCAGGTGACACCCAGACGGGTGTCGTTCCCAACGTTGTCCACGAGGCGGCAGCACAGAATCACTTTCCCCGGCGACCAGCACAGGGTGCGAATTCCAAAATGCCCACGAGATGGCAGCAGACACCGCTTCCTCGCTCCGCGTGTGGATGACAAACTGGACACCTGGGAAGAAGCTGCCTCGCTGAGAGATAAACCCCGTTTCGGGCCCTTCGCGGGCCTCCTCTCACCCACCGCTCCCCCTTCCAGATGAGGCAGAGACGGTGCTTATCTCCGTTTCACAGGGGACTTGAACGGGAGACTGATTCTCACACAGTCCTGAGTCCAGGACAGAGGCCGAAATGGGCCCTTAGGGCGGGCACACAGGACATGCTGGACACACAAGAGTGACCCAAACAGTCCTGGCAGCGTGGGGTGGAATCCTGATCATTCCACTGAGGAAAATCTGCACAGGAGATCAGGGTGCATTGGGCCAGGCGCTCCCCGGGCTGGTTTTGTGGTGGGACCGGGGCAGCTGCTGGGGACAGGGACAGGGGGGAAGGGAGGTGGTGGCCAGGCCCTTCACAGGAGGACAAGCAGCACCAGGTCCCTGTGACAAGGACTCCTCCCACCCCATATCTAAGCGATGCCTGTGTGGAGCCCATCACATCTCACCCTTACCAAAACCCACTGGAAAGTTGATACATGTGCAGGAGGAATTCACAGAGGCAGGAATGTTCTACAGACAGTGAAACGACACATGGCATAGAGGACATTTTGGAAAGGTCTGGGATGTACTTCTAGATTTTATTGACAGAATGGGCACTCTGCAGGACATTTGGAAAAGCTCAATACACGTGGCAGGTACATTGTTGGAAGGCAACCCAGAACATTATGGGACATGGGGGAAGGGTGGTCAGCGGGCTCCACTGGGCATGTTTCCGCCTTATGCTAAGGAGTTTATGCCAAGGTTCCTTCCCTAAACAGGTCTTTCCCTAAACCTGATTAGGACAGAGGCAGGGTCAAAGCTTCTTTCTGAGTCATTCCTTTCCCAACAACCAGATTAAAGTCCAACTTGCCCAAGGGAAAACTTTTGGTCCCATTCATTCCCACCTTTGAAACCTTAATAAAAGTTTTGCATCCAGCAGTTCCATAGGTTCAAGTTCACCTTTTTCATTGATCTAATCATTCAGTCCTGAGAATAACTTAGTTTAGTTACATTGTCGAATCTTATTTCAGGACCCGGTGATGTAGATACACTCCCATCTTTCACCTTTTATTAAATATCTGACTACTTCCTTATGTAGGACACTAACAGACTTTCTTCTACCCCCAGGCTTCTGACTGCTGTTGTAATCAAATACATATGAAATTGATGAGCGAGAGAAAAAAAGCAGATCTATCTCAGACACATGCGAATCCATGCACAGAGGGCAGAGTAAGGGACCCCGCATACAAGAGAGGTAGGGAGATAGAAGGGAACAGGGGTAGATAAGGCATCCTGAGCTAGGGATGAAGTAAGGTCTCTTGGGACTGGAAAGGGTCGCTGCAAGGTGACGACAAGAGCATGAGGACAGAAAAGGGGCCACAGGTTAAACCTGACCGAGCTCAGGAGACTGAAAATAACCACATAGGATGGTGTGAACATAACAATTAGTAACTAGGGTGGGCCATGGCAGGAAGTCACATCCTTGGCCTGCAGCTTCCTTGACAAAGGTCAATCTTTACCTTAGGTGGTCCTGACTGTTCTGTTTTTTGCAACTGAAACTCCCTAACAGACAGTGCCCTGTGAGCTGGTACACTGTCGTCATACAAGAGGCCGAACTGTTGGCGCAAAGATAGGGTCCTCCTTTTTGTACAGCCTTTACAGCACTTCCACGTAGTGAACGTGACCAACTCTTTGTCTAGTTGGTACATGTTCACATTGAGTAATGCCTCAGATATCAAAAGAAGTGAGTGAGAAGTTCCCGAACTTAATTGTCAGACGCCCTACATCTGTATGGGAACCCCACACACAAGAGTCAGA
Source organism: Rhinolophus hipposideros (assembly GCF_964194185.1). Classification (NCBI taxonomy): domain Eukaryota; kingdom Metazoa; phylum Chordata; class Mammalia; order Chiroptera; family Rhinolophidae; genus Rhinolophus; species Rhinolophus hipposideros. Next base: position 23,317 of record NC_138061.1, read on the forward strand.
GACCCCACAAGCAGGAGAGGTACAGTGATGGAAGGGGAAGTGCGGATTGAACGCATCCTGACCTAGGGCTGAGCTCAGGTGACCTTGGGGCCTCAAAGAGCCAGGGCAGAAAGATTAGAGCACATGATCAGTGACTATCAGGTTGCCCTGCCCTCTAGGTGGGTCACACAGAGATGGTGGCTGATGATCTCATTATGGGCAAAGCCCCTATTTCCCATTACTCTGCATAAAGGGAGGGCCAGAAGTTTATCATCAGCCTGAGGAGAAAATTATCCTTAGCTCTAACAAACCACCCACCACAATCACACATCTAGGAGTGACCTGTACTGAACTCCCTCAGCTTTTTTTGAAAATTACAGCCACAGCATGGATAAGATAATGCAAAAGAAGAAATAGACCCAAAACATATTGCTGGAAGATGCAATAAAATAAGCTGCACTGTTATAGACAGCCAAAGTTGGCTCTTAATAGTATTTGTGTGAAAAGCACTTCAGGTTTGTATTCATTCGTCCTTGGCAAGGGGGCCGTGGAGGCTTGGAGTCTGTGCTTCAGAAACACTAGTCCCCCATGTTTCCCATCCCTATGTCATTATGAAGCAACATAAATTATTCATTTATCCAACGTGACAATCGATATATGATTAACATAACTTTGGTACTCAAGGTTGACAGGATTGTTTTCTTAGTAATCCAGGACCAGAAATAAAACAGAAAACTGTTTTAGGAGAACATAGTATCTTTGCCTTGCAGACAGAAAACTTTTTATAACATCTTCTTTGTAGCGGGACGATGAAGGAAAACTTTCTTCTTTAACAAAGTCAGAAAGAACCAAAGTCCGCTGCTAGGTCACCTTAACGTTTACATGTAACTTCACTTATTCATTGAACGTATTCCATCCTTATCTGGCTTGACCATACATAACACTTATCCTCTCAGGATTTCTCTGTTTAGTCTAACTTCATATTCGGGACCCGTGTCCATGTTTCCCATTCTAAAACAATCAGCTTCACTTAACTGCCTTAACAGCTTCACTTTAACTGCCTTTCCTTCAAAAACACATCTCCAAATCTCACACCTTTCTTCTACACACAAGATATGTCCAGTTTTTCTTATGCATACAACTCATTTTACTATTAATTTTCATTTCTGTGAAGTTCATTACCTACTAGAAGTCTCAGCTTTTAAAAAAATCCTTTCATTTCCATTGAATACTAAAAAAAAAGACCCGTGACTATTACATGAGTATTCTTTAGATTGACATTCATGAACAACTTTAACACTTTCTACTAATACAACTAGACTCTGGAGTTTCAGCCACAGTGTGGTTTTAGTTGAGTGACACTTGTAGACGATGGCTCTCCTGGAATTAATACAAAGAGCTGGTGAACAAGAGAATGATGCTGAAAGTAGGGCCATTTCCAAAGAGGGAAATCTCAGGGTGAGAAAAAATAGCCGGCCACTAGCTGAAGACTGTCAAGAGAAGATGCTACATCGGTTAGTGAGAGGTGTAAACGCAAGGGAAAGAAACAGCAGTGGAGAGAAGATGATCGACCAGCTGAGGGACTTGTGGATGGAGAGGAATCAGAGCCAAACCTAAAACTGGATTCACTCCAAAGAGAAAATGGTGGCATACAGTATGAGTTCAGTTTATCTTCTAACAAAAGAAAAACAACCATAAAACAACCGTCTCCCCCACCGGCATGCAGTCCTTCCTATCGGGGTACTGTTAACACACTCCACTGGGAATAGACACGAGGTGGGGTACTTCAAAAGAAACAGAAAAGTTATTGAGTTCCCTTTCAGATGAGAAATGCCCAGTAATACTCTGCATAAAAACGCTTCACTAAATTAAAATTAAAACACATTTTGCAATATAAGAGTGATCAGGTTGTCTTCTGAATGTAGTAATTAAGTCAGATACACATTTAAAAAAAAAAAAAGACGAAGCCTCACAACCTAGTTACAATCCAACTGCTTGAACCCTCTCTAGGTTATGTTACAACAAACAGGAGAAATCACACTCGGTGTCCCATGTCAGCGTCTACTGAGGTCCCAGCAACTCTCAACAAGGGCCTTAGGAAATTCTTACAGACAAAACATCAACTTCACAAGAAGCATCCTTCTCTTTGCTCATTCTTTCTTTCCCTGTTTTCTAAAGAGAATGAACGTCCAGTAAGACACGTTTATGTATCTCTTACACAGCGTTGCCCCCCTTTTAATGGAAGTTCATATTGGTGACGTTGTGGGCATTTCAAGTGTTTAAAGAAACAAACTGGAGCCTAACTTGTCGAGCTGGGAGCAGAGAAGAAGAGCATTTCCAGGTGACACCCAGACGGGTGTCGTTCCCAACTTTGTCCACGAGGCGGCAGCACAGAATCACTTTCCCCGGCGACCAGCACAGGGTGCGAATTCCAAAATGCCCACGAGATGGCAGCAGACACCGCTTCCTCGCTCCGCGTGTGGATGACAAACTGGACACCTGGGAAGAAGCTCCATCGCTGAGAGATAAACCCCGTTTCGGGCCCTTCGCGGGCCTCCTCTCACCCACTGCTCCCCCTTTGCAGATAAGGCAGAGACGGTTCTTATCTCCGTTTCACATGGGACTTGAACGGGAGACTGATTCTCACACAGTCCTGAGTCCAGGACAGAGGCCGAAATGGGCCCTTAGGGCGAGCACACAGGACATGCTGGACACACAAGAGTGACCCAAACAGTCCTGACAGCGTGGGGTGGAATCCTGGTCATTCCACTGAGGAAAATCTGCACAGGAGATACTGGTGCATTGGGCCAGGCGCTCCCCGGGCTGGTTTTGTGGTGGGTTTTGTGGTGGGACCGGGGCCGGCTGCTGGGGACAGGGACAGGGGGGAAGGGAGGTGGTGGCCTGGCCCTTCACAGGAGGACAAGCAGCACCAGGGCTCTGTGACAACGACTCCCCCACAGCTGTGTGATGTCTGTGCTGGGGCCTTTTAAAATCTTTGTCCTCAGCCCAGAACACGGCTCTGCTTCTGCCCAGGCTCCCTTCCTCTGAGGTCACAACTGGCTGCTCAGAAGGAAATCTGCGATGGCACTTGCCTTATGGGGGGGGTCACTGAGCCTCAGATGGTGCAGAGCTGATTGACTGTCCCCTCCAAGTACTACCTGTGCGACTTCAGGCAAAGACATGGAAAGTCAGTCTCGTCGGGCAGGGACAACCACTCCCTCTCAGGGAGGCTGAGGTCAGTGAGGTGATGGAGGTCGGCTCCTGCCCCACATGTGATTGGCCCTCACTCCCCCTCCCTCTTCCCTTCTCAGTCCTTTCTCTACATCCATGGGATGGAAGGATCGTGTAGCAAACAGCCTCCTGGTGGCAGAATGAGCTCTCCTGTTGGTGTCCACACAGCCACAGTCCCCTGAGTGCTGACTCTGGCACCTGTGCCAGCTTCGTCCACAGGGCAGCGCTCACCACAGCCCCTCCCGGGTCTTCAAACCCTGCTCATCTCCAAATTCAGGGCCCTTGTCTCAGCTCAGGCCAGAGCGCCTCTCACCACTCTTCTCACTGGTCTCCCTGCTCCCGTCCTTCTCTCGTCCACTGCAACCTCCACACTGGGACCAGCTCGATCACAACGACTCCCCCCACCCCATATCTAAGCGATGCCTGTGCTCGATGCCTGTGCTCGGGCCCATCACATCTCACCCTTACCAAACCCCACAGGAAAGTTGATACATGTGCAGGAGGAATTCACAGAGGCAGGAATATTCTATAGACGGTGAAATGACACATGGCATAGAGCACATTTTGGAAAGGTCTGGGATGTACCTCTAGATTTTATTGACACAGTGGGCACTCTGCAGACATTTGGAAAAGCTCAATACACGTGGCAGGTACATTGTTGGAAGGCAACCCAGAACATTATGGGACATGGGTGAAGGGTGGTCATCCGGCTCCAGGCTCCACTGGGCGTGTTCCCGCCTTCTGCTAAGGAGTTTATGCCAAGGTTCCTTCCCTAAACAGGTCTTTCCCTAAACCTGATTAGGACAGAGGCAGGGTCAAAGCTTCTTTCTGAGTCATTCCTTTCCCAACAACCAGCTTAAAGTCCAACTTGCCCAAGGGAAAACTTTTGGTCCCATTCATTCCCACCTTTGAAACCTTAATAAAAGTTTTGCATCCAGCAGTTCCATAGGTTCAAGTTCACCTTTTTCATTGATCTAATCATTCAGTCCTGAGAATAACTTAGTTTAGTTACATTGTCGAATCTTATTTCAGGACCCGGTGATGTAGATACACTCCCATATTTCACCTTTTATTAAATATCTGACTACTTCCTTATGTAGGACACTAACAGACTTTCTTCTACCCCCAGGCTTCTGACTGCTGTAATAATGAAATACATATGAAATTGATGAGCGAGAGAAAAAAAGCAGATCTATCGCAGACACATGCGAATCCATGCACAGAGGGCAGAGTAAGGGACCCCACATACAAGAGAGGTAGGGAGATAGAAGGGAACAGGGGTAGATAAGGCATCCTGAGCTAGGGATGAAGTAAGGTCTCTTGGGAGTGGAAAGGGTCGCTGCAAGGTGACGACAAGAGCATGAGGACAGAAAAGGGGCCACAGGTTAAACCTGACAACCTCAGGAGACTGAAACTAACCACGTAGGATGGTGTGAACACAAGAATTCCTAACTAGGGTGGGCCGTGGGGGGACGTCACATCCTTGGCCTGCAGCTTCCTTGACAAAGGTCAATCTTTACCTTAGGTGATCCTGTCTGTACTGTTTTTTGCAACTGAAACTCCCTCACAGACAGTGCCCTGTGACTTGGTACACTCTCAGGATACAAGACCCAAACTGTTGGCGCAAAGTTAGTGTCCTCCTTTTGGTATAGCCTTTACAGCACTTCCACGTAGTGAACATGGCCAACTCTGTCTAGTTGGTACAATTCAAGGTGAGTAATGCATCAGATATCAAAAGAGTGAGTGACGAGTTCGCGCATTTAATTGTCAAATCCCCTACATCTGTATGGGAACCCCACACACAAGAGAAAAACAACCATAAATCAACCCTCTCCCCAATCGGCATGCAGTCCTTCCTGTCGGGGTACTGTTAACACACTCCACTGGGAATAGATACGAGGTGGGGTACTTCAAAAGAAACAGAAAAGTTATTGAGTTTCCTTTCAGATGAGAAACGCCCAGTAATACTCTGGATAAAAACGCTTAACTAAATTAAAATTAAAACACATTTTGCAATATAAGAGTGATCAGGTTGTCTTCTGAATGTAGTCAGAGACACATTAAAGAAAAAAAGACGAACCCTCAACTGAGTTGCAATCCAACTGCTGCAATCCAGCAGCTCTCTAGGTTATGTTACAACAAACAGGAGAAATCACACTCGGTATCCCATGTCACAGTCTACTGAGTTCCCAATACCTCTCAACAAGGGTCTTAGTAAATTCTTACAGACAAAACATCAACTTCACAAGAAGCATCCTTCTCTTTGCTCATTCTTTCTTTCCCTGTTATCTAAAGAGAATAAACGTCCAGTAAGACACGTTTATGTATCTCTTACACAGCGTTGCCCCCCTTTAATTGAAGTTCATATTGGTGACGTTGTGGGCATTTCAAATGTTTAAAGAAACAAACTGGAGCCTAACTTGTCGAGCTGGGAGCAGAGAAGAAGAGCATTTCCAGGTGACACCCAGACGGGTGTCGTTACCAACGTTGTCCACGAGGCGGCAGCACAGAATCACTTTCCCCGGCGACCAGCACAGGGTGCGAATTCCAAAATGCCCACGAGATGGCAGCAGACACCGCTTCCTCGCTCCGCGTGTGGATGACAAACCGGACACCAGGGAAGAAGCTCCATCTCTGAGAGATAAACCCCGTTTCGGGCCCTTCGCGGGCCTCCTCTCACCCAGCGCTCCCCCTTTCCAGATTAGGCAGAGACGGTTCTTATCTCCGTTTCACATGGGACTTGAACGGGAGACTGATTCTCACACAGTCCTGAGTCCAGGACAGAGGCCGAAATGGGCCCTTAGGGCGAGCACACAGGACATGCTGGACAAACCAGAGTGACCCAAACAGTCCTGGCAGCGTGGGGTGGAATCCTGGTCATTCCACTGAGGAAAATCTGCACAGGAGATAATGGTGCATTGGGCCAGGCGCTCCCCGGGCTGGTTTTGTGGTGGGACCGGGGCCGGCTGCTGGGGACAGGGACAGGGGGGAAGGGAGGTGGTGGCCTGGCCCTTCACAGGAGGACAAGCAGCACCAGGGCCCTGTGACAACGACTCCCCCACAGCTATATGATGTCTCTGCTGGGGCCTTTTAAAATCTTTGTCCTCATCCCAGAACACGGCTCTGCTTCTGCCCAGGCTCCCTTCCTCTGAGGTCACAACTGGCTGCTCAGAAGGGAATCTGCGGTGGCACTTGCCTTATGGGGGGGGGGGTCACTGAGCCTCAGATGGTGCAGAACTGACGACTGTCCCCTCCAAGTACTACCTGTGTGACTTCACGCAAAGACATGGAAAGTGAGTCTCCTCGCCTGTCAGGTGGGGACAACCGCTCCCTCTCAGGGCAGCTGAGAGGTCAGTGAGGTGATGGAGGTCGGCTACTGCCCCACATGTGATCGGCCCTCACTCCCCCTCCCTCTTCCCTTCTCAGTCCTTTCTCTACCTCCATGGGATGGAAGGATCAAGCGTTTAGCAAACAGCCTCCTGGTGGCAGAATGCGCTCTCCTGTTGGTGTCCACACAGCCACAGTCCCCTGAGTGCTGACTCTGGCACCTGTGCCAGCTTCATCCTCAGGGCAGAGCTCACCACAGCCCCTCCCTGGTCTTCAAACCCTGCTCATCTCCAAACTCAGGGTCCCTGCCTCAGCTCAGGCCAGCAGCACCTCTCACCGCTCTTCTCACTGGTCTCCCTGCTTCCGTCCCTCTCATCCAGGATAACCTCCACACTGGGACCAGCTCCATCTTTCTAACTAAGCTAGGGATCTAATCCAGTCATTTCCTGTGCCTACAACTACCTACAGCTTCGCTTGGGCTAGAGAATAAAGTCTCATTCATCAGCACAGTGTTGAGACTTTATCAGGCTTCATGTTCCTCTCCTGGTCTCATTTCCTATCCTAACACCCCAGTTCACTCACCAGGTACCCCAGCTGTCAGGATTAACCTGTCTGGTGTTGCCTTTAACAGACAGAGGTGCCTGCAATGAGACAGAACCTGCGTGCAGGAACCTGAATAAAATACAGACTTTAGTGAATAATGATGCATCAACATTTGTTCATTGTTTCTAACAATTCTGGAAGAGACGAGAAAGTAAAACTAAAATAAACCTATTGCATCAAAATGGGTGATTGCCATTAACAAAATGGACCCTCAAATAAGGAAAATACTAGTAAATTAGTCATCCAGGACCTCTCCCTCCTGCTTATTGTTGCCGCATTGCTCTGGGATTCCCTCTCCTGGGACAAGGAAGGAAAGGGGACAGCGCAGTTCAGAAGTTCCCCTAAATCTCCCCCAAGCAGGAGTCTTGATTCTGATATGTCAGGTAGGAATGGAAGGTGAGACGAGTTCCCTGGAAGCTGAGGTTCTGGAGTTGGGCCAGAGAACAGATGCTGGGTCAGGAAAGCAACAGATTCCACATCACTGAGCCCTAACCCTAACCTCAAACATAAAACCTAACCCTTAAAACCTAAACACTAAATCCTTAGCCCTACGGGTAAATATAAACCTTAAAATAAACTCTGAAAACCTTACAACCACAAACCATAACCATTTCTATAAAGCATAACCTAAACCCTCAACACAATACTAAACTATAACCAGAAACCACATACTACAGACCATGAACAATATCCGTAAACCATGACTATAACCATAAGCCTTAATCCATAAACCATAACCAAAAACACAGCCATAAACCATAAACAGGATCCATAGTCAATCCCATAAACCATATAACACATATGTAGCCATAAACAATACACATAAACCATACCAAACTGTAACCCACAATCTTAGCCTTAACCCCTAACTCAGCACCACACTCCACCTCAGCCCCAACCCTCGCCCCGTAGGACACTAATAGCCCCCAACCAGTCAAATCAGAAGTAGGTCACAAAAACAGAATCTATATCCCTTATAGAGATGTAATTATGTTCCATATCATAGTTAAATGACAAAATATCAATACACAGAAATCTGTTTTATTTGTATACACTAGCAAGAAATAATCTCAAAAGGAGTTTAAGAAAACTAGTCCATTTTAAATAACATGAATGTTGATAAAATACTCAGGAATACTTTTAATCAAAGTGCAAGGCTTCTACACTGAAAATTACAAAACAATGTCTTTCTTTGCTGAAAGAAATTAAAATTAAAGAAAACCTACATAAATAAACGGAGGCCATCCCCTGGTGATGGAAATTCTTCGGAGGCAACAGAACAGACTGTGCGATGTACGGATGCAGTGTCATTCCTGTGAAAAGGCCCCAAGGCCTTTGTGGGATAATGCACAAGGTGATCCTAATATTCCCAGCAAATTTCCAGGGGAAAAAAGAGCCATAAGAATCTTTAAAAACCAAATCAAGTTGAGGCTGACCCTTCCCACACGTGATTCTTAGTACACATCTCCAGTAAGGAAAACAGGGTGACACAGGCATAGAAATATACACGGAGATCAACAGAATAGTATTCAGGGCCCAGAAATAAACCCGTCCTTCCAAGTCAGGTTTTTTTTTTTAACATACACATTTAACTTCTTTGTCATTGTCATTTACAGCTTTATTTTATAAAACACAGAAGGACATTTTTTTCTATTTTTTCTTTTTCTTTTTTTTTTGTTCTTTAAGGAGGGTGCAGCTCACGGTGGCCCGTGTGGGGACTGAACAGACCACCTTGGTGTTCTCAGCCCCACGTTCTAACCAAGTGAACTAACCGTGCACCCCCAGAAAGACACTTTTAAGAATGCTCTATCACCAGAATTTAAACACTAGAAATATTAGTTTTTTAAGTGTAACTTATATAAATTACAATCCAATAATTGGAGATTTTTCTCAATATGGTTACTACACAAATGAAATAAATGACAAAAACACTTAATAGCAATATTTTGTCATCTACGTATTATTAGATACTTTAAGACATAAGCAAAGATTCTGAGTATTCAGACTTCTTTTGTTGTGTTTCATATTTAAATAACTCCCTACCTGTATTCTCAGTTGAGCTAATTGACCAAAAGGTGTGACTTGAGAAAGCATTTAGCTTTATACCAAGTTTCCAGCACTAAAAGATGAGTAAGGTTATGGGGACAGATGCCCCTCAGGACACACTCCCCTGGGAGCTGGCACAGCCAGGCAGAGGCGCAAGGGAACCCCAGCTTGTCCCACTGACCACCAGGTACAATGGAGTAAGTGCACCTGGTCGATGGTGGGGACCGGAGAGGATTAGCTTCCTTGGTCACAAAGCCAAGCTCCTGGGACACAGAATGAGAAGGAAAGGAAAACCTCAAGCAGTTTCTAGACAGGGACCCAGAGCAAAGTTTATCTCCGCAGACTCCAGTTGGGAGAGAACTGCTTAACTCCCCAGCCTGTGGGGCCGGCTCCAACGACAGGCTTACGGGAGCCTGTGCCTGTGTTATGTCCCCGTGGTAGTTCCTTCTTAGGGCAAACGACACGCAAGACACAGACACAGGAAAAAGTGAACATCTGTGGGAGGAAAGAATAAAACCCTAGAGTCTCTAGGTGAAAGAAGTTCACAGGTATTTTGTTTCTGCCAACCTAAAATCAGAAGAGAGAAAAGCCTCGCACCCCTTAAAACTTCTACCCAACTGCAGACAGAGACCAGGAATTGTAATACATATGCACGTAGAATTCACATAAGCATGACATTTCCAAAGACAGTTAGAAGACATCAGGTAAATATGACATTTTAGACAAGGGTGGGAGTGGGCTCTTAGATTTTTGATGAAGAATGGGAGATTTACAGGTAATTCAGGAAACGCTGAACGCACGTGGCAGGTAAATTTGGTGAGGCTCCAGCATGGAGTCTTCCTGTCTTCTGCTAAGGGGATTGTGCTCAGGCTTTTATTCATGCTTCATAGTCTTTAATGAGGCAGGAAAAGGGGAGCCAGGCTGGATGAGGGAGGCTTGTGTTGTTAAAAGTGCCGCTTTTGTTTTACCTCAGCGGGCCTGGGGCAGTTGTGAGCTCTGTTTAGATTTCAGATGTACTCCGCAGAGGGCCCGGGGGTGATGGTGAGACTTTATCATTTCTATCAGACTGAGAAATCAGCTTCCATTTTTTGTGAAGTTTCTGATCGGTTATTAAATCCTTTAAAACGTGTTTCAACATAACAGTTCTCTAAATCTTAAATCTCCAGAAAAGTTTTTAACAGTTGCACATCACTTGATTTTCCCTTCTGCCTTTTTTAAACCTAATATTGATATTAGCATTAGCATCTGATGTAACGCAAGAAGCTACATACTCATTGAAAACATTAAGAATAGTTAAATTTCCTAATATTCATTTATGTTGAAAATGGGGTCTTTCTCTAGGGACCAATCAAACGGCTGTTTGTCATAAGAGTTCTCTGACACATTTTCCAATTTAGAAGTTTTTCCAATTCAAAGGATCCATAGTCTGATCACTGAAGATACGATTTTAATAGCTACTCGAACCGATAAGCCTTTTCACAGCTTAACCAAGGAAGCCAAAGGCTTTCTGTCCCTGTGGTATTTCCTTGTTACAACAAACGACACGAGAGACAGAGACACAAAAAATGACCACCTCTGGGAGCAGAGATTCAATAAAGAAAACGTGTTAGTCGCTACTCCCAAGAAGCTAGCTTCACAAACATATTTTCCTGCCAGTCTACATGTAGAGGAGGGGAAAAGGACATGATGCACTTCTAAATCCTCCCAAACCCCGCAGAAATAGATGGGGAAGGCTGACAGGGTGAACAAAAACACCGCTTACTATGCCGGCAGACGTCCCCGAGCTCTCAGCAGCAGCGGTTTCCAGGACCTAGCAGTGCCCCGGCCAGTAATTCTCCTCGCAGGCTCCCCAATACTGTGGGGGCTTAAAAAACTAATTCTTTTGCTCTAACCTAGTAAGTGTGTTATCGGAGAGCAGGTCAGAGTCATCACAGGAAGGCATTCCAGGATGTAGGAACAACGCCTCATGAACAAGGGCAAGCAGGCCGAGGAAGTATTAAAAGAAAGAAAACATCCACAAAACGCAAGAGTGGGCAAGCCCCGGAGGAGAGCAAATGTGCGAAAATTTAGGATTATATTTGAATGAGGGCGCGAAATATTCAGGGGTGGAGTCACAGGTGCTCCCAGGGCGTTCCCAGCGTGTGTCTTTGCTGAGAGTCCTGCCCACCTGGAGGACGACTCTTCCCACCTGGAGGATGGATTCCCATGTAGGAACAGCCTTGATGACACAGAGGGTGGAGATTTTTCCCTGCCTGCAATGCTAATAGTGTCATAACCCATTACAATTAGCTGTAGCTGCACCTTTTCTTAGGAATGATCTCATCTCCTCTCTTTTCTTTGTTTCCCCTCACATCTTCCTTCCTTTCCTCCCCCCTCTCCCCTTGGCCCTGTTCTCTCTGCCTATAATAACTTCTTCTAGCTGAGCTAATCATAAAATTAACAGAATCAATCTACGATAAAATCGAATTTTAACATATGTACACAGGGAATTCACATACACGTAAAAATTCCAAAGAGAGAGAGGTAAGATTGGGTGCTTTGAAGGTAATGTAGGAAGAGCGGCACACTCATTGAAGGTACATTGTTGTTAGGCAACCCAGAACATAATGGGACACGGGGGAATGGTGGTCAGCAGGCTCCCCGGGCGTCTTCCCGCCTTATGCTAAGGAGTTTATGCCAAGGTTTCCTCCCTAAACCAGGTCATTCCATCTGCATTTCTTAGACAGGAAAGGGGGAGGGTCAAAGGTTCTTTATGAGTCTTTTGTTTCCTAATAATCAGCTTAAAGTGAATATGCCCAAGGGCATATTTTGGTCCTCTTCATTCCCACCTTTGAAACTTGAATAAAAGTTTCACATCCAGAAGTAAAATTAATAGATTGTCCCATATTTCATTGATCTAATCATTCAGTCCTGAGAATAACTTAGTTTTGTTACATGGTTGAATGTTATTTCAGGACCCGGTGATGTAGATACACTTCCAAATTTCACCTTTTATTAAATATCTGATTACTTGCTTATGTGAAGGAGAAACAGACTTTCTTCTACCCTCGGGCTTCTGACTGCTGTAATAATCAGATAGACATGAAACAGATTAGCAAGAGACAATAAGATTTAATACACACACGGGAACTGGCACTGTTTCCCCAGGTCTTCCGTGTATTCCTTTAGGCCCCCACAAGACTGAAGTTCCCACACCAGGCCAGCCCTCTAGATCTGAGGGTGGCCCCAGCCTTGGACAAGACCCCTCATGCCAGCGAAACGCTGAGGGACTCTACCCCAACCCACCGGGCAGGTCCAGCAACCACAGATGTGCAGGGGGTAGGCTGTTCCAGCAAAGCTGCCTGAGGAGCCTGGTGTTCAGCTCCTCCTGCAAATGCTGCACCTGGAGTGAAGTCCCCAAGGCCCAGTTGTGGTGACTTACAGAGGCTCTCTAAGCACACTGGGAATTAAAAAACGGCTCTGGGGAAGGTCGGGAGCAGGGAGGGGAGGGTGGCATAAGGCAGCATAGGTAAGAGCCAGGCTAGAAGGCAGTTAATTCAGGTGTGCCAAGCCCTGTGCTGGGTTTCACCTCCAGGACTCTACATTCCAGCAGGCAGCTTCCAGGCCACAGATCACTGCACCTGGGGCACAGCCCTGGGTCTGACACATTGGCTCAGAAGCCTTTGGAAAGAAGAGCTTATCCTGACCTCCACTCAGGTGTTATTCCCTAGATGCACACAAGATGACAGCAAACAATACCTTTTCCAGGTGACAAACAAGGTGTCATTCTTAAACCTCGCACAAGATGGCAGCAGAGAAGAGCGTCTCCTTGCTCATTATGAGAATCCAGGCCCCTGGGACTGAGCGCACTGAGAAATAAACCCAGTTCCAGGCCCTTCAGAGGCCTCATCTCACCCACTGCTCCCATTTTCCAGATGCAGCAGAGACGATTACTATCTCCATTTCACAGATAGTTAAAATGAAGACTGATTCTAACACAGTTCTGAGTCCAGAACCGAGGCTGACATGGGCCCACATGGGCCAGTAGAGCTTGCACACACTGGATCCTGGACAGAGTGATCCAAACAGTCCTTTCAGCGTTGGGTGGAATCTCGGTCATTGTATTTGAAGAAAAACTGCAGATAACCTCATGGTCCAGCTTGCCAGGCACTCACCCAGGCAGGTTTGGAGGTGGGACCAGGGCAGGCAGCTGGGGACAGGGAGAGGTGGGGAGGGAGGTGGTGGCCTGGCCCTTCAGGGGAGGACAAGCAGCACCAGATCCCTGTGACAATGACCTCCCCCACAGGTAAGCGATGCCTGTGCTTGGGCCTTTTAAAACCTCTTCTTCCTCAGCCCAGAGCACGGCTCTGCTTCTCCCCCATGTTCCCTTCCTCTGCGGTCACATCTGACAAGGGATTCCTGGATGCTCAGAATGGAGTCTGGGAAAACAGTGCAGTCAGCCAAGGACACCCCAAGAGATCCCAAATCCATAGGCCATGCACACAGTCATCAACTGTAGGCTGTCAGCAGCTCAGCACCCCACACCTTACATTCTCCATCTATTTCTGTCTCTGACCTTCTCTTTCAATCTCTGTCAACATCCGTCTTTGTCTGATTTGGTTCAAGATATTCAAGAAACATCTGCTCTTGTCACTACCCTACAGTGACTCTTACAAGCCCCCAACGGACCTTAATTCATCCCTAGCTCAGAAAGCCTTATCTATCCAGGTTTCCTATCTTCCTGCCTCTCCTGTATGTGGGGTCTCGGACTCTCTCCTGTGTGCAGGGTTACCGTGTGTATGTGTTAAATCTGCTTATATTCTCTTGCTAATCTGTCTCATGTCTATTTGATTATCAGATCAGCCAGAAGAAGCTTGAGGGTAGAGGAAAGTCTCTTCCTCCCCCACCTAAACAAGTAATCAGATATCTAATAAAAGGTGAAATTTGGGAGTATATCTACATCACTGCATCATGCAATAAGATTCAACAATTTAAATTACCTTATTCTCAGGATTGAGTGATTAGATCAATGAAATATGGGACAATCTACCAAATTACCTTCTGGATGTGAAACTTTTATTAGTTTCAAAGGCAGGAATGAAGAGGACCAAAAGTTTTGCCTTTGACACACTGACTTTAAGCTGATTGTTAAGAAACAAGACTAATAAAGAACCTTTGACCCTCCACCTTTCCTGCCTAAGAGATTCAGATGGAGACCTGGTTTAGGAAGAGAACCGAGGCATAAACTCCTTAGCATAAGGCGGGAAGACGCCCAGTGGAGCCTGCTAAGGACCACAGATGCCTCCCTGGCAGGTCAGAGGAGAGGCCTAGGGCTGTCCTGAGACCTGACTATCTCCTGCTGTCCATTCGGATGGAACAAAGGATCCAGCCAGTCCCAGGAGGGCCCCACCTTCCCTCAGAAAGGCTGCACCTGGAGGCTGGCAGGTCTTTGTACCTAGTCCTGTATAAATCCACATGTGTCTACTGAGTGCCCTTGTGTGTCAGCGCTGAGCTGGAACCTGGGGCTGCCCAGACATAGTGGAGACCCCACCACCCCTTCTGCAGTGGGAAGGAGGGTGGAAAACCTGCTAGACTGAGGTTGACTTGGATTTGAAACAGTGACCAGAGTCACATTTCATTCTTCTGTTAGCAGAATCCAGGACTGGGGAGCAGACAACCAATGGTCCATTCAACCAATCTCATGTGTGACACTGGGTACATCCTGCCCTTCCTGGAAGCCTCACAGAGATGAAATGTGGAGGGGGAAGTGGGCCAGTGAGGCTTAAACCAAACACTAACCCCAGCCCCATAATTTTAAACCTCTAACCCTAAATCCAAACAACCCTAACTCTGGACCCTAGGATATTGACCCTTAAACTCTAAACTCTGACTGTGGCCCTAGCACTGACACTGATTCTTCACCCTCACTTACACGCCACCCCTAGCACACTAACCCTAACCCTACCACTAACCCTTAATGCAGTCTGCATAACAGGACCGGTTCTGGATTTGAGGGTCTTGGAAACTTTGGTGTGCTTATTTCCTGCTTAGGTCAGTTCATTTCCAGAAGAGCCACCCTAGTTGGGAAGAGCTGGTCCACTCTGCTGTGGTTTGGTCAGTATGCCTGGCTTGGATTGCTAGGTCTTGTGTGAGTGGCTATGACCTCAGGATGGTGGAAGCAAGCCAAGGATGTTTCAGCCACTAATCCTGTCTCCCGATCCTAACGACGAAAGGACACTCAGAATCTGGCCTCCGACACCACTGCGCACTGACCCTTCCCCTGGCCCCAACTCAGACCCTTACTTTGGCCCTGACTTTTGCATAGCATGGTCTATATCGTGGGAGGCATGGATTTGTAGAAGGCATATTAGCCCTGAGGTGACCACTCAGGCTTTGACTAGTTGCGAGGGAGTCTTGGTAGAGGTGACCTTCGCAAAGGCTTGCGGTGGGTTCAAGCCCGTTGTTTCGAGGAAGAAGGCTGCCGGCCAGAGCAGGGTGAGTGGGGGTAGCGCGGGCAGGCTGGGCCCCGTCGGGCTGGACAGAGGATGACACGAAATGACCTTCCAGCACGACCGGAACGCGGGCTGCCGCACAGGAAGCGCCCGTTACGCAGATCTTCACTCTGCTTCTCGTACGTGCGGGCAGGGTCCCGCCAGGAAAACCGACGGCTCTCGGAGCGGGGCCGTGCGCGCCGGCTCAGACCTGCTCCTCGCGCTGGGGGTGTCCCCGCGCTGGCGCTGTGCGCAGTGAGCGGCTGGACCCGGCCGGCCCTCCGTCTGCGCCGCCCGCGCCAGCTCCACGCGCCTGCGGCGCCCCGGGCTCTGTCGGTGGCAGAAACCGGGATTCCCCGAGGCGGCGAGGCCGGCGGCGTGGGGAGCAGCAGCGCACGGGGCCTCGCCTCCTCCTCGTGCTGCGCCCGCACAGCCAGGCTGCGCTGCGGGGCGGGAAGGAGCCTCGTGCCCGGCCAGCCTGCGCCCCGCCGCCCGTGGGGACGCCTCAGCCCACGCCGCCCGCGGGGCCGTGCCCGTGTCCGCGGGGAGACTGGGCCAGATCGGGATCAAGCGGGGAGGGACGAGGGTCTTGCACTCTCCTCGGCACCCAACCAAGAAGACCCACCGAGATTAGTCCCGCGGGCCGACAACACGCTTGCTCTCGCTCCAGATCGCCGGCCCGGAGTCGTCGCTGGCACCGGAAACACGTGATGTGTGCAGTGAGTAATGGACGCAGAGACGGGGTCGAACCCGGCGCTCAAATGCACCTCAAAGGGGCACTTTTTGCGATGCCCGGGCCGTCGAGTCCGGGTGGCCCTTCCGGAAGTGTGCACACTGCGCAGACCGGACTGTAAAAACGCGCCGGTCGCAGGCCCGGAAGCGCGCGCGGCCCTCGCTCCCCGCGGCCCTCGCTCCCCGCGGCCCTCGCTCCCCGCGGCCCTCGCTCCCCGCGGCCCTCGCTCCCCGCGGCCCTCGCTCCCCGCGGCCCTCGCTCCCCGCGGCGACTCTGGGTTGCGGCAGCTTTAGGCATGCGCAGTCGCCTCGTGCAACCGTTACCTCCGCGCCTGCTCGGAGGCGGCGGCGCGTAGAGCACTGCGCAGGCGTGCTGCGGGACGCCCCGCCCCCGGCGCGGGCTTAGTCCAATCGCAGCGCAGGAGCCACACGCCGGGGCGTCGGCCGGTGGAGAGGAAATGGCGGGGCGGCCGAGGCCTGCGAGCGCGGAGCCCGCGGGAACCGCGGACCGGGGAGAACAGGCCGGAGGTACTCCGGGGCCGGCGCGGCGGGCGTCACGGGCTGGTGTCAGGCGGGGGCGCGGCGGGCGGCCTGCGTCGGTCAGAGCGGCACTGAGGAACAATGGCGGCCGCTCCCTCGAGGGGCGTCCTACCCCCGTCCGCCTCCTGCGTGTAGCTCGCGCCGCACCTGTCCCGTTCCTTCCCCGCCTGCTGCTCACACAGCTCCCGTCGGCGCAGGCCGTGCTGCCGACCCCGCGTCCCCTCGCGCGTCTCGGAAACGCGGAGGCCCGTGGTCGGGGCCGCCCCACGTGCGGGAGGACGAGGCCCGTCGTGCTCACGCCCCCGTGTCCCTCTCGCGGGTGGACGGCTCCCCCCGCGCAGCGCGGGGCCTGCGGTTCGCTCAGCTGGGGACAGGCCCGGGTCACAGCCCCGAGGGAGGCCCGTCCCCGGCCGTGCCCGCCCCGAAGGCCTCGCTCGTGGCGTCGCGGGGAGCGACCGGGACGCCTGCGGACCTTCCCTCGGCCGTGCGCGGGCCGTGCGCCCGTCCTCCTGCCACGCGGCCCACGGGTCGGGGCAGTTCCCGCAGCCCGTCCGCGCCCCGCCCCCGGGGGATCACGGAGAACACTGCCGTGCGTGGACCGCGTGCTCACTGGAGCCGAGACGGCGGTAGGAAAACATGGGGGGGCCACATCCGGGCACACCCGTTCACACGGGGAGACACACGGCAGCAGGTTTTTAACGTGAGGGAAAGTGATTCAAGTTCAGAGCAGTCGACCTTCAGATTGTCAGCTCTCTGTGCTGACGACAGCCTGAGATGCAAAAGGGACACTTATGAGAGAGGCGACACGGGACAGCTATAACTGGAGCCCCGCGTCGGGCGCGGGAAGCGCTCCGAAGGCTCTGCTGGCTGGTGACTGAAGGCGGGGTTGGAGTTTCCTACTAGGACTACGGGGGCTATTTGTGGGACTTTGCAATTGACAAGAGAAGGCGGGCACATTTGTTAAGTGTCATTAGAGAATCGGAGGTTCATATCTACGCCTGTGACGTTCTCAGTTGTAATTGTTGTGCCGCAGGTACGACCCAGGACAGCACCCTTGCACCCCACAAGTTCACCGCGGTACGACAGGGCGATGCAGCGTTGTGTCTGCAACCCGCTCTCAAGGTGCAGGAGTCTTAGCAACTGGGGAATCTGGGTGAAGGATATATAGGAGCTGTGTGTCCTATGTTTGCAACTTTTAAGTACATTTGAAATTATTTTAAAAAGTCAAAAGTAGGGGGCTCACACTACATAGCTGTTTTGTGCCCTGGCTTTCTTGCTAACGAGATACAGGTTGGCTCATTTTACAGATATTTCCTGCTTTCCCGTTCTATGCCTTACCTTATGACAAGCACTAGATACGCAATAGGGAATCAAAACAGAGGTACAGGTCACTGGTCTATTAATAATACTGGGGGGAAGTGGTTACCCAAACAAACTGTAAAAGTCATTTTTGACTCACCCAGGGAAATCTATTAACTTTTAAAATATATAACCTTATGCAGAAATGTACATGGTGAAAAGTTAACCTCTCCTGTCTTTCCAGCCCCACTCTCCACAGGTAACTACTGTTGAAAATTTTTTGTGATTCTGGCCGGAAATAATCTAGACATGGTATGCATATATTTGTAGACTGACAGGTAGATCTTTCACCTCTTTTTGTAGCAGTATCAGATTCCATACGACACCAGTTTACACTTTCTTTTCTTTTAATCTATCTAGGATCTCTTTCCACGTTAGTACATGTGTGCATCGACACCCTTTTCAATGGCTACACAGTATTCTGTTGCAGGAATGAATCATAAGTTCTCTACTGATGGGCACTGAGGTTGTTTGAGCCTTCAGGTTGTTTCATGCTTTTACAAAAACGACGGTGACATTAGTTAATATATAACTTTCAAGTATACAATTCTATACAGTACATTATCTGCATATATTGCATTCTGTGCTCACCACCCAAAGTCTAGTCTTCCTTCCTTCATCATATATTTGACCCCTCTTCTTCCCACCCTCTCCCCCTCCAGTCACTACCATATTGTTGTCTATGAGTTTGTTTATTTTGTTATTTTGTTTGTTGCTTTCTGTTTAATATCCCACATATAAGTGAAATCATACGGTTTTCAACTTTTTCTGTATGACTTATTTTGCTTAGCATGATACTCAAGATCCATCCATGTTATCGCAAATGGCAATATTTCATCTCTTCTTATGGCTGACTCGTATTCCATTGAGTATCACATCTTATTTATCCAATCATCCATCAAAGGGTACTTTGGTTGTTTCCATGTCTTGGCCACCATTGCAGTGATCAAGGGGAATAGAGGTATACATATCTTTACAAATAAATGTTTTCAGATTTTTCAGGCAGATACCTAGAAGAGGGATTGCTGGGTTGTATGGTAATTCTATTCTTAATTTTTTGAGGACCCTCCATGTTGTTTTCCTTAGTGGCTGCCACAATTTGCAATGCCACCAGCAATATACGAGGATTCCTTTTTCTCCACAACCTCTCCAACACCTGTTATTGTGTTGTTGATAATGGTTATTCTAACAGGTGTGAGGTGGTATCTCATTGTGGTTTTGATTTACATTTCCCTAATAGCTAATGAAGTTGAGCATCTTTTCATATATCTATTGGCCATTTGTATATCTCCTTGGGAAAGGTGTCTATTCAGTTCCTCTGCCCATTTTTTAAATAGGTTGGTTTTTAGTTATTGAATTGTATGAGTTCTTCATCTGTTGGATATTAGCCCCTTATCGAGGTGTTGTTTACAAATATCTTCTCCCACTCGGTTAGTTGCATTTTTGTTTTGATGATGGTTTCTTTTGCTGTGCGGAAGCGCTTTAGTTTGATATAGTCCCATTCATTTATTTTGCTTTCACTTCCCTTGCCTTTGGGATCAAGTTCATAAAATCCTCTGTGAGCCCAAGGTCTGTAAGTTTAGAACCTATGTTTTCTTCTATGTGTTTTATTGTTTCAGGGCTTACATTTCAGTCTTTATTTCATTTTGAGTTCATTTTTTGTGTATGGTGTCAAATAGCAGTCTGGTTCCATTTTTTTGCTTGTGAATTTCCAATTTTCGCAGCACCAATTATTGAAGAGCTTTTTTTCCTCCACTTATGCTTTTGACTCCTTTGTCAAACATTATTTGCCCAGATACATGTGGGTTTATTTCTGGACTCTCTATTCTGTTCCATTGGTCTGTGTGTCTCCTTTTCAGCCAATACCATACTGTTTTCATTATTATAGCTTTGTAGTATAATTTGAAGTCGGGGAATATGATACCTCTGGCTTTGTTCTTTTTTTCTCAGGATTGCTTTGGCTGTTTGTTTCCCACTTTTGACATTAACAAACAAATATTGTTTCAATGTCATTAACATGCATTTTGAATATTTAGCTCAGTATACTTGATGGATAAATTCTTATAAGTGCAATTATGTCTACACAATGTTGATATAGCTAAACTGCCCTCCAAAAGGTTGCATCAGTTTCCAAAGTCTATCAATGTATATGAATGCCTAACTCCCCACATCATCAAACACTGGATATTATCAGACTTATTTATCTTTACCAGCCTGCTAGATACAATATGTTGTTTTCCACGCTTTAATTATGACAGAGGTTGTACATCTTTTCAAATATTTTTTGGAAATTTCTGTAATTTGTGGTTATTCTTTCCCTTTCTCTGCACTTTTATAGAAATGACTGCCTACGTTCTCTATATTGATTGCTAGCTTGGTTGATTTTTAAAAACTTTTAATGATGGAAAAATTTTAGCATATACAAAATCAAGAACAAACTACAGTTATCCCATAAACCTATCTTTCAGCTTCAGCACTTGGCAGTACTCTGGTTTCCTCTTTATTCTGACCCACTCCACTATTTCATTTCAAAACACTCCAGGCATTATAGCATATCATCCATAAATATTTCCATACTTATCTCCAAAAACATATCTAAAAGATAAGCAGTCTTTTCAGAAAAGTACTCACAGTAACATTGCCACATGTGAATAATAGCAACGATAATTCCTTTGTTTCATCAAGTATCTAGTTAATTTTCAAATTTCCCTAATTGTATCATCACTATTTTTAGTGCATTTGCTTGAACCAACATCCAAATGTGGTACTTTTATTGAGATCGGTTGATATGTCTTTTCAATCCCTTTTACTCTGTAACAATCTTCCCCTTTCCCCAAAATGTATTTGTTAAACTGGGTTGTTTTTCTTGTGAAGTTTCCCAGTCTGAATGTTGTTAGCTTTAAACCATGTGCCATTAACATGTTCCTTTGTCCGTGTGCTTCCTCTGAATTGGTATTTAGATTCAGGGGCTTAATAAACGTGCGTCACTTTGAGGCAAAAATTACATATTGTACTTTTACATTAGGTGGCTAATAGGGTTATCTTTATTGTGATGTTGGTGCCGTTAATAACTTCGTAGGTCTACTAATTCATTAGGGGCCAAAAAGCTACTGCCTGCTTCGATTATAAACAAGTTCATGTGAAATTTTTACAGGAGGCTTCAGAATGATTATGTAGACGGGAAGCTATTTGTAGTTATGTATGTTTAAACAAGACATCTTACTGAGTTTTCTTACTATTGTATGTTTTTTAATAATATTCTCTAGAACTTTCTAGTTGATTATGCTGTCTGCCAGTTAGTGATTTTCCAGTTTCCAGTTTTTTATATCCCTTTTTTTTCTTTAGTACATCACGAGCTTTGACCCAGCGTTGAACAGTATCAGCAGTGAGAGTGCATTCCTACCCTCGCCCTATCTTTATTAAGGGGATATTTGTGGTGTCATTTCAGAGGCCAGAACAGCTTTAGGCAAAGCCTACCATGGAGGGCCTCAGTTTATTTCTCATGCAGTGTCCAACTCAGGACAAGGAGCAGGGGGGCCACTCTGGCTGGAGAACTGCCATCAGCCCACCTCAATCCAAGCCCAAGCCTGCGTCTGCTGGACCCTTCCTCAAGCCTTTCGCTCCTGCCAGATTATGAAATGTTTGATTTTGTCTCCACAGGGCAGGCCAAGTCCTCACAGAAAATTGAAGACTTGATGGAAATGGTGAAGAAGTTGCAGAAAGGTCCTTGTCTCCTTTGTAACTGAGGTTCAGGCTTAGGTTTGGGTTCAGGCAGAAGTGTATTCAATTCCAGTCCCCACAGTTCTCAACCTTGAGAAATTAACTCATTTGCTGTCTTAACTTTTAAAAGTTAATTCTTTGAAATGACAATATGGCCCCATGATCCAAAACAGAGTAGAAGGGCATGGAATAGAGTAGAAGGGCATAGCCCACAAAATGTTTTCCCAAAACCCAGCTGCAGGCCCCTTGCCAACTGCAAACTCTGTTCAGATTTTCACCTTCATGCCTCCTGCACATTAGCTCTGCCTGCTCACCAGGCTCCTCCCGGTCGTGTACCCACCCAGGGCGGACCTTCACAATGACGCCTCCCACTCCCCCCCCCCCACCCAGGGAGCTGCAGGGCCTGGTCCTCACTTGATTTAGGGACCTCGAGAGGCCTTCCCATATCTGAATCAGCATGTCCCCCTCCTTTTGTCTTAAACCTCTTGCCCCTCTATTTCTCGACTGCGGTTACCACAGCCTGATTCATATCTCTGTTTACCTGTTCCTTGTCTCCCTTATCGGAATGTGAGCCCCTGTAGAGCCCCTCTGCTCTGCTGCCCTGTCATCTTCACTCGGCCTCCCTTCCTCCCTGCAGCCGGAAGCCTAGAGCCCAGGGTTGAGGTCCTGATTAACCGGGTCAACGAGGTCCAGCAAGGTGAGCTCAGGGACCTTGGCTCGTCAGCCAGGACCAGCCATGTGGGTTGCAGGGCCCCTTGTTGGTGAATTATTAAGTCCTTCCCAACAGCCACAGCAGAGTGTTAAACCAAGCACGGGTCCATCCCAATGTAATGGCTGTAGTCACCTGTCCATTAACCTGGGCCCTGCTGCCAGCTGAGCCCAACAGGAAGGGCTGCGTCTAGGTTTGCTTGAAGACAAATGTGAAATGTTACTATTTGCAAGGATGGTGCAGCTGAAAGCTGCACTTACACGGCGTCTATCCTGCTCTTTGGCACAGCAAAAAAGAAAGCCAGCGAGGAGCTGGGAGAGGCCCGGACTGTCTGGGAGGCCCTGCAGAAGGAACTAGACTCACGTAAGCATGCTGGCTTCATCCAGAGGGCCCACAGTATCATGCCCCCTTAACCCAGTACTGCAGACACCCAGCATCCTTGCTGTGGACAAGGACCCTGCCCTTTCTCTGGTCTCAGGTCCTACTAATCTCCCCCCTTCCACTGTGGGTGGGAGTGTTCCCAAAACACGCTTCAAACATAGTCCCACCTCAGGGCCTTTGTTAGACTTGTTCACCCCACTCCCAAGAAAATGCAGGTTCCTGCTGCTTTATATCAGCATTCCGCTCTCAGCTCTGATGTCCCAATCTTAGAGACCTTCCCTAGTCATCCCATCTAGAGGACACCCTGCCCCCACCTTGTCACATGCCCCTTACTGCTGATGGTTTGATGTGTTTCTTCACAGTCCTTATCCCACTGTTTATTTTTTCTCTCCCCTCCATGTAAACGCACTGGCATTCTGCAGCTACCCTTTATCAACACCAGGGCATTTTTGGTGCTTACAGAGAGTGTGGATACCAGAAAGGAGGGGCTTACTTAGCTTTAAAGGTCCACATTTGGGGTTGGGGATAGGGCTGTTCCACCACCCATGAGACTGAAGGTGCAGTGGGGTGTCCCTGATGCATAAACGTGTTACTGTGTTTTCCAGTGAGTGGTGAGAAAGTACGCCTGGAAGAGGTCTTGAGCCAAAAGCAAGGTAATTGCAGGCCATCTTGTGTCCAGGCTTCTGCCTTTGTCACTCTGTAGAAGCTCTCCCCATACAGCCGAAGCCTTTGGAAACCAGAGTCAGCTTGGATCCTTCCTGTGGCTTCCAGCGGACTTGAAGTAAATGACATAGTCCATCAGGTGCCACGAGACCACACATGATGTGGCCCCATTACCTCTACCCAAAGCTGATGCCTCTCACGGGGCCCTCGGCCCCTCTCCCTGCAGAGACGCTGAGGATCCTTCGGCTCCACTGCCAGGAGAAGGAAAGTGAGGCACAGAGGTAAGAGCCCCGCCCAGGCCTTGCTCTGCCCTCCCGTGCCTTCTGGTGGGGCAGTGAAAGTGGGGCAAAGGGCTGAAGCCCACTGCTGTCAGTTTCTCCCTCTGTAACATGGAGAGGCCACGTGAGTGTCTTCCTTCTCAGCTCCAGCAGTGGGCAGTCGACTTACAGGCTGTCCCACTCACTGGGATAATCATTCATTTGCTGGAATACGAGTCACATTCCTTCAGCTGGGTTTTCTTCTGCGCCTCATGCTCTTCCCACAGGCCCCATCTCACCTGTCCCTTCATTGAGGCATCAATCCAGGCATCTGCCCACCCAGTGTCTCTCCATTTCCCCACTATCCTTCCGTCCACCCAAATATTTGTGGATCCCTCTCTCCACCTCCTGAACACTTACTTAGCTCTTTGGGGACCAGAGGCCCCAAGCCCTGGCAGACCCAGATTGGAACAGTTTTGAGAAACTCAGATGAGATCAGTGTATCTGTGTTTCTGTGCTTGACCGTCCCCATTTCAATCTCTAACCCTCACAAAGATATTTGCAGGGGCCACATGCTCATGCCACCCACAAAGTTACAGAGGACTCTGATCTACAAGCCTGGCACTGACCTCAAGAGAAGGAGGCAGAAGCCCCACGCAGCCCCTCCTGGGGACACAAGCAGAGAACATGCCTGAGGTCTGCCTTGTCTCTTCCCAGGAAGCAGACCGTGCTGCAGGAGTGCAAGGAGCGCATTTGTGCCCTGAACTCCCAGATTGAGGACGAGAAGAGCAAGCAGAGGCAGCTGAGGTGAAGGCTTGGGGCTGGGTGGGGTGGAGTGGCAGTGCCACCAGGTTGGGGTCACTGCCAACAGAGCAAAGAGCAGGAGCAGGCCCCACCTCGGTGTGTGAGGAGGCCTGGCCTGAACCCTCAGCCCCTCAGCCCCTGTTCTTGGCTCCCAGGTTGCATTTTGAGGAACAGCTGGAGGACCTGATAGGCCAGCACAAGGACCTCTGGGAATTCCACGTGAGTCACCCAAAGCCACTCCTCCTACCTTCCCCACCTTCCCTGGCAGCACTAGGCCCCAAATTCAGGGTCACCCTCTGGGACCCCTTCCTGTCACATGCCACAGGAAGGGGTCCCGGAGCAAGCCCTGATGCCAATATGTCAAAATGGCCCCCAGTTCAGGCCCTTCTCAACACAGGCTTCACCCTCTAGTTGGTCCTGCCCACCTATCCCTGCTGCCCTCCCGGCCCCTTCAGTGGTCAGAAGGCACCTTGATGAGCCAAGGAGAGGTCGTCCATCGAGGAGGTCCATGGGTGTGTTTGGGGCCATCACAGGCATAGGGCAGACAGTGGAGAACCAAGCAGGCCAGTGTTTGCCACTAGGGGAACCCCGGCTCTAAACAAGAAAACAGGCAGAGAGGATGAATGTCAGGATGGAAGGGCTCCGTGAGGAGGCCACATAGGGACGAGGAACCAGTGCTGGGCTGGTAACTGATTCAGCAGAGAACCACCCTGACTTAACAGTGTTTGCAGGATGGCCCCAGGGCTGATTTCAGAGCTGCTGAACGATAACCACCTCATGAGCCTCTCCAGCGCAGCACTGTAGGTGTCTGGGGTGAAAGACTGACAGGCGAGGGCAGCGGCCAGTGCAAAGGCACCGAGGCTGGACTGTGCCTGGCATGCAAGGAGGGCCACTGTAGTAGGAACTGAGGCACGCTGAGTAAAGACTAGGTCCAGGTACACACGTCTGCGGCGCGTGGGGGCAGGTGGGAATTGTGGATGGACCTTTCTACCCCTCAGAGGCCAGAGCAGCTGGCCCAGAAGATTGGCGCCCTGGACAGCAGCAAGGAGCAGTTGCTCAAGGAAGGTGAGGCCCAGAGAATGTTGAGGCCTGCTCCACCCGCCACGCCCCGCCCAGCCCAACCCCCTCCTGCCCGTCCTATCCCTCCCCACCTGGCCCTCTCCTGCCCTGTCAGGTCTCACCCCGCCCACCTTTCCTGCTACAGAGAAGCTGGTGGAGGCAAAGCTGGAGGATGTGAAGCTCCGTCTGTGCTCCCAGTTTGGGGCTAAGGGCCGCTCAGCCATCACTGAGGGGCTTTTCCTCCGCAGCAAGGAGGCAGCATCTGCGGTGTAAGAGGGGGACCTGGTAGGGGACGGGGTGGAGGGAGGAAGCTGCCTTTGCTGATGGCCACCCCCTCAGGCATCTGTTTGAGGAAGAGAACAGAAGGGCCCAGCAGCTGCTGGAGGACTCCACCCAGAGCCACGCACAGCTGCAACAGAAGAGGCAGAGGTGGGCATGGAGCCCTCCCGGCAGTCCGCAAGGGCAGCATGGCCGAGGGAGTCTCTCCTGGCCTCTTCACACCCTTCTATCCTTCCTTCTCTCCCCCCTCCCCCTTCTGTCTAGGCTGAAGGAGGAGCTGGAACAGCTTGCAGTGCAGGTCCCTACTCAAGCCCAGAGCAAGCGAAAAGAAGGAGCTGGCCCAGGAGAAGCTGTGAGCCTGGGAATCAGGTGGCAGGGAGCAGAGATAGCTTGTGAAAGGAGCTGGGGGGCTGGAAGGCAAGGAGGGGGTCTGGGGAATCCTCAGAGGACAGTCTTTGGGGAAGGGCATGCCCACAGGAGTACAGCCAAGGCAAAGACACAGAGGCTGGCAGTGGTGGGGTGGGAGGGGGCAGGCCCCAGGGAGGGTGTGCATACAGGGATGCATGGAGGGCCCCAGCTCAGACCCTAATCTCCCCTAGGCCAATCCCAAGCCCCTCGGACTCAGTGAGGAGAGAGGTCCAGAACTGCCCCCCAAGAAGGGCCTGATACCCTCCTAGGCAAGGAAGATGACGCATGCTGCCATGGAGCTTCTTCGTGGGTTTTGGGAAATAAAGGCACTATTTCAATACAACTGCCTCAGCTGAGTCTGTACGAGAGGGTTGGGGGTTATCTGGCCCAAGACCCCTGGACCTTGAGACTGGGGGAAGCCTTGGCCTCCTTGTTCTCACCAACACTAGGTGTGAACCTGGTCAATCATGAATTTTTTAGTCAGGAAACTGATGACCAACTGGTAGAACAACACCCATGTCAGCCCACACTACTACTGAGAGGTCAGAGGTCATGCAGGTGCACATCTTGGTCCAGCAAAACAACTCGGCCAGCTGTAGGCATGCTGGAACAGAGCAACAAATAATAAAATGAAATTTTAAAACAGATGTTTGCAATAGCATAAAATACCATGTATCTAGGAATTAATGTAATGACAGGTGTATACTAGTTTGTAATCTATACAAACTACAGTTCACGGAAATTGTGAAAGACCTACATAAATGAAGACAGCTTGTGCTCATTTGGAAACTCATTGTAGAGACGCAATTTCTGCCCACAGTGACACACTGCAGTTTCAATAAAAACTGTGCAGGCCTTTGTTGCGAATGCACAGGACAACTGTAAAGTGCATGTGGGAACACAAAGGTCCAAGCACAGCCCATATGCTGTGAAGATGAACAAGGTGAGAGAGTCCACAGGACATGAAAACACTGTGAAGCTACAGTCAGTAAGACCTTGTGATGCTGAAGGAAGGACAGCCGGCTAGTGTGAGAGGAGGAAGAGGCTGCTGCACATGTGCACGCGTGAAGGACCAAAGTGACGCTGCTGAGTCATTTCAGTTTCTCAGTAAATGTCGCTGGGGCAAACAGGTATCTGTTAAGAGAGAAGTAATTGATCCCTAGATCATATACGAAAAGATCAATAGATGTAAAAAGCAATTTTTGATAAAAACTTTATGACTTCATTGTGGGGTATGTTAGGGTTCTCCACATAAACAGAATCAATTTAAATACAAGGAATTGCTCATACAATTATGGAGGCTGAGCAGTTCCAAGACCTGCACTCAGCAAGCATGATGGAAAAGTTCCAACCCCAGGCATAAGGCCTGAGAAACAAGAAAGATGGTGTGAGCAGAAGTCTGAGGGCAGGAGAAGACCAATGTGCCAGCTCAGCCATCACTCAGACTTTTTGTCGTATTCAGACCCTCAACTGATTGGGTAAGACCCACCACGTTGGGGAGAGCAATCTGCTTTACTCAAAGTCTACCAATTCAAATGTTAATCTCATCCAGAAACAAACACACCCAGAATAGTGCTTGACCAAATATCTGGGTACCCATGGCACAGTTATGGTGACACAAAATTAGCCATCACAACAGTCTACCCTGTCACCTTGCCACCCACATGCATCTCCTTAAATCATACATCGTCTCCAAATACAGACAAAAAAGGTCAAAATTCCACTGAACATGATACAACCATGCCCTTGAATGACGTTTCCTCTTCTCCATGATATCCTACAATAAGTACTATGATGTACAATTAACAATACTTAAATAACACAATATAAAGGCATGACATGTCACATGATAAGAGAAGAAGAGGATGTAAACATATTTGCCATACACACGTACAAACAAATAACAAAAAAGGAGGAAGTCTTCATGACAATTACAGTCCTCATTGCTAAATGGTCAGGGAGTTAGAGCTGGTATTTATAACCTCCACCTCTTCCACTATCCACTCTGTGTTCCTTATGTCTTCAGCAAGCAACTCAGCTGGGGCTTTTGTACCTGACGGGGTGACCCAACCCTTCATTCCTGAAGGGTCTGGTGATGAGTGGTCCTGCCTGGATTGGATTATCAGTTTTCATTGCCCTTAATCACAGGGAATGGTGATGCTACAGGCACTCTTAAGGCATCTCCTGCATCACAGACACACCTTCCTTACCTGCCTATGTGCAGCAGTCTGATGTCCCAGTGGTGGTCAGAACCAGTCGACTCGGAGGCATGAGAAACTCAGAGTGGCCAGGCAGCAGTCTTCACTTCCAGTCCAACAGAATCATTATTGTCTCCTGTTGGAAGCATTCGTCCCTGTGGGACCAAGGTCTCTACACCAGTGAAGCACAACGTTGCAGGATCAGGAAGAAAACACTTTGCCAGCAGGGCTCTAACAGTACTGCAACTCCCATTTCCAGCCCCTGATTTTTGGGCCCCTGACTTCAGCTCTGGGAGACAGGGCAAGCTATACTGGACCCTGATTCAGAGTCCACACAGTCTTCTGGAGATCCCCGCCCAGCCCACAACGTACGGCCACCAAGCTGGCCCTGTAACTGAGATGTCAGAAGGCCACCCCACAGTCTATCAAGCCAACTGCTCCAGAGAGGTGGGAGTGTGGTAAGACCAGTGGATTCCAGGAGCATGGGCCCCTGCTGCACTTCTGTTGTGGTTAGGGAATTCCTAGATCAGAGCAATGCTGCATGGAACCCCATGCTGGTGGGAGGCGAGCTGAAGCCAGAGACGGCATTTTGGCCAAAGCACTGTGTTCAAGGAACGCAAATCCATACCTAGATGTGGCCCTATCCTTTTTCCTTCCGGAACTGCAGTCATTACTGATATAAACAAGGCACACATTTCACTTCTCCGAATACACTATGCTGGACTCTTAGACAAGGCATTCAATAGTACTTTCAGCTCCCTGGTAAGTCCCAGATTGGTTTAACGGAGACATAATGATCTCCTCAACTCCTTTTCAAATACCAGACTCGTAAGTGGACCCCTAAACCGGTCTCTATCTCATCCCACATTTTAATCTCTTTTAATTCACCCCCCTTTGGCTGACTCAGACCTACCACTGACTTTAAAAGCCTATCTACCACCCTTCCCTATTTTTAAAGGGGGATATGTCCCATCTCTATGCATGTGAACACTCATTGGAAATAAAGTCCTTTCATAATGTCTCCCGTCCAGAAAGTTAGGGTTAGTATTCCAGGGACATTTCCACAGGCAGAGTGGACACCAGAAAGATAGAAAATTCAACTTATGAGATTCACATTCAGGGACAATAATGAAATTTCTACACCGTATCCCATGATAAAACCTTACTACCTATGCTTGTCGGTAATACATGCTGGAGCGAAATCAACACCAAACCACAAAAGCCAGCCATGCAAAGCTGTACACCATTCTGTGCAATGTTGCTGTGGTTAGTTGGTCTAGGTGTTTTCTGTTTGCAAACTAGAGTCCCAAGCCTTCCAAGGAAGCCACTGTTTTAACCAACATGGCAAACGCTGAGGCCTATGTGTCACAGGTTTTGACTAACATTGTACAAGCTCCACAACTCAAAGCCTGCAGACTTGCCTGTCATCATCCAAACTGACAATGGAGGCAAAGGGCCCCTGTAATTGGCCAAAGTAGAGGGCCTGCCTCCAGGGTAATGCTGGAGCCCAAATGTCAGCCACGAAATTTAATTGGCAAACACGCTGACACCCTGTTAACAACATAACCCCAAATCAGGCCAGATGACTTAAATCTATTTGTAATAGAACCCCACTGGTAAAAACCTCGGAGAGTTGCAAACTCTTAGATTTGGCCACCCTCATTTGAGCCTGTCACTGCACCCGTGGGCTTCTGGCACTTTGGTCGTTATGACAGTGTCACAGAGGCCAGCGTCACCTCTGTTAGCTGTGCACCCACAGCCCCTGGACCTAAAAGACATCTGCGAATCAAGCACCTAGGCCGAATGCTGTCTTCAGACTACACAAGTGGCTTGGCCTCGTTAGAATGCCACCAAGCCCCAAATCACTCACATCAGCATGAGTGGGTACCCACTTGGAAAGGATACCCCAGTCCCATATTCTAGACAGTGTCATCTGGGCATTGAAGATGTCATCGCCAACTGATTACAGCCGACGGCCAACCAGTCACAGCCAACGACCATCCAACCACAGTTGATGGTCATTTACTACCCAAGCCAGCACCTTTCCATGTGAGGCCGAAAGCCTGGAAACTGCAGCCCTGGCTCTCGCCCCACAGGTGGGGTCACTGGCTACCACCGCACGGCCTACCCACTGTGCCTGGTTTCCTGGGGAACGCTGAGCAAGAGCAACCATTAGAGAGGACTGGTAGATATTTGAACCTACTATAGTGTCAGTACTCAAAACATTTATTACAAGACACAGACCAGAGGGACAGTATAGAAATTATCGCCATAAACTAATAAACATGAAATCTTTTTACACGATAAAGGTGGAACCCCAAATTTATGGCGTGGATCCATGGATTTTTCACTAAATGGCTTCTAAGTAACTAAGTATCTAGCAAACAGTAAGGTGGATCTGTACCTCACATCAAATGCACAAAAATTAGAGAAATACACGGACTGGTTTGTTTATAATTTTGGATTAGGAGAGGCCACTCTAAGTAAAACTGAAAGTTCAGAAATGATACAATTACAAATCAAGCAATTTTAATACTAAATATCAAAGCTTCTTATTTCAATAATTAAAAGCAAAGCAAAGTCAAAAGAAAAAAAGTAAGTCTCATCATAAATAGATTACTTTCCTAACAAGTATGTATGATGTGAGATAGGCACTAGACTTATCTGAGTGATTACTTCGTAAATTATATAACTGTAAATGATAAAAATCACTATGTTACACACCTGAAACTAATGTCGATTGTTACTGAAATATTTTAAATGTATGTCAACCGCAATTAAAACATTAAAAATAGATTCCTTTCCTAATAAGATGTACGAGATATTCATAAGAAAACTAGGGAAAGAATCAGCAAGCTGATGTCAAAATGAGTTAAGGATGACGGTTCACTCCACCCTCACGCTTCATAACCGCCACCGCGTCCCATCCAGGGCCCCGTGCCCGTCCTGGAACTCACGTCCGGGAAACGCGCAGCAGGACGGCTGGTCGGCCGCACAGCGCAGGGGGCACCTGGCGCTCCCCGGAGACCCCACGGCCGCGCGGCCGCGCAGTGGGACGCGGTCCGCGGACACTCCACGGGCGTCTCGGGAGCCGCACTTCACCGGCCGTCACTACGTTCGCGACCGGAGGAGCAGAGTGCACGCGTGCACGTGACGTGGGCGGCCGCTCAGTGGCCGACCTCCCACGCGCGCCGTGCGCACACCCACCGCGGCCTCGCCAGCACCTTGGACTCCCCAGCCCGTGGGCGAAGCGTCTAGAACACGTGCCGGCCGGTCCCAGGGAACCGGCTTCTGCCCACGCGCGCACGGGAAGCACCGCGGAGTCGGGGCGCCGGGCTCGGACCCCACGGCACGTCCCGCGCCCGGTCACCGGCGACCTTCCGCTGCCCCGGGGCCACGGCCGTCCTCCGCCCTCCGTGCCCAGAGCCGCGGGGCTCCGCTTCCACGTCGCGCCGCCTCCAGGACACGGGGCCCCACCCACGGCGCGCGCGGGAGCAGAGGCGGCCCAGCCGGTGCGGGACGTCAGGGAGAAAGCGGGTGGGAGTGGGCGCGGCCGCACGTGCGCAGGAGGAACCCGAGGCTTCCCCAGCCCCGGGGCCGCGTGGGGGAGTCAGAAACCCTCCCAAGACGTTTTGTTTACTTGCAGGCAGCCCTGAAGTGGATGCGGTGTTGTCTGTATTTACGTGACAACCACCTGGAATTCCGGTTTCCCAGTGAATCAGTTTGAAAACCTGAAAGAGACTATGCAATGAATGACGAAATTTGAAAGTGGGAAAAACATTCCGTGATAGTAAATGTTAGCTCTAATTGTCTGACTTGTGATAATGGTTGTGGGGACAGAGTCCCAGAGAGCAGTTTCCAGGCTTTCGGCCTCAAGTGGAAAGGTCGTGGCTCAGATAGTAGATGGCCATCAGCTGTGACTAGTTGGCCATCTACTGTTTCCGGTTAGCCATTGGCCACTGACATAACAGCTGTGCCTGAGCTAGCAAGCGGGCATTGCAGTTAGCACGTGAGGTTGGTTGGCAGAGCAGCAGCTGGCGGGTTGCCGATCATGTGGCTCCTGCTTCCTGTGTCTCCAACCAGCCACCAGAGAGAATGTAGTGGTGTGACTCCCCTACCTATGGCTCCGTGGGTGTTCCTTTTTGGCCTCACCATGTCCTGCGTTCTTATGTGGGGAGCGGGAGCTGAGACCCCGCATGACAATGGTAATAGGTTATAGACCTACGTCTACTTTTACCCTTGTATGCTAAAGCATGAATGATGAAATACCACAGTGTCTGCATTTTATTAAACTACTTAACCCAATTGCCAACTGTTATGACTTTGTTAAATTAAGACTTTCAAAGTAAATTCCCAAATATGGGATAGTATGCGGTGTTTTCAACAGAAGACAAGGTAAAAGTGAAATAGAGAAGTTTATTACTCACAGGTCTGGGAGGAGCTATACAGCAGGCCTCATGGGGTCACCAGGGGAGGTCAAGGAAGGGTGCAGGCAGAGAGCACGGGGCAGGACTTGGAGCACATGCCTTTTACGGTCCACTGTGGAAGTGGTTTGGGGTTCCGGGGCTATGGCCCGATTGCTCAGTTCAAACAAAAAGTAAGCTCTGCAGGGGTCTTATGTAAGGAGAGCAGGGGAAGGTACTGGGAAGGGAGGTGCTATTCCTCACAAGGGCTGCTGGGGAAGTCCTATCCATCCTACATGAGTTTATGACTCTGTGGACTGTTATCTAGGGCTTGCAGGAAGGGTTCCTGTCAGTTTGAGGTCCCAGCAGGCCACCTGGCCACATAATATGGATGCTGAGGCAGCAATACCATGGAGTAGTTTAAATAAACTCTTGAAAGCAACTCTCTTTAAACCCATTAAAAAGATGCTAAAATATTTTCTCATCCACCAAAATTACTTCTAAGCCATCAATATAGATGATGTTGGATCAAATACATGGTGAAGGAAAGCGAAATGATTGTGGGTGGTGAACACACAATGTGATATATAGATGATGTATTACAGAATTGTACACATGAAACCTGTGTAACTTGACTGACAATTGTCAACCCAATAACCTTTAATTAAAAACAAACAAACATATATATATATATATATATATATATATATATATATATATATATATATGTATGTAGGTATATTCTACTGGCAAAAATAATTCTCCAGAAAAAGCCACAAGAAAAAAGTTTATTGGGGAGGCGGGAGGCACAAAGAAATAAAAACCACCACTGGGAGGCTCCAACCAGCTCCCACTGAAGAAGGAAAATAACGGCCAGGTTCTATTTATTAGCATCCCTCCCCCTGAAGTTACCACAAAGTTCAACAGGAAGTCAGGGCTAGAGAGTCAACAGGTGGCCCAGCTCCACCCACAGTCCTCCCAGCTCCATGGTTAAGCATCCCAAGGTGGCAGTTCACATTTATCTGTATCTATCTATCTACCTATCTATCTATCTACCTATCTATATACATGTATATATGCATGTTACACTGTGATGGTATAAGAAGGTGGGGCCATTGGGAGATCATTATTTCATGAGGGTGAAGCCCCCATGATGGGATTGGTGCCCTTATAAGAAGAGGCCAGCTAGCTAACTCTCTTTCTACCATGGAAGGGTACAGCAAGAAGTCAGCCATCTGCAACCCAAAACAGGGCTCTCACCAGAACCTCGCCATGCTGCCACCCTGATCTCGGACTTCCAGCCTCCAGACTGTAGGAACTACAGTGGCAATTTGTTACAGTTGACAGAACTTTGTCCACCTCACTCTTACTGACCCCTTCTCTTCCCATGTTGCCAAATGTGACTCATGTCAGTGGAGGATTTCTCCAGCTGGGACTAATTTTCTGAGGTAATAGTACTTCCTGGCCAGTGCTCACCCTTGAGGAGACGACAAGACTTGTCATCGCTGAGGCTCAGTCAATCAGCATGTAAATACACAGTTTTGAAACTTCCTTAGTTGGACCAGGAAGTCAAATTAAGACTGTTAACAGCCAAATGCCATTGCCCACATCAGTTAAATGTTCATGCTCAAAGGCATCCATTCTCCTCCCAACTTTTTCCCATCACTTTTGAGTACTTCAGAGTTTTCCTAAGATATTCCTCAAATTGAAATCCGCGAAGCAGCGTTACATTTTTCTGTCGGCAGCAGCATGACCACTGCATGGGTTTGATGATGAGCACAGGCAGGGGCAGCTGACTTCAGTTTGCTGATTTGCCAGTCTGTCAAAGTTGGATTTTGGTCACGCCCCATGGTGGATGGGGTGGAAAGTGGGTTCGTAGAACGATATACCCAGTGACAATCACATCCTAATCACAGAACCTGTTAACACGTTACCTTACACAGCAAGTGGGACTCTGAATATGGGATTAAGGATCCTGAGATGAGACTATCCTGGGTTATCTGGGAGAGCCCAAGGTTATCAGAGGATCCCTACAAGAGACAGGCAGGGGGGGTTGGCCAGAGAGAGATTGGAAGATGCTGGCTTTGAAATATGACTCGTTTTATTCAGGACATGCACACAGCTTTCAGTGTGTCGCGCTTTGCATGCATAACCTGCTCAGCCTCGTACTCTGCACAAAGAAAGTGGCTTCTGGCTCACCCATTTTACTGTCTTCAGAGTGCACGGACCTCACACTCACGAACGGGGAATGACACAGAATTCGTATTGGGGTGGGATGCTGCCAAACCCATTCACAATAGGGCTGAGGTCAATATCCTTGGGGTCAACAAGAGACTTCAAGCGGAAGTGCTGCAACATGGCGACCAAGAACAGGAACAACTCCATGCGAGCCAGGCCTTCTCCGACACACACCCGCTTTCCTGGAGTGACAATAGTGTGCGTGAGACACTGGGACAGCTTTTGGAGACAGCAGCTCAGGAGCCAGGGAGGAGGAGGCTGTGGGCAAAATGCCACCCTATGCAAAATGAACCCCTCTCTGCCATTGAAAGGAAGCACAGGGTGGATTTCAGTATAAGAACACCAGGGTCCAGCCTTCACAAACCTTAGTCATTCGGATTTGGCTGCATAAACCAATGCTGGATTGAAGAATGGTCCCTGCCTACCCCAAGCTCACCCCAGTGTCCTACAGGAAAAAG
This sequence comes from Rhinolophus hipposideros, assembly GCF_964194185.1. NCBI lineage: Eukaryota > Metazoa > Chordata > Mammalia > Chiroptera > Rhinolophidae > Rhinolophus > Rhinolophus hipposideros. Next base: position 59,181 of record NC_138061.1, read on the forward strand.
GCCAATGCTTCAACATTGATGTGAAAGTTACGAGTTGGCCATAAGCCTGGCCCTCACACCAACACCAGAGGGAAGACCCTGGGAAGAGGGCCAAGGGTTCAAGAGAGGGACTCTGAGTCACAGCGCAAAGAAGGCTAGGTGGTCCTATGATGAGCCCAGATAACCAAATGTTAGATTTTGTCTAGCAATCCTATTGAGAATTAGGTAATACAGTTTTGAAAGATTTTTCAGTAGGTCCTATTAAACAGATAAAGAGTTTTAGCCCTGAAAGTGAAATATACACTGTATGGAAGAATAATTCATCCGTAACACCTCTCTCCCAGGATTTCTGGTGAAAAGATGTCACTTAACCTCTCTGAACAGGGAAGAACACATTTGGGTCATGTCACTGAGAGAAGTGGGACATGATGTAGGTATGGGATGATGGCAGATCACACATGGAGCAGAGGGCAGGAATTTGGGACAAATCCCTGAGGAAGGTGCTACATTTGAACTCTTCTTACCTGCGGAAAATGCCTTGAAATGGTCACTGTACTTGAACTTTCCATTTTCATTCAGAAAGTGCTCTGGCTTAAACTGCTCTGGATCAGGGAATTCTTGTTTGTCATACAAGAGGGAGTCCAGTGTTGGAATTATGATTGTGTCCTAGAAGGAATAAAAGTCAAGTTAGCAAACCATGGCCTTTGCTGTAGAAGCCAGTTATCTTGAATTTTACCTGACACAGATAATATGATTCCAGTCGGGGAAGGTGTTTGCTTAAGGATGAGACAGAAAGCCGTCAGCGGTCAGGGCAAAATAGTGATGAGAGTTCTGATCTTTTCAGAAGAGTTACTCCAGGGCAGGATATTATTGTTGTTGGTTTATGGTGTCAGAATACACCACAAAGCCATGGCACTAGCTCATGAGTCCCTTTTCTGTATTTCTTCCATTTCTGTGCTCACTGGGTCCCTGTGAGGACTTCTGGGGAGGCAGGACTCTGCTGGCCCAGCCCCCACCGTTCAGCAACATCTGCCATAAGGAGGTTCCCTTGTATCCCCCATCATGTTCCCTGGCAGGGTACCGGCACAGCTGCTAGAATGGTGCTCTGGGAGTGCAGTCTAGACTCACATCTGACCTTGGGGATCACGTATCCTCTGAACACTGTGTCACGGTTGGCTTTGTGGTACACGTTGGAAGGCACAAGGTTGGTGAACCGCATAATCTCATGCACCACGGCATCCGTGTAGGGCATCTCCAGCCTGTCCTTGATGGCAGGGATGCGGCTTGGCCCGATCACCCTATCAATTTCCTCATGAAGTTTCTCTGCCAAGACATGAATGGACAGATGTAAAGGATTGACTCCAGGCTTACTCAACATCCATCCATCCACCCGGGCACCCAATAGATGTTTATGAAGCACTCGGAGTAGTGCTTTGGGGTGCCCCAGGTACTCTGGACTGTTGGATAACCGCTCCATAAATGCCACTAAGAGCTAAGCTCTATGATGTTATAGTCTACAGCATGTTTGGCCTCCATTATCTTTTTTATCTTTTACTGAGGTAACATTGTTTTATAGCATTATGTAAGTTTTTGGTGTACAACATTAAAAATCGCCATCTATATTTTGTGCTCACCACCAAAAATATACTTTCCACCATCACCATACAATTGACTCCCTTTACCCACTTCCCCCTCCCTCCACCCCCTTTTCCCTCTGGTAACCATTGATCTTTGGTCTGTTTCTATGAGTTCATTTGTTCTGTTTTTTAATATTCCACATATGAGAAATCATATGGAATTTGTCCATCTTTCTCCATCTGACTTACTTCACTTGGTATATAGTAATTTAAAGGTCTACCCATGTTGTTGCAAATGGCAAGATTACATCCTTTCTATGGCTTAATAATATTCCATTTCATCTTCTTTATCCATCCAGCCACTGATGGACACCTAGGTTATTTCCATATCTTGGTTGTTGTAAATAATGCTGCAATTAATGTAGAGTTGCATATATTTTTTCAATTAGCATTTTAATATTCTTTTCCTGCCCATCCCCAGTTTTGTTTTGTTTTTTAAAGATTTTATTGGGGAAGGGGAACAGGACTTTATTGGGGAACAGTATGTACTTCCAGGACTTTTTTCCAAGTCAAGTTGTTGTCCTTTCAATCTTAGTTGTGGAGGGTGCAGCTCACCTCCAGGTCCAGTTGCTGTTGATGGTTGTAGGGGGCTCAGCCCACCATCCCTTGCGGGAGTCGAGGAAGCGAACTGGCATCCTTGTGGTTGAGAGCCCACTGGCCCATGTGGGAATTGAACCAGTAGCCTTCGGAGTTAGGAGCATGGAGCTCTAACCGCCTGAGCCACCGGGCTAGCCCCATCCCCGGTTTTTAAGCCCTTGTTTCTCAGTCTAGTTGTAGGGCAAAGCTCCCTGGCCCATGCTGGTATTATGAGCCTTGCACTCCACCCAGCTGAGGCAGTCGGTCGCCAGTCATTGGTCAGCTGCTCATAGCAGCTCACCGTAGCTCTCGTCAGCTGACGGCCGCTCACGACTGCTAGCCAGCACGGCCCCTCAGGGTAGCACACATGTCAGCACACAGCAGCTCACACCAACCTTCGACTGCTCACGGCAGCCCAGCTCCAGGGAGAGCCATTGTTCACAGTCTTAGCTGTAGAGGGCTCAGCTCACTGGCCCATGTGGGAAGTGAACTGGCGATCTCGGCGTTAGGAGCATGGTGCTCCAACTGCTTGAGCCACCGGGCCGGCCCCATTTTAATATTCTTCAGATAAATACCCAGAAGTGGGGTAGCTGGATCATATGGTAGTTTGATTTTTAATTTTTTGAGGACTCTGTATACTGTTTTCCATGGCAGCTGCACCAATCTGCATTCCCACCAACAGTGCACAAGGGTTCCCTTTTCTCCACATCCTCACCAACACTAGTTATTTCTTGTCTTTCTGGTAATAGCCACCCTAAAAGGTGTGAATCTCGTTGTGGTTTTGATCTGCATTTACTTGATAATTAGTGGTGTTGAATATCTTTCATGTGCCTGTGGGCTATGTGTACGTCCTCTTTGAAAAAAATGTCTGTTCAGATCTTCTGCCCATTTTAAAATCAGGTTGTTTGTTTGTTGTTGTTGAGTTGTATGAGTTCTTTATATATTTTAGATATTGACCCTTTATCAGATGTCTGATTTGCAACTATCTTTTTCCATTTAGTAGGTTGTCTTTTCCTTTTGTTGATGGTTTTCTTTGCTGTGCTGAAGCTTTTGAGTTGATGTAGTCTTATTTGTTTATTTCTATTTTTGTTTTCCTTGCCTGTTTGAATTATTAGAGTCAAACCTACAAAAACATCACCAAGACCAGTGTCAATGAGCTTACCACCACCTATGTTTTCTTTTGTATATTTTATTGTTTCAAGTTTTATGTTATTTTGAGGTAACTTTAGTTTACTTTACCTTTAGTTTACCTTCAGTTTAGTGGAAGATAGTGGTCTAGTTTCATTCTTTCACATGTGGTGGTTCAGTTTTCCCAACATAATTTATTGAAGAGACTGTCATTTCTCTATGGTGTCTTCTTGGCTCCTTTGTTGTACATTATTTGTCCATATATGTGTGGATTTATTTCTGGGCTCTTGATTCTGTTCCATTGATCTGTGTATCTGTTTTTCTGCCAGAACTACACTGTTATGGTTACTACAGCTTTGTAGTATAGTTTGAAATCAGGAAGTGTGATACCTTTGGTTTTGTTATTTTTTCTCTGGATTACTTTGGCTATTTTGTTTCCATACAAATGTTAGGATTTTTTGTTCTGTACCTGTGAAAAATGACCTTCAGATTTTGACATGGATTTCATTGAATTCAGATTTTGATATGGATTTTGATATGGATTTCATTGAATCTGTAGATTGCTTTAGGTAGTATGGACATTTTAACAATGTTAATTCTTCCAATCCATGAACACAGGATATCTTTCCGTTTACTTGTGTCTTCCTCGATTTTTCCTGAGCTCATTGAATGGTCTTTCTGAGTTTTCTTGCAGCTTGCTGAGTTTCTTCATGACAGACATGTTGAATTCACTACCAGTTAGGTCACAATCTTCTGTGATTTTTAGTTTGGTTTCTGGAGAATTGCCACTTTCTGTAATATCGTGTTACCGTGGTTTATCATGGTGGTGGACGGGTTGTCCCTCTGCCCCGCATTTGCAGGAGCAAACGCTTCTCTTTTTTAGGTAAGGCTTTGTCTGCTTTGACTCTGAGTTCAACGGTTGGTCATTGTAGGCCTTTCTTCTGTTTTCCAGTAGGTGGCGCCACAGCACACGTTTTTGGTTTCTCCTACCTGCGTTGTCTCCGGCTCTGACAGTCTGCACTTTCCACCTTTCACTGCCTCTGCCAGAGGGCAGTGCTGCAGGTGCCTTTCTGCGTTTATTCTTGTGCTGCTGCTGGTGTCACAGAGGTTGTGGGCGGTGCTGCCAGGGTCCCTGGGATGGTGGGCACCTCTGCTGCATCTGGGGTCGCCTGAGTCGCAGGTGCCAGCACCATGGTAGGGTCAGGGTGGGGGTGGGGCAGAAGCCAAGGTCATGTACAAGCGCACTTCCCCTCAAAGAACTTGCCCATCAATCCCAAGTGCCAGTCCTGCAAGGGTTAACAAGCAATGCCAGTTCCCACTTTGCAGACAGAAAGCTGAAGCCTAAACACTTTAGGCTGACCGTTCAGGTGTGATAGCCGCACAGCCCAGGCGTCCTTGCCTGTCACTTGACATACCAGCGACGTCCGGGTACTTCATGAGAATCAGGAGCCCGTATCTCAGAGTGGTGCTGGTGGTCACTGTCCCCGCAAACAACAGGTCGGCCACGGTCACAGCAATGCTGTCCAAGGTGTACACAGGCTCTGCACTGTGTTTTTCCTGAAGATGTTAGAGACAGACAGGAAGTTGATAAAGGGACATCTTCAGGTGAACAAGAAACAGACCCTTGTGTCCCCCACAGCAAAGAGCCGGGCAGGCCCTGCCAGCTCCACAGGGAGGAGGGGCAGGTCTGCACAGGCTGTCCTGTGGAGACACAGTCATCTCCGTTGGGCAGCCCGGCTGCCAGAAAACGAGCCACAGGAAGGACTGTGTCCTTTCCATGGCCTTGGGGGCCGTCTTGGGGTGAGGCCCTTCCTGGTCCTGTGCTATGACCTCCTGTAGTCCAGGGCTGAGCTGTGGGGCCTCTGCCAATAACCCAAGTCGCAGGAGCTGCGCTCAGCCACCTTCAGCCACCACAACCAGTGCCTTTGGGTCCCAGAAGGGAGGGATGTCCCTGGGACCCAGACACCTGGGAGGGCAGTGAGGGGCCCCACTGCTGGACGGGTTTCTCAGATACCCACAGGCTGTCATCTAGGGAAATCAGATGTGGAGTCACGTGCTGTGTTAGAGCCACCAGTGACATGAAAGGAAGAAGGAGAGGCTTCACCAACCTGAGCTGGGGGCCTGAGAGACTCAGGCAGATGCTGATTAGGCCTGGGACCTGGGTCCAAATTGGAGTTTATGGACTGATGAGGAATGCTGAGGGCCTCTCCTCATATGGGACGTGGCCATGGTTAGGAAGCAAGGACTGGAGGCAGCCAATGTGAGGGACCCACAAACCCGGTCCTGACTGTTCCTCAAGAAAGACTGTCCTGTTGAGCAGTGTGGTGGCCAGTGCAGTGGTGGTGAAGGTCAGGCAGGCAGACTGTCGACTGGTGTGGGAGCAGCGTGTGCTGGTTGTGCCAAAGGCAGTGTGCTTGTGTGAAACTAAAAAGCATCACAATGTGCCCAGTGCAGGTTATAACATCAATCTGCCCCCCACCTCCGTCTCCTAACAGCTGCACTTGGCTTTACAGGCTGTGTGGCAAGGGTACCTTCTCCATCTCCACGAGCAGGCAATCGATGAAGTCTTGGGGGCAGTTGGGGTCCAGTGACTTTTGGTGCTCCTTCACTCTTTCTAAACAATAGTTTTTTATTTCAGACACATTTTTCATTACTTTTCTATGGCTTCCTGGCAGGTAGTGTACAAAGGTTGGAAAAATATTATAAATCTGGAAAGAGAGAGAGAGACAGAGAGAGACATCTTACTATATGTTTGTTTTTTCCCCTGGATGCAACATAATTTTGTGTACTAAACTAATAAGTTTCTCCAAGTCTAAATGTATGGCTGTGGGTATTGTATTATTTATAGTATTTGGGCCCATGGTATCTCTTGGGGCACGCCTCTATTAGGTGGGGCGCGTTCTGTGGGGGATGTGAACACAGACGCGCATGTGTCGTGTGTCTGGTGGGGACCGATTTTACCGAGTGAAACTGTAAGTGTCCGGGGCAGCTTGGGGCCGTGGGCATCCCCAGAAAAAATGCTCGGAGCCGGCGTCCTGGCTCCTGCAGGCCTGTCTGCCCACATAACCTGGGGCTCCCGTGTCCCCTCCAAGGTGAACTCCGGCGAGGCGAGCACAGACGCACGCCCGCACCTGCAGCCAGGAGGTGCTCAGCAGGTAGAAGTTCTCGTGGAGCAGCCGCCGCAGCCGCAGGCCCGGCTCCTCGCGGTAGCCAAAGCGCTGGCGGAACAGGATGTCAGAAATGACGTTGAAGGGGGCGCAGTCCAGGAGGAAGGTGGGGTTGAACGGCTGGCCTGGAAGACAGAAGACAGGCGCGAGGTGACAGGTGGCCCCTGGTCTGCGGGCGAACACGCACCCCCCTGAAAACCACGGCCATTCCCAAGAGCTTGGGATATGGGCTCCCACTCGGACTGCTTCACTTTTCGGGTATTCACGGAGCCCCCCCCGGGTTGGGGTGCCCCCCCCGGGTTGGGGTGCCCCCGGGCGGGGCGCGGGGACTCGGGCGGCCAGGCGCCACACGCACCCTGGGTCTGCCCGAGCGCCTCCAGCAGGAACCGGGCCTCCTTCTGGATCCGCTGCTCGTTGCCCTGCTTCCCCATCCCGAAGTCGCGCAGGGTGGTCAGGGAAAACCGCCGGATGTCCTTCCAGGTCGGGCCATCATTGAAAATTATTCCTAAGGAAGCGGGAACGCGGATGGGACACGGAGCTGCACCCCCCCCTCGGGAGCCCTCGCGTGCACTCCAGCAACTCACTGTCGCTCCTTTCCACTTTGCCTGCTCTCCCCGAGTGAAATGGAACTGCGCTTCCCACCTTTTTCCTGTCTGCTGACGAAATTCCTGGAAAGCCATTCTGTTGTCATCGATTTTTAACCCTTACGCCACAAATATCTCCAGTCGCAGTTCTGTGGCTTCACAAAGTGTCCTTGCTACAGTGCCAGGGTCACAGGCCCCCAGCTCGGGAACCACATCTGACAGGTCTGGGACAGGGGCCTGTGGCCCTGCACCGAGTTCAACACAGGGGCCCAGTGCGGTCCTGGGTTCCACTCTGTGTGTCTGAGCCACATATTCCGGGAGACTTTGTGTGGTGCGCCGCCTGGACACTGGGCAGAGTCCTGGTTGCCAGGGTGCGGGCCTGGGGACATGGGACCCAAACACGAGGTTTCCAAGGGATCAGCTGGCTGGGTGATCCAAGAGGGGTGTGTGGGGACCAGAGTGTCGCCCAGGAGGCAGGAGGCCAGCCACTGAGGGCAGTGTGCTGGGGGCAGGTGATTTAAAATGTCACAGAAATGAGTGGTGTAGCAAGGTACACATGGAAGATGGAGAAAAATTTGAGGAGAGACACAGAGAGAGAGACAAATACAGAGACAGACAGAGAGACAGGCAGAAACAGACACAGAAAGAAACAAAGGCAGAGACACAGAGATGCAGGGAGACAGAGACAGACAGACACAGAGAGAGAACCCAGAGGAGCATTGTTTGGGACCCCTAACAGGCTGAAATGGAGCCAACAGTGGCTCTGTCTCCATGCTTTATGAAGACTGAGTGGTGGGTACAGTTCTTTTAGCACAATATCATGCTAATAATGAACATTCATGTCACTGTCCCTGGGTACAGATATGTCCCATGTCCAGGTCCCAGCAGATGGTCAGGGTCAGCTCTGGGCCAGGTGGGATACATGAAAACAGAGCTTTGGAGCCCCCAGGTGAAGCCCCGTAAGTGGAATGTGGGTGCTGGGCCCTGGATGGCTGTACCCAGGGGGCCATGACTAGGACCAGGTGGCAGATAAGTGCTCTCTGGAACAAGGACAAGAGCTGCTTGAGTAAAACCCAAAAAAGTAAAACAAATCCACAATGTCCAAAAGGGAAAATCCAAGGCCATTGATTGTGACAGAATGTAACCTTGGAGACGTAGACTGGAAAACTAAGGCAAGAACACCGTGAGAACACTGCCCAACTGTAACTGCATCATTTTGAAATTTTTACGTAAAATGGATGAAGGTTTTCTTGAGGCTTGTTACCAAAATTGATTCAGGAAGAACTAAAGGCATCCAAGTTTTGTAGGGTGGGTGAGACACTGTGTTTATTCCTAATCTGCTTTGGCATCACCCTAAAGCGTAAAGCAACAGTGAACACCTGAAAAATAAGCAGGGGCGGTCAGAGGATGGGGGGAGCAGCAGGTGAAGGCAGTGAGCATCTGGAGGCAAAAGCTGAAGGAAGGAGCCCCCACTAAGCAGGGGCCCACATGAGCTCAGAACATCCCAGGAGACACAGAAGGCGGGGTCTGGGGTCAGAGTTCTCACACAAGGACCAGTTAAACCCCAAGACCCCAGTCCTCTTCCCCCTGCAGGAGGTGACAGGTGCGTTTTCTGGATGAGGGGACTCAGGGCTGTGGAGACATGGGGTGCACAAGACAGAGAGGGGAGATGGTACCACTAGAAGTCTCATTCTGGGCTGGGACTGCACTCAGCACCCCCTTCCTGGTCTGAGAACACCCTGGTGGATATTGTCGGCCCCTCAGTGGAGAACACAGACTGCAGCTGAGCAAAGCCCTGTGGACCTGCTCAGAATCCAGCAGGTTTCGGTGCCCATCATTTGGGAGGGGACCTCAGTGGCCATTGAAGCCTTGAGCGGGAAGGGCTCCCAAGATCAGAGGAGGATGAGGGCCCGCAGGATGGAAGGTCTGCCCAAGGAAGGCATGCTCATCTTTCACAAGCGCCACTCTCCCTCTGTCGTATTTCTCTGCTAAAATGTCTGTCCTGCTGGTCAGAGTGTGGGTGCTGGAGGTCCTAGTCATTTGGGGTACAACTTCACATAGAAGTTTTCGCAAAAATACACACTGAGTGGTGACTGAATGAATGAATGCACCAACCATCACCTGAATTGTCTGAGCATCCCTTTACCTTTCTGCCTTTACTATGGGGCTTACTGCTGTCATGTCAGCCCCTGCCAGGCCCATGCACCCACCTTGGCACCAAGAAGAGGGAGGTACCTTTGTCCTTGTGCTGATGCATCATGAAGAATTCCGCACGGCCGGAAAAGTCGTCCTTCTGCTGTAGCAGCACCTCCCTCACGGCCTGGTAGCCGTACAGGACCACCATGCGAAAGGAGCCCAGGTGCAAGGTGAACACCGGCCCATACTGCTCTGCCATCTGCCAGACCAGCAAGCAGAGAGTGAGGCCACCGGGGCTCTTTGGCAGAAGAGGACCCCCAAAGCCATTGCTGTGGACCAAGAGAACCCAGAGGGATCTGGGAAAAGACTGTCCTTGTCAAGCCCAACTTGAGAGGACCCTCCCCAGATGGCTTTGTGCTGAAGGGAGCCTTGCTCCAGTGCACCTGCACACCGGCACAGCTGGCCACACTCACCTGGGTGTGGCTAGTACCCCTCCTGGGGGGCCAGCTTCCCCGTCCCTCCCCTGAGGCCACTTTGCCTGTACCTGTCCTGTTACTTTCACTACTTGCTGTCCCCAGTCCAGATCCTGGGCCCCAGTGCACTGCAGGAGGACCAGAGCCCAGCACCGTCCTGTCCCCTGCGAGAGCATCCTCTGTGGCCCATAAAGCACTGTCAACACCTCCCTTAACTCAGACACTTGCCAAGCCTGCTCTGTGCCTTGTGGCATTCTCTTAGGTATTAACTCATTTAATAGATTTATCAACTCATTTAATTTTTACGTTTGTTAGCTCATTCATGCTCCCGATGTAGGAGGAGGTAGCAGGCTGGTTTTTCAAACAAACACTTCACTTTCTACTCTGTTCTTGGACATACCCAGAGGACTGTGAGTGACACCCAGGAGGTGTGTATCTGGTGTGAATGCAGGGCCCTCCTTGCATCGCAGGGGCAACATCAGCCGCCGCCACACAAGCCATCCAACGACAAGGCAGTTGACACTCAGCTCAAGCAGGGCCCCCCAGAGCTGGCCAGGGCCAATGCCCATTTGAGGGCTCCACGCCCAAGCTGGACCATTAGCACACATTCTGAATATCACTCTTGGATGTTACTGTTAATTCAGAACAATTTGTCTGACAATGGGGAGAATGAACACATATTATGTCTAATTCCCAAATTCTCCTCTACCAAATGAACAGTATTTCTCTTACCTTGCTGAAGGATTTGGGAATATTACTGATTTCAATCTGGAACATGTTCCCAATGATGGGCAATGGGAAGGGACCGGGGGGCAGTTTCCAGCTGCTGTAGACCTGCTTCCAGATGGAGATGACCAGCAGGCTGGCCATCCACACCAGCAGGGCCACTGTGACGCTCAGGGCAGACATGGCACCGTTGGGGGCTCTACCGAGTTCTGGGGACACTTCTGCAGAAAGGCAGAGCTTTTATAATGCACCCTTGAAAGGGAGGGTGACCAGCCACCCAGTACCTTTTCTTCTGGCCCGAGATGCTAGTTTATTATTACCTGCTGTTTGCTGTGACTTCAAAGGCTAATTTCCGCAGTGATTGCACCTTAGAAGTTTCATCCAGGCCCGACAATAACTGGCTCTGTCAACACTGCTGGCATCTGCACCCATGTCTGTGTTTACATAAGAACATCCCAACCTGTAGAGAATTTTTATAAAAATGTGTTTGAGCTAAACAGAGGATACACCTGGAAGCAAGGTCTCAACAGGCTGAGTAAAGTGCATCTGAGAACGACCGTGTGCAGTTTCTTTTATGCATTTAGAATTAAGGAGGGCATATAGGAAGTTTAAATGGAGGTGGGAGAAAGCAAGGGGAGTGGGCTTACAGGATAATTAACAGATTATGTGCTCTCTCGAGGGTGGTTACACCTCTGAGAAGTCTGAACAGAGGATCGCTCCGGCATTTCAAAGGTGTGTTAACCTACACACACAAGAATAGTGGACAGGGGCTGGCTTGAGGTGAAGAGTAACCTTTTAGTAAAGAAGTTACAGGGCTAAGGAGTGACTACCTCCCATGACCCTCCCAGTTAGGAATCATGAGGTCACTTTCAGTTAGATTTATTACAGCACCACTTTTTTGCCCACATCAAAATTAAAGTCCAGGGTCACCAACACATAGGTCACAATGGGGGATGGGGGCCTACATCCCTTTAATTCTAGTTAGACGAAGAGGTTTAAGGTTATGTTTTCATGTGTTTGTCTGGGGCAGGATTTGTGCAAGCCACCATCAATCACGTGCCGACTGTGTCGGGTTGTGCTGGTCAATTCTCTGAAAATCGAATCAATAGCGAGGTTGTTAGCTTGTGAATTGTGAAAAATTCACCCGGCAGGTAGAAATACAGAAGGGAGATTTATTAAAGTAGGAGGAGGGCAAAGTCGGCTGGACACTACTGCTTTGAGTCTTTGTTTCATCGGAAGTTTTATATTTTCTAACCAGGATGTAAATTGCTTTGGCCTGTAATGGAATCTTCTATTGCATTTGGCTTTGTCTGTTGGGATGGGAGAAGGTGCAGTTAAACTGGGTATGGCCACCGTTTCATGTTATATAAATTAAGTTGGAGCCAGGAGTGGGTCCCATACAGATACAGAACCTCTCCCAAGTCACAGTGTCAGGCATGCAAGGCTGAAGTAAACAGAACCATTGAAACTGGAATTCATAGTAAGTGTATAGTAAACAGAGTCATTAAGTTTTGACGGGAAGAAGGTAAAGAAAAGAAAGAACAAAACACTTTCAAAAACTCCCAAGCTAAGTTATACTTGTTAAATCGAATTATACCAGAGGTCCAAATCTCAAAAGAGAAGATTTAGTGCCACCGTTATAATCCCCCTCTTATCAGTCAGGTTTGTCTGGATAGCCCCTACTAGTACCTGAATCACCATCAGCCAAACTCACAGGACCAGAGAAGGAAAATTCAACATCTGAATTCTAGTCAACTTGTCAAATCACCTGGGAAAATTAAGTGGAGAAAAACGGGCAGGGAGAAAAAGAGTTGATCAATTTTGAAAACGTTAATCTCTGATTGTAAAAAACATATCTTTTTATTGTAGAAAATTAGGCGACAATTCATCATTTTACCAAATTATAAAAAATTAAATGAGGATATTTGTTGAATTTGCTGTAAATCAATGAGTTAATTTGGGTAGACTTTCTATTTTTCACACGTCCTACTGTTACTGGAGGGGAGGCCCTTCTTGGCACAATGTCCAGGTTCTTGGCGTCTTGAGCAAAGAATTGAATGAGACACAGAGGTAAAGTAGTGAAAGAGCAGTTTATTAGAAGGAAAAGTACACTTCAAAGAGGTAGAAGCGGGGCATGGGACTTCCTATGATTCATGCTAGGAACAATCTTCTGTTTAAGATGAAAAAGCTGATTTGAAAGGTGATTAAGATTAGGAACTAGGGAGCTAAGAAACTCGTTTGGCCTGTATCATTCCCCCCGACAGTGGTGGGGTCTCATATCTATAAGGCTACTGGGGAGTTACGAAAATCTTGTCCCATGTGGTCTAGATGTGAGAGTATGACTTTTGGCTTAGTCTCAACCGATGGAATTGGCCTAAAGCCTTGTTGGAGTATCAGATGGAGCTTCAGGACTGTTAGGCGGGGGGAAATCAATTTTGTTATGAAGTTTACAATACAGGGTCCAAAGACAAGGATTAAAATAGTTATTAATAACGGTCCCGCAAGGGGAAGACGCCAGGATGCCTCGCTCTAGATCTTGGACCAGGGTCCCCAAGATTCACTTAATTGTTGGCAGACCCTGGAGGCTTTATCTTTTGAGCGGCATCTGACTATGTCAGACTGATTAACACAGAAACAACAGTTTTCTTTTAAAAATAAATATAGCCCCCCTTTTGGCAGTTAGGGTGTCTAGTCCTGTGAATTTGAAGGATTTCTCCTGTCAAGGAGTTTAATTGGTTTTGTAAAGTGATGATATTCTTAGAAATGTCATCCAGGCTGTCAGAAAGGTCTTTAGACATGGCTATGCCTGGACCTATCCCTGCAACAACAGCAAGGGCTATTAAAAGGGGAATAAATTGTGTGGCCCTTTTGGTTCTTATATATGTCCTTAAAGGAACAGTTAGGGATTGATTATTGGGGCTTTTTTGATCTTTGAGGCCAAGTAGTCAATTAGCTGGAAGGCATATATAAGACCAAGTACTACAGAGGAAAAATTTAAAGCAATAATGAGCATCTCCAGCAGTTCTGTTTGAAGAGGAGCTTAAGGTCTTCAGCTGGCTCACAGGAACAGGAGTGACAGTCTTCCTTCTAGGGATGTACTGTGGAGACTTAAATGAAACAGGTTTGATTCGAGGGAAGTGGGCCCAGCCACTGACTCTCTGAAGTCCAACCGTTGGGGGTGCTTGGAAAAATTGAAGGTGTCCCTTCCATATAGGAGGTAACTGGTCTGCTAAGACCCTTTCCTTTAAGCTTCTAATAATATTTTGTCCCCTACATCTAAGTGCCTGTTGAAACTCTCCCAAGCTAACAACATAGGAGATGACAGAACTGAGGGTAGAATCTACAGCAATGGGCAGCAGTTAGGGCCAGGGCTTTGAGGTCTTCCAACAAAACTTTTCCAGAACGCTTTTTAACTTTAGTTTGCTTATTTTACATTTCCTCTAAGATATAGAACCATGATAAGAACAGTCTGAGTAAAATAAACCCAAATCTGGGCGCTACCTTTATCTTTACAACAGAGCAGTTTTCAGAGGAAAAAGGTCCAGAGGGAGCAGTTGAGACACAATAAATGGCTTCCATATTAATCAGGAAATTAACAGGCTTACCTGCCACATCAGAGTCATCTGCAGTTTTACCCGCTGTGATGAGAACAGCTTGGGAGCCACTGGGAACTTCAGGCCCAACAGTGATCACAGCTATTTGTGGGAAAGGAGTTGGTCCCTGCTCCCTTCAGAACAGGGGGCAATCCCTCCTCCTGTGCCCTTTAGTTTGCACAGGGGGCAGGGCTGCTTTGGAGTGTTAGAACACTCCTTATTCCAGTGCTCTGAGCTTTCACATTCAAAGCAGACTCCTTTATCTGGCATTTCCTCTTCTGGGGCTTTTGGGGTGCCCTGAGGTAGCTTCAGCCCTGGGTTGTCTATAACTGTGGCCAAAAGTCTGGCCTGTCTCTGGTCTCATCCTCTGGTCTCACTGTTCCTTTATTTCTGTCTCGGTTGTTAAAGATGTTGTAACAAATTCCTGGCCTTCTCTAGGATCTGAGCCTCTTAATCAGGGTGTAACAGTGGGCCAGAACCTTTGGGATTCCCTGCCAGTTAGGGGAAAACATCAGGCTAAGCTTCCTTATATTGGTCTATACCCGATACCGAGGAAAGCACATGAACTCTAGCAGTTCTAAAATATAGAAGTTTACTTAACTATTAGCAAAACTAAGTTTTTAGATTTAATTTTTGACTAACCAAGGACCTGATTGAGACAACATAAAACATACAAAATTATTTTGATGACACGTATAATGTTTGCTTTTCAGGTAAAAACACATTTTCATAATATCAATGGCAGACCAATAATCTAACAAACTTTGTTTTATTTAGCAAAGAGAAAAAACTTAACTTTTATTTTGTACCATCTTATTTTTGATATTTAAACTCACTTAATTGCATTTAGCTTAACCATATATAAAATTATCTCAAGATTTTCCTTCATAAACCATCTATGACTTTCTTATTCCCTCTTAGTTTGTCTCCTCACTCATTCAGATATAACCAATTTTAGGACTAACTACTTTCTTTCAGTTCCTTCAAAAATACATTTCCATGCCTTCCTTGGAAACACACATCATTTGCTTTCATATTAATTAGAATTCATAACCCTTAGAACCTTCAGTTTTATTGACAACTAAAAGCAAGTCACCAATATTTCCATTAGCAAATCCACAATACATTTTGCAACCTTTAGAAGTATGGGTTTTATAATAAAATACAAGATATATTTATTAACAGGTCTTAAGTTATTTTTTAGCTTTGCTGTGACAAGGAGCCAGAAATAGATGAACTCAGACCTACCTAATAATTAATATTTTAATATTTTGTTATTTTGAAATACCTAGATACTTAATAATTTTTGTCATTTATCACAACCTAGTAAAACTGAAATCTTAAGTTAATAACAGATGCTGAGAAACCTCGTCCAAGCATCCATTCATATAATTACTGAAAAGTTTCATCTACAACCTTATTTTAGTTAACATTTTATTAGTTCCTAACTCTATGAGATTTCAAAGTTTATTATTACACAAGCTATTTTCTTGACAAATTTTGAAACAGAGATAACATGAATTTATTTTTGCAAACCCAGGTAAAACAAAAGATACCATATTTAATGTTAATAACCTTAAAAGACATAAGTGTTTAACCAAAAGTCAAACCGGCATTAGTATCAAATATTTCCTTAGATCACGTGATCCTGGAAAGTACTTGAATTACTTTTTATTATTTAAATGTATATAAGCACTTAATTTTTCTTTAAGCCAATTAAATATTATCTGGTAATAGCATCCAGAGGCAAAAATCACTATTATATATAAAACACAGACAAGCACAGATATTAGAGATCAGGCATATATAAACAGAATTATTAACAATTGCTGAGAGGTCCTGAGATTTTATAATTAACCCTACAACTGCAAAGAGGCTGGAACAAGGAGTGGGAGGTCTGACTTAAGAAATAGCTGCTTGGTCTTAAAAATGTCTCTTTTTCCTTCAGTTACCTCAGCCTCAGGCATTCCTGGTTATAAGTGGGTTAGGAGATGGGTGGAGCTCCCTTTTCTCTGAACTATCGATTTAGTTTTCTTTTTTATGCCCCCAATGAGGGCTTCTAGAAACCTGGCACGTCTGACCTTCCCTTCTGTGGAGGTATAGTTCCACTTAGGATCAACAGAAGGCACCTTCTGTGTCTGGTCCTGGGGCATTGCCTCTCAGCAGGCACTTATAAGACGCATCCCCTTTCAAAAGCAGTACAACAGGTGGCCAAGATAAACTGAACACCTCTCCATGAGAGGTCAAAGGCCAAAGTTAAAGTGTGAAAGCCATCTGCAAATCTGTCAGGATTCTCAGAATACTTTCCTAGTTTTTCCTTACGTTGCTGAATGTCTGTTACAAAAAGGGGACTTGAACCCTCACTGTACCCTCCACTCTGGGCACTTCCCTAAGGGGAAAGAGTGAAAGTGGATGGTGGGATTATAGGATAAAGTGTCCCACTCCTGGTGTGAGGGGGGCTAAGGATAACCTCAGGGTCCTTCGAGGGGGCAGTCGCTGGAGGAGGTAGGTATGGCAGAGGTTGTGATTCTACTTGGGAGGTGGGGGAGCCTGTTGCCTTCGAGGAGCAGGGGGCGGCTTAAGGAGGGGGTCATCTACAAGGTCTAGATGATCTGGGCTTTGTTTTTGATCTTTGTTGGTATTGATTCCTTTGTTCCCATGGCATAAAGAGGGGTCCTGGTACAGGGCGATAAAGGTCTGAACATGTGGAATTTCTGACCATTTGCCTTCCCTTCCACAGAAGAAATCTAACTGTAAGATAGTATTATAGTTTGAACTTCCATTAGTTGGCCGACTTTCTTGGTCACCTAGTTTGTATTGGGGCCAGGCTTCTGAACAAAAGTATTTCAGACGCTGCTTCTTCAGGGTTTGGGGTCAGACTTGTCCCAATGTTTTAGAACACAGTCCAAAGATGTGCAGGCACTTGAGAGCTTGTTGTCTATCTGAAAAAGAGGAGGGAGAGAAGAAAGGCATCCCTTTGCTGTCTCTTCCCTGCTGTCACCTAATTGCAGGGTATCCCTTGGACCTGTGGGTTCTGATGCTCTGTGTGACCAGACGCTGGCGACCGAGGAGGCATGGCCGCCAGGAGTCGTCATGGTTGCTGGGCTGTGCCACCCATGCTCCCAAACCTTGCCTTGCTGTACCCATCAGGCAGGGTATTTCTTTATGATTGTCTGTTTTCGACTTGGCCCTGGGCGATAGATTTGATGGCCAATGATTAAATGCCCAGTAGTAGAAGGTTGTATGCCATGACCTCTGGCATCTTGTAGGCCTGCCGCCCATTTCCCCGTATCTTTTTCCCTCATCTAACAGGAAGTGGACTATTCAGATGATACTCAGAACTTGGAGGGGGGCCACTTTTATAAGAGGAAACAAGCTTTGATAGCTAGAGGAAAGAGATTCAGAACTTCTATAAACGACTCACAGAGAGAGGCTGCATGGCCAAGACGTGTAAGGTCAGTGAAGCCCTTCCTAGTGTCCCGGCCGCGGGAGAAGCGGACCAGAAACTGGCTGGGATATTCCAGCTTCGAGGGACGCAGTCCTAGATGTATCTGGTGGATGGTGCAGCCAGGAAACTGGCACTGAGTATGCGCTACACAAAGCAACATGCTCCTTCTTCCTCACATGGACTGCAGGACCGTCGGGTTGGGCAAAAGAAAAGGTGACGAAGTGCAAGCCAGAAGACTGGGCTCAAATGTGGCCCCTTAGTGAGAGGTGCCCAGCTGAAAACTGAAATGGGGCCAATAGAGTATGGCCCCTCATAGCGAGAAATAAGGCAGAAAAGGAGGATAGCTTGAGGTCCCTCGAGGAAGCTGGCAAGGTGGCAAAAGAACAGAGGGGATGACAAATCAAGTCTCCAGAGAGACATTATGCTGTACAAACAGACCTGACAGGTGTTTGTATTTGTCTTGAGTCCGGCAGGTCCTGAATGACCTGTTCCAAGACCGGGTTATCCTGTCACGGAGTCTTCAAGCGGCAGACGCCCTATTGGCTGTTTTACTGTCCGACCATGCCTGCAAAGGACAGCAAACAAAACAGGTTACAGAAGAATTAGCAAGAAGTTTTGGGGTACCCTAAATGGGGCTGACCTCCTGGCTGGCTCACCAAAATATGTTACCGGAGTGGGGGCCTCTCTTGGCACTATGTCCAGGTTCCTGGCATCTCGAGCAAAGAATTGAACGAGATACCGAGGTAAAGTAGTGAAAGAGCAGTTTATTAGAAGGAAAAGTACACTTCAAAGAGGTGGAAGTGGCCTGAGCAGAAGGTAGTGGCTCAAGGCCATTATTAGAAGAGAAAGTACACTCCAAAGGGATTGGGGCGGGCCTGAGCAGAATGGGCTCAGAAGGCTCGAAGGCTCAAAGGCGCTGACTGGCGAGGCCTTGGAGTTTTTATCCCTTTTTTCTCTAGAACGAGCTGTTCCTTTCCAGTTGTGGGACCACTTGACTGACACCTGTGATTGACAAGGGGCTATTACCTCATCTTTTTAGACTGAGCATGTTCCCTCCCAGAATTCAGCCTGTTACAATGATATTAATGAACTTCCGGGCATATGCATGATATTATCATGATGGTATAATGAAATGAAGGTCCTTGTGGCCTTTACTACGCAGGTGTGAGTGACGGGTTTAATCCAGCTGGGTATTTTGTACCCATTTGTTCCCTGATAGGGGTAGATAATTTTAGTGAGAAGGGGAAGTTTTGGACAGAGAGGGGAGGTCTTTTGGGTGGTCGCATTCTGTGGGTGCAGGAATGCAGAGATCCGATGTCTATCTCTAACTGCCTGCCTTGTTTTTCCCTTGAGGGACTGCCTTATTTCCCCATAAAATCTCTATGGGAAGTTGAGGGACAGAGGTCTTTTCTTCTGTATCTGCTTCCTGCTGGACAGGGGCATGGAGTTGTCCTTACCTATTGAGGATTCACAGAACTCTCACTATATCTGAATCTTAGATGAGAGGAAGGGGTCTCGAGATCCGCCTGGAAGACCGTGTTGGCTTCTTTGGTTGGGACTGGTAATCTTGCTGGGGAATCCTCTGTATCCACAAGGCCCCTGAATGAGGAAAAATAGATTTTGGCTCAACAGAGTTAAAAGTGTTGGCCCAAGAAGCAGGACCCAAAGCCATCGACGCAAGGTGGCTGGGTGATAGAAATTCTGTTTAGCTTCGTGGAGCCTGTGGCTTTTTCCTCTGGTTAATCTGGTCATTCAAGTGGTGGTGTTCACCCAGGAGCTGGGCCTGGAATGGAGCAGGGGGCAGGGGACTTCCTATGATTCAGGCTCGGAACAATCTTCTGTTTAAGATGAAAAAGCTGATTTGAAAGGTGATTAAGACAGGAACCAGGGAGCTATCACTATTTATGTCCAGGGCCACCGAAGACCTCCATGGCATACATCTCCTGCATCACAAATTCCTCCTTCACAGACCCACTTCCAGCTTCCCATTAGAATGGTTTCTGGGTATTTTGCAGAGCTTTTTTGTGTGTGGTTAGAACTGTTTACCTAAAATGTAAAAGGCCAAACTGAGAGGCAACACGCATCTATTTAAGATCCAAAAAACAGCTACTCAGGAGGCACTGGATACAGGCAGAGTCTCAATTGGGAGATTACCAGGAAGGACAAAGGGCATTTGGGAGGTGGAAGGGGAGCAATTACATGATAGAAGGAAGGAATTTCTGTAGGTACACATAAGCCAACAGTGATGCTAATCCTGGGAATTTGTCTTTAATTTTCAGTCGTAGTCAGTGTCTGCTTTCCTGTCACCTTTGCAAACAGTTGCTTGAGACAAGCAGCTGCGAAGCTGTGAGGGCTCCGTGCAAAGGTCACTGCCTGTTCTAACATCCGAAGGTTTGAGGAGTGAGATGAGCAGAGCCAGGCAGTTCCTCTGGGACAGCAGCTCTCACTCCATTTGAAGTGACTCTGTTTATATAATTTTCTAGAGAATAAAGAGGATGTTTTTAATTATCTCTTCTAACTGGTGACATAAGGGAGATCTTAAATTATAGGTTATAATTTTACATTTTTTATAAGTCATGCATATTTGTGCACAATAGAAATATTTGTGTATGTTGAAAGATGAAAAGAAAAAAATCGCCTTTTATATTTTATTTGCATAAAAGTGAGGCTGTATTCCATACACTGAATTCCAACCCATTTTTTTCTCAATTTATTAGCAACACAGGCGAGCCCGTGATTGTTCTGCTTTGAAACTGCAGCCACGTTACTGCTGCTCACTTGTTAGCTCGCTTGTATTATGAAGGGGATTGGCTTCAGGCAGGACTTCGGGAGTCTTTTGCTCCCTTCCAGCGTTTTGCACCCCGCGGACCTGGGAACTGCCAGGACAGGCTCTGCCCCACTTGCACTTTCTCTGAGCAGTGAGGGTGAGGACAGGATGCCTGTGAGGTAGGCAGCACTCCTGGCTCGCCTGAGAAAGGCCACACTTGCACAGCTCACCGAGCTGTAGCGGGCATGGGGAGGCAGAGGGCAGACCACAGGTGCTGCTGTGGTCCAAGTGGAGTGGCCCTTCTCTGGGCACCCAGACAGGTGTGGGGGAGCACGAAGGGCATGGAGTGGGGGTGGAGTTGGGAACGCGCTCAGAAGACTTGATTTAAGGAACCTAGCCTGGAAATTTCCTCTTATTTTGTGTGGTGAAAGGGTAGCGAGCCCCAAATTAGAAATTTGAGCAGACAAGTCTGTCATGTTTAATGTGTTGTTGGTTAAAAATAATGACCTTGGCAACTGCCAAAAACCTTTTCCAAGTAAAACAAAAGCAGAGGATACAACATTGCAGTGTCCAAAGGGCAAGCCTGCTTGCCTCAGGAACACATGCGTCCACTCAAGGGATCCACAGATTTCATGTGTGCTAACTTATTTGACACTCAGCTGTGCCTCTGAGCTGTTGTGAGAGATTCTGGGAGCAAGCCACAGTGTTCGCCTACGTGCAAAAGTGTTATCCCCTCTGGGTGGAAGCAGGACTCTCCCGAACTCTGGATGGCAACCTCCAGCTAACAAGACTCCAAAGGAGATGCCAGTTGTTCACCTAAAAATAAAAGGCCTTTCAAAGTGAGAGGCAACAAGCATTTATTGAGACTCCAAAAAAAAAAAAAAAGAAAGAAAAAAAGCTATTCTGGAAGCACTGATTCAGGCAGAAGTCCAAAGAGTATTCCAATGAGGACACAAAGACCAGGGGTGTTTATGAGAATGGGAGGGGACAATGACATCCATAGAAGGAAGGCATTCGTGCAGATAACATGACACAGTGACACTAATTCTAAACAATGTTTTCAATTTTCAGTCTGGTTGTCATTCTTCCTGTAGTCATAACATTTGCTTTCTTGTTGTCTTTGCAAACAGTTATTTGCGACACACGGTTGCTTTAGGCACCGTCCTAAGGTTACTTTGTTCTAACATCTGAAGGTTTGAGGAGTGAGACATGCCAGGCGGTTTGTCTGAGGCGGCAGCTCCAGCTGCATTTTGAAGGGGCTCCGTTCATATTCTTTTTTCACACAGCCCATCGGTGGTGTTGGGCTTGGCAGCTGAAGGATGGCAAATAACTCACAAGGGAAATGCAAATTAAAACCATAATACAACACCACTACACACCTCTTAGAATGGCTAAAATGCTTTCCTATGTAATTACCTAAATGTTTGGCAACCTCCCTTCCACCTACATCTTGTATCACATCCCACAGCCTCCCTCCGCAGGTAACACTGTCCTGAATTTTGCTTCGAATATTCTTTATATGATTTTACATTGTATAATTGTTCTTATTTTTGAATTTCAAAAAGGGATTTCATAGCATGTATATTCTGAGGCCTGAATTTTTTACTCATTGTTACCCCTGGGTGCCAAGTGTGACCTGTGGTTGCAGGGCACTGATTCCATGCCTTGCCTGCTGTCCTGTCAGAGCACTCCCAAGCTCTTGGTATCACACAAGAGTCTCGCTCAGAACACTCGTGCATACTTCCTGGACCACTTTGCAAAAACATGTCTAGGTCAGGTGTGTACATGGGACACATGATACATGACACCATATTATTGCTCAAGTATTTGGACCCGTTTCCACTCTGACCAGTATGTCTACATGGTCCTGTATGGTGCACACCTCTCCAACACTTAATACTAGTAGGTTTCTTAATTTTTGCCCACCTAGTGCTATAAATTGTGTCTAATTGTGGCTCCAATTTGCATTTCCCTGATTATGAATGAATGAAGTATAGAATCTCTTTATAGATGTTTATTCATCAAGATTGTATCCTCTTCCATAAAACTCCTATTCATGTATTTAGCTCCTCC
Source organism: Rhinolophus hipposideros (assembly GCF_964194185.1). Classification (NCBI taxonomy): domain Eukaryota; kingdom Metazoa; phylum Chordata; class Mammalia; order Chiroptera; family Rhinolophidae; genus Rhinolophus; species Rhinolophus hipposideros. The sequence continues at coordinate 81,468 of NC_138061.1, forward strand.
CTTGGGGTTTCTGTCCTTTGTCATTGTTTGTAGGAATGCTTTCTATATCTGGTTAATAATTCTTTTCTAGCTTTATGTGTTGTAAGGATTTTTTCAACTCTTTGGGCTACTTTTTCACAGTATTTATGGGGTTCTTTTGTTGTTATTTGCTTGTTTTGATAAATAGATACGTTAAAATGATCAGACTTTTATTTTGGGGTAAGCACTCCAAAGGTTTAAAAAACCTTTTCTTTCTTTCTTTCTTTTTTTTTTTTTACCCCACAAAGATTAGAAAGATAGCTGCCTGTTTTAAAATTTTACCTTTCACATTGACATCTTAAATCCATGTGGAATTAATTCTTTGTGCTGTAGCGCTAGGATGAAATCGGTTTTCCCAGACAGATATCAGTTGTCCCAGGGTCAGTAAGTGGGCGAAGGGCCTGGGGCAGGGCACATGCTGGCCGTGAGCACCTCCTCTGCTGTGGTGACTCCAGCCAGGAACTGAGGCAGCACACACACTTTGAAGAGACTGTGATTTCCTAGCACATGAGCCTTTTTCCAGTAATTCACTTGGATTATGTTTTTAAAAATATTAGCCCATAATGGGTTAGAAAACAGCAAAAAACATAAACTAAACTAACTCTTTAATACAGACTGTCTGAGGGCACTGGTCTAGATGAAGCCCATCCATGTCTAAAATGGTTATTCAAATGTCTTTACTTCTAAAACTATTTGTTTGTTTGTTTGCTTGACTTCATGATAGACAGAGGACCATCAAAATCTGCCAAATTTCTCCCTGTAGGTCTATCAGTTTTTATGCATTTTGAGACTACTTTTTGGATGCAATGAAGTTAGTAAGCCTGAAAACACCTTTCTTACAGTCCATTTTGCTTGGTATTACTGTAGCTACCTTGGCTTTCTGTAGAAGGTGTTAAAGCCCAACACAGCTGATGGTACCTTGTGGGACCAAAGAGTCGTGGGTGGGTCTGTTGCTTGCTTACATATCCCTGGGTCCTGATTCTGGGATGCGGTGCTTGGAACAAGACTTACACGACCCACAAGAAACTTCTGCCCAGCTCAGCCAAAGACAATCTTCTCTCAATTTCACACCCCTCCACCCAACACAGGACCACACATTCAAATGTGGGGGCAGAAGGAAACACAGGGTATGAGTGTGTCATGCATTGCCACCTGTCACACCGAGGTGTGATCTCTAAGTGGAATCGAAGACCCTCATCCATGCTACCGGCAGTTCACCTTTTCTCCTTTATCTCTGACTCATAAAATGCATTTCAGTTTTCTCATAGATTAGCTAAGAAATAATGGAAACATGAAGACAGGATTGGGGGAAATATTGGCCTCGAAGAAAAATTCACATTGGTAGAAGCAATGAGGTAAAAATAATAACAGATATCAAAAAAAACACAACACTAATTGATGAATGAAATTTTCACTGGGTAAATTAATTGGATAAACTAATATAGATGAAAACCATTTAAGTAAAATTAAAATGGAAAAAAGTTAGGCATATTTTACCCTCTATAGGAAATTGAGCAAGATATTAGACAATATTAAGTGAGTTTTAATGAAATGTTATCAATGGTGACATAATTCTGTTTTACAAGTGCATATTTATGAGAAAATGTCACTGGAGTTAAAATACCTTGCAGTCTAAGTGCAGTACAGAATTGTTGGCGATCAAAGGTCTCCTGCCTTCCTGTTAAATGTCCTCCAGGAGGATGACTTCATCTGCAGTTGAGGGCTCCCTGGTTACACAGCAGGGGGCTGGAGATCCCCCCCCCCCCCACGGCATGTTTCAGCTCTACAGCCTGCATGTTCTACTTTAATAAATAGACTTGTCTGGCACTTAACACCTTACACTTGTAATTAACTTTGCCCACATCCTGGCTGCCCATCAGCATCACCAAGAGAGTGATCAAAAAATACCCTAGTCCAAGAGCCCCTAAAACAATCACACTTGCATCTCTGGGTGTGGGGCATGGCATGGCACGAGGAGAAGCCACGTGCAGCCTGGATGGAGAGTGCTGCCTAACAGACGACACCTGTAAGGGGGATGGATGGCTCTTCAAAAGGGATGGCTCCAAGTAAGTGGAAAGGATGAGGGAAGGCGCAGAAGAGAGCGGAGAGGACCACGGAGTCTGGAGAATGAAAACAAGCCGGAAGGAAGAGTGTGGTTAAGAGATGGTGTCAAGGATTATAAAGATCTTCTGGGTCTAAGTGAAAAAGGAGCAAGCATATCCAAGTCGTGATTTTTTTTTCTATGACGGTGGTGAGAATAGTGACAATGAGAAGAATGACTGCTGACAGTGCTGATGATGGTAGTGATGAGTGTGAGCCCCAAGAAGAAACACGTCTGTCCAAATGGATTTCTCGTGGTTAACTGAGCTCAAATTCATAACCAGAATCTAGCAGCTGTTACTGGCAGAGGCCTCTCAGACACTCTGCATTTCAGGACAAGCCACAGACTGAGCTTTCATCCTCCTGCCACCTGAGTCAACCTTTATAAGGAAGTTTCTGGTTTCACATTTCCACCCATGGACTGAGACCTGACTCATCCAACCATAACTGCACGATTATATCCTCATTTGCATATCAACCAATCAGAGAGCATGATACTGACCAATCTGAACGGCATGGTTAGGACGAATCAGAAATGTACAATTTGGAAATGTGGTTTGCATAAAATGGACTAAATTGGGACCCTAGGGTGGGAAGTTTCTCTATAAAAGATGGCCTCCCCTTTGTGGAGCACGTTTTTAGTCTCCACCATAGGCTACATCTCCCCAGTTTGCAAACTGTTCACCTGAATAAGTTCTCTCCTTTCCATACCTGTTTGGCAATTTTTGCTGACATGGTAATGGCAATGATGGTGGTAATGATTGTGTTGGTGATGGTGATGGCGGTGATGGCAATGACAGTGATGGTGATGGTGGTGATGGTGGTGATGGTGGTCACTAAGACTGTAAGAGGTCTCCATCTCAGGAGACGGGGCATTATTTCTTGGACTTAAATCATGTGGAAATTGTGATGTGTTCAATATATTTATCTTATTGGAAGGGTTCATAAGCAGAAAGGCTCTCAGTTTTGTTAATAGCCTTGGACACAGAACTCTATCTAAAATTCCAGAATTTACATCATGGTTGTTCTTTAAAACTGCTGTTATTTATAACACTAATCTTCTGTCATACACTGTACAAGCTACTATGTATCCAGAAACAACCCCTGCAAAGTCCAGACTCCTAGGGTGCGCGTCAGGAGATGATAGCCTTTGGATGAAGCTCAGCAACAAGCTGTCACATGAGTAGATGTACTTGCCAAAGTCCACATCAAAGTGATGATGGCAGCATAATGGGAAAAGCTAGTAATAAGGTGCTTCCGAGAACAGGCATGTCGACAGCAGTGGAAACCACTTTCAAAAGTCCTATTTTTTTCAATAATTTGGTTTCATTTCATAATTAGTGACTATGGGAGGAACTGCCTTTTAACTACTTCTAGCTCTATTGACTTCTTTTCAAAATAGGGGGACTGTAAAATGTTTCCATTTTATAATTTGTTAAGATTTATTTTGTTCCCAAGTACATAAATGTTTTTATTTCAAAGTAGGCTTAATGATTACATTACTCAATTCTTTTCTGTCCTTACTAGATTTTTGTACAAATTTGTCCAATTCTGAAATAATGTTTTGAAGACTCCCACTACAATAATCCTTTCATCTAGTTTTCTTTCTAGTTCTAGTAGACCTCAGTTTATATAATTAGTTCTACGTTGTCTTGGTATACAGACTTATGGCTGTTATATCTTCTTTATAAAGTATACATTTTTAAAAAAACAAATTTTGATTGTAATTTTTTTCTTTATGGAAAAATATGCCACAGCATTTGTGTAAAAAAAAAAAAAGAAAAAGAAAAGAGAAAAAGGCATAAACATGTCACTAAAGCCACCAAAATTCACTATGCAAAGAAGATAATTTGAAAACAAAATGTACTTTTTAAAGCACAAGAAAAAAATGTTATAGCATTTCAGATGAATTGTAACCCATAATCATACACCTACTATAGGTGTTTGATAATACAGGTAGATAAGTTTGGTGGGGGGATTAACATTCTAATGCTAGCTTTTATCACAGCTCAAACAATTTCATTTAATCTGAAATTTAAAGAAGCTTGTAGGAAAAAGGCATGAACACTTTTGTGCTCCATATGTAAGCACCCAAAGTATCAAGCAAAATTATTGTAGTTTTAGACACAAGTGAAAATCTCACCAACAGAAATTTTTGAAAGTTTGGCTGAAATAAACTCCTAAAAATTCTCCACAGGTTTGGACTTTCTTACATGGACATTAAGAAACAGGCCATATCTGAACCAGGAAGGGCTCCGCCTCTGGCTGGATCTGCAGGTCTTCAGCATGGACTTCTAGCCTCCAGCACTGAGAGACTAAATGCCGGCTGTTTACTTGGCCTTGGTCTGTGGCATGCTGTTTTACGTCTCCAAATGAACTAAGACCATATCTGAACAAGTGTTAGGTCCTCCTGCCTTTGTGGGGCCAGTACACTCCGAGATGGTTCTCATAGGGTAGGTAGGAATGGCGAAATGAGCAGGGAAGGCAGGAACCAGCCCTGTTAGGAGGCCCCCTGGCAGCTGCTCCTACTTGGGCCAAGGCCACTGGCAGATGCTGTCTCTTGGGGCAAAAACAGCCCTGCTTGCTCAGCAGTATACTGAGAACAAGATATGTCATTAGAAGGAAGAAAAGTGATGGAGAGGGAGGGAAACCATCCCGCTTGTCAGAATGTACACCCTGCTTCTCAGGGCCATTTTAAGGACCTTCTCAGGTAAATCGTGGGATATTGATGGGTTCGCACTTTTGCCATGAGAAACAACCCTGGGAACCAGAGGGGAAGATGGAACACCTCAGCAGAGAGAGAGGAAGGTAACAGAGAGGGAGACGGGAGATGGTTCTACCCACAGAGATAAAAACCCTCCCACAACGGAAGGAGGCTGCTTCCTCTCTTGGGTCATCCCGCTCTGAGTCTCAACTGTATTGGCTTTTGCTAATAAACTTCTTGCTGTCTTAAGCTGCACGCACTCTGTCTCCTGACTAAATTCTCTCCTTCAAGAAGACAAGAGCCGAGGTGTGATATCATTCCTGGTAATAGTCTTAACTGACTAACATGCTTTTGGGAAAGCGAGGGAGTGGCCAAGACCCAGCCCTGACAGGCCTGGGAGGACATGAGAACTGCCCTGCTTGCTAGGCTCCCAGTGGCATGTGACCCCACGGCTCAGGAGTCAGGCGCCACCAACGCGCTGCTGTGCCAACGTCCTCTCTGGCTGAGTTCAGATGCCCTCGCCCCCGGAAGTTGCAGCCAGCTCCGACTGAAAGGGAGGTATCAGTGCTGCCATCGAGGATTCAGAGAGGGAGAGGCCCTGAGGCTGTGCTCCTCACTCACCTGCCAGTTGGTTAACGAGGGAGGGCGCTGGGCTCCCGCCAGCTGCCCGAGTCACCCACCAGCCACGCATAGCGACCTCCAGTCTGCTTTTGCGTGAAAGACAAAGAAGTTCCCATGAGCCTGAGCTGTGATCAGCTGTCTGTGCAACAGGAAGCACAACCTAGTTCTGGGAGAAGAGCGGCTGAGCAGAGGGTCACTCTGGGGGAGTTGAGGGTTTGCACAACCGAACACTGTGGGGTAACCAATGGGTCAGAAACCCATCTTCCCAACGTGGGAGGGGAGAGGTTGCACATGGGCCACACTTGGGGCCTAAAATTGCAGTAGACGCATGTCATGCAGGGACTCAGTTCCCACTCCCTGCACAAGAACGCAGGATAAGGCCAAAAAGGAACACCCACGGAGCCATGGATAGGGGAGTCATACTACTATATTCTCGTTGGCGGCTGGGTTGGAGACACAGGAAGCATGAGCCACATGCTAGCCACAATCCACTGTCTGCTCCTCTGCCAACCAACCCCCTAGTGTAGCCACGGCAGTTATATTAGTGACTAATGGCTAACCAGTAACAGCTGATGGCCACCCAGCCACAGCTGATTACAGCTGATTACAGCTGATGGCCATCTAATAACTGAGCCAGTACTTTTCCACGTGAGGCTGAGAGACTGGACACTGCTCTCTGGGACTCTGTCCCCACATAGGTGTACCTGAAGCCAAGGGACATTTTACGTGGATCCCAGAAAAACTGAGCGTCCCGGCAAACAGGGCCTTTGGGCCAATTCCCGGAAGAATGAAGAGGTGGAGGGCTGAGTTAGGAAAAGGAATGGTGGACAGAACAGGGCAGACATGTCTCACATGACCCATGAGCCCATGACACATAGGTCTCCCAGGTGGGCGAGAGAGAAGCATGCTGGGGAGTGGAGGCCTGGGTGCAGACCATGGCCGTGACAATGAGGGATCTCCAGCAAGAGCAGCCAGGGAAAGGAGGGGAAGCCAGGCAAAGAGGAGCCCCGAGCCCAGCGACCTCTAAGAAACCACAGGACACACTCCTCCATGGCCACGTGGTAGTTGTGGCCACTTAGCGGGTAAGCCCCTCCAGCATGCAGGGAGAGGCACAGGGTGGCGGGACAGCCTCTGGGGACACTCGCTGTTGGCAACTCTGCTCCAGGAAGCACATAATTAAGATACCAGCGAAGGCCCCACCCCGAGGAAACAAGTGGAGAATAAGTTCTCCACGCTGGACGTTTGCACCCCTCCCAGCCACCCCCTCCCATGAACCCTGCCTGTGGCTGGGCCACCATCACACATAAATTACACAGCATGAGCTTTCCCTCACGTTGCTCCCAACACTCCCCACACGTCCAATCACAGGGAAGCTCGCTGTTGCAGCCAATGTCGGCCTGTTGCTGTGGGGGTCACTGTCAGCAAGTCAGACACAGCAGGTCAGATTCCCAAAAACAGGACCCAACAGCTGGGAATGGGCCTCAGGACAGGACGGAACTTACGCTCGTGGGTGCTGCAAGATGGGCGCTTGGGCTGTGGGGGAGCAGAGAATAGGGTCCTGGGGGCAGTGAGTGGCTGGGGTCACAGCCAGGATACAGCTGGGCACCAGATGGCTCAGGCATTTTTGGGAAGGTCCTCCATTGTCAGAGGCAGCTGTGGATTGACCTGGCCACAGCCCATTAGCCTCTGCCTGGGCCACTCCAGGCCTCTCCCTTGGGCAGGGCAGACCCCCCACGAGGCAGGAGGAGTGCAGCTGTCCTGGCTCCTGGTGCTACCCCATCCTCTGCTCTCAGGCTAAGCTAGCTTATCTCCTGAGTGAGTCAGGCTGGGCCAGGGGCTGGGGTACAGGGAGAAAGGGCACAGACTCAGCTCGCTGCAGCCCCAAGACCTGCCGACACACCACCCAGCTCCCAGGCCTGCACCACACCCCTCCCGCCTCACACCCCTCCCAGGGCCCGGGCAGAACAGGGCGTGGCTGGGCTGGGGCCCCTGCTGGGCAGGCTTCTCTTAGAGACTGGCCTGCTTAGAGACCAAGCACACTGGTTCCTCCCCGCTGCTGATCTGTGCAGTGCTGCCTGCCCCTGGGGCCCACTGAAGTGGGAAACACGTAGCAAAGCAATTGTGGTATATTTTTTTCCAAAGGAAAGTAGGTCAGGGCAAAAACAAATCTGGCTTTTCAGAAACATCAAAAAGAAAATTAAAGACGATGGTCCACGATGGTCCACAAGGTCCACAAGGCGAGGCAGGAAAGTTACTCGCTGAACATGGGGTCATGCCCCCACTGGTCTCCTATCTAAACATGAGACTTGAACATTTTCAGGAAAAGATGCAGGAAGTTCTTACTCTGGTGGAAAATGAGATGTGGTGTGAGGTAAAGGCTGTCTCTCCCAGTCCAGTGACTCTTGTTGGTTGCTGACCTTAAGCACAGTCTGTTCCCTTTGGGTGAACACTGAAGTGCTGGGGAGATCAGAACGCCCCCGGGGACGGCTCTCAGGGAGCAATTACTCCCCCTCCCCAGAGGTAAACGGGGAGCCCTGTGGGCACAGAGAAGGCCTAGCCCAGTGTTCAGGGAACACAGAGTCCTGCCTTGAGGACAGAGTCTGAAAAGAGTCTGCGCTGGTGGGCTGTCCCCGGCCCCATGCTGAGCGGGGCCCTGGCGGTGATGCAGTCATGGTGAGCTCGTCATGGCTGGTTCCTTCCACAGCTGATCCATACAGTATCTATGGATGGTCTGTTCCCAATATGCCCAACATACAGAACTGACAAAATAACAGGTACAAGGGAAATCTAGCAACTTAGCGACCAAGTTCAGAAAAAAAGACATACAGAAATTAGTCATTGCAAAGGAACTAAAAAAGGGGCCAGTATTAATTTAAAGTGGTTCTTAACAAAAGAAATAATCACTGGTCCCAAGTGTCCTCAGGTCTTTCGACTCAATCAATCAGCACATATTTTTAATCTCTGACCAATAATTATCTATTTCATGTGACAGTAAATGCAATCGTTTCAATGACTCAAGATTTGAACAATTCTTCCAACTTATTTAGATGCAATATAGCTTCCAATTGTGTCTGATTTTCCTAATCGATGCGCCATGTTATTATAGGGATGATGTGGGTTTATAAAAGCAGCCAGTGATGAAGGATTCCTGCACCACTGTTTATCTCATGGCCCATGACCGCACAGCCATACTTTGTAGCATACGAACCTCAATATCTGTACTAACTGGTCAATAACAACCTGCCACAAGCGTAGAATTGTCCCAGAGCTGTGAGGATTCTCAAAAAGGTGCAAGAGTCTCTCTCCTCCTGAGGGTTCCAGGTCCACAGAGCAGCGGGATGGCCCACCAGCGAGGCTTCACACTGCTTCCTGACGTCACATTGTTACAAAGCGACGGTAATCAAGACAGTGCGGCACTAGTATCAGGACAGACCTATAGGTCAAAGGAATACAACTGAGAGCACAGGAAAACCCACGTAACTATGGCCAAATGATTTTTGACAAAGCTACCAAAGTGATTCGATGGGGAAAGAATAGTCTTTTCAACGAATGAGATTCGGACAATTGGACAGACACATGCAGAAGAATGAAGTTGGACCCGTGCCTCACCATATACCAGAATTAAGTACAAAGGGTTAAAAACCTAAGAACTCAAACTATAAGACACTTAGAAGAAAACATAGGGGTGTATCACCATGACCTTCAATTTGACAATGGATTCTTAGATATGACACCAACAGCACTTCCAAACATCCAACAAAGAAATAAAACCAACGCTACATAAATTCTTGCAAGTATTTCTTAAAAGAGGGAAATGTCCTAATTTTTACGAGACCTGAACAATCCTTATACCAAAAAATGAAACAGAAACATTTACAATAAAGGAAAATTACACATCAATCTCTCTTGTAACTATCGATCCCACATATTGCCAAACTGATTTCTGTCATAAATAAAAAGAACAATACATCACGACAAAGGTTAGTTTGTTTAACCCAATGTTGGTTTCACGTTTGAAAAATCAATCAACATAACTCACCACGAGAACCACAAAAGGGAGAAAAATCACATACCGTCTTAATAGATGCAGGGAGAGCATTTGATTAAACTCAGCACTTTCATGATAAAAACCAAAACTCAGAAAATTAACAATAGACTGGATTTTCCTTCATCAGATAAAAGGCATCCACAAAAAAACCATCAGACATTACATTTAATAGCAAAATGAGATCTGGAGCACTCATACCACGGTCAACAGTGAGACCCAGGCCATGTGCTGCCTGGACCAATGTCGGGCGGAGGCGTCCAGCCCATGGAGACAGGCACATAAAGGAAAGTGGGGGTGTTGAGGAAAGGAATGGATAATCTGACAGTGCTCACAGATGACATGATTGCATGTGCAGAAAATCTACAAGATATTTTGGGTTCAATGAAGTAGAGTTTACAAGAACACAATGAAGGAAGAGTCCACCGGGGGCCAGAGGCCACCAGGCTGCTGCTGGCAGCAGCAGGTTACAGATAGTACATGACAATGGGGCTACTAATGCTTTTTTGTTTCTGTTTTAAAGAAATAGTAAACACAACCATGGATTTCTATATGCGTCAGCATTTATCGTGTTGCCCAGGAAGCCTGCAGGTTAGGAGGCGGAACTGCCCACAGGGAAAATCTCCCAGAGGGGACGGGGACAAGGGGACAGGCGGGGCGGGGGAGGACAGGGCCCCAAGAGTGACGTCTCTGTGTCATTCTGAAATTCGACACATTGCAAAGGAGCAGAAATAACTGTGACTCCGATGACACGTCAGCTGGTGTGTTTTTCTCCAGGGTCTTCACGGTGTCATCTCCTCCAGCGGAACTGCAGCATCATCATAACCCTCCTCCACTGCAGACTCGCCACCCTTGAGGCTCACCGCCTCTCCTGAAATGACGCATGAGACACCATGTCACCATATTGCCACAGATGCTATATCTGACTCGTCATGGGTGGCCTGACCTGCTGGTTTCCCTCTTGTTAGGGAAGTAGCAATGTCACCAAAAAGCACTCGACAGAGCTCAGAGCATCTGGACCCAGGCTCCTCAATCATCCCGTCACAGCGATGTGGGTGGTTCCATCATGCGCTCCTCCAGGTGAGGACACAGGCTGAATGAGATGCAGCGCGGCAGAAACACAGGAGCTACCCACCCCACCCAGTTGCCACCTGCTGGATCCACACACCTGGCCTCCCCCACCTCAGACATGCCCTCTCTGACTGGAGTCCGGCAGCCGGTTCTGCCCTCAATGGTTTGATCCTGCCTTCCCCGTACCCAACGGCCTCCTCATATCCAAGCACCCTATGGTCAGCGGCCCCCTCCTGCTGGTCCAACAGAGCCCTGCCCCCAGGCTCGCCCCCGAGATGAAGACACACCTGCCATTGCACCTGGCCACACCCTGGTCCTCCTCACCCTGGGGCTTACCCTCAGCCTCCCCAATCTCCTCGTACAGTGACACTAGAGGCAGTTCCCCAATGACATCATACAGGGGTTCTTCAGGAGATGCCTCAGAGCTTCCCAGACCTGAGGCAGAGGCAAACACAGTCACACACAGAAGACCGGTATGGAAGCGGCCGTAGCGGGTGGCGTGGGGGCAGGACTTCCAGGTGGGGACCTCACTCAGGAAGCAGAAAGGCAGAGTGCTCTGGGCAGGGACTGGGGGCTTCCGTGATGGGACCAAGCCCCTCGGTGCCTCCTGCCCTGGACACCATCCCCTTATCAGGAAAGCCAGGCTCTGCCCCCAATAAGCCTCAATGGGGCATCCACGTGGGAGCTTCTAGGGTTCAGCTCTGACCAGCGGCCTGAGGCCGACTAATTTCTAAGTCTCTCTCTTTGGCCAATAAAAGGCTGCTTTAAGCGAAACCCCACCTCAGAGACCCCAACACCAGTTGTGAGTTTCCCCTCATTTCTACCACACTGACAGCAGGACCCGAGTGGGTGTGTGTACCTCTCTGCTTGGCCCGTGAGACTCGTAGCAGGGTCAGGAGGCCCAGGAGGAGGAGGCCGAGAAGCGTAGCCAGGACTGTGCTGACCACCCTGAGCGTCAGACAGGGCTCTGGGGCCGGCAGGGGGCGGGGGCCAGGCTCTGGAAGGAGAGACCATGAGTGGCTTCATGGTGGGTGAGGGGTCTACGAGCCCCTTAGAGGGAGAAGGAGGCCCTGCAGGGCCCACACCCTCACCCTCATGGGCCACCATGTGGCTTCAGAAGGGTTGAGGGAAGCATCTGCTGGCCCCTGCTGGGCAGAGTACCCCAGAATTGGCTGGTGTGTGCTGGAGGAGGTGCCAGTTTTCTGCTCTCATGGAGAAGTTCCCCCTTGTTAAAACTATCACTATCGTGGCCCCAAAACAGAGGCTCCTGAGCAGCCACAGCAGGTGACTTATGGGCACAGAACCGACCCTGCCCATACAGCAAGCTGCTGTGATGACGACTCTGGTCGCTTTTGTTCTCTGCAAACAGAACGAGGTGCAGTGCTTGGGAGTAAAGACACGGTAGGGAACAACAGAGGCGGTGCTAGATCCAAGGTGACCCCACTACCCCGGAGTGAACATGGACTGAGGGTAAAAGCAAGACATGTTCACAAAATATTGTTGGAAACCACAACGAAGCAGCTTTTCCCAAGAGACTGCAATGAGGAAACCTCCCGCCACATGGACCATTCGCCAGGCCACAGAAGGGACAAAGAGGGACCTTGGGCCTCGCCCACTCACGGGAGCAGCGCACGCCCGCGTCCTCCTTGTGTCCGCAGTCAGCACGTCCCCACGGTTCCGCCGGGCAGCCCCACAGGGACACCTCGCTGCCCCGGCACGCCACCTCGTCCAGCCACACGGGACCCGAGCCAGGACCAAAGGCAGCCCCCGCCAGGGCGCCCACGGCCCGGCCACAGCCCAGCTGGCGGCACACGACCTCAGCGTCTGCCAGGTCCCAGGAATCGTCGCACACGGTGCCCCAGGAGCCGGCGTGCCAGAGCTCCACGCGGCCGGAGCAGCGGTCCTCGCCCCCACGCACGCGCACCGCGCCCTCCTCTGGAAACACAGTGGCCCAGGTCAGCAGGTACACGGCAAAGCAGATAAAGGACAGAAAGGGGACAGGGCACATACCTGGGCAGGTCTGAGTGGCTGAGCAGTTGAGGGTCTCCCTAGGGTCCTGAGGAGCTGGTCCCACCTTTTCTGTGTAGGAAATTAGGACACATCTGATTTTCAAGGTTAGCAGTTTCAAATTCTGTGAAATATTTTTCTTTTTCTCCCCATCCCTAGGAATTTCGGCTTCTAAAGGAAGAGAAGAGAGCTCTATCCATTTAGCCAAAGGGTACCCACACAAGTTGAGGGGTTCCACACACTCTCCTGGGCTTCTCCAAAAGGTCCCCTCCCTAGAGGAAGCATGTGGAGCCCAGTGGTCCTGATTTTCCCACGGGAGGGACAGGGGGGCTGAGAAGACTTCAGATGACCCGCCGCAGCTCAGAGGCTCAGGACAAGGTCTCCACCCTTGCTGGACCAGCACACCCCACAATTAGAAGCTAAAGTGCAGGTGGGAGTTTCATCCCACAGAGAAATGGGGTGCTGTGGATTGACAAGAGGCCGGTCCTGGAGAAGCACCCCTCGTAGACCCCAACACACACACAGAGCCTCCTCACCTGCACATACAACCCAGGCTTCCTCCTGGCTGGAGCAGGAGTGCTGGTCCCAGGGGTCTGAGGGGCACTGCCACAGGGACGTTTCGTGCTTGTTCCGGCACCTAATGGAGGCCACCCAGAGGACCCCAGGGGCCTTCCGGGAAACGACCCGAGCCTGAAGCTGCCCGTGGTGCTCACAGCCCAGCTGCCCACACAGGACTTCCAGGGAGGCAGGACTCAGGGACTGGCAGATGCCACCCCAGGTACCATTGTAGAAAACTTCCGGCCGCCCAGCGCAGGGCTGGCTTCTGTCCTGAAGCCTCAGGTCTGTGAACCCTACAGTAGAAGAGGAGAGTCAAGGGAACCAACTCTCTGTGAAGTGCGCTGGCAGGCTGGGTGGCTGCACCAACCTGAGCAGAAGACGCCGGCGTCCTCCTTGTGCCCGCAGTCGTGCTGGCCCCATCCCCTCGACGGGCACTGCCACAGCGCAGACTCGTTGCCCCTGCAGCCCAGCTCATCCATCCAGATGCGCCCAGACCCGGCCCCAAAGTGCGCGGCCCCCGGGGCGCCGAGGGCGCGGCCACAGCCCAGCTGCTCGCAGACGACGTGTGCGTCCTGCAGGTCCCAGCCGTCGTCACACACTGTGCCCCACGCGCCTCCGTGGAACACCTCCACGCGCCCCGCACAGCGGCCGGGCCCCGCCGCCAGCCGTACCCGGTGGCTCCCTGCGGAGGGACCGAATCAGGGCGGCCCACCCCCACCCCAAGGCAGATGGCGGTGGGTGCGGGCCCCCGCTCACCAGAGCACACGACGCCCACGTCCCGCGAGGCCCCCGCGGGCACCAGCAGGGATTTGGACACGTTGCACTGGGTCAGGAGGGTCTCAGTGCCCAGACAGCGCGCTCGGCTCAGCCCCACCCCGACGGCCCCACGCCTGGGCGCGGGCGCATCGTAGGCTCGCTGGGCCCTTCCGCATCCCAGCTGCCGGCACACGACGCTCGCGCCATGGAGGTTCCACGAGTCGTCCAGAACACGGCCCCACATGCCGTCCAGGGACACCTCCACGCGGCCATCACAGTGGCTCTGTCCGTCCCTCAGCCGCAGGGTGTGGGAGAGACCTGGGGAGAGAGACGGGGATATGGGAGGGGCTGGCAAGTGTCAGGGGGAGGGACCCTCGGCCTGTAAAGGGGAGAGGACCACCCACTCCCCCAGAGCGCCGCCCACTCTCAGCCCCCTCTGCCCAGTGCTGTTACTGACCCACCTGAGCAGACCACCGTGGCCACGTTTCCCGGGGCACAGGCAGGGGCCCCGAGGGTGCTCACTGGGCAATTCCACAAATAGGGCTCTGTCCCCACACAGTGAAACACGTCAGACCAGATAGGAGCGTCCCCGTCCCCAAAATGGTCTCCTCGAGGTGTGGCCATTGCACTGCCACAGTTGAGCTGGTGGCAGAGGACGGAGGCATCTGCTAAGTCCCAGTGTGCAGCACAGAGGGGTGCCCAGGCCCCCTGAACCTGGAGTTCCACTCGCCCTTCACAGCTGTGGCTGCCGTTGACCAGCCGGAACCCTGGTGAAGGGGGGTGTCAGCATTACTCTCGACCCTGCAGACCCTGTCCTTAATGTAAGCTTTGTTAAACACAGTCCATTCCCAGACTTGGGAGGAACAGGCTGAGAGTAAGAAAACAGCTTTTAGGATTGACATCACTATAAATGGCGGATAGGGAATACCAAAACGCACCCCTCCACTACAGTAAGGATTAAGCTGGGGAAAACAGGCAAATCAACTTTTTGAGTACTCTGAAATGTAAGCAAAAACACAGGAACACTAACAAGAAGTGAAGTTGTGGAATATTGTCTCCATGCAATCAGGAAGTGAACACTAAGGCAGAAGCAGTTGGTCTGCAGAGCTACTGCTTCACTGTCTAGCTGGAATTCCTGGAATCAGCAAAATATGGCAGCCTCCTACCTCAGTCTCTGCATATGCTGTGGCACCTGGCTCACAATGTGAGCTTAAACACACTCCACACCCTGGAACTGGGAAGGAAAATCTGAGACATGCAAGAAGAGGGAACACCCAAACTCCATCCCTCCTCTAAACAATGAGTATGCTAGTAAAACCATCATAACCAACTTTTTTGGAACTGTAGTATCTAATCAAACAGAGAAACTTAATGAAGCAAGAAGTTGGCCAATTTATCTCTGCCATGTAAGAAGTGAATGCTAAGGCAGAGATGGAAAATGGCCTGTGTCAGCTTTGAAGGTGTAATCCAACAGGGAGCTAATATGCAAAGACCAAAACAGTTTTGAGTTTTGTTTGTTTGTTTAAGAGACCTTGGTGGTCACACATAACAAAGAATAGAGTCTTTACAAAAAGAACTTAGAAAACTGACTAAACAAAGAACTATAACCCACAACAATTATCAACAACAAACCCTGGGGTGGGGAGAGAATCCAATTTTCTGAGTTGCCACATTATAATAAGTTTTAAATGTCCAGCTTCAAAAGAAAATATAAAATACATGCAAAGTATCAAGACAGTATGACAGGGGCCGGCCCGGTGGCTCAGGCGGTTAGAGCTCCGTGCTCCTAACTCCGAAGGCTGCCGGTTCGATTCCCACATGGGCCAGTGGCTCTCAACCACAAGGTTGCCAGTTTGACTCCATCGCAAGGGATGGTGGGCTGCGGCCCCTGCAACTAGCAATAGCAACTGGACCTGGAGCTGAGCTGCACCCTCCACAACTAAGACTGAAAAGACAACAACTTGAAGCTGAACGGCACCCTCCACAACTAAGATTGAAAGGACAACTTGACTTGGAAAAAAGTCCTGGAAGTACACACTGTTCCCCAATAAAGTCCTGTTCCCCTTCCCCAATAAAATCTTTAAAAAAAAAAAAAAAAGACAGTATGACATTCATGTGAAAAAAAAAAAACAGAAAATGTCCCTGAAGAAACTAAGTCATTAGTCTTACAAGACAAAGACTTTAAATACACTGTCTTAAATATGCTTAAAGAAATAAAGGAAACCAGGATAACAAAGTCTCATCACATAGGGAATTCCAATAAAGAGATATAAATCATTTTAAAGGAGTCAAAGGGAATTGTTGGAGCTTAAAAGTACAATATAGAGGGGGTCAACTTCTGCTTTGAGCAGGCAAAAGAAAGAATCAATGAACTTGAAGACAAGCACACTGAAATTATCCAGTCTGGGGAGCAGAAAGAAAAAAGGATGAAAGAACATAAATAGATCCCTAAAAATCTGTGTCACACCATCAAGTGTACCAACATATGCATAGTTGGAGTCCTATTTAGAGAGGAGACAGAAAATGGTAGGGAAAATATTTCAAGAAATAAAGGTTTTTAAAAAACAAAAAAACACCTCCCCAGGTTTGATGCAAGACATGAACCTACACATCGAAGAAGCTCAACAAAGTCCAAGTAGACTATACTCAAAAAGACCCACACTGAAACACATTATAATCAAACTGTCAAACACTGAATATAAAGAGCATCCTGAGAGCAGCAAAAGAGAAGTGAACCACCGTTTACAAGGACCCTCAATAATTTTAACAGCTGATTTCTTATCGGAAACCATAGAAACCATGAAGCACCAGAATAACATAATTAAAATGCTGAGAGAAAAAAACCTGTTACCCCCAAATTCTATATGCAGCACAGCTATTCTTCAAAAATGAAGGAAAATTAAAACAGAGCTGAGGGAATTCATTGCTAGTGGACCTGTCTTAGAACAAATGCTAAAGGAAGAACTTCAGGTTGAAATAATAGGTGGACAGTAAGTCAAAGCCATATGACTAAATAACACTGATAAAGGTAATTACATAAGAAAGCACAAAGCCAACATTATTGTATTTGGGGTTTATTACTCCTCTATTTTTTTTATATGCCTTAAAAGACAAATGGGGAAAAAATACTTATAATCTAAGTTAATGGGCACACAATGTATAAAGATGTAATTTACGACAATAAATGCATAAGCACAGGGCTTGTATATACTTTGAAGCTAAGGTGGTTTTAATTCAAACTAGAATTTAAAAAATTTAAGATGTTAGTTATAATGGCCAAGTTAACCACTAGGAAAAAAACTTTAAAATATACCTCCCACCCAAAAAAACATAAGGGAATCAAAATGGTACACTACAAAACTCAATTATACACCAAAAAAAAAGCAGTATTAGAGGAACTGAGAAACAAAAAAATACATGACATACAAAAAATATAGCAAAATGATAGATAGAAATATTCCCTTATCAGTATTATTTTAAATGTAAAGAGATTACATTCCCTAATTAAAAGGCAGAGAGTGGTAGAATGGATTAAAAAATAAAACGTAGTCCAATAATATGCTATCTTCAATGAACTCACTTTGGATCTAAAGACAGAATTGGTTTAAAGTGAAAGGCTGAAAAAAAAGCTATTTATGCAAATATTGACCAAAAGAGCATTGGAATGGCTATACTAATATTAGACAAATATAGACTTTAAGTTTTTAAAAAAATGTTATGAGAGGCAAAGATTATATATTGATTAAAGGGTTAATCCATGAAGAAGATGTAACACTTATGAATATATATATGCATCTAATGACAGAGCCACAAAAACTGACAAAATTAAAGGGTTATTTTAAAATAATGACTAGAGCCTGACCTTGTAATAAACGAATACAACTATCTAAGGCAAAGAGAACAAGCAAAACTAAACGTTTTTAAAATTAAAAATTTAGGGAGGCATATTTTCTGTAGGTGTTCTGTTTGATTATGTTATAGTTTCTGCTTGGCCCAAGGATCTAATTTCTATCTGATGTAAATAACAGACTCAGCCATGTATCCTACATCTTTTACTGGGGAAAACGATATGCAAATTTGTTTTTCTTCTTCATAGTGGTGTTTATCATAAGTAGCTTGGGTTGGCTTGTGAATTTTCTGTGTTCATGTTCTATTAAGTGCCAGGCTACTTACAGTCTAAATTTTCGTTTCGAATGCATTTAAAAAATTTATTTTTAGTACAGAAAATTAAATGTATACTAAGATAATTTTCTCTAATTTTCATTTAGAAGGGGCTTACAGGTTAATACATTTCTCTTGATAAATTATATTCTACACATGACAAGGAAAATTTCTTTTAAGGACCTTGGTGTATTCGGTTTTTAAATACGTGAACTTGCTGGACTTCCAGTGCTGAGGCTAAGATATTTTAACTTTTTCTTTTTCATTGATTCACCTGTTGGCACTATTTTGATATATCATCAATTGATTTAGACTTGTCAAAAAACACTTTGTCATTTAATCAAAATAGATCAAATCTTTTCAGTAATAAAAAATTATGATTGTTCTGGTTATGAGTGGTTGATATCCACAACCACTTGTGGATTGCCTATTCTTCACTTTTCTCAATTTTTCTCCTTGTTTTTGTAATAAACAATCTGGGTGGTTTTTTCAATAAATAAATAAATAAAAAATAATAATGACAAGAGCACTAATACCTCATTTTAAATCACGAATAGACCATGTAAACATAAGGTAAATTAGGAAATAAAGAACTGGAACAATACTATAAACCAACTAGACCTAACAGACATGTACAGCGCATGACTCTACCCAACAACAGCAGAGCACACTCTCTTCTCAAATGCCCATGAAACATTCACCAGGACAGATCATGTGCTGGGTCACAAATCAAGTCTGAATAAATGTTAAACGACTGACATCATAAAAATATCATCTCTGACTACAGTAGAATGAAGCTAGAAATCAGTAACAGAAGGAAAACTGGAAAATTCACAAATGCAACACACTTGTAAATGGGTCCTTGTAAACGGTGGTTCACTTTTCTTTTGCTGCTCTCAGGATACTCTTTATATTTGGTGTTTGACAGTTTGATTATAATGTGTTTCAGTGTGGGTCTTTTTGAGTATAGTCCACTTGGACTTTGTTGAGCTTCTTCAATGTGTAGGTTCATGTCTTGCATCAAACCTGAGGAGGGTTTTTTTTTTTTTAAACCTTTATTTATTGAAATATAAACAACAGATGGGCCACAGAAGAAATCACAAGGAAAACTGAAAATACTTTGAGATGAATAAAAATGAAAACAACATACTAAAACTTATAGATTGAAGCAGAAAAAGTGTTCAGAGGAAAATGTCTAGTGGCAAATGTCTATATTACGAAAGAAGGAGTATCACTAATCAATAACCTGAATGCATTTTAAGAAACTAGAAAAATAAGAATAAACTAGAATCTGAAACTAGTGAAAGGAAGAAAATAATAAAGGTTAGAGTGGAAGTAAATAAAGTATAGAATAAAAAACAATACAGAGAATAATGAAAATAAAAGTTTATTCTTCGAAAAGGTCAACAAAATTCACGTTTAGCAAGATTGGCCAAGAAAAAAAACAACCAGAAGGCCCAAATTACAAAAATCAGATGAAAGTGGAGGTATTACTAGTGAACTTACAGACACAGAGGAACATAAGTGAGTGCTATGAGCACACACCCCAACACATAGGTAATTTCAATGAAATGGACACATTTCTAGAAACACACAAAGTACCACAACTGACTCAGTAAGAAATGGAAAATACGAACAAATTTATAAAAAGTAAAGAAAATGAATCAATAAACAAAAATCTCTGAGCAAAGAAAAGCTCAGCACCAGATGGCTTCACTAACAACACGAAGGAAAAACAAAGTAAGACAATCAATGCAGAAAATGCATTTGACCAAATCCAACAGACTCATGATAAAAACACTCAACACACTAGGAAAAGAAGTAACACTTCTCAACACAATAAAGGGCATTTAGAGAAAACCCACAGCTAACACACTCAGTGGTGAAAAGCTGAAAGCTTTCCCCTGTATCAGGAGGAACAGGAGGGTGCCTCTGTCACCACTGCTATTCAGCACTGTCCTGGAGTCCAGCCAGAGAAACGAGGCAAGAAAAAAGACATAAAGGGCATTCCAATTGGAAAGGAAGAAGTAAAACTATCTCTATGCGTATTCACTGATGTGCTCTACATAGAAAACCCTGCAGAATCCACCTAGAACTATTAAAGCTAACAAAAAGTTCAGGAAAGTTGAGAGTGCAAGATCAATACACAAAGATTAGGTGTATTTCTATATTCTGGCAATGAACAATCCTAACAAAAATTAAGAGAACAATTTTCTTTACAATCACATGTAACTTACTTTCCCCTGAGCACCTGAGGCCAGCATCCTGGCTGTGCCCACACTGGTGCCCGGGACCCTGAGGGCAGTGGAACAGCAGGGACTCGTTGCCCACACAGCGGAAGGCCTCCGTCCACACGACCCCGGAGCCCGGGCCAAAGTGGGAGCCGCCAGGTGTGGACACGGCTGAGCCACACCGCAGCTCCCGGCACACCACGTGGGCTGTGGCCTGGTCCAGGTCAGCGTCGCAGACGGTGCCCCAGGTCAGGCCGCGCCTCACCTCCAGACGCCCAGCACAGGGGTGCTCGCCGTCCGCCAGCCGGGCCTCGGTGTGTCCTAGAGGTAGACATTGGACTGAAACAGCCCCTCAGGGGCAGGGCAGGTGCTTTGCAGGCCCCTGGGCGAAGTGACCCATTTGGCCTGCCCTCCAGTCCCACTGGGAGGAAGGACATAGGGGGACCAGGACCACCTGGCCTGGCACAGCCCTGAGGGGCCCCAAAGAGGGCACTGGGATTCCTGGGGGCCTGCAGGCTGGGGGGACCCTCCCATCCCATCCCTCAGCATCTCACTCAGTTTCTGACAGCATTCCTCACCCCGAGACCCCATTGAGTCAGGGGTAAATGAACACAGGCCCCTCAGCCCTGCACCCCAGTCTGTCATCACCCCATCCTCAGGCTTGGACTGCATGTCTGGCTTGCACTTTAATTGTCTGGTCAGTTTTAAACCCCAGTGCCTAGCCGCATCCCAGTATATGCCATGAGAGCCGTGTGGAGGGCCTGGCACAGGAAAGGATCACCTCCCAAGGTGACTTCAGGCTACCAGGAGAGAAGCAGGGTCCTAGGGACGCTCCATGTCACTGTCCCTCCAGGGGCGGCGTGCAAGCTGGTAGGCAGTGGATGGATAAACTCCCCACCTCTCCTCCAGGCAGTGGATGTCCCCTTTAGTCCCCCAAGCACAACTGGGAGAGGATGTCTTCCCCTCAGAGACCCTTGTGCTCTACATCCCTACCTGAACACACCACCTGGGAGTCCGTCTCAAGCGTGCAATGTGCCCACAAGTTCAAGTTGAACCTGCAGTTGAAGATGCTGGACTCTGTTCCCTGACAGGTCACGACTTTTGGGCTGAGGAGGGGTTTGGATGCCTGGAGTGCCTGGCCGCACCCTAGTCTCCTGCAGAAGACACTGGCCTCCTCTGCATGCAAGCCACAATTCACGTTAGAGCCATCTCCAAAGAGGATGTCAGGGGTCCCCGCACAGGGGCTGCTTCCTCCAGTCAGCCTCGTGGTGGCCAGCTTCCCACCTGCACACACACAGGAGCCCGCCCTGCTCCTCACCGGAGCAGGGTTGGGAGGGTTGCCCCCCACTCAGCCCACAGTGGCTCCCCGCGCCCGGAGGAGGGGTTGGCCTTTGGCGGGTGGAGTGGAGCCAGAGACCTGTCTGCGGAGAGGCCCTTCCTCCCCGCCCAGGACCCCTGAGGAGGGGACGGGCAGCAGCTGCACCCACCTCAGCCCTCCTTGCCTGAGGCCGCCCCCACCCCCACTGCACAGCAGAAATGAGCTCCAAGCTTCCCAGCTCCTGGGGCTCCCACGCCCCAGGGGGAAGACCCCCGTCCCCAACCAGAGCAGAGGGGCCAGGACCACCGCGCCGGCCCGCCTGGCCTGAGCCATGGGCGACTCCAGAAGTTGGTGTGGTCACCACTGGGCCCCACGCGTGAACCCAGAAGGGGTGCCCTGGTGTGCGACTCCATCTGCGAAAGCACACGTTCCTCACCGGGGCGGTGCCGGCCTCAGAGGGGGCGCTGCTGCGGGTGGGGCCATCGCCAGGCGATGAGGGCCTGGGGGGCACGCGCCGGGCCCTCACGAGGGTGGGGACACGCCGGCGCCTACCTGAGCAGTGCAGGGCGCTGATGCACTCACACGCGCAGTCGCGCACGGGCCCCCACGGCCCCAGCGAGCAGTCCCAGAGCGAGGCCTCGTGGCCCTGGCACCGCGCGGCCTGCAGCAGCGCCCGCGGCCTCTCCGCGGGCCACAGCACGTACGTGGGCGTGAAGAGGGCGCCGCCGCAGCCCAGCTGCCTGCAGACGACGGCCGCCGCGGCCTGGCCCCAGCCGGCCCCGCACACCGGGCCCTGCTGCGCTCCGCGCTGCACGGTGACCAGGCCCTCGCAGCGGCTCCCGCCCCTCAGCAGGGTCACGGCGTCCTCGGCGAGGCCTTCGGGGCAACAACACGAGCGGCGCCCATGGCAAAGGTGCGCGGGACAACTTTTGGCCCAGAATTTTCCAAAATCAGAAATCTAATGTTCCCCTTCCATCCCAGTTTGCAACCTTAATTTCGATTTCTTCAAGTGTTCTCGCACTTTACTTTGATGGTGGTGACATTAATGCAGTAAAATGTTAACAAAAATGAATGTCTAAGCACCGTTTTCTGTGGAATCTTCACAGGGGCATGGACCATGGTCACTTTGCCTGCGGAGGGCTGAGACTTCCAGGACGCGTCCCCCTGAGCGATGCTGTGCCCTCCCCTTGTGGACCAGCCTCAGAGCCCGGAGCCCTCCAGACCCCAGCACTCACCTGGAGGGAGGTTCCAGCAGGCCAGAAGGAAGGGCCACAGCCTCAGAGGGGACAGTGCCATCCCTGGTCACCTTTGCTGCTGCAGCAACCCCACGCACAAGCAAGGGTGCTCCACCCAAGTTCCGGAGGTGGCCTCCAACTCAGTGGGAAGCCTTCTGAGACAGTACCACCTGCCCCCTGGTGGTATCAGAACTGTCAATCAGAGCTGTTAATCAGAGCGCCATCTGTCCCAAGAGCAGGAGCTCACCCACCGGGCCTGAGCACAGATGGCACCAGTGGCATGTGGTGAGGCCCCCCTGGGCTTCCTGCACAGCAGCTGCCTGACACAGACCCAGGCTCGAGACTCCCAGAGGAGCCACCACCTCAGGGCCAGGGGCCGGGGCTGGGGAGGTGACGGTGGTGGGGAGACACGCCTTCTTCTGCCTCGTACAAAAGGTGTGTTAAATAAGGATCACTGCAAGCTGCGGTGTTCCCTGAACAGACACAGCGGTTTGACCAAAACTGGTAAAAACGTGCCTGACCTGGGTACATGTGCTCTCTGTGAGGACGGAATCCTTGAAAAGCAGCCAAAGGTACAAGAGGAGAGGAATAAATAAATGACAGAAGATACATGTGAAGTAATAATAACAGCCACTGAAAATGGGACGTTAGCTCCATGTTTTAGGTGAGAAACACACAGGTAATATAGAGCATGCATCTAATGCATTACTGTAAATCATATTCACCTCTGTGCCTTCGTGCAAAGAAAAGTTCTTGATGGATACAAAGCAAGGTGTGGACATATTCATTTCTGAGTGATACAGTAGTACTTTCCATTTTCTTTCTTGGTTCTATGAGTTTTTAATTTCACAATAATAATGCGTATTATTTTGTAAGCAGAATAACATCAATAAAGTTACTTTTCAAAAGATTTGCCAGAGAACCCGTTGAAGACAGCAGTTTGGGTCTCCAGACATGTATGCATTTCCAGGGAAGGCAGGTGGACCCCGACAGGAAGGAGCCTCCGAGGAGCTCCTGCTCCTCCCACCACAGCCCACCTCAGGGATTGTACCCTGAGCTGCACTCCCAGCTGGGGGCAGAGGGCAGGGTGCACGGCACTCAAAGATGCCCAAGAAGGACCCTGCAGAGATGGAGGTGGGGCGAGAGCTGTGGGGAAAGCCCCGCACACAGCCCTGAATGGATGCAGCCTGGATGCCCAAGGCAGGTGCCTGAGATGGACCCTGCGCCCTCTCCTCACTCCCAACCTTCTGACCGCTGGGTCGGTGTCCTGACTCTCCTCCCCGTGTCTTCCAGGTCCCCTGGCCCATGCTTAGACCCCCCACCCCATTTCCTGCCAGCTCCCTTCTCTCCTTGCCAACCCTGGGAACGCCTTGCCCCTCACTGGGCCCAGTGACAGCCAGTATACACCGAAGGGCAGTCTCAGATGTCCAGGACACACCTCATGCCCAAAGTCTCTGTTAGGAGCAGTTCCGGCCACACCCCCAGAACCTGGCAACTTCCCTTCCTCAGCCTGCTTCACCAGAGGCCCTGTCCTGCCTCTCTGGATGTAACTCTATTTCCCTCGTTAGGGTTTCCTGTCCGAAAGGACCCTCAAGTTTCCCAGGAGGGCACAAGCAGCACCTGCCTTACAACCAGAGGGGTGAGCATGGGGGGCTGGAGGGTGGGAGGCAGTGCTCAGGAGACCCCACAGCAAGCTGCGGTGGAGGACACTGAGCGATGAGTGGCGACACTGGCATCACTGGGGGCCCGATCCAGACAAGGGGCTCACAGGGTGACTAAGCCTGGTGTTTCCCGGGGTGCCGGCATACGAGAGTACGAGTCAAAACAGATCTAGGTCTGAGTGGTGTGGTCACTTGCAAACCTACCCCAGACACACACGGGAAGGAGGGTACAGAGAAACCCTTCCCAGAGCGGTGTGCTGAGTGTGGGTGTGGTCAGGGAGGTGTGGTCACAAAGGACGTGGTGGGGTCATCAGAGTACTGGGGACTCTGGCACAACACCTGAGCCGGGGGGGGGGGGGTCTGCAGATAGTGAGCCCCACCCCACATCCCTGGAGAACCTGTGGCTATGGGTGAGGACAGCTAAAAACACTGAGAGCACACGACATCAGACTAGGCTGAGGCAGAGGGGGCCAAAACCAGAACCTGGGCCCTGGTGTTTGTCTGAAGGTCCTTTCAAGGATGAATTAATGGATGAATGAATGAGTTCAGGGGAGTTTAATAACATCTCGTTTAGAAATGAGGAAAATGGAAGCCCCCAGGGGCCCTGGCTTCTCTCCCACCCTCGGGTCTCACTGATGTCCCCCATGGCCAGCTCATGGTCATCACATCCTGGAGCTGGGGCCACCATGGTCTTCTGTCCCAGCCTGAGCTTCGGGGCCCAGGCTGCAAGGACCCCCACCTGCATTAAAGGAGGGAAACATGCATTGGGATCCTCAGCAATTCCTCAGCACCCCCAGGACTTCTGGGCCCTAGTTTGTCACTACACCTTGAAGCCACAGGCCAGCCAAGCACTGGACAGTGTTAGTCGAAGTGAGAGTAAGTGGCTCCTCAAACCCTGAAGCTGACTGGGGACAAAGTCCTAGAGGGACTGTGTGCACAGCCACGAAAAGAAAGCGAAACAAAAGTTTGGGGCCTCCCTCAACTCCACGTCTGCCCATGAGAAGATGCCCGTGTGATGACAGCCACATATCCTGACGCCCAAGTTTCTCATGGGAGTGAGGGTCACGGACACAGACAGAGGAGATTCTCAGGATCTTTAAATGTAAGCACTGGCCACAGCGGGGCACTGGGCACAGGAGCAGTAAAGCAGGAAAAGCACTGTGGGTAGCAAGGCGCACAGGCGCACACCTGTGGGGCTCAGGGGCAGGCCCCCGTCCTCATCGCCCGCGTCCTCGTCGTCCCCCTCCTCGTCGTCCAGGCCATGCTCTGGCTCCCAGGCATCGTCATACTCCTCTAGCACCAGGTCCCAGGACACACTGGGCTCCTCATCTTTCTCCCCCATGGAGACGGCTCCGATGTCCTCATAAACCCCTTCCAAGGGAAGGTTCCCCAACATTCCAGAACCTGCAAAGGCCACATGAGAACCTCTAGGTCGGACACTCCCGCAGTCTAAGTCCACTGCTGCCAGACCCTCCAGACCCTCAGCTCCTCCTGCCACAGTTCCTCACAAGGGGAGGCACACTTCCCCTGCACCCAGTTGTGGGTCACCAGGAAGCCACCATAGGAGAGTCAGGGTGGGACCAGGCACACAGCACAATGACCAGAACAGAGATAGTCAGCATCTCAGCATGTGCCCCCAGCCTCCCCATCCCCAGGGCACTGTGTCAACCCCGACGGCCATGCCCACCTACCTCGGCTGCGGTACCACTGTGCCACCAGGACCAGGGACACGATGCCCAGGAGGGTGCCCAGGACGAGGCAGAAGGTCATGGGCATGGTCCCAGCCTTGAGCGCAGATAGAGGGACCAGGGTGGGGCCTGTAAGGACAGTGAGAGGCGGGTCTTCCTTGTGTTCTTGCACTGCCTGGGGAATTGTGACCTTGTGCCTGGACCACCTGAGCCTCCCAGGAGAGGGAGGGGGATGGGAAGGGGGCGGGGCCTTGTGCTGCTCCTCCCCACAGGGCTGAGGGTCAGGAGGGAGGGGTCAGGAGGGCAGCTCTAAAGGTCCTGACCACCCGCTGTCCTCAGTTGTGCTTTGGACACAGCCACAGTGTCCAACAGGCCACAGCATAGCCAGTCTGGCAGGGGAAGAGCCCAGAGAAGTGGCTGGGCAGGGCCAGGGCCTGCTGTCTGTCCACCTCGCCAGAGGGTGGGAGCGGGGGGCAGCGGTGTTCCTCAGAAAAGGGGTGTCTCCAGCCCCCTGGTCCTGCTCTTCCTGACTTCAGCCCCAGTGGATGCGGGAGGGAAAACTGAGGCACAGGACACTCCATGTGACCTGATCGCAGGGCTCCTCTAGGTCAGGGCCAGGAGCCTGCACGTACCTGATGCCCGTGGCAGGACAGTGGTACCCCTGTCACCTGCAGGAGAAAGGGCAGGACTTCAGGGCCAGCAAGGAGAGGAAACAGCCTGGGAGCAGCTTTCCAGCCCCACTCAGCCTGAGCCTGACTTGTCATCGGAGCCCTACTGAGGCAACCTGTGCCCCATCACCCGAGGGACCCGGCACTGGGGCAGCTGCAGGGCCGCACTCGGGAGCACGCAGGGCGAGGGGATGTTCCAGGGCAGCCCTCATGGCTCCCCGTCTTCCCCGGCCCCCAACACTCTCCTTGCTTCCCGCCCACTCACGGGAGCAGCGCACGCCCGCGTCCTCCTTGTGTCCGCAGTCAGCACGTCCCCACGGTTCCGCCGGGCAGCCCCACAGGGACGCCTCGCTGCCCCGGCACGCCACCTCGTCCAGCCACACGGGACCCAAGCCAGGACCAAAGGCAGCCCCCGCCAGGGCGCCCACGGCCCGGCCACAGCCCAGCTGGCGGCACACGACCTCAGCGTCTGCCAGGTCCCAGGAATCGTCGCACACGGTGCCCCAGGAGCCGGCGTGCCAGAGCTCCACGCGGCCGGAGCAGCGGTCCTCGCCCCCACGCACGCGCACCGCGCCCTCCTCTGGAAAAGGGGGCGTGGTCACCGCAGGGCAGGACTGGGCTGAGGAGTGGACGGAAGTACTGACAGAGGGGTACCTGGGCAGCTGTGGTTGGACAAGCAGTTGAGGGTCTCCCAGGATTCCTGCCACGTTTTCTCTGACAATCCTGTTGGATTAAACAGCAGCCGCCGCAGTGTGAATGCCCCGACAGCCTCAGGACGAAGTTTGTGGAGCCCAGGTGACCCCCAGACTCCCTGCCGTGGGTCAAAGGCAGCCCCCGCAGTGACTTGTCTGGATATGCAAGCCTCTTGCAGGCCCCCCAGAGACGCCAGGGCCCCACCTGCACAGGTGACCCAGCCCTCCTCTCCGCGGGCACAGGAGCGTGAATGCCACGGGGCTGACGGGCAGTGCCATAGCGTGGAGTTTTGCAGCCTGCGGCACTCAATGTTGTCCACCCAGGAGGTGTCCAGGCCAGTGTGGACAGGCCTGTTTTCCAGCCAGCCCTGCTCTCCACAGCCCAGCTGCTTGCAGATGACGGACAAGGAGGTGTCCTTCAGGGCGTTACTGCACACGCCACCCCACGTCCCGTTGTAGAACACGTCCAGCCACCCCTCACAGTGCTGGGTGCCACCTCGCAGCCTCAGAGCCACTGACCCTGGAAGACAAGTACAGACCCCACGGCAGGTAGCAGGTAACCACAGGTAACCAGATTTAATCCCCAGTTATAATGTCTTAGCAGGTACATAAGCTGATTGTCCAGAAACCATCCTTGCCAATTACTTGAAATACAGAATAATCTTTTTGAACAAGATGATCAATTTAACAGTGATTATAAAAATTGAAAAATTTGAAAAAAATAAAGTGCCCTGAGCTCCATGTTCACATAGCATCAGTCCTGGCGGGCCAGTGCCCACGCCCCATTACAACACGCTTGACTAGTATAATTCCAACAGGGACATGTTAAGTAAACTCTAACAGTGCCACACAACAGAGTATTAGACAACCCTTTCAAATGTCATTGTGAGAGCCTGTAGTACATGAAAAATACCTATTCCAGGATCAGTGGAGAAATTTGGATATGAATTGCATCTGGCAGGATCACAACTAATTGAAGTACATTTAGAAAAAACACAGGAAGGAGATACATCTGTGACAGATTATAAAAGTGGCCACCAAGACCCCCTGCCTGTGTCCACGCCCCTTGCAATCAGTCAGTGTCCCACTCCTGAATCTGTACTGGCTACAAGACTCCAGCCCACTCAATGAGTGGGCAGCAGTGACCTGTGCCCAGTCCATGCCTGGCTCTGCTCTTGGCTCTGGGAACCTGCTGCCAGGTAACAGAAACAGCATCCCTCGCCCTTGGCAGCAGCCAGACCCCGCAGAGTCCAGTCAGTGAGTGAGGGCAGCAACCTGAGGGAGCTCAAGGACAGACAGAGGAAGACAGAGGAAGGAAGGGCTTCAGGGACGTTAAAAACACAACGGCAAACTGAATGTACATCCAGGAACATAAGCCCCGAATTGCCAGAAAAGCAAATCAGCGATACGGTAACACCTGGAGACACCTCTCCCAGAGATGAATCGAAATGGTGGGGAAGATCCAAAGTGATGAACCTCAGTGTTACTACAAAGAAACGTGATGACTGAAACAGATGCAGTCATCTAAGACAAAGAGGAAAATTTTCCTAAAGCAAAACAGGAACCAAAACCAGTGAGAAGAGACCACACGCGTGGTTGGATGCCCAAGCCCGCCCAGGGGTGCCCAGGGAGGCAGTGCCACCGAGACCCCTCGCAGGCTCAGCCCCTCAGGAGGTGAAAAAGTCCTGTCACTCAAGAACGATCACACACAGATGAGAGCCACATAAAGAACCTCAGATAGGTCTGAACTGAAAAACAAACCAAAACCCTTAAAAACACTCTGGAAAAATTCCCCAGCACATTAAAATATACATCAAAAGAGCTGGAGACAGGGAGACCTGGAGCACACGTGAGAGGGGAGCTTGTGAGGGAGAGAAACCCAGGCAGCAGCCGTGGGGTCCGGGACCACCAGCAACCCCCGCCTGGCAAAGAAGCAAAGTCGCTTTGTCATGCAGCATCACTGGGGCCAGAGGACACTGACAAGTGTAGGCTCCCGCACACCAGGGAGCGAGGAGGCCCTGAAGATATTGTCCAGCCTGCGTGGAGCCAGTGTGCGTTAGGCGGACAGCACAACTGCGGGTACCCAACTGGCCCACGAGGGGCTCAGCTACCAGGACCCACCTGAGCAGAAGACGCCGGCGTCCTCCTTGTGCCCGCAGTCGTGCTGGCCCCATCCCCTCGACGGGCACTGCCACAGCGCAGACTCGTTGCCCCTGCAGCCCAGCTCATCCATCCAGATGCGCCCAGACCCGGCCCCAAAGTGCGCGGCCCCCGGGGCGCCGAGGGCGCGGCCACAGCCCAGCTGCTCGCAGACGACGTGTGCGTCCTGCAGGTCCCAGCCGTCGTCACACACTGTGCCCCACGCGCCTCCGTGGAACACCTCCACGCGCCCCGCACAGCGGCCGGGCCCCGCCGCCAGCCGTACCCGGTGGCTCCCTGCGGAGGGACCGAATCAGGGCGGCCCACCCCCACCCCAAGGCAGATGGCGGTGGGTGCGGGCCCCCGCTCACCAGAGCACACGACGCCCACGTCCCGCGAGGCCCCCGCGGGCACCAGCAGGGATTTGGACACGTTGCACTGGGTCAGGAGGGTCTCAGTGCCCAGACAGCGCGCTCGGCTCAGCCCCACCCCGACGGCCCCACGCCTGGGCGCGGGCGCATCGTAGGCTCGCTGGGCCCTTCCGCATCCCAGCTGCCGGCACACGACGCTCGCGCCATGGAGGTTCCACGAGTCGTCCAGAACACGGCCCCACATGCCGTCCAGGGACACCTCCACGCGGCCATCACAGTGGCTCTGTCCGTCCCTCAGCCGCAGGGTGTGGGAGAGACCTGGGGAGAGAGACGGGGATATGGGAGGGGCTGGCAAGTGTCAGGGGGAGGGACCCTCGGCCTGTAAAGGGGAGAGGACCACCCACTCCCCCAGAGCGCCGCCCACTCTCAGCCCCCTCTGCCCAGTGCTGTTACTGACCCACCTGAGCAGACCACCGTGGCCACGTTTCCCGGGGCACAGGCAGGGGCCCCGAGGGTGCTCACTGGGCAATTCCACAAATAGGGCTCTGTCCCCACACAGTGAAACACGTCAGACCAGATAGGAGCGTCCCCGTCCCCAAAATGGTCTCCTCGAGGTGTGGCCATTGCACTGCCACAGTTGAGCTGGTGGCAGAGGACGGAGGCATCTGCTAAGTCCCAGTGTGCAGCACAGAGGGGTGCCCAGGCTCCCTGAACCTGGAGTTCCACTCGCCCTTCACAGCTGTGGCTGCCGTTGACCAGTCGGAACTCTGTGGAGAGGGGGTGTCAGGTTCCCTCCGACCTGCAGACCCAGCAATTTCTTCGTAGCCGGTGGTGGCCGGTGAGCAGCACCCTGGCTCTTACCAGCTCCCTATGCCCCTCAGCTCAGCGTCTGCTCACACACTGTGCAGATGAGCCCACGTGCCAGGTTGCAGCCTCAGGGCACCTCTCTCTGTGACCCCTTTTCCCCCTTCCCTCAACCCAGCACTGGCACCCTCCTGGCTGGAGGCACCTTTGTGAGCTGGGGTCAGAGCACCCAGGCGGAGTCCAGGAAAGGAAGCCTGGCCGAGCCTCACCTGAGCACCTGAGGCCAGCATCCTGGCTGTGCCCACACTGGTGCCCGGGACCCTGAGGGCAGTGGAACAGCAGGGACTCGTTGCCCACACAGCGGAAGGCCTCCGTCCACACGACCCCGGAGCCCGGGCCAAAGTGGGAGCCGCCAGGTGTGGACACGGCTGAGCCACACCGCAGCTCCCGGCACACCACGTGGGCTGTGGCCTGGTCCAGGTCAGCGTCGCAGACGGTGCCCCAGGTCAGGCCGCGCCTCACCTCCAGACGCCCAGCACAGGGGTGCTCGCCGTCCGCCAGCCGGGCCTCGGTGTGTCCTGGGGGAGGACAGAAATTCTCAGGGACAGCTGTTCTCAGGTGAACAGCTCTACCTGGAGCCACGCCCCTGGAGCACAGAAGGTGCCAGCCAGGGAGATCTGCGTCCAGGCAGTGGGTCTGCCAAGTACCAGGAGGAAGCTGAGAGCCAGAGGCCCATCTGCCCTGCACCCAGAACAAAGCAGGTGTCCCTGGTGGCTTCTCCAAGGTCAGAGGTTAAGTTCACCTGATGCAGGTAACCACGCGTGTCACACAGCCTCTGCCTGCCCAGGGCAGTGGCAGGGAGGCACTGTATAATCATGGAGGCAAGGTCAAGGCACCCTTAGGCCACAGAGCACTGCCCTCACCTCATTTTAGCTTGCTGTAATTCCAGGACCTATGAGGGACAATTCAGTCACATCTGACACAGGGCTGGGAGGGAAGGAGTCAAACCCAACCTGACTCATGTCAGCTACACAACCATTGTAGCTAAAACAGCACAGATGCCGCAGCGACAGCCAGGAGCCGCGTCAGCCTAGGGCTCTGAGCCAGGACCCCTGCGCCTGCTCTGAGCCAGCCAAAAGAGCTCTGTCCTCTAGGTCTCTGTCCAAAGAGTGACGAGCTAAAGAGGCCAGATTTTCAGAGCAGCATTCCTCTCGTCCTTCCCTTGCCTTCCCCAGCCTGCTCTTATTTTCTCTGAAGCAGCAAGATGAACAGGTGTCCTCGAGGAAAATGGCAGCGGGAGCCCTGGGCAGGAGGGCCCCCAGGCACAGAGGGCGCCTTCCCTGAGCAGCTGGGGGCCCTTACTATGGAGGGCACCTCCCCTGGGCAGCAGGGGAGCCCTGGGCATGGAGGGCACCTCCCCTGGGCAGCAGGAAGCCCTGGGCATGGAGCCACCTCCCCTGGGCAGCAGGGGAGCCCTGGGCATGGAGGGCACCTCCCCTACGCAGCAGGAAGCCCTGGGCATGGAGGCACCTCCCCTGGGCAGCAGGAAGCCCTGGGCATGGAGGGCACCTCCCCTGGGCAGCAGGAAGCCCTGGGCATGGAGGGCACCTCCCCTGGGCAGCAGGGAGCCCTGGGCATGGAGGGCACCTCCCCTGGGCAGCAGGGAGCCCTGGGCATGGAGGGCACCTCCCCTGGGCAGCAGGAAGCCCTGGGCATGGAGGGCACCTCCCCTGGGCAGCAGGAAGCCCTGGGCATGGAGGGCACCTCCCCTGGGCAGCAGGAAGCCCTGGGCATGGAGGGCACCTCCCCTGGGCAGCAGGGAGCCCTGGGCATGGAGGGCACCTCCCCTGGGCAGCAGGGAGCTCTGGGCATGGAGGGCACCTCCCCTGGGCAGGAGGGAGCCCTAAGCATGGAGGGCGCCTCACCTGAGCAGACCACCTCGGAATCGTGCTGGAAGTCGCAGCCACCGCGGAGGTTGTTGTTGAGCCTGCAGTTCCGGATGGTGGGCTCTGTGCCCTTGCAGGTCATGTACTTTTTGACAATGCCCACGTCCTGGCGGGAAGCCTGCAGCACAGGGCCGCAGCCCAGCTCCTGGCAGAACACGGTGGCCTCCTCCTTGTGTAGGCCACACAGGCGGTCCGCGGCGTTCACATTCCTGATCTCGGGGAGCCCAGAGCAGGGGCTTCGGCCCTGCACCAGCCGGATCTCACGGAAAGTGCCATCTGCCAGGCACAGGCACACACTCAGGAGGTGTGGATGCTGCTGGCCACACGGCCTGCCTCCTTCAGTATCCATTTCCACTGGGCATGGCAGTCCCTCTTAGGCACTCCGCCTGGGCCAGGTCAGAGCCCCCGACCCACCCTGCTCCCCCCAGCCCTCCTGGCTGACTTACTGGAGCAGAGTGCCACCACCAACCACTCGTGGGGGCAGCGGAGCTGCGTCCATGCCCCGAGGCTGCAGTCCCACAGGGAGGGCTCGTCACCCCTGCAGGACACGTTGTGCAGCCTGGGCAGCACCATCTCTCCGGGCAGTGGGACGTACTTGGGGGCACCCACGGCAGAGCCGCAGCCCAGCTGCCTGCAGACCACGGAGGCCTCCGCCAGTGTCCACTCTTGGTTGCACACGTGCCCCCACTCACCCTCGTGCCGGACCAGCACCACTCCGTCACACTGACTGTGTCTGTACGCCAGCTTCAGAGCGTCTGGTCCATCTGCAGAAGCACAGTCCAGCCTCAGACGGGCCACAGCTGTCCGTGCCAGGCTGACGAGCGAGCACTGGCCACATGCTGATGACATCTGCATTTGCCTGAGGCCACCGTTGTGACCTCCCAGTCGAGCCAGTCCCGAAACGTGACCATGGGCACTTCCTCCTACCACAGCCTTTCTAGGTCTCTGCACCCAGGTCATTCCCACCTCCTCACAGCCCCTTGACCCTCCATCCTTGTGACCCAGTCCTGGGCTGGTGCAGGGGAAATAAACAGCAGTCCTGGGGAGATCTGCGTAAGTGGGGCTGAGTCGTCCCAGCCTGAGCCACCCAGACCACCTCCAGGGCCTGTCCTGGAGAAGACAGGCGCACCACGGGTCCAGAGGGAGACACTTCCCCCAAAGCCCCTTTATCACCTTCCCGACCCTCCTAGTTCTTGTCCAGATATGCACGTACACCGATGTCTGCCTCTCCAACACAAAACGGGTCCCCCTGTGGGTACCCCACATCACTCAGCCCCTCCACGTGGCTGCCCACAGATTCCCTCCTCCACCACCTGTGTGCCCCTTCTGTCCAGCTCAGTGGTGACCTCCTGGCTGGACCCCTGGATCAGCCTGCCCAGGAATGTTGTCTTCCTTCAGCTTCCAGGATGCCGCAACCCTCTCCTGCCTCCCTGCCCCACACACTCACACTCATGCACTCACACTAATGCACTCACATGTGCATGCCCACACTGGCACACTCTCTCACACTCACCCTATCACAGGTCCCACAGTGCCGTACGCTCACTCTCTCACCCGCAGCCTCTCCATGCTGTGCCTTCATGCCTGCCATGCAGGCCCCCCTCTCCACAGCTTCCTCCCTATGTATGTTTCTGCCTCTTGGCTTCTAGGCCCAGCAGCTCCGCCCCATAAACCTGTGTCCCCCATCCTGGTGTGCCATCTCCCTGGGACTATAGTCCTGTCCCAGGGGACAGTGGATGGAGTAGGCCTTGCATAAGACCCATCCTGTCAGTCTGGGTCATTGGGACCAGGTGCCAACCACGTCCCTCATTTCATCCGTCCTTGACCCAGCCCACACCCTCAGCTCTGAGTAGTGGGGTTGAGGGCCCTGGGTTCATCCTGGGATTGGGCCTGCTCAGTGTTGGGACAAGAGTCGCCAGTGGTCTGCACTTTGGAGCCAAAATGCCCTCCTGCCCCAGGACATCCCACCCACCTCTGGGCCGAGAGAGACCCAGGCTGCTGGTCATAGCAGGAGATCCTCCCACCTCAGGGTCCCGGCACCTACAGAGCCACTGTCCCCAGGAGGTTCCATGGGTGAAGGAAGGAGAAACTTACCGATGGGGACCGCCCAGAGAGCGAGGACAAGGCGCCCAACTCCCAAGGCCCAGAGAGCTGCCCTCATGACCACAGCCAGCTCTTGCCACTCAGCTGGGGCAATGGCGGAAATGATGGTTCAGAGTCAAATATACAGAAGTGAGAGCCACCAACAGCTTCCCCGGACCAATGGGGACAGCGAGAACCTTTCCAGAGTTATCAGTGGCTCTGATTCTCAGTCTGTGAGTGGAGCAGCCAATGGCCTCAGCAGCTGTGAGCATTGCCAGACATGAGCGAGGGGCCCAGGCTGTGGGTTCCTCCCTTGGTGATAACTGCTGACAGGGTTGCTTCACTCAGACCCCACGATCAGGCAGGCAGTCCAATCTGCCCACAGCCACAGCAGCAGCACAACCCTGTGTGTGCCAGTGGCGTCAGCTCCCCACCATAGACAGTGACACGGTGACACCTGACATCCTGGGAACCAGCAGGGACACGTGGGGCCTCTGCTCCCCAGAAGAGTGAGCTAGACCAGGGTGGCTTTGCCAGGACTGAAAACTCAACTCATTGGAACCGAAGTCCACAGAAGAAGGCAGAACCTACACCCTACGCTGAAACAGGTGACCACCTGCTAAAATAGAAGATTTAAAAACAATCACGAGTCCGTTGACTTCATAACCAAAATGCCCACACTCTGATGACAAAAGACAATTAACTGATGCAAACACCGAGATGAATTAGGGCTGTCAGAATTATCTGACAAGGATTTTAAACCAACAGTCATAAAAATGCTTCCAACATGAAGTGCAGATTCTTCTGAAACAAATGAAAAATAGAGAATCTCAGCAAAGACATAGAAGCTGGAAAACTGAGGCAGTGGCAAGGACGTGGAGCTACTGGGAGACTCATGTTTTGCTGGTAGGGTTGGGAAACAGTCCACAGCTCTTCAAAATGGTAAACACAGAGCTGCCCCGTGAGCTGGCAAGTCTACTACTAGGTACAGATCAAAGAGAAATGAAAAGTCACGTCCACACAAAAACCGGTCCATGAATGCTCATAGCAGCATTCTTCACAATAAACAAGCAGCAGAAACAACCCAACTGTGCATCATTGATGGAGGGATAAACAGGCAGGGTCAGTCCACACCATGGAGACAAATTCGGCATTAAAAGGAATGGAGCACTGATGCTCGCTACAACGGTGTCAACCTGAAAACATGATGCTGAGTGAAAGAAGTCCGACACAGAAGGCCACAAATATGCCTCCATTTATATGACATGTCCTGAGCAGGCCAATCCATCCACCTAGAAAGTGGGCTCGTGGTTGCCAGGCGCTGGAAGGAGGCGGGTGTGGAAAAGGGGCACAGGGTTTCTCCTGGGGTGATGAGAACGCTCTGAATCCAGCCAGTGGTGATGGCGGCATACTTCCAAGCGCACTACCACCGCTGGATCGGACACTTCTAAAGAATGCGTCTGTGCTACATGACTCATATCTCAATAAAGCTGTTGGTTTTTAAAGAAACAAATGGATAACACAGAACCAAAAATACAATAACTGAAAAAAATTTCATTCACGGAATACACTCAATAGTAGAAAGAAATGACAAAAGATAGCATCCGTGAACTTGAAAATAAACAGATAGAATTTACTCAGTGTAAATAACAGAGAGAAAATAGAACAAAATAATACAGCAGCAGAGATCTCTGGGACAATAACAAAAGATCTTTCTGTCATGCATACATGAAACATTCACCAAAATTGACTATATTCTAGGTCATAAAACAAACCTTAATAAATTTAAAATAAATTAAATCATACGGAGTATGTTTTCTGACCATTATAGTATCAAACAAGAAATCAATAACAGAAAGACAACAGAAAAATATGCAAACACTTGGAAATTAAACATACTTCTAAGTAATCCATGGGTTGAAGATGAAATCTCAAAGAAAAATGTGAAAGTCCAAACAACTGAATGGAAATGAAAACACAACATATGCATATTTGTGGGAAGCAGCTAAAATAATTCTAAGAGGAAAACTTAGAGTGCTACCTGCTTACATAACAGGAACGATCTCTAATCAATCATCTATATTCCTATCTCACATAGCTAGAAAAAAAAAGGAGCTAAATAAAGCCAAAGTACACATAGGAAAGGACACAAGAAACAGAAAAGCATAAATCAATGTAATTGAAAACAGGAAAACACAGAGAAAATTAATGAAACATTAAAAAATCTGGAAAAAATCAATACAATAATAAACCTCTAAAAAGATTGACAAAGATTTAAAAAGATAAAACAAAAATCAGTATTAGGAATTTAAAAGGTGACGTTAGAAGGATGGCATTAGAAGGATGACAGGGAAACACTATGACCAACTGTAAACTCGTAAATTTGGCCACATTAGAACAAGCAGACCAACTCCTTGAAAACCACAAACTACTAAAACTTAGCCAAGATAAAATAGATAACCTGAAGGAAAAAAAAAGATAACCTGAATATTCATGTAACTAGTAACAAAATTAAATTTTTGTAATCAAAATGCTCCAGAAGCCAGGGTTCTCACAGTTAGTATGGACATACACAGATCAGCAAATGGTGGCAGGGGCTAGAAGAATCCGTGTGGTGATGGAGTAGAGTTGGAGACATCAGGAGGATTTAGTGCTTAGCTAAATATACATATAGACAGTTACGTACAGAAATAATTGTAGATATGTGTATATAGACATGTGTGTGTATTTATAGATGTGTGTGTGTATTTGGATAGATACGTGGATACGCACATGTATTTCTGCACTCTGTCAGCTGAGAGGGCCTAGAAGCAAATACACTCCAGCAGCGATAAGCAAACCTGGCTCCCAGACTTTGGTCTCTAACACCATCTGCAACAGAAGGAAACAGGGCTCCTGGGAGAAATGGCTGATTCTAGGACTGGAGCCGGAAATACACAAGATGAGCCAGAGCACCTCGTAGGGCCAGAAAGTCAAGAAGTGAGCAAAAGCAAACAATAACAAGAAACATTGATGAAGGTATGCACAAGGTATGCAGGGGCTAACTGAAAAACTCCCAAAGGTCAAAGCTAGAATAATTTGAAAAACAACAAAAAAATAAAGCAACATTGGATTATAACCCAAAGTTTATAATACAAATATCCATGAGTCATACTGATAGAAATGATTGAACAAATAAATAAATAAATAAATGCGAAGAGACAAATCTCCTATGCAGAAGAACTCCAAATAATTTGTATAGACACTCTCCTTTCAAGGAGGGAGAGCATAAACTTCTACTCCTTAAGTGTGGTCCTCATATAGTGTCTTCCTTCCAAAGAGTCATGTATAGAAAGAAGAGGAAAAAGATGCTTTTCCAGTGGAGAAACCCGACAGACATTACCTCAACCAGGTGATCACAGTCAACATCGAAAGTCATAATCACGTTAGTTATATATACCTTTGACATTATGTGATGAAAATGGCATTTTACCTCTGTGATTTCCCTCCCAAAAACCCATAACCACAATCTAATGAGAAAAAGATCACACAAATTCCAGTAAAGGGGCATCCTACAAAATAAATATCTGACCAGCAATCCTCAAAACTATCAAGGTCATCAAAAACAAGGAAAGTCTGAGAAACTGTCACAGCCAATAGGAGACTAAAGAGACATGAGACTAAATGTAATGAGCTGTTCTCATGGGATCCTGGGACAGAGAAAAGGACATTAGGTAAAAACTAAGGAAGTCTGAATAAACTATGGAGTTTGGTTTATAATAATATGTCAATCAGTTCTCTAATTGTAGCAAAGGACCACACTGATGTAAGAATTTAATGATAATAAAACTGGGTGTGGGATATATGGTAACTCTCTTTACTATCTTCTCTACTTTTGTGCAAATCTAAAACTGTTCTAAAAAATAAAGTCTAAGTTGTCCACTAAAAGAAATGTCTAAGCCCAGATGGTTTCACTAGAGAATTGTACCAAACACTTAAAGAATACACCAATTTCACACAATATCTTCCAGAAAACAAAAGAAGATACACCCCTTTCCAACTCATTATATAAGACCAAGATTACCCTGATACTAAAATCAGACAGAGAGAGCACAGAAAAAGAAAGCTATAGAGCAATGACTCTAATGAATTTAAAGGCAAGTTTCTCAACAAAATTTTATCAAATATAACCCAATATACAAAAAGAATAATACACTACAACCAAGGGGAATTATTCCAGACATGCAAGGCTGGTTCAACATTTGAAAACCAATCATTGCAATCTACCATACCAATAAGGTTAAGAAGACAAATCACATGATCATATCAAATGATGCCAAAAAAGCATTTGGCAAAATTTACACTCCTTTTGTGATAAATAAAAATAGACTCTCAAAAATTAGGAACAGATGGGAACTTCCTCAACCTCATAAAGAGCATCTGCAAAAAAACCTATAGTTAACATCATATATAAAGTGAAAGACAAAGTTTTCCCTCTACCATCAGAAACAGCACAATCATGTCCATTACCGCCACTCTTACACAACACATTATTGGTTTCTAGCTACGGCAAAGGCAAGAAAAAGAAAATGAAAGCAAACAGATTGGAAAAGAAGACAATTTTTTTTTTAAGTCTCTATTTACAGATGACATAATGGTCTATGTAGAAAATTCCAAGGAGTCTACAAAAAGAACTCCTAGGACTAATAAGTGAATTCAGTAATGTGTCAGGATACAAGATCAGAACACAAAAATCAATTGCATTTCTATATACTAACAATTCACAGGTAGAAACTAAAATAAAAAATGCAATACAACTTACAATTTCTCCAAAGAAAATGAAATACTTAGGCATAAATCTGACAAAATATGCAAAGGATATGTCTGATGAAAATTCCCAAATGCTGATGACAGAAATCAAAGAAGACGTGAATACATGGAGAGGTGTGTTCATGGAGTGGAAGACTCAACACAGCAAAGATACCAATTCTCCCTAATTTGATGTATGGTTTTAAGGCAATTCCTATCAAAATCTCAACAAAGTTTTTTGTAGACACAGACAAACCTATTCTAAAATTTATATGACAAAGGAAAGGTCCTAGAATATAGTAATGAAGACAGATAGATAAATGGAATGGAGTGGAGAATCCAGAAACAGAGTCACACAAATATACCTAATTAATTTTTGACTAAAGAATAGAAGCTATTAAATGGAGGAGGTATAGACTTTACAATAAGTGGTCCCATGTGCTCGCTTCGGCAGCACATATACAATAAGTGGTCCCAGAAGAATTGGATACGCATGGTGGGGAAAATGAACCTCAATCTAAACTTCAGACCTTATACAAAAATTAATTCAAAAAGGATCGTGGACGTAAATGTATAACGTAAACCTGTAAAACTTCCAGAAAAAATAGGATAAAATCTTTGGTACCTAATATGAGGTAAAACATTCTTAGACTTGACACCAAATGCAAAATTCCATTAAAAATGATAAATTGGGCTTTGTTAAAATTTAAAATCTTTGTTTTGTGAAAGTATTGTAAAAATATTCATTGGGATAAAATGCTTGCAAATCACATATTCAACACGGGACTTGTATTCAGAGTATAGGTATTTTAGAAAACTCCAAAAACTCAACATTTAAAATATTCACTTAGAAAATGGGCACACAAAGTCCTAGCTCCAAAGAGGATCTTCATATACAGATGTGAAAAGATGTTCAGCCTCATTAGCCACTAAGGAAATGCGAACTAGAAACAACGAGCTATCACTATAGAACCACCAGGGTGGCACCAGAAACTGACACACTCGTCGGGAACAGAGCCACAGTCACTCAGTCACTCTGCGAAATAACTTGGCAGTTCCTTTTAAAGAGAGAACTAGACTTACCATATGACTCAGCAACTGCACATCTGGGCATTTTTACCAGAGAAACGAAAATTTACTTTCATGAAAACCTTCCACAGCAAAGCTTATAGCAGCTTTATTCATGGCAGCCAGAAACTGGAAACTACTTCAATGTCTATCAAAAGGCAAATAGTTAAATCAACGATGGTGCGTCCATACCATGGACAATTACTCAGCACTAAAAAGGCTCAAGCTATGGAACCACACAACAACTTAGGTGAACCTTAAGGATATGATGCTAGATTTAAAAAAAAAAAATCTCAAAAGCACACATACTTCATAATTCCATTTAGGTAACATTTTGAAATAACATAATTACAGAGATGAAGGCCAGATTAGTGGTTTTCTGGGGTTAGGTATGTCGGAAGTGGAGGTTTGCATGTGGGAGTCCTATGGTGACGTTACAGGTGAATAACCTGATTGCAGTGGTGGTTACATGAAGCTGCACATGGAATCAACTTGGAACTTACGCAGACACACATGAGTGCATGTGTGACCAGCAAAATCTGAATAAGCTCTACAACCGTGCCAACGTCAGTTCCTCGGACGATTTGCAGTTTGGGCAATTATAAGTAAAGCTGGTGTCTACTCTTTGGTGTGAGTTATTTTGTGGCTATGCTTGTCATTTCTTATGGGTAAATGTCTAGGAGTAGAATTGCTGGGTCTTAGGTGTATGTAACTTTAAAAGAAACAGCCAAATGGTTTCCAAAGTGCTGCACCACTTCACATTCTCACTGGCCACGGAGGAAAGTCCTGGCTGCCTCACACCTTCACCAACATTTGGTCTTCTCAGTCTTTTAAATTGTACACACTCGTGTGTGTGGCAGTGCCCTTTCACTGTAGCCTCAGTTTATTTTCCCTGGTGACTGGTGATGCTGAGCCCCTGCTGATGTGCTCACTCACTAATCACACAGGTTCTGAGAATCAACTGTTGGAGTCATTTGTCCTTTTGTTGTTGCTGTTTGTCTTTTTACTATTGATTTGTGGGAGTTCTTTATGTTTTCTAGATACAACTTCTTGGTCAGATATGTGGCTTATAAATATTTTCTCTGGCTTGTCTTTTCATTTTGGTGTTTTTTGATGAGCAGAGGTTTTAATTTTTATGGAGTCCAATTTATGAATTTTTCCCCTTTTTGTATCTCTTCAAGAAAGTGTTGCTTTCTTGAGGTTGTAAATGTTTTCTTCTAGACACTTTACTGTTTTAGCTGTTACGCTTAGGTCTAGGACCACCTTACTCATTCTTGTATGTGGTATGACGGAGATGCCAGGGTTTTTTTCTCATGTGGATCCCTAACACAGCCGGTTGAAGTCTTCCCTTCTCCCATTAAAATGCCTTTGCATTCCGACTGAAATCAACTAAGTGCATGTGTGTGTGGGGGGCATTTCTGGACTCTCCATTTGCTCTATCCTTACGCCAGTCCCACAACTGTCGTTGCTGTAGCTGTAGAATGAGGATGAAAATGACACATTGTTAGTTCTGGCACTGTGTTCTTTTTCAAGATTTTTCTGTGGCCATTCTAGGTCCTTTGCATGTCCATACATATCTTGGATTCAGCATGAATAAGCACTGAATTTTCTCAGATGGATTTTCTGCATATATTGTAATGAGCATATAATTTTCCCCTTTATTCTGTTAATATGATAAATTACTTTGATGAATGTTAAACTAACCTTTCATTCTTGGGCCAAACTGAACCTGGTTATGATATTTTTTTCCTTTTTTATATTGTTAAAATTTAATTATAAAAACTTTATTAGGGATTTTATGTTCATAAAGTGTATTGTTCTGTATTTGACTGACAGACTTTGGTATCAGAGATGTGAAAATTAATACAGGGAAACCTCATTCAAAATGGATTCTGTCTAGTAGCCATCTGACACCATACATAGTTATTACCATATTATTGACTATATTCCTTATGCTATAC
This sequence comes from Rhinolophus hipposideros, assembly GCF_964194185.1. Classification (NCBI taxonomy): domain Eukaryota; kingdom Metazoa; phylum Chordata; class Mammalia; order Chiroptera; family Rhinolophidae; genus Rhinolophus; species Rhinolophus hipposideros. The sequence goes on from NC_138061.1 coordinate 124,161, forward strand.
ACTACCTCCCCACGACTACTGTGTAACAATCAGTTTGTACTTCTTTTTTTTTTTAACTTTTATTTTTAAGTGCGTTTTTCCAGGACCCATCAGTTTCGACTCAAGTATTTGTTTCAATCTAGTTGTGGAGGGCACAGCTCACACTGGCCCATGCGGGGATCAAACCGGCAACCCTGGTATTACGAGCATCGCACTCTAACCAACTGAGCTAACCAGCCGTCCCCTATTTGTATTTCTTAATCCCTTCGCCTTTTCACCCACCCATCTGGCAACCATTTATTTATTTTGTTCTTTAGATTCCATTTATAGGTGAACTCATATGACATTTGTCTTTTGCTGCCTGACTTGTTACACTCAGTACGATACCCTCTAGGTCCACCCATGTTGTCGCAGATGGTAAAGTATAGGGAATATAATCAATAATATGGTAATAACTATGTATAATGCCAGGTGGGGACTAGACTAATCAGGGGGATCACTTCATAAATTATATAAAAGTCTAACCACTATCCTATACACTTGAAACTAATATAAAATAATATTGACTGTTAAGTCTAATTGAAACATTTAGAAAGTGGGGGAAGATCAATGATATTGTGATAGCGTGGTGCACTGTCAGATGTGACCATGGCAATCACTTCAGCAAAGGGAATATAACCAATAATGTGTTAATAACTGTACAGTGCTAGGTGGGTGCTGTTGAATAACTGTGATATACACCTGAGACTGATATAATACTGAACGTTAGCTATATTTTAATGCAAATCTTTAAATGCTAAAAAAATAAACAAATAAATGGGGTTGGGATGCCGCAGGGGGCGCGCACAGCGGGACCGGGACGAGCCGCAGGAAGGACCGCCATCCCAGACCTCAGCGGAGAGGCTCCGGTCCAGGCCCAACGGGGAAGGACGCTGCTGCGTCTCCTACGAGGAGTTCTGCGACTCAGTCCAGTCAGCGCCTGGACTCCCACTTTCCCCCGTGAACTTTCGTTCGGAACAACCCCTCCCAACTTTCTCCGTTTTTTCTGTAAAATGACGTTCCTCCCCCTCGTTGGACTTCCCTGTGGCTTTTGCCACAGCATAAGCATGTCCCAAACTGCAATTCTCTGCTATTCCCGAATAAGCTCATTTTTGCTGGTAAAATAGCTGTTTTATTATCATCAACAGGGCTATGCTGGCCTCATTGAAAGACTGGGAAGTTAGTTCCTTCTCCTCTGTTTTCACTCTCCAATTTGTGTATGATTGGCCTTATTTTTTCCTTAAATGTTTGAGAGAATTCACCAGTGAAGTCATTTTGGTCTGGATTTTTCTTTGTAGAAAGGTTTGTTTTATATCCTATATCATTCAATTTGAAATATTTTCTCATTTCCATTGTGATTTCTTCTTGGGCCCATGGGTTACTGAGAAGTGTGTAGCTTAATTTCCAAAGTTTTGGATTTCTAGATATATTTCTGTTATTGATTTCTAGTTTGATTCTATGTGGTCTGAGGATATACTCTTAGGATTTCGGTCCTTGAAGATGTACTGACATTTATCACATAGCCTGTATGCAGTTGGTCTTGCATAGGCATGTGCTCCTGAAAAGCCTGTGTGTCGTGCGTGCAGGCATTCAGTGCTATGTTTATTAATTTTTATTAAGTCTTGTGGTTGATATGTTATGTACATTTTCAATTACTGAATCTTTTGTCTACATATTCTATTAATCACTGTGTGTGGAGTGTTAAATCCTATCATGTGCTATTGTCTATTTCTGCTCTTAGTTACGTCAATTTTTTCTTCTGGTATTTTGAAACTGTTAATAATTGCCTTCACCTTTGATTACCAGGTCGTTCTGGTTACTTGGCCCTGTTATCACTATGATAGGGTCCTCAATTTCAGTAATGCTCTTTGTCTTAAAGTTTAGTCTGTCTCTCATTTATGTAGCCGCCACAGCTTTCATATACTTAGCACTCGCATGGTATATATTTTTCATCTTTTAATTTTTATGCTATTTGTGTCATTATATTTAAAGTACATCTCTTGTAAACAGTATATAACTTGACCTTGTTTTTTTATCCAGTCTGCCACTTAGATTAGTCAAGTCCATTTATATTAAATGAAATTATTAGCATGGGGGAGTTAAATCTGCCATTTTGCTATTTGTTTTCCATTTGTCCATCTACTCTCTGTTCCTCTTTTCCTAACTTCTTTTGGGTTAACCAAGTACTTTTTTAGTATTTCATTTTATTGCTCTTGGCTTTTCCGCTATACTCCTAACCTACAACAGCTGACCTTGAATGAATATTGTAGCGTGGCACGTGATCCTTTCATTTCATGTCCTGATTTTGATTCTGTCCAGTGATATTTTTAAAAGCAGATTAAAGAAAATGTGATGTTGGTGTCAAGATAGACAAACAGATCAACAGAACTGAATCATGAGACCAGAACTAGATTCACAAATATATGGACAACTGATTTCTGTTAAAAATACAAAGGCAATTCAGTAGGAAAGACATGAACTTTGATCCGTACCTCACAATATATGAAAAAAATCAACTCATAATGCATCATGCACTAAACCTTCTGGAAGAAAACACAGGAGAAATCTTTTTGACCATGGATTATGCAACTATTTCTTAGATACCACACAAAAAAATGAAATATGAAAAAATCGATAAATTGGACTTTATCAAAATTTAAAACTTCTTGAAATAGACTGTTAAGATAACAAGAAGACAAGCTACAGACTTTGAGAAAATATTCGAAAATCATATATAGCTAATAAAGGACTTACATTCAGAAGATACAATAAACTCTCATAATCAAGAATAAGACAACAAAAAACAACCCAATAATATAATAGGCAAAATATTAAACCTCACCAAAGAAGAAACACGGATGACAAAGAAGTCACTAGTTATTTGCAACACCACTACACACCTATTAGAGTAGCTAAAATTAAAACACTGACTACACCTGTTATTGGAGAAAATGTGGGGGACAGGAACTCAAAATAGTACAACCACTTTGGAAAACATTTCGGGGTTTCATAAAAAGCCACGCAAACTCCTGCATGCTGCTGACCCTGTTACTTCCATTTCACTACCCAAGAGAAATCAAAAGGTGTATAAAAAGAGACCTGTGCATGGATATTCACAGCAGCATGATTCACAATGACCAAAAACTTCAACCAGCTGGAACATCCGTCAACAGGTATGGAGACACAGATATGGCATTGACCAACAGTGGGTACAACTGAGGGGTAAGAATGCTGACCTCTGGACACAGAGCAACATGGTGAATTCAACACCAGCCTGACTGAAATAAGCCAGACCCAAAGTGTGCACACCCATGGCTCCATGTATAAAAACTCTAGAAAACGCAAACCTATAATGACAGAAAGCAGGTCAGTGGTGGCTTGCAATGTGGGTGTGGGGAGGGGCAGGAAGGAGGGGACTTTTGGGGCCGATGGAAATATACAATCTCCTGGTTTTGGTGATGGTTTCATGGTGTATACACATGTCAAACCTAATCAAACTGCACACTTTCAACACATGCTATTTATTGTTTGTGAATTACACCTCAATAATACTGTTGTTAAATAAAGGTAAACCTCCTGCAGAGAAACCCCAGGCCCAGGGCCAGCACCAGCCAAGGGCACACAGCACCCTAACTGCCAAGCTGGCTTCTCTCCAGGGCTGCAAAGCTGGTTTGACATTAAAGCATCACTGTCACTTGCCACACTAAAATACTCAGGGGGAAAAAATCATATTACCGTCTGAAGAGATGCAAAAAGATTTATATAAAATTCAACACCCATTTATGACAATAAATAACGTCTTTACACACTAGAAATGGCACAGAACTAGGGAACTTCCTTAATCTGATAACACATATCATCAAAACAAAACCCACAGCAAACGACCTACTTTCTGACATCAGAAAGGGGGGTGGGGGGCACTCACCCTTCCTGTCCTACTTTCCCTGGTCTTAACCAGCGAAGTAAGTTAGGGGGAGAGTCTGTCCTAAGGGCTGAGAGGAGAAAATGCCACTGGGAATAAAAAATCTGGAATCTACAAGTAAGTTAGAATTCCTAAGCAAGTTTAGCAAGTTTACTGGATATAGTCAATAAATGAAAGTCACTTGTTTTTCTACATACAGTCAATACACAGAAAATGAGTTCTTTTAACTAGCTAGCTTTTTAAAAAACAACAAAAAGTATCTAGGAATTAGTCTAACGAAAGATGTGGAAGACCTTCATGCAGAAAATGGAAGCTGAGAGGAAGGTTTAAGTAAATGTGGAAATGCACTGAGGTTGGCGGTTGGAAGACTCAATCTTGCAAACATGTAAAATCTCCCTCAAATGAAACTACTGAAGGACAGGGACTGGACGTGACAGAATGATCCTAAAATTCCCATGGAAATCCAGATGAGTAGGAACAGCCACCCAGGAGTGGTGAAGCGGGTCTGGGGATGCTGGTGGCCGCAGCAGGGACACTGGGTGCCTCCAGGCCCAGTCACAGGGGCGTGGGGAGGTCGGGTCCTGCCCAGACGGCATGAGCAGGGGCAGGGGTGAGGATGCTGGGTAGGCTGCAGGGGTGGTGTTTCCTTCCATCTTGTTTATACGGCAGGAGGCTTGAGCCTGTTTCCACGCTGATGTTAGAAGCCAGAAGGGAAGGAAGGGGCAGGGTCCTCAGGGGGTGGGGAGAGGTGGAGAGCTCAGCCCTGGCTGCTGCATGGGCGTGGGTGGAGGCCCGGGAGGTGGGTGGGTGAAGAGGAAGCTGGTAGCCTGCCCGGGGCTTGTTTCCCAAGGAGGGGGCAGGAAGGCAGGCCAGCTGCGAAGGCCCTGCTACTGGCACAGACTGGAGGGTCTCTGGGCATGTGGAAAGCTGGCCATGGAGGTCAGGGAGGGGTGGCGGTGCCAGGTCCTGGGCGCTCACTGACGTGGGACAGGGATGCTGTGGGAGTGGCCTGAGAAATGGGCAGGACCTAACCTCCACTCCTGAACCTGAAGGTGAAGCTCTGGGTGCTGGAAAGCTGGGGTGTCTGGGAGAAGGGGCTGAGATGGGTGGGGGAGCAGCACCTCAGTCAGCAGGACTGTCCACAGATGCTGGGGTCCCAAGAAGAAAATCTCCAACCATGTGCCAAAAGAGCAAGAAGTCCCAGCCATTCTGCAGCCTGAGATGCTCGGTGCCAGGCTCCTGGGCTGCTGGGGGATTTGCACCAGGGCGAGGAAGCTTGAGCAGACCAGGGGGAGGTCAGGTGCCTAGAAGGTTCTGGCCGCCTCTCTGCAAGCTTCCTGGGGGGCAGAGGCAGAGCAGAGGCCGTGGAGGGCGGGCAGCCCTGCCCCAGAGCCCACAGCTGCCCCCACAGCAAGGTGCAGTGGAAAGATGGTGCAGTGCTGCGCATTGCTCCCTTGGCCGTCAGCACTGGCCACACACACTCTGGCTCAGCTAGAAGTACAGCCTGAGTGGATGAGCTCTAGCACCCTCAGAATGCCCCAAACTAGGCAAAGGATGTCACCTACAGTGATGGAGAAGCCGCCTCACCTGGTTGGCCCATCACCCAGCCCCCCATCCCAGCTGCTCCTGGCTGTTTTCTCCCTCGTGCTTGTCGGTGGAAGCCCCAGGCCTTGGTCGTCTTCTTAGACTCACAGAGAAATACCACCATGCCCTGAGGGACCCCAAATGCCACTACCAGCCCAGCTCTGCACTCCAGACTCCACATCCCCACGCAGCTGTCACTTCATCTCTCAATTAGCACACGGAAAACTTCCTGACTCCCCCAAGCCACACTGCTCCCACAGCAGCACTCCTCGCTCTTTCCCACCCACATCCAATCCATCAGCAAATCTACAGGCTGTGCCAGAAATGGATCCAGTGACGTCCTAGCCCCACCATGGTCATCACTCTGTTGACCACAGCCTACAAGTGCAGCCCTACTAGACCGTACCCAGCCCGTTGTCACCCAGCAGCCGGGGTCCTTTAACGAGAAGTCGCATCAGGCGTCTCCTCTGGTCAGAGCCCTGCAGACTCAGCTGGGTGAGAGCTGGGCTCCAAGGACACCACCTTGTTACTGACCATGCCCCTGCCTCTGCGCCCAGCTCGCCAAGCCACACCGGTCCCCCAGCACTCAGCCCCTGCCTGCACCCCAAGCAGACACCATAACACCCCCATGCCCAGCCCACGGCCTGTCCCCAGCCCTTGCAGTCGCTGTTCCCTGCGCCAGGGTCTGCACTCACCGTGGCAGCCCCTGTACTTCACCCCCCACCCCTGCTAGCCCAGACCACCTTCACCACAGTAGCCAGTTCATTAGCGTGTTGTCTGTTCCCACCAACACCTGAGCTGCCCACGGCAAGAACTCATCTGCTCACTGCTGTGTTGCCAGTTGAGAGAGCCCCAGAGACACAGTAACGACCCAGCAAACGTCACTGAATAACAGTAAATGTGACTTCTGTAAAGTGACTTGGGGGCAGAGGGACACCGCCAGCCAAGCCAACCCTGGGTCACCAGATGGGGCAGCCCACCAAGTCTGGGCTCCACGGGGGTCAGGACCCCAGGCAGTCCCCTCACCCACCTCTAAAGGGCTGGTCATCTGTCCCCCGTGACCAGCAGGCTCCCTCCTCTGAGCCAGACACTGGCTGAACAGCATGGGCAGATCCTGGACCCCACATGCCAGGGAGGAGTGGAAGCCCCTGTGCAGTCCTGGGCGCCTTCCCCTCACCTCCCTCTGCGCAGAGGGGCCTGCTGCCCGCACCCCTCATAGCTCACGAAGAGGTTTCTCTGTCCACAGAGTGTGTGCCGGTGTGTGACCCGGCAGTGGGCCTGTCCGAGATCAGGGAGGTGGGTGGCCATAACTCTGAGCAGGCAGCGTGGGAACCCACCCAGGACAGCAGGGTCTGGGGCCTGCCCCTAACCCTTAGCTCTGGGTGGTTAGGGGGTGAGAGCTGCTGAGTGGGGGAGGGTGACCACCTGTACCCACATCCTACCGTCCAGATCACATGTGCCCTGTCCCCACGAGGACAGTGGCAGGGGGCAGGTTTCCATTTGGCCTCTGATTCTGGCCCCTTGGTCACAGGGGAGAAGTGGCCAGCAGCCCCGAGTTGGTGTGAGCTGGTGACGGTGTGCATGGCCCCTTGGTCAGCGGGTGGAAGAGAGCCTGACTCCCGCTACAGGCCCTGTCCCTCTCCGCCTCTGTCTTCTGTGAGTTCCTCACATGCGAGACGGAAGCGGGTAAGGCCGAGGGCACTGCTCCCCACTGGCCATAGGATTATCTTTTGGGCCTGGGAGGGTGGGAAAGTCAGCTCCTGGCTGCCCACCATCGGCCACTGTCCCCACGCAGAGAGGACGCACCCAGCAGTGGGAATCTGGGGGACCCTCATGCTTTTGCCCGAAAACCTGACTCCTCCTGCAAAATCCGGACGTTGGGGGAGGTACCTGCTCCGTCTGGGGCACCAACTGCTGTCCCTGAATAAAGTGTCTCTGTGACAGGCAAGGCTGGTCTCATTGCTCCTCCTCCAGGCTCTGTTCTGGATGGTTTCAGGGAAGGAGACAGCCCTGGGAGGGGGACCTGCAGGCCCAGTACCCAGGTCTGGTTTCAGCTGAGAGCAGGACACAGCCCGTCAGAGCTGTGATCAACAACCGCCACCCCACAAAGCCACCGTCACCACCTCTCCTACACCGAGCGAGCCCCTCTGAGGCTTCCAAGACCAGGTCAGGCTGCGTTTGCTGAGTCCCTGCCCCAGAGGGACACTGAGTCCTCGGGAAAGTCGGAGAAGAACTGTTAGACCCTGCCCACAACAGGTGAGGGGTCAGGGCTGCCCAGTGGGAGCAGACCTGGGGACACGGCTGGCACTCCAGCCTCGTCAGTCTCTGCTCAGGTGAGAGCTGACAGGTGTGTGTCCAGGTACCTGTGTGCGTGTGAGAAGTCAGAGAACACCAGACCCAGGAGCTCTAGACCCAGTTAATGGAGCAACTCAGATCAACACCTTCTTGGGGGACAACCAGATGAGTGAAATAGGTTTTAATCTTCTCCTTTAAAACAGCAAAATGATGAGAGTGAGCAAGGAACTGCCAGTTTGAAGGACAGGAAATGGCTGGTGCCCAGTGAGGCAAAGGCAGTATTCAGCCTTTGGGCCAGCTGGGGCTTCACAGAGCAAAAGGCCCAGTGAGCCTCAGACCCCACTGACACAGTGACCCTAGAACGCACACCCTGCCTGGGGCGGGGAAGCCAAAGGGCTGCATCCTAGGAGTGAGGGTGCCTGGGCGCAGACCCAGCTCCTGTGGGCCCAGGATAGCTTGGAGTTGTAGCACAACCTAACCTGCTGACTTTGAACTTGAAGGCACATAATTCTACACTTTGAGCACCGCCATGTGTCCAGAAGATGTAAAAACAAGCAAAACAATCCCTTCTAGAGGAAGGTAACAGAGTAAGCCCCAGTCATTCCTTCAAATAATTCTTCGGAGACAGTATTCGGCACACAATCAAAGGTCACCAGGCACATGAAGAAATAAGTCATAAGCGGCAGCAGCTGGGGGACTTACCAGAAACCAACTCAAAGACAAGTACGTTTTCAAGTCCCAGAGAGATAAACCAAGTAGAAAGTCAGGACACAGACTTTGGCAACAGCGTCAGTTACCAGCTGGCAGTCAGAGAGCACCCCGCCCGGCACAGAAGAAAGCCCTGCTCCTCAGCGGACATGGAACACTCACCAAGATGGTTCTACACTCTAAGCTGTAAGCCTCAAACTTAAAAGAATTAAAAGTAATGCAAAATATGTATTCCAACCATAATAGAATTAAAATAGAAATCAATAAAAGATTCAGATATCTGGAAAATCACCAAACATTTGGAAAATTTCACACTTCTAAATCACCTATTAGTTAAATAAGAAATCAAAAGAGAAACAAGAAAATATTTCAAAATGAATATGAAAACACACCTTATTAAAAACTGTGAAATTCTACAAAAGCACTACTTAGAGGGAAATTTATAGCACCAAACACCCATATCAGAAAAGAAGAAAGGCTTAAATCAATGACATCAGCTTTCATGTTTAAAAACCAGAAACTTAACAAAGTAAGCACAAAGTAAGCAGAATAAAGAAAATATTAAAGATCAAGACAGAAATCAATGAAATAGAACACAGAAAAAAATTGAGAAAAATCAATGAAACCAAAAGTTGTTATTTTGAGAGTATCAATTAAATTGATAGATCTCTAGTCAAGGTGATCAGGAAAGAATAAGACAGATTCCCAATATCCAGAGTGAGAGCGTTAACATCACTACAGATTCGACAAATCTGTGTAAGAAGGCTAAGAAAAAGAAGCTATGGGTTACTTCCAGTCAAGATGGCAGAGCAGGTAAACACTGTGCTCACCTCCTCTCAGGACCACATCAACTACAAGTAAACCAAGAACAACCACCACTGAGAATCACCTGAAGTCCAGCTGAACAGAATCCTGACAACTACCGAAGTACAGACGCCATCTCGACTGGTAGGAGGGGCAGAAATGCGGAACAGGCTGGTCTCACACCCACGTGTGACCATTAAAAACTGGGAGGGCTATCTGAGCTGCAGAGGTCCCCGCCATGAGGAGTGAGGGGGCCCAGCCACTCCCCAGACCAGGTTTCAGTGCTGGGGAGAGAAACCCGCATACCTTCTGGCTGTGAAAAGCAGTAGAGATTGTGCCTGAGTGAGACGAGGGGCAGCTGGGGTCCTAGGTGCTTGCTCCTCTTAAAGGGCCCATGCATGGACTTACCCACTGATGGGCTCTCTCTCTCTCTGAGCAAACTCCAGCACTGGGGCAGCAACTTGAAAGGGGACAGGGACACATGGAGGGAGGAACTGAGTTGTCTGGCCTCAGGGTGATGGCTGGAAGGGCAGCTTTCTCCTGGTTGGAGGAGCTGGCGGAGGCCATTGTTTCTGTTGAGCCTTCCCCCTTCCTGCATGCAGACCCAGGTGGGCGCTATATATGAATCTCTTTCAAACTGACTATCACCTTTCATCTGTCCCCTGCCCCTGCAGTGATTCCCTGAGACCATGCCCACCCCACTTTCAGGCACACCCAAGCCACTTCCAGTGGCTTTTTTGTTGAAACGGCCTGCCTTCGCTCTTGCTGTGGACTTTTCTAAAATCTCTCAAAGGTTCACAAACCCAAGCAAGCAGCATCTGGCTTCAGTGTGTCCGGCACCTCTAGCTGAGCAGCTCTAAGCCCAGTACTAGCAGCAGCTGGCCTTGGTTTGCAACCTGGCCTCTCAAGGCACCTCCAAGCACAGCGTGGGCAGCAGCCATCTCTGTATTGCTTTGTGGCTCATGTCAGGTGGCAATGGGAAGGGCACAGACTATGGCAAAACTTGACCTGTAGTGGGTCCTCTCTCAGGAGGCCCCAGGGCTGGCAGCCCCAGTGGCCAGCTTTGAACTGGACCCAAGCATCTCCCTGCCATTTCCAAGGATGACACACCCAAAGGACAGACTGGGCAGGCACCAGAGCCCCGCTAAACTGAGTCCTGCTCCATAGGGTCAGCCCCTGCACAACAGCTCTTCCACTTGCTGGCCAGGGTCACAGCCAGTCTTCACAACCAATCAGCTGGAGGGTCAATCCCTCCCATTGATGAGCAAACAGCAACCAAGGCTCCACTACAACAGGAGGGCACACACAACCCACACAAGGGACACACCTGCAGCACCCAGCTCTGATTACCAGGGAGACTGCACCACTGGGCCCACAGGATACCTTCCTACCTCAGGCCACTCCACTAAGGCCGGGAGACACAGCAGCCCTACTTAATACATAGAAACAAACACAGGGAGGCAGCCAGGATGGGGAGACAAAAAAACATGTCCCAAATAAAGGAACAGAACACAGCTCCAGAAAAAAAGAACTAAACAAAACGAGGACAATCTATCAGACTCAGAGTTCCAAGCTCTGGTTATAAGGAGGCTCAATGATCTCAGTGAGAACTTCAACAAAGAGATAGGAAACATAAAAAGTAGGTAGAAAACATAAAAAACGAACCAGTTAGATATAAATACAATAACTGAAATGAAGAATGCATTACAGGGAATCAACAATAGATTAGATGAAGCAGAGGATCAAAGCAGCGATTTGGAAGGCAAGGTAGCCGAAAACACCCAAGAAAAAAGAATTTTAAAAAAGGAGTATAATTTAAAGGGGCCTCTGGGACAACATCAAGCGTACCAACATTCACATCATAGGGGTACCAGAAGAAGAGAGAGCAAGGGATTGAGAACCCATTTGAAGAAATAATGAGCGAGGGCACAGTGGCCCTGAGAGCATTTGAGGAGCGGCAGAAATGCCACAGCCTCCAGCCGCCTCACCCAGGGAGTGTCAGCACCAGAGCCCGGGACAGCTCCTCAGCAGCAGGCCTTCGCCCAGAGGAGCTCGGGCCCCAGGTCACAGGCTGGTCCCCTCCACCATCACTCCCTGACTGCTTGGAAACTGCCTGCTTCTGTGGCAGCGAGCCCCTGCTTGCCCGTCCCTGAGCCCAGCAGGATGGCCCCTTCAGACCCTGTGACCAAGCTCACCAGCTAGATGGCGGGCTGGAGTCCCCGGAAGTCCAGGCAGCACCTCTGGCCACAGGCTCCCACCTCTCCTCGAAACGAGAATGTCGTTTCATTTTGAACTTGATGGGCCTAATGCCTACATGGTGTGCATACCTGATTTTCCTCCGTTTCTTTCTCCTCTAGCACTTCGGGCAGAAGCTGGGTTAACCCGGCACTCCCGTTCCCTCACCCAGGCCACTGTGGTTGGTTAGGATGAGCGGTACGTGGCTTCATGTTCTTCCACACAGCGGTCCCAGGCCCATCACAGCCACCAGCACTGTACGTTCAGTGTGAGTCTGTGGAGAGACACGTTGTCCACAGGTGTGTCATGTTGCTTTGTGTGTGAGGGTTTTAGATTCGTGTAAAAGATTTTGCACTGTAAATCTTATTATTTCACTTTATACATTTTGGTTAAGTCATTAGGGGCATGAAATTTAGAACTGTTTTGTAATATTTGGTAAATTTAGCCTTTTATCATTAAGAAGTGTTACCCTTTGTCTCCAGAATGCTTTTTGTCTTAATCTGTAAATATTCGTCTCTTGTCTGACAGTAATCCAGCTACATCCGCGTTCTTCTGACTAGTATTTATTTGCGTGATACATATATTGCATCTGCACTGGTTACTAACCTGTTGCCTCTAACCACCCTCCTATCATCAGCTCTGTGATGCTGGAGCTGAAACCCTGCAAACCATATTTCTGCTTAGCCAGCTGCTACCTGTTTCTGTTGAAAAGTCAGCAGTTGGTCTTATTTTTACTCTTTTCATAATTGGGTTTCCCCCACTTCTGGAAGTTTTTAAGATTTCCTTGTGTCTGGTTTCCAGGGTTGTCGTGCAGGGTATCATGTGGGGTCTCTGGTCCCGCTCCCCACATAAGAACACAGGATGTGGTGAGGCCAAAAAGGAACCCCCATGGAGCCATAGATGGGGGAGTCAGACCACTATAGTCTCACTGGAGACTGGATTCACATGACGTGCGACCTGCTGTCCGCTTTTCTGCCAACTGACCGACTCCCCATTTACCAGCTGCAATCCGCCTCTCTGCAATCCGCAATCCACACTCCACCGCTTGCTAGCCCAGCCCCCATCTTCTTGCTAGCCCCCATTTGCTGTTAGCATAGCCACAGCAGTTATATTAGTGGCCAATGGCTCACTGGTTACAGCTGACGGCCAACTAGCCACAGCTGATGGCCATTTACTACCCGAGCCAGCACCTTTCCACGTGAGGCCGAGAGCCTGGAAACTGCACTCCTGGCTCTGTCCCCACAGGGGTCCACTTTCCTTTGCACTTATGCTTGCAGTCGGCGGTGCTTCTGGGGTTCATGACTTGCTTTCTCTCATTGGTTTTGGAAACCTTCCCCCAGTTTCCTCAAACACTGCACCTGCCTGGCTCCTGGTGTGGGCTCCAGGAGCACATGGGCGGACTCTGCTCGCAGCCCGTCTGCACACTCTGCTCTCTGCTTCCTTCTGGGTATTTTCTTCCCATCATCCGGGTTACAAATTCTCTCTGGCCACGTCTAGTCTGTTTTTAGACAGATGAGATGTATTTTTTCAGTTCTAGAGTTCCCATTTGGTTCTTCTTACAGTTTCCTATTTGCTGTCAAAGTTCTCAGTCTTGTTTTACTCCTGTAGACGTGCACATCCCCACGAGTCTGTTCTTGGACTAGACTGGATTGTTTTATTATCATGGCTTTCTCCAGCATCTTACATGGGACAGGAGAAGTCCCTCTTCTTTGTTCTTCTTTTTCAAAATTAGTGCCATTTGACCTTTATTTTCCATGTGGACTTTAGAAAACTTTGGGTTCTGTATTAGTTACCACAGACGGGGCGGCTTGCTCACCAGAAGCTTGTCCTGTCACAGCTGGAGGCTGGAATCTGAGACAAGGTGTGGGCAGCGTGGGATCTTCCTGGGCCTCACTGCCCACCTTGCGGATGTCCCACGTGGTTGTCCTTGTGGGTCTGTGTCCCCATCTCCTCCTTTCCTGAGGACCCCAGTCAGACTGGATTAGAGCCACCTCCGTGGTCTCGTTTGAACTTAATCGCCTCTGTGAAGACCCTGTCTCCACAGACACCCACATTCTGAGGTGCTGAAGTCAGGTCTCCAACATGTGAACGGGGTGGAGGGGACACAGTTCACCTAAAAAGGGCAGCGGGTTTCTTTGGAAATTCTGCCGAGATTCTCACTGGGTTTATGACTTACTCAGTCGCAGTGCGGGCTGAGCTACCCTTGCTTACCCTCGGTCACCAGGTCTCATGTTCTGTAAGAAACTATCTTTTCCACAGAGACCCCTTACCTGGGTTGGTTGCTGCTGTATGGCATTTTATTTTATATTTTCTAGCTACTTCTTGTTCTGGTAGAGAAATTTCCTTCTATCAAGTCTAAGATGCACATCACAGAACAGCCAGGCAGGCAGCAATCACTTGACCAAACAGGGACAAGAGGTCAGGCAGTCGGCCGAGCACGGGCTGTGGGCAGCCTGTGTGTCACTGTCCACACAGCCACACAGCCTGTGACCCAACTGTGGTCTCCCGGTGGCAGTGGCCACTCCGGCACAAACCAGGAAAGGGGACAGAACGAGCACGGCAGCCCCACTTTCAGGGGATGGAAAGCACTCGCAGACACCGCAGGGACAGCGCCCTGTGTGGAGAAGGCAGTGGGGTCCTTCTGCAATCCGCAATCCACACTCCACCGCTTGCTAGCCCAGCCCCCATCTTCTTGCTAGCCCCCATTTGCTGGGGCTAGCAAATGCATTACCCACAGCTCGCCTCTGGGATCCGTCACTTCCCCCCTCCTTTGCAACGTGCTAAACACCTCTGCAGCCCCAGTGGGGACACTTCAACTCAGTTCTACTGTCGGCTTTTCTGGGGTTCGCATTCACGCTTCTTCCAGTTCTTTCATAGTCCCTAGTCCTTGTTCACAGCACCCTGTTCTTATAGAAGTGTAACGCCTGCCCCAGTCTTTCTGAGTCTATGAATTGGAGACTTTTTACTGTTGTTTTCTTAGGTTTCGTCTGATCCCTCAAACCTGTTGGTCTGTCTTTTTGTGTTTTTCCCTTGGCCTTTCTTGGTTGTGCTGACGCTTTCCCTGAATGTGACAGTGGCTGCCTGGGAGTTCTCTGGGTTTGGCAGGACACCAGCCATCGGGCTACGGAGCCTTCTAAGTGCAGGCGACCGAAAGCTCAAGTCAAAGTAACGTCCAAGGAGTCAGCCTGGCACTGCCCACTGCAGTAGCTCCACCTGCGCAGGACACGCCCGTTTTCCTCTTGGTCCTGCTCCATCCTCTGGCTTCAGCTTCTGGGTTCCACAAGTGTCACGGCTCCAGAGTCACAGCCAGGACAGTGGCCTCTCTACCACAGTTCAGGCTGCACTGGGAAGCAGGCCCACTGTGGCCGGGAAGAACCACATGGCATGGCATGGCCCCTCCTGGGGCCAGGGGACGGGGCAGTCACAGCAGACCCGATGGGCCCCGTTTCTGTCCTCACTTCTCCCAGCCGCCCCTCATCACAGCTGCCTGATTCCTGAGGCCGGCCCACCCTCCTGTGATGAGCCGGCTCTCTCCTGCCTCTTCACCCTGAAACATGGAACTCTCCTGAGGCCCCTCCCATCCCCCTGGCTAATTTCTTTACTGTGAGATCCATGGGTCTCAGAAAAGAGGGGAGCTGGGTGGACCTACAGCCAGCAAACCCATCTCACTTTCAAATACCAGCTTTTTGCAGCCCCTTACTTGCCAGGGGTTTGAAAAACACTGTTGTCCCGTCTCACTCAGAAACACTGAGATACAAGGAGCTTCCCCACCAATCCTTAACGGTAGTTACGATTTAAAAGAGTAAGCTTGTTTTTTTTCCTGTTTCCTTCTAAATTATCCAGAAACTTAGAAGACAAACATTTATTCACTTATTCATCAAATCTTTCCTGGGCACTCCCATGTGGCCGCTAAGTTCTGGGGAAAGAAGTTACTGAGTAGCGCTTCCCTGCCCTGGGGCCAAGTGCCTTAGCTGAGAGCTGGGGCAGGGGACTCTGGGGCCAGCACAGGGGTCTGCCTGGGAGATGCTGTAGGCCCAGGTGGCAGGTAAAACCAAGAGGAACTGACATTGCCCAGGAAAGTATGTGGGGCTGCGGGTTCTGAGCCTTTGGAGTCATGAGGATGCGATGAAGCTAAGAGCAATCTCACACACACACACACACACACACACACACACACACACACACGACCTGTGCAGTGACAAGATCCCCAAGCCCACTCCCAAGATCATCAGAGGGCCGGGTGGAGTGGCTGGAGTGAAGGCCTACTGTCCATGGTAGGAGGTTACGAGGGCCCAGAAATGACACAGACTGGGTGGGAGGCAAGGGTACCCCTAGCAGGGACTGGGAAGGCCTGTTGGCCTGGGCAGTGGGATTACAGGTGACCTTGCCATGGAGTGGCCACCTGGAGGGCACTGCAGGCGGGAGAGGGGCCCAGACCCCTTCCGGGGGCCTGCTGGGGCTGGGGGGCCAAGGAAAGGGCTGCTGGCCTACCCTGGGGACTCCTCTGGACACCAGGGCCTGGAGCTCAGGGTGTCACAGGGCGTTCTGGGGTCCCTGTGTCTGGAACACCACCTGGGGCGAGGACAAAGATGAGGAATGGGGCAGGTGTGGCTGGAATGGGGTGGAGGGAGGCCGAGGCAGGGGCCACAGTGCCCGCTGGGGAGGAGACAGGCTGGGGGCTGGTGAGTGGGGAGGCCGTGCGGGGAAGGGAGAGGGACCCGGCTCCTCGGAGACCGCCTTTCTCTCCTCCCCTCGCCCCATCTCCCGAGGAGAGAGCCTCTGCGTCTGCCCGCCCCCAATCCTAGGGCGGCGGCCTCCGCGGGACCCAGGCTCCGCACTCGGCGCCGTTCCGCGGAGGGTCTCCGTCTCGCCCACAGCCCGCGTCTCGGCGGCAGCCCCTGCAGCGGCCACTGCGTCCCACGAGGGTAAGGCGGGTGGCAGGATCCGGACACGGAGCGGAAGCGGGTGGGGGCGCCGGCAGGAGGGTCGAGCCGTCATCACCCACATCGCGGTGTCAGCGCAGGCCGTGCGAGGGGGAAGGGGAAGCGCACGGGGCCGCGATGGCGCGGGGAGGGGCTGTGCCGTGGGTCCCGGCCTGCGGGGGCAGGGTCTGCAGCGTCCCCAGCCTTGCGTTCTCCGCACCACCCGCGAGGCCTGCAAGGCCCGAACCGGTCTGGTCCCGCTCCGGACGCACGCTGCCCAGTGTGGGTCCCTGGGGGCCCTTGGTCGCCAGACTGCGTCCTCCAAACACAACCCCCACCCCAGCGTGGCCTCTGGTCCCCCCCCACATTCCCCCACCCCACCCCACCCCCACCGCGGAGCCCTGCAGCCCTGGGTTGGTCTCTCCAGAGCAACCCAGGATATGGAGGCCGCGGCCCCAGGCCTCACGACACCCACCCCCCACCTTTGCCCCCACTCCTCTTCCAGGCACAAAATAATCCCCAGGTGTTGAGCCCTCACCCCCTCCCCAGGCCTGACCCTATTGCTCAGGCATTCAAACCCCCCGGGCCAGCGTTCCCAAATGCAGGGGCCCCTGTGCCCAGGCACACTCCATTGTCCCCAGCCTCTGACCCCAGGCTCAGGGCCCCGGGTCCTCAGGAGCTGATGCCCTTTCCTCTGTCTTCCCACAGGTTTGGCACCACGAAGATGAACTGGATGGCAGCAACATGCTGGGCTCTGCTGCTGGCTGCCACCTTCCTCTGCGACAGCAGTGAGGCCAAGGGTGGTCGTGGAGGGTCTCGTGGAAGCGCCAGGGGAGGGACACGTGGGGGCTCACGCGGGGCCTCCAGGGTACGTGTGAGGCCCGCATCCCACTACACCGGCTCCTCCATGCGCGTGGCAGCTGTGGGGGCGGCTGCGGGGGCGGCAGCCGGGGCAGTGGCAGGGGCCGCTGCGGGCCTGGCGACAGGCTCGGGCTGGAGGAGGGTCCTGGGGCCCTGGGAGCGCGGCCTGGAGGACGAGGACATGGCACCAGGCGGCAACAGGACAGGCCCAGCGGTCTACAGCTACTGGGCATGGACTTCGGACGCGGGGCCCACGTGCGGCCCGTGCCTCTGCCTGCTGCTGCTGGGCAGCGCCCTGGGCGCCCTGGGGCTGCTGCAGCACTAGGTCTCCAGCCTGCGCCCTCCGGGCAGGCCGGTGCCCACATCCCCACTGCAGGGGGGCTGCTTGGGCCATTTCCTGCCATCTGCACAAGAGCTGCGGCCTCTCTTCCCCATGGCCCAGGCACCTCCTGTCCACCGTCCTGCTCAAACCCCTCCGAGCCCCCCCCCCCCCGTGGGAGGACAGCACCTATCAGTTCTAGGATGCCCCACCCACCACAGAGGTTAGGGTCCTCAGCCCCTGCCCACCATCTCTCTCCGGAGCTGCCAAAGGCAGATGCCAAGACCAAGGCCGTTCAGGCCCCTCCGTCTCCCCTGACCCACCTGGAATACCTGAAGGGTGTGGAGTGCTGACCAGCAGGCACAGAAGCTGCCAGAAGGGACCAAAGGAGCTGAGGACTTGGGGGGAAAGGCACTGTCTCACTCCCAGGGTGAAGCACGAGAATGCCGGGTGCTGAGCCCCAGTCCAGAAGCGGGGGCTGTGGGTTTCAGAGCCCAGTGCACCCACCATGGTTCTCTGGATGGTCCCCAGGAGAGCACCCTGCCCTCAGGCCCACGGCCATGTCCCTTCTGTGACCCACTGCCAGGGGCTCCCTTGGACCCACTTTGCTCTGACTTGAAACAAGTCACTTAACTCTTATTGGGACCTGTTTTGAAACACCATTCTGTTTAAACTTTCCATTTCCTCTGAACTCAGGTTCACACTCTGGAACCAGAGCCCTCGCCTGTACTTGGGTGGCAACTGCCACTGCTGAGCCCTCCCTGACACAGCAGGCAGCACCCCCTCGGGAGGTGGGGGGGGTGCAAATGGAGGAGGCTGGGAGCCAAAGTCAGACTCCGGACCCACTGGGCCATAAGCAGGGCCTGGAGGAAGGCTGGGGTGGACCCTGGCACCCAATACCCCTACACAGGAGGCCAGCCCATCTCCCTCAAGCCGCCCACCCCTCTGTGAGCTCAGTCCCAGGGAGCCTGGGTTCTTCCCAGTCCTCCAGCTCCAACAACCCCTTATCCAGGGCAGGACAGCTTCTGGGCTTGGCTTCTTGGGGCCTCACCTCCTTGGTGCTCGGTGGGAGCCTCCCAGAGCCTGTGGGGCTGTCTCCCAGAGTGGGCCCCTGCCTCCTGGACCAGGGGCCTTGGGACTCAGCTGCCAGACAGCAGCACTGAGACCAGCCCTGCCTGGGAGCCCTGCCACCTCTGCGTTCCTGTGTGGCTCTGGTTAGGGGTCTCCAGGCCATCGGCAGAAACCTGGACCAAGCATTTTTCTCCAAAGACCGGCTGGCGCACTGAGCTGCAGGATGGAGCTCCCGGCGGCCTCCCGTGTCCACACTGCCAGCATTCTCGGGGCACAGTGAGTCCAGCTCCTCCGTCCATTCCAGACCAAGCTGGATGCTACCAGACCAGTAAGCCATGGCCCAGCCCTGCCTGGGGCCTGGGTGGCAGAATGACCGTCCTGCTGCAGCAGACAGGGAACTCTGAAAGTCTTGCACAGGGAGACCCTCGGGCACCTCCCCAGGCAAGCAGCTCTCCCCAAGGCCGGAGAGTGTGGTCTCCCCAGGCGCCAGACTGCGGCCAGCCAGACCCTCACAGGCTGCACGACAGGGAGCCGTCGGCCACTGTGGAGACGATGGGACCTCTCTCAGAGCTCACTGCACCCTGACTCCGGGAGCGCCTGGCGTGGGGTGCAGCCCAACTGAGTCCTCCCCACCCCTGTGCTTAGGGTTCCAGCCAACGACAGAAGGTGCTCAGGGTAGGTCCTCAGGACAGGGCACTGTGTGCAGGCTGTGGGAAGCTGCACAGTTGGGGGACCTAGAGGGGTCCCTACAGGAAGGAGAGGTCCCGTTGGGAGACTGGGGCAGTTGCAGAAAGGCCACGCCATGCACCCGAAAGAACAGCAGAGCTACTGCCAGGGGAAGCCGACCCCCCTTCCCAACCAGCCACCTCTCCCTTCTCCAGACACAGGCTGCAGGGCAAGCTTGCCCAGACCCCTCAGGTGCCATCACAACAGTGCCAGGAGGTACCTCTGGGAACAGTCCCACTGGCTAGGTGCTCAGGGTGGTGGGAGCCTGGGTCTCTGCTGACCACACCCAAGACCCTTCCGGCAGGCACGCAGCTGTCCTGTGAGCTGGGTGGTCCCTAGGGTTCCAGGGGACAGGCCAGTGCTGTGTTCTGCCACGGGTTCTGGAACCCCCTGTTCACGTCTGTGTGCACGTTTAGCAGCATCATGAAATAAACACTCTGCTGACAACGGCTCTTCCTCACTGTGGGGCCAGGGCACTGTCACGATCTGACTCCACAGCCCTGGGTTACTGACCAGTTCGTACCTGTGTTTCCCTGGGTGTCAGGGGCCCTGACACATGGGCTCAAGCTACTACGGGTACATAGTGAGCAGGCCAATGGCAGACGGGCCTTTTAATTTACAACTAAGTTACAGATAACAGCTTCACTCCTAGGACAAGGACAGTGAGCACCACTGAGCGTCCTCGCGGGCTGGGCGCTGGGGCCGCTCAGGGGTCCGGCGGCCCTTATGTCCACACCCCAGGCCCGTCCCCTGTAAGCAGGAGCCGGAGGGTGCAGCCTCCTAACCGGAGCAGACACCTGAGTGTCCTGTGACCAGCAGAGAGCCCCAAGCGTCAGAACCAGACGTGAAGGCCGAGGATGCTGCCCAACTGTGGGGGCAGGGCTCGTCGGCCGGGCCAGCTCAGGGGTCTGGAGGGCCCTGCAGCACGTCCCGGTCCAGCATCACGGTGCCCAGCAGCCCTCGGCGGAAGGTCCGAAGGAAGTCATGGGCCGCTGCAGAGTAGTCAGGCTGGACCACGGTCACGTCACCTGGGGAGAGGAAGGGCCTATGAGGAGGAAGCCTCCACGTGGGCGGGGGCCCAGGACCCCTCACCGCCCTCAGCAGCCCTGCAGCAGGTACCTGGAGCTCAGGCAACAGGGCCTACTAGGAAAGAACACAGGAGGCAGGTCACCTGGCTGGGTGAGTCACCTGGGCAGATGGGACATGCTGCGCCCAGGCCTGCGGCAGGGAGATGGGGCCCTCCCTCTCAAGAACCTTCACTCGGGTGTCCCCACAATATCCCCCCACACAGCCAGGCCCGCTCGATGGGCTGGTCCCCTAAACCCAGCCGGGCCGAGGCCCCGCATCTCACCTGTACCCGTGAGGACCTTGACCTTCTGCGTCTTGCCCAGCCTCACGGCCACGCTCTTCAGCACTCTCACCACGTCATCACAGGCCCCGTCCAGGCCATAGTGCTGCACGTACCTGCACAAGCCACCGTCAGCCTGAGGGGGCCAAGGCCAGCCTGCGAGGTCACTCCTGGCTCCACAGATGATGTGACCGCTCGTGGGTGTGAGTGGCCGCGGTGTGGGTGGGGGCTAGGCCTCCTGAGGGCCCACCAGAGTCACTGACACCTGTCCCCCTGCGTGGCCATGGCCACGCCCACCACCCTAAGGACAGCTCCCCACTGGTGCCCTTGGCTGCAAAACAACTGCTGTTCATGGGCGTCACCCACCCCACCACTGGGCAGCTGGGGCCTGGGGCCCGAGGTCAGCACACAGGCCACTGCCAGACGCACTCAGAGCTGCTGCCCTGTGCCTACGGGCAGACATCAGGTCAGCACAGCCGGGATCACCTGCGTCTCTCCAGCTGGCTGGAGAATGGACTGGTCTGTCTGACCAGCGTTTCCTGTAGCCCACGGCTGACTCGGTGCCCACCACTGCAAGAAGTGCCCGGTGACTCTCACAGATGCCCCGCCCCACAGGACATGGACCAGGGCCTGCCAGGAAGGCAGCACAGGGCCAGGCCAGGCACAGCGGACACTGCGTGGCTAAGGAGACAAACACCCCCACAGACAGAACCCCAGGAGCCAGGAGACACCCCGACCGACAGCACCACACGGGGTGACACAGGAAGGTGGTTACTTCTCCCAGAACCCCAACAGGCAGAGGGAGTGGTGGCACCTGCCTGGTGGCCACAGAGGGCGGGGCTCAGCCGTGAGGAAGCCGGCTACTCAGACTGGCTTCAGGCCACGTGTCCAGTCGACGAGGACACGGGCCCAGATCCCGCCAACTAGATCCTATGAAATGCAGCTCCTGAATCAAACTTCCGAGAGCAGCAGCCCCACGACTTCTGTGCACCAGCAACGGCGAGGACCCGTCCCAGGAGACAACAGGCCTGGGGAGGCCCCCACACACACCTAAAACCTGCAGGAGTTTGGCTGCTACGTTTTCCAGAAACAGAGCAGAACAATGGCAGTCCAAACTGACTTCCACGGAAACAAAGAGAAAAAATCACATCTGAAATCCACTTGACGCAAATTAAGTCACAGGGACTCGAATGACCCTATCTAAAACAACCATAAACACACAAAATAATGGTTTTCAAGCTACCAGACATCAGCCCACAAAGAACGTAAGCAGACCCACAACAGTCCAGCTCAGCACCGTGAGACCCCGCAGAGCCTTAAGACAAGACACGTTGGGAGACCTAGGCATAGAGCCAGAAAGAGAATTCCAGAAGACTGCAGAAAGCTGCCCAAAATATTCAGCAGAGGAACTGACCACTCCCCACACTAGAGGGCAGAGGGACAGTGGCTGGCACTGGCTCAGAGCCGAGGACAGTTGGGGACCTCATGACCCACGGGCGCTGTGGAAGGGACAGGCCTGCCTCAGTGGGGGCACCACTCCAGACCCACGGGCCTGAAAGGACCACACAAGTGGACCACACTTGTTTCCAAACAAGTGTCCCAGAACAAAGTCCAGGTTTTTTTAAAACAATATACAGACACTTGTCACCCAAAAAGGTAAAATTCAAAACAGCTACCATCCGAGCAGATGTTATTGGCACGCACGGCAGGAAGACAGACCCATCCGACTGCCCAGACGGCAGGAGCAGCGGACAAAGGCGTTAGAGTGGTTATTTTGACCACATTCCACATGGCTACACAGTGGAGACATGAAGATGTAAAATGACCCAAACTGCACTTGCAGAGGTGAACACGGAAGGCACTGGAAGGGACAAACAGCACGTGGGCTGACCCCGCAGAAGACCCAGCACTGCTGAGCTGGGGACAGTGTCCGCTGCCAGCATGCGGGAACTGCAGTCCCAAGGCAACGAGAGAGGAAGCAGTAAAACTCAGGAAAAAATATGCATACCTGATGAAAACTACAAAGCCACACACAGATCCAAAAACTCAACGAAATGTAAGGACAAGAAACATGACAAAAATGCAGCAGGAACCAGCGTCATAACCGCTCAGAAGTGTGATCATGAGGAAATCTTAGCAGCCGCTGGAGGAACAATCGACACTGAAGAACAGACAGGCAGCACCTGTCCAGTACTGAGGAATCTGTCCCTCTAGAACCACACACCGGGCAAAAACAAAAAAGGTGACATAAAGACAACTTCCGACCACCAAAATCCGAAAGATTCTGTCACCTGCATTACAGTAACTGTTAGAGGAAATCCTCCGACAGAGCAAAGTAACACAAGATGGAAACACTGGGAAAACAATGGGATGGGCAAATAGTTAATTTACATATCATACTTTAAATCTCTGTATAGACAAAAAGACTAACAGTGTATCTGAGGTTTATAAAAATATGCAAAAGACACATGACAACAATGGCCCAAAGGTCAGGCTGAAAACAGTGAATATACACTCTTGTGAGCGCTTATGAGATGCGATGTGTTATAATGTCACTTAAAGGGGGTAACAGTGGAGCCAGTGAAGCCAAGAGCTGGTTCTTTGAGGGCAATCACAACACCTGACGAGCCTCTGGCGAGGCCGATGGCCTGACCTGACAGAGGATATCTGAGAGACACTGCATGCTGCCAGTAAACCACCAACTACCGCCTGGCTGTGACCAGGTGCGACCGACTGACACGTGCCAACACAGGGAGCCTGAAGCAGCAGTGCTGAGCGGACATACGGTGTGACCCCATTCCTAGGGGATTCTAGCCGAGGGCAGAAAGCGGTAGCCACCAGGGTGTGGGGTGGGCAGAAAGGGGTAGGAGGAGGGCTAGCAAGCAGCACGCGCGATCTGGGGTTTGTACGGGCTTCACAGATGTGCCTGCGTCACAGTGTCCACCTACACACGAAGTGACATGCACTGTCTGTCGTCTGCGACGCCCTGCACCTCATTTAGCAGGAGGAGGGCCCGTGACCTGCACCCCAACTCACCCAAAGAGCCGTTGCCTGTTGAGGGTGTAGAGAAGGTAGTCGGCCAGGGTCTCCGCCCCCACCAGGTGGTCCAGCACGGTCCCTGGGGGCAGGCAGCCGAGGGTGAGGGCACCTCAGCCTCAGCCCCAGGCCTGCCCCGAGCGTGCCGATGCACTGCAGCTGTGCACGAGGGCTGCACGGGGCCGCCCAAGACCCAGCACCCGGCTCTGAGGTCTGGGGCTGCGCCAGGCGGCAGGGCACAAAGGGCGGCTCCACTCACCACACAGGGCCAGCTTCAGGCCCGTCTCCACGCTCTCGATCCGAGGAGCCAGCACCCCAGGGGTGTCCAGAAGGAACATCAGCGGCCGCTCACACACCTGTGGGCAGAGGGCAGTCAGGCGGCCGCTCAGGAAGCCTCACGCAGAGCCTCCCCGAGGGGTGTCCTTGTCACCCAGCTCTCGGCTTCCCTAGGGGACTCGGCTCCACTTCACTTGGAGAAAAAATAAAAGCAACAGCCCCACAGCCCCATCTTCTGCCAGGAGGAGTGAGTGTGGAGAAGCCCCGCTGTGCTTGAGGGAATGTGATCAGCCTGCTCAGCCCTGACCACCATGCCTGTTTCCTCATCTGCAAACGGGGGTCAGCATGTCCCCCCACAGGTTGGCATAAGGACTGGTGCAGTGCCTGGCACCTGGCGAGTGCTCTGCGAACGTGGAGTGAAGGGAAGGACGCACGGACAGACATGGCCATGCCAGCTGGCCAGCCTGCAGGAAGGGCCAGCTGGCGCCTGTGTGTGCGGAGCTCTGGACACGGCAGCCCAGAGGGGGCCCTACCTGAATTCTGGACATCACAGCTCTGGTGATCCCAGGCTCGCCACCCACCCTGGTGGCTTTTCCTGCAGGATAAAAGGGGCAGTCAGGTCCACGTGAAACACACAGTCCTGGCAGACAAGGCACGGGGAGACACGTGAGCCCAAATGGGCTGGCGTTCAGTGTTCGGCCAACACCAGCTCACAGCAAGGACTGTTCAAACCAGGTTCCTGAACGTGCGTCCCCAGTGCCTGGACAGGTGGTCTGAGAGCTGCTGAGGGACCCATAGGAGGTGCCAGCCGGCAAAGGCCAGAGCCCAGCTGCTCCTCCCGCATCGCCTCCCTCCCTCCTGGACCCAACAAGTGCATAGCCCCTCAGCCTGCAGCCAGGCCTGTCCGTGGGGCTGAACTGAACACTGGCTGCCCTGGGACCTAATTCAGGGGGTGTCCCCAGCTGACTGTGCACCCTCTGCCAAATCAGCTGCAGCAGAAGGGGACACGTGTGTGCACGGGGGGGGGGGGCAGACGTGGGCCACGCACACAGTGCAGCACTGTCCAGCCTGCAAAGGGACAGGTGTTCTAATGCCTGCAGCAGCGTGGGTGGTCTGGGGGACGTGTGTGAGTGCCATCAGTCCTGTGACTCCACTCATGCAAGGTCTCACATCCTCACAGATCCACAGAGTAGTTTCAAGGTTCCCCGGGCTGGTGGAGAGGCAGCATTTGGGTGAGACTCTCAGTTGGAGGTGTCTGGAAATAGTATGCTGGTTGCACACCTTGATGCCACTGATTTTAAGCCACGATTAAAGAAAAAAAAAACTTTCAGGAGCAGAGGAGGAACCACGCCGGAGCCAAAAATGGCCGCAATAATGGCTGAGTGCGGCCCAGCGCCAGATGGCGTGTCCACAGAAGACACCAGCTCACACGGAAAGTGGAGCCAACACGGCCTGGCTTTGAACTTTAAAACACTTAAGGAAAAAGGGGCAGGCACAGGAGAGCACTGCGGGCGCTCCCGTGTGCCTCGAAATGGGAGAACCCTGATGCCAGGAGACAGCTCTGTGACCAAGCAGGCGGTGGCCCAGGGCCCAACACCAGACCCAATGGCTGCACAGCACTTTGGGTACAATTGACCAAAGGACTTAAGGAAGAGACAAAATCACCAACGTTTGGCAAAGTCATCCTTTTTTACACATTTAACACGTGAGAGAACCAATTAAGTGCACAATGGCTGCCTCACCATTAACCGCACAGGAGGTTGTCACCCGCCGCGTCCCACCAACATCCCAGCTTGGGGAGACACAAGCCCGAGGACAGCGTGGCTAGCAGTACCTTTCCTGAGGTGCTGTCTCCTGAGCGCGTTGATGAGAGAGGACTTGCCCACGTTGGGGACCCCGATGACCATGATACAGAGCTCCACGTTCTGCAGGCAGGAGAGCGTAAGTCTGGCGGCCCCCGTCCACCCTGCCGCCCTGCACCCGCCCTGCCGCGAGGCTCGTGACCATTCCCGCAGCTGCCACAGCCCACCCTGGGCCGGCACACCTGTGCTTGGCAGGTGAGCCCGGGCACCCTGGCAGTAGGCACTGGGCCCCACCAACCCACCTCTCGTCGGTGATAGCGGCAGCTGCTTCCGACCAACTCTGTGACCGCCGGGATGACCTGGACAAACCACACAGGTGCTGCATGTGGGCACCCACCCCTTCCTCGGTTTCCAGACGTGGTGGGCTCTAGTGTCCAGGGTTCCGTCCACGTCACACTATGGTGGGGGTCACCTGTGCCCTGGCCAGTCCCTCAGCCGTGAAAGAGCTGGACAGTCGTCCCAGGCAGGTAACACCTATGACTACAACCATCTTCTAACAGATGCATGTCGGCCAGTGAAACCTCCAAACACAACTGGGAAGAAGAATGTTCCAGACTCTGCCAACGCCTTTCCTCCTTTTAACCCCGGGACATAACATGCAGCCCAACTCTGCTCTTTCAAACCCCTCACAGACGGTCCAGGACAGGAGTACGTCCCAGGACCCCCAGCAAATCCATCTCCAAAACTCCACTTCTTATGAAAGCGTACAATACTTCATAGTGTTTCTTGAATATATTTAAGCAGAAGCATTAAAGTATAAAACAAACAAAAGCCTACCTGCTTGACATTTTCATCCTTTATACAGTTGGTAAAAATGACATTTTTTAGGCCTTCTCTTTCTAAGTGCTGTATAATTTTCTGAAAGAAACAAGACATCCCCATTATAAATGCTAGTAAGAACACAGGCGTGCGATACACCACAATCCGAGGGTCTGGCCCTCCAGGCCCCATTCCCCAGGCCTCTCTGGGCTCAAAGCCACTGCAGCTGGGCGCTCAGGGTGGAGCTGGCACGAGGGAAGCCGCGGGCACAGGCGAGATGCAGCACGACACTGCGAACAGCGTGAGGGAAGGGCCCACGGTGGTGAGTGCTCAGTGCACGGCCTGCCCCCTCAGCCCCGGCCTCCACTCCACTACCTTCTTGTAAAATGAGGCTAAACTAGGTTATTCCGAAGCCACACCCAGCACTGACACCTTACAGTTTGGGTCTTCACTGAGGATTCTCACTACCTCTCTGTATCCTGACGAGCTTTGACAAAATGAAGTCCACGTTGAGGTCTGAACCCAATCTCATCACAAAGTATTTCTAATACTTTAAAAGCTCAAACACAAACTAGGGTTAATACGAGTTTACTGGTCTAACATTCAGCGAAATCAGCACATGAATCGTATTTTTTAAAACCAGTATTGTACTGTTTGATCAGCTACTGACCTAAACGTATGACTGACGCTTAAGCAAACAAGAAAATCATATTAATTCAGTTCGTTTTAGTTGTCTGTTTATTTGTAATGGTGCAGATTAAGATACAGGCCAAAACGAAGACGTATTTGAAGCCACACTTTGAAATGTATAAATTCACCCGGGATGTCCCTACCCAGTGCATGGAGGGCCACCACTGGGGGCTTCTCATCTCCTCTCCAAAACCCCAGCCGCAGCATGTGACAAAAGGAGCAAACACTCCTGCTGCTTCCCAACCAGGCAAGACATGGTGGGTCCCTGTCAGTTAACCTCAATGTGCCCAGCACTCTACAAAAACCATCTAACAAACACTGATAAGATTCCAGTCTCAATTAACAAAGCAATTGAAAGCCTGTGATGACAATAGGACATTGCAAATGCAGTGGAACCTGGCCCGTTTCCCAGCAGGAGGACCTCGATGGTGGATGTGGGAGCACGTGGGAGCACACAGTGGGGCAGGAAGCAGGGCCGGGAGGCCTTGTGCTTGGCGTCTCCATGAGCAGACCCATGGCGTCAGCATGGATGTCGTCCTGGAAAGTCACAGGGGCTTCGAGTAACTCAAATGCACCAGGTCGACTAAGCTACCTGAAACGCATTCTTGCTGCTGCAGTAAAAGGAAAAACTCTGCACCACTAACAACTCGAAAAAATTAGGAATTCAAAAGATCCTGACACCTACCCTTTGTGAAGAACGACAACAGAGCAAGAAAAGCAGAGACTCGTACTCCACGAACCACATTCCAGAGCCTTCATGCTGCGTTCAACTCTGGGCACCAGGAAATAGCCTGCACTTGGTGACTTGTGTCCCCAATCCTGCCTGGCTCTGGCTCTGGAGACATCTTTACCTACTGTGGGCCTCTGCCACCCTCCCAGGTCACACGGTGTGCTGCAGGCTGCCCGCAGGCCAGGCCGTGGAACTGGTGAGTGCAGACACCTGAGGGAATGCAGCCATCAGAGGGGAACCCAGGCCAGTGGCCAACAGCCTCACACAGCCACTGAAATGTAATTAAAATGAAATGAAATGTGGACGTGCATTCCTCAGCGGCAGCCGCACGGACCCAGCAGCCATGTCCCAAGGGAGACGTGCACCGTAAACCAGATGTCCGAGGAGCCCACACTGAACACACAGGGTGTGCTGGAGCAAGTCTGGCCGGGCACATCCACGGCGTCTGCGGCAGCTCGTCCCTAGGCAAGGGCGCCCAGGGCAGCAGCTGTGCGCCGCGCGGCCTTTACCTGTCGCTGGCTCAGGTCTGCCAGGTCCATCTTGTTGAGCACGAGCAAGTGTGGCTTAATCCCCAGGGTTTCCTGGAACAGAGGGTTGCGGCCTGAAAGCGGGATGTTGCAAAATTAAGGCAAAATTCCTTCAGTGCTTTGCAAGCCAACTGACTTATCGTCTTGTCACCCGATTGGCACCATCTTTGGGAGGAACTGACGCAGCTGAGAGCACAGCCTCACGGTCCCAGAGCTGGGAGGCCTGAGCTGCCCGCCCAGCAGGGGAGCGGGTGCTTCCTCCTCATGACCACCGGCAGCCGCAGGCTGCTTCTCAGATGCCAGGCAGCCAGGCAGGGCAGTGGCTCTCACAAGGCTTTCCAAACAGGAACGACAGTGACAAAAACAACAAGCTCAGTGGAAGGTTTCATAACTAAACCTTCGATTAGTTGCCAAGGTATGTAAGTTCAAAATGAATGATCACTCAAAAATTGCAACCTAACTAGTGTGTTTCAAACCACCACTGCCACCTCTGGTGCCCACCAAGGAGACAGACCCTGAAGGTTCCCCCTCCTTGCTACCAATCCCAGGCCCCTGTACCTCTCAGCCAGGGACCCACCTTGGGTGACACTGACACAGAGAGCAGGGGAGTTCCTTATCTTTATCTCCAAGTGTTCGGGACATGCCTGGTGCTTCATCTCTTACTGAGCCCAGCCCGTCAGGGTCTAGGTTCCCAGTTAGCCACCGTGTCCTCACCCACACAACAAAGGGACACCCTTCCCCCCAGGTTAACCAGTCCTGTGCAAATTCAGGACACCGAAGCCTCCAGACCCCGTCACAGGCCCCCTCTCCAGTGTTAGGGCTTCTTGCCACGTCCTGGATAGGAAAGGAGAGAGATGTCTTCTCCTCACCATACACTGAATAATAACCAAAGCCCATTATTATTTTTTAATCATCAGATGTACACTCGCCAGTAAACACTCTGACCAGCATGGGACACTGTATGAACTGACATATTTACCTACAGGGAAGACACTCAGTACTTTATTACTGAAGTTCCCATAAGCCTTTGAAATCATGAAATGGTCCCTCATTCTCCAATCTAGAGGTGGTAACTCTCAAACCCTCCGCATAAAAGGAGAATCTAAACATAGCTCAAATACAACAAAAACAGGGTCTAGAAAGCAGTCACTGGTGACCAAGATCAGCACACGATGCCGATTCAGGCACAGGTGGGAAGCCCCCGGGGCAGTTCACATCCCACCAAAGAACCCCGCTGCTGGACAGGGTTGCAAAGCTGGGGTGCAGGCAGAGGTCTGAGACCAGTGAAGTTCCGGGGGGGGGGGGGCTCGACCAGATTCTGATTAACCTTCTGGAAAGGGACCCAGACCAGTCATTCTAATTTTAAATTCTAATGTGTGACGACGGATAAGAAGCACCGCTGTAAATGCCAATAACTACAACCAGGGGGGCTGCTGGCCACTGCGGTGGCTGACTGGACCAGAGCAGTGGCCAGGCAGAGGGCATGGACGGGAACAAGGCAGCACGCCAGGAATGCTTTCTGCTGCCTTGGGCACTGATTCAGGAAGGGTCTCCTCAGCACCACTGCATTCCATTGGGGGGTGGGGGGACCTCCCCACACCACTAGCAGTTCAGCCATAGCAGCTGGGCTCCTTCCATTCAACTCCATCTGACACCGTCTACCGGGAGATGCCATCAGACCCCCCAGGCCCACAAGACTGTCCCTCCCCACTTGAGATTCTATTCGCAAGTCCAGGTGTCCCCCATGCTTCTCAGCCACCGGCTACAGGTCAGGGGTTCCCATCACCCCCTCCTCGGGTTGGAGTCATTCGCCAGAGCGGCTCCCAGAACTCAGACAAACGTTTCACTCACCAGATCTCAGGTTTATTACAAAAGGGTCTAACTCAGGAGCAGCCAGACAGAAGAGACTCACAGAGCAAGGTCTGGGGGAGGGGACCAGGGGCTGCCGTGCCCTCTCCGGGCGGGCACCTCTCCCCACCTCTGCACGTGTGCACCAACCGGAAGCTGTCTGAACCGAACCGTCCCTCTGGGATTTAGGGAGGCTTCAGTGCGTGGTGTGACCGACTAAATCAGTGGCTGTTGGTGACTGGACCCGACCTCCAGCCCCTCTCCCCTCCTGGATGGCAGGGGTGGGACTGAAAGTTCCAACCCTCCCATATCAGGTTGGTTCCCCTGGCGCCTGCCCCACCCAGAGGGGCTTTCCAGAAGTCACCTCATTAACGTAACAACAGACCCCGTGGTCACTCTCATCACTTAGGAAAGTCAAGGGTTTTAGGAGCGCTGTGCCGGGAATGGGGACGAAGGCCAAGTATACATTTCTATTATAAATCCCAGTACCCTAAGCACCAAAGGATATCCGGGCATCATGCACCTCCACGATACAATCCACCAGCTTGAGGCTGCTCTGCATCTTCTTCAGCCCTGGAAAGCAGAAGACAGCTGAGGCAAGGCGTCCATGGCCTTTCAAGAGTAGGACAAGACTGAAGCTGAGCTGTCAAGAATGTCGCACCCACAAGCCACCTAAACAGGATACACTGGAGCGAAGCGCTGTAAGGTTAACTGATAACCACTTGCTGGGAGCCCCCTTCCAGTCCAACACGAGGGCTCAGGGGAAACTGCTGGCCCTGTCGGAGGCAAGGCCCTGTCTCTACCTCCTGACACGTGGGCAACTCTGGGTGCAGTAATCAACCTCCAGGGGTCTTGGTCTGGGCTATAAAACTGACGTCATCTAAGCAACTCACTGGGCCTGGAGACTGTGTGGAGGTGCTGCTGCTGTGCGCACCGACCTGCCGTCACACTCACACAGCTGGTGCCCGAGCTCTCACTGCTGTAAGAACACAGCGTTCAAGTCGCCCTGAACCAGGAACAACCCACACAACAAAAGCAACAAAGCTGCGTCTCCTGCAGCGCCCCCCCACTCATGGTGACAGCTGAGGGGTGACAGCTCCCCTCTGCCTCCACTTGCACAGCCATGCTGTCATCTACGCACATCCTCAAACCCCTAGCGTCGCCCCACTTGTTCTCATCCACACTGCACGGCCCACGGGCGCCCTGGCCTAGCACCCGGCGCGCACGGCGTTGGCATGGTGCCTGGCACCCGGTGTGCACGGAGCCTGGCACCCGGCGTGCACGGAGCCTGGCTCCCGGCGTGCACGGAGCCTGGCATGGTGCCTGGCACCCGGCGTGCACGGAGCCTGGCACCCGGCGTGCACGGAGCCTGGCTCCCGGCGTGCACGGAGCCTGGCACCCGGCGTGCACGGAGCCTGGCACCCGGCGTGCACGGAGCCTGGCACCCGGCGTGCACGGAGCCTGGCACGGAGCCTGGCACCCGGTGTGCACGGAGCCTGGCACCCGGTGTGCACGGAGCCTGGCATGGTGCCTGGCACCCGGCGTGCACGGAGCCTGGCACCCGGCGTGCACGGAGCCTGGCTCCCGGCGTGCACGGAGCCTGGCACCCGGCGTGCACGGAGCCTGGCACCCGGCGTGCACGGAGCCTGGCACGGAGCCTGGCACCCGGTGTGCACGGAGCCTGGCACCCGGTGTGCACGGAGCCTGGCATGGTGCCTGGCACCCGGCGTGCACGGAGCCTGGCACGGAGCCTGGCACCCGGCGTGCACGGAGCCTGGCACGGCGTCTGGCACGGCGGGCACTGGGTCCCCGTGTACTGGGGACTCGGGCGGCGCAGGGGCAGGGGCAGGGGCTGGGCAGTGGGACCCGCGGCGCTGAGAAGGCCTGGGCGGGTCCTGGGTGTCTTCCTTCCGCCAGATTTTGACGAATAAACAGTCAAACTGCCAGAGGTTTAAGCAGAAAACAAACACGGCTCTGTTTTAAAGGTGTTGCAGCCACAGCCGAATACAACTTGGAAAGTGCTTTCCTGCCCCTTTTTCCTTTACTCCTCAAAACAATATCCAGGAAGTTCCTTTTTAAAAGGCAGACGTGGAAAGTCAGGCTTCGGGGAATAAAGCGGCCGCCGGGCCCCGCGCGGAAGCCCGGGCCGCTGGACGGCGGCCGAGCAGAGCCGGCCCGGGGACTCCGGGCTCACCTTTGGCCATGTGGCCCGGGAACCAACGCGCCACGTCGCGACCGCGCAGCGAAAAGCTCTCCCGCCACGCGGTCCGGGCGGCTGTACACAGCGCGCGCGCGGCCGGCCTCATGGCGCCTGGTCCCCGCGCTCCGGGCACCGCGGGGGGCCGGTCCGGTGCCGGACCCGTCCGCCCAGCCCGCGACCCCGCTCCAGGGTTCCGGCTCAGGCAGGCCGCGGGGCGGGCCGCGCGTGCGCACACGCGGCTGCAGGCGGCAGCCGGAGCCCGGGGGCGGGGCCCGGGCTGGACCCGGACGGGGCTGCGAGCGGATCTGGGGCGCGTAGCCTCCAGGTTCTCGGGCTTCTACAGGGTTTTTAAACAAATCCGTAGGTATATTAACATTAATTAAACTAAAAATCCTAGTTCTTCCCTAAGCGTATCCTGAGCGTAAGTGTAACAAAATGTAGGAGTCCCGTTTGCAAGTTTGTAAAAAACTTAAAAATTTACCTTACACATGTAACACCCTCCTTTTGTTTTGCAAGTACTCCCAGTTTTAATGTAACAAACCAACCCTCTGCAAACGCTGGCTGCAGTTCTGCTCAATTAAACCTGTAAATATAACGAGCCTGAAATTCTCCTGCCGTCCCGATACTCCATGTAAATGTAGAAAGAATGTAGTCAGGAGTCTACGTAACTGTTCAACTGCACGTTGGGTTACAAGAGTATGACTAATGGAATTTTTGAAACAAGCTTCTAAAATTCCAACATGCTCAGATTCTCAGTACAAAAATATCAGTACTCTGGTCTTGATGGTCTCAAACCTCCGGACACAGCGCTAAACGTTCCCAGGGTTGAGAGACGAGTGCCCACCACAGGAGACAAGCCCTGCCAGTTGGCTTCCCAGCTGAGTGACATGCGCCTCCTGACGAGTCAGATGCCAGGTGAGGACCCAACCCCCAGCCCCTCCTCACTGAGCACCCTCCCACCCACAAAGCAGCTGGGTCGTGCCTTTGTCTCTTTGGATGTGGAAATGTCTCCAGAGATGCATGGCTTTGATGAAACCTTGGATGTAAACAGTACAGACCTTTGGCATCTGATGGAAGCTGCATCTGATGGAAGCTTCTTTCTTAGCTCCAGGACCACAAAACCAAAACAAAACCCTGTTGAATTCTGGATAGCTCTCACAGCTATCTGGCTGGCAGGTGTGCAAGCAAAACCACTCCGGTGACACAAAGCAGTGGGCACACATACAGAGCTCAGAGCAGGGGGCAGGGAAAACAGTTAAAGGGGCGGTTTGACCCCAGACAGGAGGATAAGGGGCCACGGCAACACGCCCACCTCATACACTCCAAACGCTCACCCCAACACCGGCCAGCACACCCGACATGCTCCCCATGTTCACCCCACACCCACCCACACACCACCTGTGGCACCCCAACACTCTCACTCCCCACGCTCACCCTGACACACTGGCTGCCCTGTCCATCTGCACTGTTGAGGCCTCACTGTTGTTCGCTTTTTCCAGAAAACCTCAGGCCCCCATTGAGGACACGGTGGCCCTGCGCACTCATCTCTCCATTTGCTGGCTCTCGTCCGGCCCACCACGAAGTGGGGAGGTCCCCTGGCTACACTGTGGCCCTAGCCACCAGCAATGAGAACTCAGGGACACCTGAAATGCCTAGGACGAGTGGCAACCACAGCACCCAGAGGCCAGGGGAGCCAGGGGACATGGGCCACCTACCGGGAGCACAGGGCCCTGCAATGACCTGGGCCTGAGGCAAGTCAAAGACAGAAGCCACAGATGCTGCAGCTCTGAGGCCTAAGGATGAGTCTGGACACTGGAGGCTTTATATGTAAATGTAGTCAGGACATTTAACACACTTTATATGTGAGCCAACGCCAACAGCGTCCACAGTGGCACCTGTGTCTCGCTTCTCCAGGAAGACTTCGTCCCCAGCCCTAGTCAGACCTGGTCAGACTCGGCAACGGATGTGAAAAGTGAGAGGGCTGACCCCAATTACAGTGCATCCCAAGTCTCAAGCCAGGCTGAACATCATCTGTCCGAGGAAAGGATGATGCCAGCCCCCCCACCCCCACCGCATGGGAGGAGTGGGCTGGGCTCAGAGCCTGGGCCCGGGTGGCTGTGCCTGGATGAGCCGGTCAGCCTCCCTCCAGCCGGACAGCAGGGCCCCGTGCGTGGTGGAGTAAAATGTCCGATGCGTGGCTTCCCCCGCAAACAGAATCTGGAGCTGCAAAGAAGGGCTGGAGTTAGCACAGGCACCCATGGTTGAGCTTCAAGCCTTTCACTGCAGCTGGTGAGTGTGTGGCCTTGTTCTTCACCTAACCCCACACTCTGAGGTGGCCATGAGAGCAGGTGCTGCCGTCACGGAAAGTGCAGCTGTGAAGGACGCCTCGGACAGCAAGCACCTGGAAATTAACCATGACCGCAAACAAGAAACTAAACGGGTTTCGGAGACAACATGGAGAACACCAAAAACCCAA
This sequence comes from Rhinolophus hipposideros, assembly GCF_964194185.1. Classification (NCBI taxonomy): domain Eukaryota; kingdom Metazoa; phylum Chordata; class Mammalia; order Chiroptera; family Rhinolophidae; genus Rhinolophus; species Rhinolophus hipposideros. The sequence continues at coordinate 159,378 of NC_138061.1, forward strand.
AGAGATGGCGATGAAGAGGGAAAAAGACAAGAACGTGTGACCAGTCCTGAAGTCCACCATCCAAACAACAGAAATCCCAGAAAAAGAGCAAAGATACAATAATGCGAAAGAACTTCCCAGCTGACAAGTGCTGGGCTCAGATGTAAGCCCCGGCTGCCAGGCCAAGCGTGAGCTGGATAACCCCAGTGCACGGGGAGCCAACTGCTCTTCCAAGCTTCCTAAGATTTGAACATCGGACACAAGGAAGGACTGCAAATGGCTTTGGACTTCCCAATAGCAACACTGGAGAAAGTCTTCAAAACCCTGAAGGCATGATTCTCAAATTAGGGTTTTGTGTGCAATGCGGGGCTTTCACTGGGCTGTAAGTTCTTGGACTGCTCCCACAAGAAGGTGGGGTCTGTGTCCTGCCCCTGGAGTCTGGGCAGGCTTGTGGAGTGCCGCAGAGTGGGGCTTTCTGACTTCTGAGCTTGGTCGCAGGAAGCGATATAGCTTCCGGCTCTCTGGACCGCCTGCGATGGAGCCCTGGGTAGCCATGGCACTGAGGCCACCACGCTGTAAGGAAGCCCACACCACAAAGAGAGGCCACAAAGAGAGGTGCGCCAGTCTACGTCCCAAACAAGCTCACCTTCAACTCATCCCAACCCAGGGCCAGCCATGTGACAGGAGCCTCAGATGACCCCAGCCCTGGCAGAGTCCTGGGGGCAGTGGCTCAAGTCTTCCTGGCCAAGACCCCAGACACCGTGGGGCAGAAACAAGCCATGCCAAGTGCCCACCTACAGAGCCTGTCAGCATAATGAAGTAGTTGTTTCCAATACTGGGTATAGGGGTTTGTTACATAGTGTTCAGGACTGGAGCACCTGAAGTGTCAGGGTAGAAAAAAGGTATTTAACACACGCAAACTTTCTCTAAAAATTTACCTCCCATCCATCCCTTTCTCAAGAAGCTACTGGAATAAAAGACCTAACAAAGCAAGGCAGCAAACTAAGAGATGGCGCACAACACAGAATCAGGGTCCAAAGCAGGAGTGAGGCACCAGGAGCCAAACGCACAGGTGGAGGAAGAGACGCCAGGTGGGGGTGGGGCGGGGCCAGGCTCCAGCCGCGCCTCAAAGGGCCAAAGCCCACAGGCACCTTTGCCGGAGATGACGTGGGCAGCGAGCAGAACCCAGGCAAAGAAGTGCACAGAAAGCTGAGCCCCACACATACTCGCTCATGCACACACACACACACACACACACACACTCACATGTATACCCTCACACACACGTGCACACTTGCTCACTCACAGAGACACACTCACACTCACACGCACTCGTCTCACTTGTACATCCACACATGGGCTGACACACTGACACCTACAAACGGGCAGGAAGAGAAGCCCAGCACTGCAGCTCAGGTGTGGATAGCACCTGGAGCAAAGGAGATGAGGTAAACACTGAATGGCGCGCTCTCCAAAATTACCGCGTCCCAGCGCTGGGTGAGCAGAGAAGCAGAAGCAGCTAAAACCTTATGTGCCACAGTGACGGTATCAAGCACGCACACTGAAGCGATACCATGGCATGTGGAAAACTCCACGCTGAGTGTTGGACAATCATTGTGAAGTGTGATGGCAATGTTTTAATCACACATTAGGAGGGTGTCCTTGTCCTGTAGAGATGCAAATATCTGTCAAAACAGTGATGTCAATAGTGGCGAGCACTGCCCATACTGGGCGGCCTGGGCAAGGGGTGAGGCAGGGCAGGAAGCTGGGACGGGGACCCAAAGGTTCTCCTACTTTCGTATCCATGGGAAGTTTTCCACAACTCAATGTTTTATAAAAAGTGGTGGCATAAACATGTCACTTAGAGGGTCAGCTAGAGCAGTCTGGGAAGGGGGCAATGGGGTGCCCTCTACCAGCCTCCTATCATGTGTTGTTAGTTTCTGAGCCAGAACTGTGAATTCTCTGATGCTTTAAGTTATGTGTGTGTATAATTCTGATAAAAATAATACATTTTAAAATTATTCTTACTTTCAAAAAGAAAATGGGTTCTGAGTGTCAGGGGTCCCAGCCCCACCCACCACTCCCTCGCGTTCCAGCAGCTGCAGGTCTGTCCTGGGGACACAGGCCCTGCAGCGGGACCCGGTGCCTCCTCACCCAGCGGCCACATCGTACCTGGGCCTTCTCTCTGTCCACAGGGAGGGGCTGAGCCAGCAGGTCAATGTCGTCCCCGGTGCTGCCCACCGCCACGTAGCTGTAGGAGCCCCTGGTGTACGGGGCACTATGCCAGTGAGACCTCAGCACGCTCTTGGGTGCAGGGAGCTGTGGGTTTCCTGAACCACAGAGATGTCACATGTTAGCTGGCATGCCTGCTGCGTGTCTGCAGTGCGTCTTCCATTTGAAAGACTGAGCAGTTTAAAATGAAAGAAGCTAAGCAGGAAGGAGTTGTAAAGACAGCCTCTCCCGGTCTTATCCACTTTGCTCCACTTGGAACACCCACAAAGCAGGACCCGCCAACTGGCACCACCCCCACGCGGCCGTGCCCGGTGCACCACCAGGTGGCGGCATCACTGTGCTGTCTGAGCCTCGGCGTCCTCATCTTGGAAGCTCTGGTTAAGGACGGCTGCGTTTATCTTGGTGGCACCTTCCAGAAGAAAGCAGTGGAAAGTGTCTGCAAAGCCATTTCAGTTCCTCAGGTAACTGCTCCCACCAGTACAAGGAAGGACTGTCCCTGGAGGGTCAGAGGCCAGCTCAGCCCTCCGTTGGGGCTTCTGGTCCCTGCTAGAGATCAGCCAGCAGGGGGCACAAGGCACGCGTGGCCGCATGGTCTGTACCTGTCACCCTGCGAAACACATGGGTCAGAGACTGGAGCACTTCCTCGTCCGACAGCGTCTCCATGAACTCAGACTCGAGCCCAGCAATGAACCCGCAGAGGACGTGGGCAGGCCTGCGTGGGGAAGACAACCTACGTCGGGCCCAGCCCTCCACCCGTCACCTCAGCGAGGACCCAGCGACCGTGCAGGGAGCCAACACCCACACAGGGTCCACCAGGGAGCTGTCCTCGGGTCAGCGTGGGCCACAAAGAGCCAGGGGCCCTGCCGGGTCAGAACTCCTCAGAATTCTGCACGGGGCCTGCTGTGCTCCTCTGCCAACATCTGCATCGCCATGCAGGCCCAGCGGAACCCACTGCTGGCCCGTGGCAGGAGGGAGGCGGCGGCACTGTGTTCCCACCACACACGTGCGGTAAGAAAAGCCAAGTTCCCGTGAAGGTGTGCTCGATGAAGCTATGAGAGTTACTGGGTGTGTCAGGCCTGGACTCTGGAACGCTCATCTTTCTAATGTGTGATGGGCCGGGGGAGGTGTTGCACCAAGCACTTCTGTGGAGAGCGGCAGGCAGCAGCGTCCTGCCAACAGCCCACGTTCGGTGGTTTGAGGTGCCCACTGAACAAGCCACTTCTTTCATGAACACCGTTTCAGAGTGACTGACAGACAACAGGCTTAGGTGCATGGCACACATTATCTTGAAAAAAAGCAAGTGTGTTTGTCACTAGGAAAACAACTGCACGAATTCAGTGTGGATGATAAAATTTAAGCTATCAAGCAAGAATTAGAATTTTAGAAAACTTGTATCTGTCACCAACAGCTTAATGGGCTCCCAATACCAAGAGACTTTTCTGATCAGTGGTGACAGTAATGAATTTAATATTTTGATATTGTGCATGAAATGCATCAACATTCGGAAGACTGAACGAACCATCATTTTCAGAATGACCAAAAACATGGAGAGGTAAGAGATCCACTCAGAGTACGAGACAGACACTGGATTTTAGTGGAACAGAGAGAAACTCTATCTGTGGCTTCAGAGTACACAGTGCAGCTAACCTTTAAGAAACGACTACTTCTTCAGTTTTGGTGTAGGGCCAAAGAACCCGCGATTACCTGAGACCCATTTAAACACCGTTCCTCCGTTACGTGTGTGTGAGTCCCAATCATCTCACATTTCAACCAGAAAGAACCTGCAACCGGGCAACTGCCCACCAATGCCAGACACTAAAGTCGTCTGCGAAAGACATGGCAGTGCCACCGTTCTCCCTAAGTTTCATTTTTAGAAATAGTTATTTTTCATTAAAAATGTTATTTATTAACATGGAATAGGTTTACTGTCATTTCAAAGACTAAATATTTTTCAATTTCTCATATTTAGTTTCTAATGTGGTGAATGTATAGATACAAACCACATAAACAAAAGCTCTGTGGAATCCCCAATAATTTCTAAGAGTATATAAGGCCCTGAGACCACAAAGTGTGACAGCCACTGCCCTGGACCACAGAGTGTCCCAGGATCACCCGGGACCGTCATCCTTCTGGCGTCCTGAACACACAGCATGAGCTGCAGAGCCAGGCCCGGAGCAGGTGGCTGAGCGCACCCGCTGACCGAGCCACTGCCCAGCCACAACCTGGGCACGTGTCCAAACCCCTGGATATCAGCTTTATCTTCAGGGCAAAGGACACGTCCAGGGTCCCCTCACAAGCTGGAGGAGCCTGCCCTTCCCTTATCCTAGTCCCCAACCTCACCACGTCTCTGCATGGAGACCTGGAATCATGTCTGCTGTTTACGCTATACCCCTGGGCCACACCACTTACCCTCCAGTCACGTGTCTAAGATCCCATGACTCGTAAGGATGTTTCAGCCCATCATTGCAGCAGTTTAAGCACTGGCTCCCAGTTAGGGACATGGTGACCACACCGTGTCCCTGTGTAACCAACAAGCCCCAGCTTCCCGAGCATCTTGGTGAATCCTTTTCCCCCCGTAAACATGACTCCTGGTCCAGCAGCACATCCCAGGCCCTGAGAGGCTGACGACCCGCACTCTGTGGGCTTCTGTCTGTCCCACAGGGGTCAGGCCCAGGGTGTCTGCCCGTCATCAGTGCTTCAGGGTGCCCTTGGGATACCCAGTATTAAGCCCCCCAGAAACGCCACACAAGGAATGGACACACTGCTGGATCCCAACCCAAAAGGCTGTGGAACCAGCCCGTCAGAGCGAAAAGGGAGCGTACGTACTGGAAGGAAGGCAGGACTAGGAAGCCAATCAGCTTCCTGAGCCAGGCATCCCGCAGTGTGGGGACAGCATCCTCCAGGGGCGACGCGTCCTCCCACACCAGCTGGATGAACTGGCAGTCTGGCTCCCAGAAGGGCTCCTTGAACTCCAGGAAGATTTTATTGTTGGTCCCAAAGCCGATCTTCCTGATGGCTTCTGCCTTTTCGGCGGGCAGTGGTGGCTCAAAGAATGTGTCCAGATGTTCTTTAAGGAAACCTGGAATTCATAATTGGACTTGACTTACACCACTTAAGTCTCTAAAGTAGAATCAACGGCCACGGGAACCCCACTGGCCCCATCAGAGGAAGAGGCCCCCAGACACACCATGCCCGCTCGGGACCCACAGCCTCGGTGGCCAGACTGCAGTGGAGGGACACAGAAGGCCCTTTGGCCGCCTGCTAGGGCAGGGACAGTTCACACAATGTGCCCAAATGCTCCGTAGGGCACGTGTGTGAACTCCTGAGCCTTCCGCCTCTCAACCCCTGCAGAGCACGCGGCTCAGGGTCCGAGTGGAGTAGGAGGGAGATACACAGTCCTCACCAGAAGCCACATGAACACCAGTCTGCCTGGCGAAACGTGACAGCACACCCAATCTCTTCAAGACATAATAGCTCGCAAGTCAGTGAGAGAAGATGGACAGCCCACAGGAAGCCAGGAACCTGCCGTGAGGACCCACAGAGGGGTCCATGCCCTACAGCCATCCCTGCCTGTCCCGTCTCGAACCCAGCAGGTCTGCTACTGAAACCGATCCCACAGACACAGCGACACAAGGGTTTTTAAATGTGCATGTTAAACACTGTGTGAGGCAGAAAAAAGTAAAGACAACCTAAGTTGCCATCAACACCAAGTACGATCAAGCAGTGATTCCTACATACAAGAAAATTCTGTGTGTAACGAGCAGGTGGGGCAGGTCCCAGCTCCCTGGGAACAATACCGACAGTTGCAATAATACATCTACTGATCACAACAGGGGGCGGCAGCGGCAACTATGTCTAAAGAAAGACTGTGATGCAGGTGTGTGCGTGCTATAGAAACAACGGCACAAAGTTCTAAGCCAGGAAATAGGAAAGACCGACGGAGCAGCGAACAATGTGCTGCTACATCTAGATGGCTCCACTTGTGGACAAAGGAGCTGGGGGCTGAGTGAGCTTGCCACACCCAAGCTTTCTGAAAGGACACACCACATGGCAACACCACCACGGGGCGGGGGGGGGTGTGGAGGACACGGGGGACACTTCATCTCACATGGGAACTGACACCAGCGAGGTTGGTGAATCTGGGCGATTGACTTCTCTCTGTTGACATTTGTCAAACGGGATGGGACAGGTAAGTCCCCACGCTGCCTGAGGAGCAAAGAACGCTGGCACAACTTCAACCATCTCCACCTTTTATCAAATTGCCACCTCCTACTGAAACCGGCTGTCTAAGGCATCAGATCTAGAACTAAACAGAATTATCTACATGGCTGCTTCCTCGATTACTTTTACTTCAGGGACCTAACCTCTGGAGGCAATCACGCTCTCTCCCAGGGGATCCTCCCTCTGGAGGTCTCCCAACCTCGCCTTAAATTACCTCCAAAGAAGCAGGACAGCTGACTGCCTTTTCTCTGAGTGAAATTCCTAATTCCAAAGCCAGCGATTACTACAAAACACCATCGAGTAAATCTACCCAAAACTTAGACTGAAAAGATGAGCTAGGTGGGAAAAAGCCAGAGGCCAGGGACACCTGGGGTGGAGAGATGGGGCTCTACCTAAGGGCACGGTGAGGACCACGTGATGGGCTGGGAAGCAGCCTCCATCCTCACACTCCACCAACACGGGAAACGTCTCCCCTGGAGACCCGGCTTCCTGGAAGGACCCGTTCCAGTGAAGGGTCTTCACAGGCTTGTTAAAAACCATCACGTCCTGGGGCAAAGAAGCCGCTATGTGGTTCGTGAGTCCTTGGTAGCCCCTAGGAGAGACAGAGAAGTTGGCGCTGCTTAGAGGCCCAGCCTGCGAGTGAGACTCTGAAGTAGCCTCCGAGCTCCACCAGCCCAGTACCCAGGAGCCCACCCCAGAGCCCAGGGAGGCAGGGAGGGCGGGGCAGCCTCACCCAGGGCTGCCCCTGCGGTTTCTGATCCGCCACAGGAATGTTAATCCCGCCTCCACAGCTAATGGGAGGGTCAAAGAGCAAAGGGCTCCAAGCTCCCAAGGTAATGACAGGCCCCCCTCCCACCAGCGCTGTTCTGTCCTTTGTAGACACAAAGGCCCTACCCTGTGCAGGAGCTCTGGGGCGGCAATGCCTGATGTGGCACCTGGGAGAGCACAGCAGGACAGTCCTGCAAGTGTCTCCCCAGTGCCAGTAGAGGGGCAGCCACCGCACAAGAGCCTTTCTGCCCACCTGAGGCTGAAGCCCTCACACAGCACTTAGCACACAAGGGGCCTCGTACACATGGGAGGAGAAAGCATACAAGATGTGTTTCCTTCATTAATCACTTTGTCTTGAAAAATAATTATTTCCTTTTACTTAAATGAGCAAAACTAGGGAAATAAACGACCAATCTCTCTCAAACAAGGAAGACAAAAGGTCCCCTTGTTTCTCCCACACCTCCTCTGCCTCCCAAACCTCGACTTGAGGTAAAGGGAGGGGGCCCGGGGTACATGGGAGAGGTCCCAGGGGGCCTGGGGTACATGGACGGGGCCCGGGGTGCTGGGAGGGTTGGCTGGGTGGGTACAGTATGCACATACCCGGGAAAAGTGCAGTCCAGCCCTGGCAGTACAGTGTACTCCCCAAAGGGTGCGAGGGCCACCAGGTCCAGGCTGTGGGTGCCACTCACACAGCACTCCACGTTGAAGAAGTTGTGTAGAATGGCCAGCTTCAGCTTCTTGGTGTCCTCATCCTCTGTCCAGCTGGCCATGTGCTGACTGATCTCCCCCTTGAGGTACTCGCCCACACTGGGCACCGGGGTCTGGGCTGCATGCAGGAACTCCCGGGTCTGGTCTATGAGACTGTAGAACAGAGTGCCCATCTCCGCCACCAGATCAAGGCTCACACCTGCCCCGGAGCTGGCATAGGACACGGAGGGCAGGCCCAAGTGACCCCCAGTTTCAATCAGCTGGTTCTCTTCTGACAACTCCTTGTCCCCCAGCAGCCCGTACTTGGCAGCCAGCTGGAAGACAGGGTTGCCCTGGGAGGGCCCGTGGATCCAGTGAGCGCCTATCTCCACGACACCACCTGGGAGGGGACACGAGATGCCACCTTGAGGTTCTCTCCTCACAAAGGTGGTCCCTGAGCTCTTCTGGACCACAGCCAGCCGTGCCCTTCCCAAATATGTTCTGAAAACCACAGGGTCCCTGCGGACCACTGTCCCTCATGGAAAGGCCTGTGCAGAACTAATTTAAGGGGCACACCTGACGGGGGTGGGGGGGGTGCTGGCCTGCACCCGCTGGGGGAGGGCACTGGGTGGGCATGGGTGCCCGGGAGCTAACCGCAGGCTGCTGGGGGCAACATGCAGGGGCATGTGGACAGCCGTGGGCCACCTCTCCCCGGCCGGGAGTCTGAGTTTCGGGGGCCAGCGCACTTTGGCTGCCGGAGCGCGCGGAGCGGGAGTTCACTCGGGCCCGCGGAGGCTTCCGGGTGCTGAGGCCTGGGCGCAGGCCGGGCGGGGGACGCAGGGCTCGGGCGGCACCCGGCGGGCCCCAGGAGTTGGCTCTGGGAAAGGGCTCCGGTCAGGAGTTCCGGGACAGACCGTTACCGAAGCTGCGCTCCGAGCGGATGCGGCCTCCAGCGCGGGCGGTCGCCTCCAGGACCCGTAAGTGCCGGAAGGTCGGGTGGCCGCAGAGCCTTTGCGCCGCGGCCAGCCCCGCGATGCCGCCGCCCACCACCAGCACCCGCGGGCCGCGGCCCGGGGGCTCCGTGATGCCGCCGCTCGACTCCATCACGCCGTCGCCGTCAGTCCCCGCTGCTCCGAAGCGCAGACTACGGAGGAGACGAGGCCTGAGGAGCGAGGCGGGACAGGGGGTGTGGCTAGAGGCGGACGGGGCGGGGGGCGGGGCCGGAGGCGGGACAGGGGTGTGGCTAGAGGCGGACGGGGCGGGGGCGGGGCCGGGGAGGCGGGGCCGGAGGCGGGACAGGGGGTGTGGCTAGAGGCGGACGGGGCGGGGGCGGGGCCGGGGAGGCGGGACAGGGGGTATGGCTAGAGGCGGGCGGGGCGGGGGCGGGGCCGGGACAGGGGGTGTGGCTAGAGGCGGGAGGGGGCGGGGGCGGGGGCCGGGGAGGCGGGGCCGGGACAGGGGGTGTGGCTAGAGGCGGACGGAAGCGCGGGGCCGGGGAGGCGGGGCCGGGACAGGGGGTGTGGCTAGAGGCGGACGGGGCGGGGGCGGGGAGGCGGGACAGGGGGTGTGGCTAGAGGCGGGAGGGGGCGCGGGGCGGGGGCCGGGGAGGCGGGGCCGGGACAGGGGTGTGGCTAGAGGCGGACGGGGCGGGGCCGGAGGCGGGACAGGGTGTGTGGCTAGAGGCGGACGGGGCGGGGGCGGGGCCGGGGAGGCGGGGCCGGAGGCGGGACAGGGGGTGTGGCTAGAGGCGGACGGGGCGGGGGCGGGGCCGGGGAGGCGGGGCCGGAGGCGGGACAGGGGGTGTGGCTAGAGGCGGGCGGGGCGGGGCCGGAGGCGGGACAGGGGTGTGGCTAGAGGCGGGCGGGGCGGGGGCGGGGCCGGGGAGGCGGGACAGGGGGTGTGGCTAGAGGCGGGCGGGGGCGCGGGGCGGGGCCGGGGAGGCGGGGGAGAGTGTGGAAGGCGGCGCGTGGTGAGTCCCCGCGTCAGCCCCGCCAGGTTCCGCAAGCCCCTCTGGGCCGAGCCCGGGGCTTCCCCTGGAGGTCCGGCCCACTGCCCAGGATGGTGGCTGGGGACTGCAGGTTTTGCGGGCCGCACAGGAGAGCGAGGGCGAGCGTAGAGGGGTGTGTATCACCGATGTCGGCCTACGCGCGGGACGCTGGCGGGATGCAGGCGCCGCAGCCATGGCTGCTGGGAAGTGTGGGCGAGGGTCTCCACAGAGGAAAAGTCGGGCCTGCGGGGCAGCCGGATCGTGTCTCCTTCCAAAGGAGACGTGGGAACGGTGACCAACGAGAAGGAGGGGGAGGCGCCTCCCTCTGGCCTCACGTGGTCGGGGGAGCCAGCCTTCATGGAGGTCAGTGACGGGGCGGCAGACAACGCACATATAAACATGATAGTTTCTCCAGTGCAGTGTACGTGCAAGGACGTCGGGAGAGGTGTTGCCGTGTGTCCAGACTTCAGGCTGGCCCGTCCCCTGACACTGAGCAGTTTCTGCAGCTGGTCATCTCGGCAGCCTCCGGGTCCAGACGCCCACGGCGTGGCGCGCACGGCCCGCTGCCTCCACCGCAGGGGCGAGGGGTGGCTTCCGTGCTGCTGTGTTTGCTGCCTGCCGGGCCGGTGGCCCTGAGCCCCTTCCCCACCCTTCCCTTATCTCGTCCTCCCCTTCCATCCCGCTCCCCCCGCGCCCCGCAATCCTCCCTCCGCGCCTCCCGCCCCCCGCTCCACAGGGGGCTGCGGGAGCTCACTGCGGACGCCGGGCTTCCTCGCAGGGCTCTGCTTACCGCGGCAGAGGAGCAGCCGAGCTTCCAGGTCGGCGCGTGCTGGTCCCGCGAGGCACACCTCGCGTCGGGAGGCGCCCACCCGACCTCCCCCGGGCGGGGCCAAAGCAGCGCAAAGCCCCCGGAAGTAACCCGAGAGTCTTGGCCGCTGTGGGCACGGGGCCACCGACGCGGCCCGGGGTCAGCTGTGCCACCTCCCAGCTAAGGCGCGGGGCCTAGGACCAGTTCTCCAAAGAGCTGACCTGACCGCCTGGCGCCTGCCCTTCTCACTCAGCCCGACATCCCGCCACTAAGTTGGAAAGGGCCAACAGTGCGTCCGGAGTGCGCAGCCCTAGTGTCACTTATTAGCAGAGAAGGGGAGCCCTCCCTTGGGGCAAACTTTACCTCCCCTCCCCCCCCCCAGTGCTGCAGGAAGCAGTCTCAGGTTCAGGGGGGTCTCCCTCCTCGAAGGTTCGCCTACAGGCCTGGCTCGGGTTTCTTAAGGTTTAATTGATCTGAAGCCCAGGGGTGTCCCAGGCGTCTGTTCAAGTGTCCACTAGAGACACTTCTGCTGGCAGATTAAGGACTCTTTGGGAGCCTGAATTCTGCAAACTGGTCTCTGGTCTCTGGGTCTCTCACAGGTATGCCCAGGGTGGGTGCCTTGATGTGACCCCTGAAGTCAGCCTCCTGGTGGAGCCTGGACAACCCAGCACACTGTCCCTGACCTGGCAGCACAGTGCCGCCTTGCATGGGCCTGTGGGGCTGTGAGGGACACCTCTGTGTGCTGGTCCTGCAGTGATGGAGGCCTGGTACCAGGGCTGTGGCTGCTCCGACAGCTGCGTCAGACCTTGGACCTCTCTCCATGCGGCTGGCAGATGTTGCCACACCTTTAGATGGCAGTGGTGCAGTCCTTGACCCATCCGCTGGCTCCCTCCCTGTTGTTTTCAGCTTTCCTGTCCCTTTACCGTCTGCCAATGGCCACGCAGCAACGGGCCCCACTCAAGGTATTTGATGACACTCCACCCCAGGCATCTGGTTTCTCCTTGAGTGGGGACAGCCTTGAAGATTTCCGGCTTTGCCTTTCTCACCCCCTCCAGGTCCATCATCTCCTCTCCTTTTCCTGGTAAAGATCAGGATAATAAGGGATTGCAGAGGCCTATTTAGGAAGTTTGAGATTCTGCTCTGACTGTTCCTGGGTGGGGACTCAGCTGAAACAAGGTTTGGGGGACCCGAACTTCCTTTGGGTTCAGCCCCCCTGGGTCTTCTTGTCGATTGGCGTGATCCTAGTGCGTGAAGGCAGGGCCCACTTGGCTCAGTCCCTGCTCGACCAGTCCCCCATGGTGGTCCGCACAGGCCAACAGGTAAAAATGCCCTGGTCCTACTGACACCTGACCACACCTGGGCGGGAGGCCTGGGTGCAAGCAGGGGGTGATTGGAGATAAAGCAAAGTTACACAACTGAAATTGACATGCTTGATTTATGGCGGGGGAGAGAGGGCAACATCTCTGACACCTGGGGGTTTGGGGGACCCGAACTCTCTCCCATCACCTCGGCAGAGAGTACCTTGGACCCCAGGAGGTGCAAAGGACCCTTTATGCTCTTCTTGTCCACTCCATGTAGCACCACTGCCTGAATCAAATGGCAGCTACCACCGACACTCTGACCTTTGGCTGGGTCTGTCATCCCCACCCCACGTGCTCAGGGACACTGGTGGCCATGTCAGTGCTGCACTGTTCTGCTATGTCTGATGCCACCAGCAGCAGCTGCAACACACAGAGGGCATGCCTTGTTTCATTCTGACTGATACAAATTCATGGGCTTTTCCTGATGCCCAAGGGCCACCAATGGTGACTGAGGCTGCAACTATTCGGTGACACTGCCCATGGCTTAAACCAATCAGGTTGTTCATTTTTTGTGAAGAGCTTTATTGATTATAATTCGTACACCAGGGGTGGCCTGATGGCTCAGTTGGTTAGTGCGAGCTCTGAACAACAAGGTTGCTGGTTCAAGTCCCACATGGGCCAGTGAGCTGCGCCCTCCGCAACTAGCAACTAGATTGAAAACAACGACTTAACCTAGAGATGAGCTGTTCCCTCCACAACTAGATTGAGAAAACAATGATTTGATATTCTGGAAAAATACAGTTCCCCAATAAATAAATAAAAGAATTTGTACGCCATACACTTCACCCATTTAAAGTGCACAATTCAGTGGCTTATAGCATATTTAGAGTTGTGTAGCCATCAACACAGTCAAGCTTAGAACATTCCCATCACCCCAAAAGGAAGCCGCTGATGCTGCAGCAGTCCTCCACAGCCCCTCTGCAGCCCCTGGCGACCTCTTACCCACCTTTTGTCTCTATGGATTTGTCTGTTCTGGACATTTCCTACAAATGGAGTCATACACTATGTGGCTTCTTTCACTCTGTTTTCAAGGTTCATCCCATCGTGGCATGTATCAGTACACTTCATTTCTTTTTTCTTGCCCAGTAATATCCCATTGCATATTCTAATGTGTTACTGTATGGATAGATCACATTTTGTTTATTCATGAGTTGATGGACGCTTGTTTTTCCCCCCTTCAGGGCTATTTATGAATAACGCCACTGTGAACATTGATGTACCAATTGTGTGCATGTACGCTTCACTTTTCTTAGGCGTGTGTACCTAGGTGGGGGATTGCTGGGTGACGGTGACTCTGTGTTTAATCTTTAACTCTGGAGCATGAGCTGGGACAGGGAGAGGAGCTAGAAAATGACATTGGCCACTCCTAGGAAACAATGCTCAGGAATGAAAAAGTCTCCACATGATGCCTCTGGAAGGAAGGATTTTGCTAATTTGTCTCCTTCTCTAAGCACTCTTGCCCCTCCACTCCTTCCACTGCTGCAAAGCAGAACACCTGATTCCTTGGTGCCCTAAGGGACAACTGCTTGGATGCCGTGGGGTGAGACAAGGGAAGTGTTTCCCTGGGGCTGAACCAACCCTGAGTGCAGACAGCATGGTCACAGCTGTCCGGGAAGCACTGAGTGGCTCCACAGCCTATCCGTGCCCTAGCGTTGTGTTTGTGAGCCCTACAGCCGGTACCCAGCTCAGAGACCAGGCCTCCAGGCAACCCCGGTGTGGCTGCAGGTCAAGTCACCTGGGAAGTAGGGGGAACGTGCCTGCCCCACACAGCCACCCGAAAAATGGGTGGACAAAGGCCGAAGGCCAAGGCAGAGCTAACCCCCACCACTGGCCAAGAGAAGAAAGGAGGAGACGCAGGCCAGGTGGAGAGCAAGGCGCGGCCGGAAGCCCCGCTTGGGGGTGCCGCTGGCCTCGCCGGGCGTCCGGGCGAGGGTCCCCCGTGGGCGGTGAGACCCCCGTTGGGCTCTGCGCTCAGGGGTCTTAGGGCGACTGCTGCCGTTCGGGGTCAGCCAACAGCCGGACGTCGGGGGCAGGGAGACAGGGACCGGAAGAAGGGATAGCACGAGCACGCGCCCACACTCCCCACGCGGCCGACCCGCGTCCCCAGCCCGCACCCGCTTTCCCTCCCCGCGGCTCCTCGCCACGCCCCCGGCGCCTCGCCCCGCCCCGGGCTCCTCGCCACGCCCCGGCGCCCCGTCCCGCCCCGGGCGCCCCGCCACGCCCCCGGCGCCCCGCCACGCCCCCGGCGCCCCGCCCCGCCCACGGCGCCTCGCCACGCCCCGGGCTCCTCGCCACGCCCCGGCGCCCCGTCCCGCCCCGGGCTCCTCGCCCCGCCCCCGGCGCCTCGCCCCGCCCCCGGCGCCCCGCCCCGCCCCCGGCGCCTCGCCCCGCCCCGCCCCCGGCGCCCCGCCCCGCCCCCGGCGCCCCACGCCCCCTCCCGCCGCCGAGAAGCCCCCGCGATATCTGCGCGGTCTCGCGGTGCCGGCCCGTGGGCGGGGCGGGCCCTGACTGGTGCGGCCGGGGGCGGCTCCGCGAGCCGGGGGGCGGGCTGCGGGCGGAGCGAGTCGTCCCCTGAGCGCCATGGCCGCCCTGCGTGCCCTGCTGCCCGTCGTCCGCCGCCCGCTGCGTCCCCGGCCCGCGGGCGCGACGCTGCGTCCCTTCGCCTCGGGTGAGTGCGGCGCTGAGCGGAGCGGGCGCCCGGCCTGAGCCGCCGCTGCAGGGGCGCCGACCGAGCGGCCCCTCCCAGCGCCTGCGGTGGGCTCGCCGGGCCCTGCGGTCCCTGGCGCCCCTCCGGCCCGGGGACTACGGACTGAGTGCCGCGGCCGCTGCCATGTGAGCGTTCGGTGTTGGCTGTGAAGTCCTGCCGGGTTTGCACGACCTTCGGAGGACGTGCGCTTAGGGCCTCCGCACCTGGAAATGGCGCGCGTTCTGTCCTGCGCGGCCTCTGCCCAGCCCAGCCGTGTCCGCTGCTTGTGCCCGGACGGCCCGGCGCGCCTCCTGCACCACGCGCGGCATCACGGCCCAGGCTCCCCGAGCCGGGTCCTCGCCCACCCGTGTGTCGCCCACCAGTTAACCACCTGTGGATTTTGCCCTGAGCTCTCCTAGACCCGCCCTTCTGCAGCCGGGCCTGTAACCAGCGGCTTTGCCGGGTCCGTGTGTGCAGCGCGCTGCTGCCGAGCACGTGGCACGGGTTACTTCAGTTGCTCCCACTGTGGTCCCACGGAGAGAGCAGCCACCCCCACAGGCGGACTCACACCTGAGTCTTCTCGGCTCACCTTGCTGTCCAGGTTATTCTGCGCCTGCTGCCCCTCTGGGGGTGGAAGCCCCCTAGGCCAGAACTGGTTCTGTTCACAGCTTAATTACACTCACCTACCTGGCACGTGTTGAAAGAGCGAATTTCCCCATCCCTGCTTACTTATGCAGAATCACAGTTCGTTCCGTGCACCTTCCAGGAGTACTGACGGACGCAATCTGGAGAAGGAAGGCGACTGAGAGCTGCTGTTCATTGCTGTGTGTTTGTTTTTTGTTTTTTTGTTTACTTAAGCAAATGTTCAAACATCCGTGAAAGCAGACCATGTTGCAGAGGTCACCCATGCGGCTGAGAGCCGTGTGCTGCAGCCCATGAGCACTGGGCAGGGGTCTGTCGGGGTCCCTCTGTGCTGACGGGGGCACATCCACCCAGTCTGATGCCCACATGAGTGAAAATGGCCCTTTCTTTTCTCCATCCAGAAGCCAACTTTAAGTACATCGTCACAGAGAAGAAGGGGAAGGGCCAGAACGTGGGGCTGATCCGACTGAACCGGCCCAAGGCGCTCAACGCGCTCTGCGATGGCCTGATGGCGGAGCTCAACCAGGCCCTGGCAGCCTTCGAGGTGGACCCTGCTGTGGGAGCCATCGTCGTCACGGGTGGGGAGAAGGCGTTCGCAGGTGGGTAGCACAGTGGCAGGTCACCCAGGTGTGCAAGGGGCGGTCCAACCGTGGTCACGCCTATGGTCTGTGGCATTGCAGACAGACTACACCTCCAAGGTAGCGTCAGAAGAGCCAGTACAGCTCAGGGTTCCTTACGTGTAAGCTGGAGATGGGCTGGGGAACTGCTTGGATGAGGCATTTTGTGTGTGTGACACTCGGGCGTATCAGGCCAGCAGAGTAAGTTTACTCAGAGTGATTCACGTCCTCGGCTGTCACATATGGTATGTGTTGAGGGCTCAAGTGACTAAGGAATGAGCTTGGCCTTCTGAGCCCACCTCGCATCTGTTTCCTGTCCCATGCTCCCTCTGCATTTCCTCCGTGAACAAATACCCCAGGGTACGGCCCCTGTCCCCACTGCCCAGTTATGTGTCCACATGGCCATCACTGCACAGGCCAGGCCCTGTGCCAGCACCCCAGCAGCCAGCGTGCCTGCACATGGAGGATACCCAGTAGCCGCCCAGTGGTTTGGGGGACCCAGCAGTAGCAGGGCCATGCATGCAGGTAACTGGGACCTCATTTCCACCAGCTGGAGCCGATATCAAGGAGATGCAGAACCGGACGTTCCAGGACTGCTACTCCGGCGGGTTCTTGAGCCACTGGGACCAGCTCACCAGGGTCAAGAAGCCAGTCATCGCTGCTGTCAATGGTTATGCTGTGAGCGTCCTCCTTCCTCTCCCTCTCTCAGAAGTCTTTACAGAATCGTGCTTGTACACGTGACACATAACTGGCTTTTATTGGAAGACCCAAGTCTAGTTCCCAGGCCAGTAGGTCTTTCCCTCAGTGATGCCAAAGAGCCAAGGCTGTAAGGAGAGGGGTCTGCTTTTGTCCATGAGCCCAGTTCTCACCATGGCCCTGGGGCTCCCTGGAGTATTTCTCCCCTCTCTATGTCAAGGGCACACATGTTGGGTTTCTGTGCCATTGTAATGACTTTCCAACCTGCGCTGCCCCCAGAAACTACCTCTCGCTGCCATTGAGAGCTGTGTCCTTGGCTTGGGGCCCCGGAGTCTCCTGTGGGTGTGTGGATTGTGCAGATGTGCTGGGCTGGTAGTCTGTAGAGAGTGACGAGCATTTCAGTCTGTGGTCGTTTAGTCATGTTCCCTTGGGCTAAGTCTAAGCTGGGGCCAGTGAGTAAATTTTGTTGGAACCGTTGGTTCGCTCACTGTCCTCAGCAGACTGGCAGTGCTTGCTGTCTGGCCCTTTACAGAAAGAGTTGGGCAGCATCAACTGTTCGTGATTTATGGGAACACTTAGCTAGCTTGCGGTATCCTGGACTGTGTTTCATATTAATAGACAATTCAAATAAGCAAACAGAGTGATTTTCTGAGTGAGTTCCCCCAGTGACGCCTCGTGTTGTTTTGCAGCTTGGTGGTGGCTGTGAACTTGCTATGATGTGTGACATCATTTATGCTGGCGAGAAAGCCCAGTTTGCACAGCCGGAAATCCTACTGGGAACCATCCCAGGTAAGGAGAGGCGCCATCTCTAGCATAAACTCCGCAGAGCCTGTCATGTCTTAGGTGCTTATGGGCTTTTTCAGGAATAGACAAAAGCTTGCTTACACCTGAGGGGGTGTGGGGGGCCTGTCTGTGCCATTGCTCCCTCTGCCGACCAGCACACTAAGTGTGAGTGGACACAACAGCACTCCAGAGTGGCCATGGGGCCACGGAGCTGTGCCGGCTTCTTGGGGGATGACCAGATCCTGTGTCAGAAACTGTTAGAACGGGCTGACTACACAGTAGCTTAGGATCCTTGTGGGTCAGAAGCTCAGAACAGGGAACATGGTGACCAATGGCCAGTGCTGAGAGCTTGTGCCCAGAGGTGACACAGGTCACATCTGCTCCGGTTTCCGTGACCAGAGCAAGTCCCATGGCCTCACTCAAGTTCATAGCAGGAAATCAGACCCTCAAATGGAGGTCAACAGGAGCAGTGGGCAAAGAGTGGCACCTCTGCCCCCTGGGGCCCACCTGATGAGGGCTCCGGGCTTATGTCTGCCCTGCGGGTAGAGCCTGGTGCCCGGGGCATCTCCTACAGCCGGGCTGGGAAGGAGGGTGTGTCCGATGGGCTGAGGGCGAGGCGAGGCCCGCTGAGCCCCACAAGCACTGGCCTCTTCCCATCCCAACACCAAGGTGTCCCCTTCAGTGAGGCAATGCCTGAGTCTGCTGGACTGTGCTGTGTCCCTCAGGCGGTCCCCTTGGCTCACCTTGGCACCCAGAATTCACTGTGGTGTGGATGACTCTCCAGCTGGTGGGAGGGAGTGTTGTGGGGCTGGCCACCCGCAGGGTGTTAGGAAGAAGGGCACATTCAGAACATCCAGACCTTGAGGGGTCAGGCGGGGTCTGAGGCCAGGAGCTGCGAGCCGTGTGCACCTGTCCAGAGTCTGAATCCACACGCAAGGTCCTGATGCAGGGGCCCAGGTACCAGGCGTGGGCCCCCTCCACCCCCAGAGGTCCACCTTCAGCCCTAGAACTTGCCGGCTGCATGTCTGTGGCATCTTGCCTTGAACCAGCCGCAGGGTCAGCTGTGACCAGCAGCCTTCTGCCCCTGCAGGTGCCGGGGGCACCCAGAGGCTGACCCGCGCTGTCGGAAAGTCACTGGCCATGGAGATGGTCCTCACTGGTGACCGGATCTCAGCCCAGGATGCCAAGCAAGCCGGTGAGAGCCAGGGTCGCCCCATGGAGCCCCTTGTGGGGAGTGGGGAGGGGAGGGCAGCGTCTAGGTGTTTCCTGGGTGGTCAGCACAGTGCTGTCGGATGTTCTGGGAACCCAGGCGACCTCTGCCTCTGTTTCATTTGATGTGCTGTATGTACAAAAGAGTAGCTGAAACATGTACAGGTTAAAGAAGAATATTAATCCATCTGCTTCCCAAAGCTCAGAGTACACAATGGGGGCTCCCCGAGACCCTCCACATGCACCCCTTCTCCCCACCCTCAGTGACCTGCATCTGCGTGAGCCCCATGACCACGGCAGACGGTGGGGAACCCTTCCCGTGTTGCTGCAGCCCCTGTTCACACCCTGAAAGGCCTCTGCTGTCGAAGCGTCGTTGACATTCAAAGTGCTCTTTCCAGATGTTCACCTTTTTGTGTTTCAGGGCTTGTAAGCAAAATTTTTCCTGTTGACACATTGGTCGAAGAAGCCATCCAGTGCGCAGAAAAAATTGCCAGCAATTCTAAACTTGTAACGGCAATGGCTAAAGAGTCTGTGAATGCAGGTGGGGCGCTGCCGGGAAGGGAGAGTGGAGGGGCTGCTGGGGGTGCTTCAATCACCATAGAAAAGTTCTGTATTCCCGCAACCAGCATCTCAGTTCATAACTTCAGGGTTTTCTTTTTAGCTTTTGAAATGACGTTGACAGAGGGATGTAAGCTGGAGAAGAAACTCTTCTATTCAACTTTTGCTACTGTGAGTAAACAGCATTCAGTAAGGAATGACACATGGCTGTAGATGTTGTATTGTCCATCCCATTCCTCTTGGTCAGAGCTGTCCACTTCCCCTGTGTCTGCTCAGCTGTGTTCTCTCAGTGAGCATTCATTTTCCAGTAAGTCCAGTATGTGGGAGTTCAAAATGACGGCAACAGGGTGATTCCTGTTTCGAAAGGTCTCATGATTGCACCGTAAATGCAGTCTGCAGACTTTTCCTGTATTGTCCCAGTTACTTAGGCTGGGGTTCAAATGTATTCTGATACTGATCTGAAGCCTTGGAGCAATATTTGGTAGGACTTCTGCCAGTAACTTAACAGAAGTTATTCATCTCATAGTCATTGAAATTCATTTCTTTTATCGTCAGAGAGTCGTACCTAGGTGTTTTATAACAGAAGGAAAAAGTGGTTTGGCGTGTGTGTGTGCACATGTGTGCATGTGCTCACAGGAAAGGACACACAGGTCTGAGTTCCTGCCTGCCTGTCCCCTGGTCATTCAGGGCCCTACGGAACTCAGGTGATGGCTTGGTGGGTGACCCACCTCCGTGTGTCTGAGGTTTTCTGTAGCTGAGAATTTATTCTTCACACAAGGTCGTGGTTCCTGAGTGACCTTCACCTGGAGGACAAAAATACCCACTCCAGGCCAGCCCTGCTCGCTCGGGGGAATCCGGACCAGTCCCAGGTCCCCAGGTGTCCCCACAGCAGAACCCCCTCCGGCCCCCCAGGGACGTGGACAGCCGGGGGCAGGGGGAGCCCGGAGACAAATGCAGTGAGCTGGCAGGAGACGGAATGTCTGAATGTCCTCTGCTTTTCCTTTCTCACCAGGAAGACCAGAAAGAAGGCATGGCCGCTTTTGTGGAGAAGAGAAAGGCCAACTTCAAAGGCCAGTGAGAGCTGTTGCCTTTGCACCAAGCCGCTGCTTGAAGGAAAAATGCGGTCAGCCAGTTCTAGGAGCAAATAAACCCTTCTCTTTTAAAGGCCCCGGAAGTGACGCGGGGTTTCTGGGGTCGGGGCCTGGCTGGGGGGGCGGGAGAGCTCGGCCACGCTGCTGCTTACAGAAGTTCCACCCTGGAGCCTTCGCTGCGTTTCAGTTTCTCCCTGATTTCAGGAACTGAGAGGTTTCGGTGCCAAACTGTCACTCTGTCCAGCACATCGGACTCAGACGGAAGCGCACCCCCGTTGCCTGCTGTGTGGCTAGAGCCGGTGACTGCCTGCTTCGCTGCTGGGTGCTCGGAGGACATGTTCCATTGTCTAAATGACAGACTTGGAATCACACTGTGCCTCTCTCAGTCATCCCGAGAGTTGAATGTTCTGTCTACATTTTTAAACGTTGTTTTGCCATTATTAAGTGACAACATTCAAACAACAGAAAGTTAAAGTAAGTAAGTCCTTAAAGTAAGTCACCCTGTCACTCTCCCAGGTGTGTAGCTTTGTGAGGATTTCTGTCCCCGCACGCACACTGCTAAGTACAGAATCTGCATTCCACACCCTTCTCTGAAGTGCACTGTTACCTTTCTCCGTCTGTCATACCAGGGCACCCTCTTCTCGTTTGAGTAGCACTCTATTGTAGTAGAATACACGTAACGTAGAATTTACCGTTTTGAGCATTTTAGATGTGTAGGTCAGTGGTATTAAGTCTTCTCACAGAGTTCTGCAACTGCGTCGTCCCCGGCAGAAGCTCTGTCCCCATTCAACTGTAACTCCCGTTTCTCCCTCCCCAGCCCTGGAGTCCTCTGTGCTACTTTTCCTGTCCCTGTGAATTTAGTATGACATGTTCAAGGTTATATCCCACCATAGTTCCTTCTCTTTGTTGAATAATGTTTCCACCCGCACTCTTTTCAGCAGTCAGGAAGTATTTCATGGTCTTGGTATGTTGTAACTTAGTATTCCCTTGGCATTGCGGGACTGCCATCTAGTTGCAGGTTGTCAGACTGATGGATAACACTGCTTCTGTGCATGTCTGTGATGCTGAGAGGTCAGCCTGCGTGAGCTGGGACCCAGCCAGTGCCCCGTCCACAGGTCTGAGGGCCTCTTAGTGCTGGGCTGGCCAAGTCTCCAAGGTTGACCTAAGGACTGCTTGCTTCTGGGTCCCTGGGGTGTTTGCGTAAAGTGCACATTCTGGGCCTGGGTCAAAACCTCATGGGACCCTGCTGTCCACAGTCTTGGCGGCATCCAGTGGTGTAGGAGGTGCCCAAGCAGAAGTGTGGTCAGCGGCTGTCACACTTAGTGCCACCTGCTGTGGGAGATAGGCCTCCCGCACCAAGGTCCTCTGATGGCCTCAGACTCCGAGAGGGCAGCCAGGCCATTGAGTGAAACATGGCTGAGGTTGTTTCTGCATGTGTGGGTTCTGGTCGTGACCTTGGGCTGGACTGGAGCCGGAAGTATGTACTCACCCCACCCAGGACCTGAGCTGAACACCCAGGAGAAACACACGTGCCTTTGCCAAAGAATTGAAATGACCTTGCTCAAAACTTTGGCTGTGAATACCTTAGATCACAAGCCCTTGTGTGTTGGTTACATTGACAGGGAAGGAGCACAACCAAAACACGTTTGAGGAGTTTTGTTTTTTGTTGTTTTTTTTAAAGATTTTATTGGGGAAGGGGAACAGGACTTTATTGGGGAACAGTGCGTATTTCCAGGACTTTTTTCCAAGTCAAGTTGTTGTGCTTTCAATCTTAGTTGTGGAGGGTGCCATTCAGCTTCAAGTTGTTGTCCTTTCAGTCTTAGTTTTGGAGGGCGCAGCTCAGCTCCAGGTCCAGTTGCCGTTGTAGTTGCAGGGGGCGCAGCCCACCATCCCTTGCGGGTGTCAAACGGGCAACCTTGTGGTTGAGAGGACGCGCTCCAACCAATGGAGCCATCCAGGAGCTCAGCAGCAGCTCAGCTCAAAGTGCCTGTTCAATCTTAGTTGCACCATCCCTTGTGGGACTCAAGGAGTTGAACCCGCAACCTTGTGGTTGAGAGCCCACTGGCCCATGTGGGAATCGAACTAGCAGCCTTCGGAGTTAGGAGCACGGAGCTCTAACCACCTGAGCCACCGGGCCGGCCCAGCACATTTGATGAGTTTGATGTGCTGTGTGTACCGGCTCACTGCCCCCCCTTGCAGGGACTAGCTCTGCAGTCTCCAGCCGGCCCGGTCTGCTCTGTGTCAAGTTCAGAGCAGGATTCAGAAGGGAGGAGTTAGAGGAGGTGACGACGGTGTTGGCTAAGCCGTCAGCTGCCCCCCCCCCCCCCCGTGTGACAATGCAGGCATGGGTGACAGTTTTCAGATAAGCCTGTGGATCTGTACTGTTTGACACGTGCTTATTATAGGCATAGATACAAGGGGACCATTTCAGGCCTGACTGCTCAGATCCAGCCCACCTTGTGGGGTAGGGGCCTGGAAGGCCGGGCATTCTGCCATATGATGCATGTGGAAAATACAGAAGCTGAACGCATGACCGCATAGCCAGGGTCTGCTAGATTCAAACAGACCAGGAGAGCACCCAGGGAGCAAGCCTTACGGCTGAGACAGCCATCTATCTTGGCTCAGCCGGAAGCCAAGAATGGCTTAGCACTGAACCTGGCACTATTGTCTGTACCCTCAGGGTCACGGTGTTCCAGAACTACAGAAACAGCAGCCCACCCCCTGGGCCTCGTGGAAAGGGACCTTCTCTCAGGCTGTATGCTGGCCCCAGGGTTTGGGAGAGTTGGGGACTTCTAGCTGTCGGGAGACTAGTGTGTGACCACGCGCTTTGCTGGGACTGCCAGCTGGAGTTACTGACAAACCGCAAGTCGTGCTGGCCCGGGACCACAGACCCCAGAGCGAGCTGCCACTCCCTCTCGACCTCTCACCCAATATTGTTTTGGGGTTTTGATTTGTTTTTGAAGCTGAACCCTTCTCATCTATATAAAATCGGCTTTCCCCTCATATTTGTACTAAAGGTAAAGCTTTGGGGGTGTCAGCGGTGAATCTGGCACTTCTCAATTAGCAGCTGCTCAGGCACAGCTGCCAGCGAGTGGCCCAGTGCTGGTCCTGCTGACTGACCTGCAATTCTGCCCAGTGAGCTGGGCGCTGCTGGACGCCAGGCTGTAAAATGCAACACGCCTGTGTTGTCTTTATGTACAGAACATCCCCTGCAGGCATTTCATGTCACCACCAGGCCAAGGGCTATGGCCACACAGCTCAGTGTCCATTTGGGAATAAAGTGGACGATGGAGGGCTCCAAAGGACGATGGCCTGGCCTGCCTGGGCCATCTCCAGCCTGGCAGCCCTGCAAGGTGAGGCATGAGGAATCAGCGTGGAGGGCTAGGGCTGCCTATAGGCTTGGCGGAAAGGTTTCTTGGTGGGTTCTTAGGTGACAGTATGACCAGGCCAGCGCACTCACTGACACCTCTGCTGGTGGTCCGCCTCCAGCCTGCGGGGAGGGGGTTGGGAGGGAGCAGACACTGAGCTGGAGGCCAGGGGAACTGCTGCAGGGCACGGGAGCTACCTGCGTTAGTCAGCTATTGCTGTGTAACAGATGACCCCCAAACCTAGTGGCTTAACGCAGCCATCATCACTTACTCTTTCTCAGTCTGTGTGGGTCAGGAATCCAGACAGGCCACGGTGGGTCTCAGCTGGAAGCGCCTGACTGGTCAGTCACTGGTCTAGTGGTTGGCGCAGTGTCAGCTGGGCCTAGCTGGGTCTGTGGGCTGAAATGCCCACGGCAGGCTCCATATGCCCTGGGCTTCCTGCCAGTACTGCCTGGCTTCCCAGAGTCATGTCGTGTCCTGAGGAGAATCAGGGAGCCATACGTCTTTCATGACCTAACCTCACCCTGGAAGCCAGCAGCACCATTTCCAGCATGTTCTGTTGCTGGTGGCAGTGACAAAGGTCTACCTAGTTCATGGGAAGGGATAGACCCCACCTCTCAGCCAAGGTGTGTCCACGGAACTGTGGGGTTGCAGATGGAATGGGGCCGCCATTTTTGGACAAGGCAATTGGCTACACACCCCAACCAGGATCAGGGCTGAGAACCTCCATCCTGACACAACCCTAAATGCAGTGGGGGCATCACCTCCAGGTGGGCAGTGCCTGGGAGGTGGTGGCACCCTGAAGGGGGAAAACTGGATGGTGGTCTCAGCTCTGAAAGGTTTAACAGGGAGCCCAGAATCCAGGCATCTCAAGGGGCTATCAGTCAAGGGGGCGGGGACTTCCTCTATGTCAGGGAAGAAACTGGTGTATTTCCCACACCCACACCCCAGTCCTGCAGATGCAGGCACCTGAGGCCTCTGGGTCAGAGGTCAGGGCACTGCTCTCCTGGGCAGGGCACTGTACCTCAGCCAGGAGCCCGAGAGGACTCAGCAGCCTGACGCCTGGGAGAGCCCCGCCGGAGTGGGTGGTGGCTCCCAGCACACAGCCCGGATGTCGCGCCAACCTGCCCTCTGGGTCCTTGGAGTAAGTCCGCGTTGTCGGGCCACCTGTCCCTATCCACCCCACCACACCAGGCACCCGGCGGGCTGGGGAAGGGAGGCAGCCATGGAGGGGCTGTGGTGAGGGGCGCTGAGGAGTCCTGACCACAAATAGGCGTTCGGGTCTTGAACCTGGAGAGGGACGCGAGGCCCGGAAAGACGCTTGCAGGACTAGGCTGGGTGTCGCGCAGCCCCCACCCCCCAATTTTGCGCGGTGGTTAGTCCTGGGTGCACGTCTCCGGGACCCTCCCCACCCGCGTCCCTCTCCTTCCTTTCCCGCGGCCCCACCTTCCCTTCTAAGCCCCAAATCACCCCCGCCTGTCCCTCAAATCCCGCGAGCATGGTGTCCCGGCGCTGCTGTCCCCGAAGCTGCTCTATGCCCTGGCGCAGATGGGGCACCTAGATGAGATCGGTGAGCCGGTGAAGGACAGAGCCTCAGGGACCCCCACCTCCTGGGCAGAAGTCTGGCGAGACATGCCCACGCCAACCCTCCCAACCCCCACCCCCGCTCCGCAGCTGGCCCCACAGGGATCCTGGCTCAGGTAGTGTCCCCAGCCTGGAGGTGACTCCCCATGCCCGGGAAGAGCCAGGTCTTGAGGTGGTGGCATTGTTTTGGCCGCCCCATCCCGCCTCGGAATAGGACTCCTGCCACCGCATTCTTTAGGAAACTGAAGCCTGGGCGGGCGACCCAGGCACCTGCCCAGGCCTTGGTCAGCCCCAGTAGTCACGCTCTTGGCCAGGGCCGGGCTATGTCCGGGCAGGTCAGGCCCCCCTCCCCAGATCGAGTGTCGGGGACTCCTGACAGTCAAGGTCCTCCCTCTGGCCTCAGGCCTTGTGAGCAGCTCAAACTCCAGACCCCTTCCCAGACGGTCCCGGAGGCGTCTGGGGCTGGTCTCTAATGTTTTCCACGGATTCTCTTTTCCTGGAGCCGTGGGCCTTAGGCGGGCCTCAGGTGGAGGCGGTGGGTCCAAGTCCCACCCCCAGCCTGCTCACACCTGCACAATTTCTGATGACTCCTGCACTTGGTAATTCCCATTCCAGCCAGGCTGTGGATTACTCACCCCTCCCCCTCTCCCTGTTGTGAGGAGGTGGGGAGAGCAGTGGGTGTGGTGTAACACGTGGGTCCGTGACCCATGGTCTGCGTCCACCCATGAGGACCCTCTGGGGATGTCTAACCCAGCTGGCTGTTCAGTTCTTGCAGAACTGAACTTCCCTACCTGTTCAATTTGCAGGTGTGACTGGAGGAGATTCCGGCATGGGGGTTGGGGAGGGCTGGCAGTGGTCCTGGCTCTGGGCTCCTCAGGGGCTGCAGCTCTGCCCCCACACCTACCTTTCCCCAAGCACCCACCAGTGACCCAGGAAATCCCGGTGCCAGGATCCTCAAGATGCCCCCTGCAGCCCCCGGTTCCCAGAGGTGAGCCTGGGACTCCTGCTCCATTTCAGACACCACTTGGTGGCTTCTTGCCAATGGGGCAGCTGAGGCCCAGCACCAGATCAGGTCAGGCCAGGTGTTCAGCCTTTACTCTGCGGTAAAAATCCCAGTACTAGTGCACACCTAGCCTCACAGGCTCCAGGTGTGCACACACTGAAAAACCCTGTGATCCTCAGTGGTGGACGGGAAGTGAGGCTTGGAGGGCTGAGTTTGCAGTCCCGAGGGTAACTGGGCCGTGGGGTAGGACACCAGCATCTTGCTCTGTGCCTGGGCTGGCGCTGGGCCTTGGCCATGCCTGGCTGCCCCCAACTCCCCACCCCCCGCCTTGAGATGCTATGACTCAGGAACAGGACTCTTCCTGCAGAGCTGAGGCCTCTGGGGCTCAGAGTTGTGACATGAGTAAACCAGCCCCTCTGCACAGAGCGGGCCAGTGATCACAGGCCTGCCCAGGGAGCCGTGCCTTGGTTCATACCCCGAGCCAGGTGACCCCGGGTGCTCTCCTCCCCAACGGGGGGTGGGACAAAGTGGGCTGTGGAAAAGGCCAGACACTGGAAGATAGGCGTGTTTAAGTAAATCACAGTGCAGCCACCAAGTGACACACGGTGACACATCCACCCTGCTCATTAGTGGATAATGAGCAATTAGGACTCAGGTTGTACATGCAGAAAAGTCTAATCACGTAGAGATGCAGGAAAAGGACAGAAGGAAATGAACTGAGGTGGTATTAGGGTCTCCTTTACATAGTAAGATTACAGCCAGTCCTTTCTCTCCATAGGCTTCTGTGTTTCCAAGTTTGTACAATGAGCCTGCAGGGGCTTGGGAGCCAAGTGGGACAAGTTTAAAGGTGGCAACCTTGGGGGTCATCTTGGGGCCTTCTGGGGTCCTGGTGGGTAGGTGCTTGGGATCACCGACCACAACCTGCATGGTGCAGAGTGAAGGGGGTGGGCAAGGCTGGCCCAGTGCTGGCACAGTGACAGGTGCCTCGGCCAGGTGGAGGAGTCGCCAGTGTGACCTCAGTAAGTGTCACCAGGTGGGCAGCAGATGCCTGCCGCCCCTCATCTGTCCTGGGCCCAAGTCTGTCCTTTCTGGTAGGTTTAGTGAGGCCCAGTGTGAAAGGTGTGGCCAGGCCGTGCCACCAGGTGGCGCTGTCGGCGGCCAGGTAGGAGAGGGCCGGAGTCTGAGGTCAGCACCGTGTCCCCAAGGCCCGGGCATCCCACAGCTGCTGGAGGCCGTGCTGAAGCTGCTGCCACTGGACACCTATGGGAGAACCTGGTGAGGGCCACGTTGCCACACTGCCCCTTGCTCTTCTGGGCCTCCATTTCCCTTTTCAAGACCTCAGAGGGTCCACCTGCTTTGGGGAAGAGGACATGTGTCCCCAAAAGGTGGTGAACCTGATCAGAGGAGCCCTAAACTGTCACCCAACAAAGGGGGCCTGGAGGTGCCCAGAGCTGCTGGGTGGGTGGGCTGCAGAGCTGACCCCTTAGTCCCCAAGTTGCTGTCATGGAGCTGGTGCCCAGCAACAGGGAGAGGGAGCTCCAGACCCCGGTGTCTTCAAGGCTGGCTGCTCGGTGAGCCTATAGCCCCACCGAAATGGGGTTGGGACCTCTGCACCTGCTTGGAGGCCTGGGATGAGGAAAGATGGGCCCCAAACTCCACTGCACAGTTGTGTGAGTGCATACTCACCCGCAGTGGAAGAATGACCTTGGGGTGTGGCCACCCTGGCCCCGTCTCCCACCTCCTCCCAGGATCCTGACCTTTCTGCCTGGGGGCCCTCACCCACCCCAGCCTGTCCAAGTGGAGCCAGGGAGAAACAGGGTACCCCAGGCCCTCATCTTGTGGTCAGAGGCCTGGCCCGATTCTGTGTCACCCCCCCATCCCACCTCACTGTCACCCTGCAAGGAAATGAGCCTGTCCTGGGACCACTCACACTAGCAGGTCTTGGGCAGGACTCACCTGAGGACAGGATACCTGGGCCTCCCACCTTGGACAGCAGCTCCCCTACCCTACCCCCTGGAGCAGCTCAGAGAGACAGACACAGGAGCCTCAGGCAGACAGCCACCAAGCACAGCAGGCACTTCACCACTGCAGCCCCTCAGGTCCCTGCCCGGCATCCTTGCAGGCAGGAGGCCGAGCGTCCTTGAGACCCCAGCTGGGAGAACCAGAGAAATGAAGCTCAGAGAAGCCACACTTCCTGATAACCCTGCCACTTTCTGGGCCCCTCAAGGTTTCTGGGCAGGGTCCCTCGAGGGCCTCCTGAGGAAGATAGAGTTTGAATTTTATGAGTGGGCCAGGAAGCTTTTGCTGTTGTAGCAATGGGGTGAGTCCTGGCTGGGCCCACTGGGTCCTGATGGTCCTACCAGGTCTGGGCTTATTGTGGGGCCCTCCCCCTCCCCACTCCCGAGCTCCCCTCCACTCAGCCCCTGCCCCACTGAGACTTGATGTCCCACAGGGAATGGGAGAGCTGAGGGATTTGCCTGAGGGCTAGTCCCTGGACCTGCCCAGCAGTGGAACGAAGGTGGACGGGGTGGTGGTTCTGCTCGGGGCTCAGTTCAGCTCCTTATGCCAGGAGACGGCCCTCTATAGAAACTTCACCTTCAGGAAGGGGGTGGTGGCCTCCAAAGCCCAGTTCTAGGTGAAGAATCAGGACCCTGAGCCCCACAATGCCAACAGGCCCTGCCCCGTGTCCCGCAGCACACAGGGCTGGCGGGCTGGAGAGACCTGGAGGGGGCCTACTGACTGGGGCTGGCAACCCCCATCTGTGAAAATGGTGAAGAGTGGTGACTTGTCAACAGTCAGAGGCTTTACACAATAGCTCTATTCTCACAAAGGCTTGTGCCCCAAGGAGGCTGCTGGCTCCCCAGAGGGCAGCCCCCACCCGCCCTGGGTGAGTCCTCAGGTGGGAAGTGAGGCGTCCACCTCCTAGTAGGTTTGGGCCCCTGACTCAGCAAGTGCCTGGGTCTGGGACAGGAGCTCACACAGGTAGGGACCCTCTCGTGGGGAGACCCCACAGAAGGCCTGGGCTGGGGGGGGCTGTGGTGACCCAGCAAATTGCAGGAGGCCTAGAGGAGAGTGCAGCAGCTGCCTAGGAGGTCCTGAGTGGGGCGGGGGCTTCTGCACTAGCCCCTCCCCCCTGCGGACACTGAGGTGGCCCTGGAAGAGGGGTCCAGGGCCCTTCCTTCAGCACCAAAGGCAGGAGGATAGCGGCCAGGGCCTGGTCTGGAGAATCTGGGAGGTGACAGGTGAGATGTCATGAGCGCCTTATCTATGCCAGGCACTGTGGTGACTAAGAATGACAGGCTTGCCCAAGGAAAACTGACAGCCCAGGTGCTTTAGACACTGAAACTGGAGAAGGAGGCCCTCCTTTGGGTGGGTGGGTGGGTGGGTGGGTGCCAAACCCAGCGGTGCCTCAACCCGGTTGCCCAAACAAGGCACGAGGGACAGTCCCAGTGTGACGGAGGTCCTGCCTGAGAGCCTGGCTATCCTCAGGCCGAGGTGCCGCCGGGTTCCGCCGGCCCGGGTGTCCGCCGCCTGCAGTGAGGTGGTGTGAGCGTCGCGGGGAGAGAGTGGGGGTGAGGCTGTGGGACCCCGGCGCAGCGAGTGGGAGGGCGTGCTGGCAGGTGACAGGCCCGGGCTCCCCTCCCCCATCCTGAGTCTCCCCGGCAACAGCAGCCTCGGTCTGGGGCTCAGCCCCTCCCCCGCCCCGCCCCGGCTGCGGCTGCGAAGCGTCTGGAACCGCGTCCTTCCTCCGCATCCTAGTCGGGAGACCGCATCCTGACACAGCTGCCTCTTGGAGCCGCGCGTGAGCCGTCTCCACATTTCTCCTTGTGGAGTGGGTGAGGGGAGCCGAGTGTGTGCAGGGGTGCGGGTGCGAGTGTAGGGGTGGGAGAGCGTTCGGGAGAGGGGCACTGCGGCTGACCCGATGGCGGCCAGGCCGAACCCTGCCTTGGAGCCTGGGTATTGTCCCCAGGCCTCCGGGACGATTGGGGGCCTCCGCAGGGCGAGCCGCTGCCTGGACGCTCCAGACCGGCCGCGGAGTGCAGTCTTACCCAGGCCTGACGTGCGGCCCCGATGCCCCGTCCTCAGCAGAGCGGGGCAGCTCGGGTGGGGTAGGCTGCTGGACATCAGCCCCCGCCGCGGTGACCAGCCCCCTCCCATGAGCCAGCTCCACCTCTGCAGATCTGAGAGCCCTGCGAGCTGGGTGTCCCGAGATGGGGCGGGGGAGCCAGTTCTAGGACCCCAACTGTGTGTGGGGGGGTAGGGTGATGGGAGAAGGGGCGTCAGACGCACCGGAGCACAGAGACACGATGCCGGCAACTGGGGTGGGGTGGGGGCGGCTGCGTGGCAGGCTGGAGGCGGCCAGGAGGCAGGGAGAGGAGCATTTTCCCAGAACCACCTGCCGCGCGCAGCCTCTGGATGCCCGGCCACAGGTGGCTGGTACGTGGGAAGCCAAGCTGGGTGCAGCCCTGGGCCTCCCCTACTCGTTCCCCTCTCCTGGGCCTCTCAGGGCAGGGGTGCAGCCGGTCCACCTGCCCTTGAACCAGGAGCCAAACACACGCAGGACCTGCAGGGTGAGGGGCGGGAGGGCAACTAGGTGGGGGCTGCGGCGGGGGCGGGTGGAGGCTCTGCTGGATTTTAGCAAATCGCGCAGAACCCTGCGCTCTGCAGTCACACGCACGCACGCCGACGCGCGCTGGACGCTCGTGCCCGTTAGCGCTGGCGCGCACCTCTCCTCCTGACGCAGCACCCAGGGTGGGGGTGTGTGCGAAAGCGAGTGACATGACCTGCAGCGGAGCTTCGTGGGCTTTCAGCTAAGGTTCCGTGCCCCCCCCCCATCCATCCATCCATCCATCCACCCATCCACCCATCATCACAGCCTTGTCAGTCATCCTGCGCCCCCACCCCAGGCTTCGGAGAGGAGGTCTGCACCGCGGCTCCCCCCACCCGCTGAGCCACCGGAGCCCACAGCGGGTGGGGAGCAGGTGACCCGCTGAGGAAGACACTACTACAGCGCAGGGCGGTGGGAGGGGCCCAGTCGGAGTACTTGGAACGACCCTTTTCCCCACTCCACCGAGCTCTGTGTGTCGTGTGAATGAGCCCAGCGGGTCCCCATGACTCAGCGAAGAAAAGGCATGTTGGGCGGGGGTCCCCACAGGCAGCCCAGCCCCTCCCCCAGCATTCTGCCCCGGGCACTGGGCCTGGAACCAGATGTGGGGGGGTGCGTCCAAGGGCCCCAAATAACGCCTCTTCGTGAAGATGTGTCATCTTGGGCCTATCTCCGTTGCCGTGGAAACCCACGATGATGTAACAGGGACGTCACGCTGTGTCAGAGGAGTTGGAGCTGACGTTTGGCTCAAAGGGGACGGACCCCAGAGGCGGCGCTCCTTTAGGGAGGGGGCGTGGGGAGATGCCTGTCCTCCCCTTCCAGCGGGCACAGCCTTCCACCTGAGATTGACGGGTCTGCGGGGGTGGGGGCTGCGACCCCTCTTTCCCTCCGCGCACGGTTCTGTAAACCGCACGCCGGGTTTTTGAGCTTTCTCCTGGGTGGAGCACCCCTCCACCCCCCCACCTCTCCTCAGGCCTTGGGCATTTGCTGCCCCCACTTCCCGCCGCCCTTACTCCGCGGCCCCTTCTTGGCGCTTTGAGCTCTATTTTCTTCCTCGCACTGGGTCAGCTGACCTCTTTATATTTATATTCTAGTGGCTCCTTGACCACCCCCGGCTCACGGAGCACAGACTCGTCTGCACGGCTGGGCCAGGTGCCGAGGTGCCCCCGCGTCCTCCCGAGGCTGTGCTCGGCCAGGCCCCGCTCCCAGCCTGGGGCGGGGGCAGTGGTGGCGCTTTGCAGGTCTATAAGGGCTGGGGGCCAGGCGCCCACATCCAAGGACGGCCCTAGAAGGACCCGGGCCCCCGGCGTCCACGATAGGGGTGGCCCTCTCTCCGCCCAGCCTGCTGCTTCCTGCCTGTGCTGCAGTGGCTGTCCCTGGCCCCCCCACCCCCCACACACAAACACCCACACACACACCCTGCACAGCCCTGGCCTCTCTGCCCAGTGCCTCTCACACTCTAACAGTACTAGATCCGCCTCTCTGCTGCCTGGTTGGGAGCTCCTGGGTTCCCACCCGGCCTGCCCACACCTGGAACCCCCTGGGACCTGAGAGAGCCATCACCTGAGGGTCCTGTGGGCAAAGCCCCTGGTGGGGCTGGGACAGGGAGAAGCGTCTGAGGTGAAGTCAGCCTAGGACAACAGCTTGGGGGTTTAGAGGCATAGCAGTCTGCAGAGGGGTGCAGGCGGTGGCAGGGAGAGGCCATGTTCAGATGCCAGGGCAGGAAGCACAGCTCCTGGGGCCTGCCCTTCCCCCTCCCACCCCCAGCCGTCCTCACAGATGCCAAGTGACTGACGCCTCTGTTCAGCCCAACGTGAACATCCAGCTCCAGTGCTGGGTGAAGGCATGGGCTGGCCGTGTCTTTGCCACCAGCCTGCTGTCCTTTCGTTGTTGCTTTCACTTGGTTTTAACCTTTCTTTGTTGTGAAATATAATGAACATTCAGAAGAGGACATAAACATGCAGACTCATGATTTGTCAGATGTGGACCCCAGGCTGAAGACTAGAAACCCTGCCCCAAAGCCACCCCTCCCCCAAGGCCACAAGCCACAACCACGTGCCACCTGGCCTCTGCAGACACAGGAGCAGCTTGGCCTGGACTGCCCAAGCACGTGCCCCTAACACATGATTGGTTGCTACAGGCCCGGGTTGGCGTTTGCATGTTCTTAACCGACCTCTGTGCCTGGCTTCTTTTGACCAAGGCTGTTCTTGTGTGTGGCCATGAGCGCCCATGCCATCGCTCCGATGGACCCCGCCATCAGAATGCCTCGGTTTATTTCCGTTTATGAGCTATGGCAGTGTCGGTTCTGTGGGATGTGCTGCATGCACGTCATGCACGCCTGCCCTTCTGGGTGTGCACCAGGACTGAGGGTCGGCCCCAGGTTCAGCCTCGCTGGCTAATGGTGGCCCCTGCCTGTGCCCTCCTGGGGCTGGGGGGCTTTACCGTGTGTCCTCATGCTGCTTCCACCGTGTCTTCCTCCAGGACCAGTGAGGGTGGGCACCTCTTCTGTGTTCAGGGTCGTTTTAAGTCCTCTTTTGCTTTTTAATGATGGTTGCCGTTTTCTTTACTGAATTGAAATGTTCTTCATTTATTTTATTTTTATTTTATTAATTGATTTTATTTTAAGGAGGGCGCAGCTCACAGTGGCACATGCAGGGATCGAACTGGCCACCTTGGTGCCTTCAGCACCACGCTCCAACCAACTGAGCTAACCGGCCACCCATGTTCTTCACATGTTTTACGTATCTGCTCTGCGTTGGCTTCCTTGGGATATAACACACTAACAAAGGGGGGGGGGTCGGAAGGGGCTTCAAACAGCAGGTGTTTACTCTCTCACAGCCCTGGAGGCAAGATGTCAGAAATGCAGGTGTCGCAGGGCCGCCCTCCCTTTGAGGCTCCAGGGAGGCTCCTTCCTGGCTCTTCCGGCTTCTGGGGGCTGCATTACTTCCTGGCATCACTTCATGGCCTCCCTGTGTGTGTCTGCGTCCAAATTTCCCCCTTTTTGTAAGGATACCAGTCATTGGATCAGGGCCACCCCAATCCAGTTTGGCATCATCTTAACTTGATGACATCTGCAAAGACCAACTCAGGCCACATCCACAGGTGCCAGGCGTCAGGACGTGGGCAGACCAGTTGAGCCCACAGCAAGCCCTCTGTCGTTTTGGAGTTGCTAATGCCTTCTCTCAGACTCAGTTTCTCTGTCCACCCCTGGAAGGCTATGTTGTGATGAGCAGGAGTTCATAATTTCCATGTAGTCCTTTTATCAATATTTCCTTTTATGATCAGTGCTTGTTTATCATATCGAAGAATTCTTCCTGTCCCCGAGACCAGGAAGGTATTCTCCTATATCATCCTCAAGGTGCTTTTCCAGTCTTGGTCGATCTCCCCGGGGCAGGTTTCTGGGCGCCGTGTGAGGTGGGAACTGCGTCCGCTGC
Source organism: Rhinolophus hipposideros (assembly GCF_964194185.1). Lineage (NCBI taxonomy): Eukaryota > Metazoa > Chordata > Mammalia > Chiroptera > Rhinolophidae > Rhinolophus > Rhinolophus hipposideros. Next base: position 193,698 of record NC_138061.1, read on the forward strand.
CTTCCAGTGCGCAGGTGCTCATCGAAAGGCGACCGTCCCCCTTGCTCTGCAGCAGCAGCTCTGCCACAGATCCACGATCCGTGGGCGCAAGGTGTGTCTGGTACGTGGCTCTTTGTCTACCACACATGAATGCCACGTGGCTTAATTTCCACTGTGTGACAAGCTGGACACCAGCAGACGAATCCCCCTTGTTCTCCAGATGTCACGCGCGTGCTTGTTCCTGTGCCTTCCACATAAAATTACAGTGCTTGTCATGTTCACACAAAAAGATCCTGTTGGAATTTCGATTGGGATTTATTGATTCCACAGATACAATTTAAGCGGAATTGACTGTTTTTAACTTTAGGTCTAGTTTTCTTTAATGGCCCTTTCTTGCAGCAGTGTTTTAAAAAGTGAAATCAGAGTGTGCTTGCTCTTTTGTGTTGCAGGTATCCTACACCTGCTGAGAACAGATAAAGCAAGACACACCCAACCACCCTGCAAACCACCTATGATACTTCTTCTCAAGGGCCACTGCTGTTTTTTGGTTCTAAAGAATGCTGAGCTACTGAAATTGACATTTTAAAACATGGAACCTCCCAAAATCCATGACCATATCTTTCCCCACTTATTTAAGGAATCAGGCTTTATGTGGTCTAAGTCAGTAATGTTTTGACTGAGGTTTTCCATGGTTTTGTACATAGAGGTCGGTCTCATCTCTTATTAGACCATTTCTTGAGCATTTGATGTTTCCACTACTGCTTCAATTGAAACTTCCAAACCTTTCTAATTTTTTTGTCACTGATACATAGAAATGTAATTGATTCCTGAACACATTAACTCATCAACCTTGCTGAACTCACTTTTCAACCTTTAGAACTTTTCTCTAGATCTCTTTGGATTCTCTACACACAAAATATGTTTTATCTGTGAACAATGAGAGTGTTATCTAATCTCATCCAGGCCTGTATCTCTTCTTTCCTTTCCCAGCCCAAGACTTCTAGCACCACGATTTATAGCACCGATCAAAAAGGGCCTTTTTGTCTCCTTTCTGAGCTTTGAGGCAAAGCTTCTGAGGTTCACACTGAGTAAGGTTTGGTGCAGGGACTTCTGTGGATGACCTTTATCAGATTAAGGAAGTTACCTTCCGTGCTAGTAGATTTTTAAAATAATAAACAAATGTTGACTCTTATCAAATACCATTTCAGCTACTACTGAAATTGATGAGATGATTTCTCTTCTTCATTCGGTTCATATGGTGAAAGTGCTAATTGCTCTTCAGATATTAAATTAAATTTCATTTCCAGAATACACCCAAGCTCTCATGATGTGTTGTCTTTCTATGTCTTGCTGCATTGTCTGCTTGCATTTGATTTGGGGCCTTTGCACTGATGTTCGTGGGAGGGATTGCCTGCAGTGTCTTTTCCCATGTTGTCCTTGCCAGGTTTTGAGGCCAAGGTTATGTCGGCCGCACCAGCTATTCCTTTGTTCTTTTCTCTGAAGAGTTTTGTATGAAGTGTGCATGATTTCCTCCATAAGTGATTGGTCGAATTCAGTGGTGATTCTGTCTGGGCCTGGAAGTCTTTGTTGGAAGGCTGTAAAAACGGATTCATATTCCTAGTGCACATAGGACCTTTCTTTCTTCTTTTGACTGACTGAGCACATTTCGTTTTTCTACTTTTTCAGTTTCGAAGTCATATTTGCCATATTCCTTTTCTCTTAGTTGGTGGCCTAGTGGTGAAATCGTCATGACCTCCCCAGTGTTAGGGGAATCCTCGCCCTCCTCCAGGACACGCAGGCGTCTTTCTGCCTCGCGGCTCTTGTCTGGATTCCCTCTCCACAGACGGCCCTGTGTACACCACTGCTACTCTACTCCCTGCCGTTAGCCATTTGGGTTTACTCGCTGACGTCTGTAGCTCTAGTTACTTCCTGCATCTCTAGGAGGGTGCCAAATAAAACACAGGACACGCAGTAAATTTGAATTTCAGGTAGACAACAAATAGCTTTTTAGAATCAGTATCTCCTGTATTGCAAATTACGTGGGATGTACTTATACTTTTAAAAAGAGAGAGCAAGAAGCATTCTTTTTATCTGAAATTCAGATTTAACCGGGCGTCCTGTATTTTTATTTGCTAAGTCTGGCTACCTTGCTCTCCAGGCTTCCATCTGGGACTGTTTCCTCTTGGCTGGAATAGCTGCCCTTAGAGTGTTCTCTAGCAGGTCGGCCGGTGGAAGACGGTCGCTATTATGTCTGGGCAGTCACTGGTCGGAGGCGCCATTCCCTGCATGTCTGTGGGGCCCAGAGAGGGCACAGGGGCTAGGAAGGGACTAGAAGATCATGGCTGGACTCGTCCAGTTTGTCCTGAGGAGTTTGGCCTGGCTGCCCACGGCCCATCCCAGCTCTGCTGTGAGGAGCAATGGGGCCAGCCCTCTCTGGACTCTCTGTCCAGAGCTAGCTGGCGTGGACATCTGCTACATAGGTGGCCAGTGGGCAGTGACCCTGTATCTGCCTCTGGATAGGACAAGGACCACCATCCACCATGGTGAAGCTGGGCTGCAGCTTCTCTGGGAAGCTGGGCAAAGACCCTGGGGACCAGGATGGGACTATCACTGACAGCGTCCCTCTGATCAGCCCCCTGGATGTCAGCCAGCTACAGCCACCATTCCCTGACCAGGTGAGAGGCTTGGGCCAGGTGAGCCTGCCCTGAGAACAAAAGGGTATGGGGTGAGGTTTATTTAGATGTGGCCTCCTGGCAAGTGGGGACCTGCCCTCCGGCACCCTCCATGGTCTGGCCAGACCTCATGGCTGCCATGAACCCAGCAGACTTGCAGCACCCACCTTCCCTTGACCTTGGCTTGTAGCCACTGGAGCCCAGGCACTAGACAGTCCTGGCAGATGGTCAGCACCCACACCACTGCTGGGTCCCCTCCCCTTGTAGCCCTCCCAGCTTAGAATCCTCTTGGGTCATCTCTTTGAACAGGTGGTCATCAAGACGCAGACGGAATACGAGCTGTCCTCCATGGACCAGCCGAAGAAGTTCTCAGACCTGGAGGCCCAGAAGCTGGCCTGTGGCCACCCAGAAGAAGGGCGCAGGGTAACCACTCTTCCCCGTTCCATGCTGCTGGGAGCCAATCCCCTGGGGAGTCAGAGGGCTCAGGAAAGCTGGACTGGGAAGGCCACCGTTCAGAGGCAGGGAGGGACTACGAGCGGGTGGGTGCCTGGGGCTGGGTGGTGGCTGAGGGGCTTGGGGCTGTGAGCACCAGGTTGACCCCTGGCTGGTTGAGCCTGCAGCCTCCCTGCTGTACACCGGGGTGGGGTGGCAGCCACAGTGGGCGGCGCCTACCTGGGCTGTGAGCCTGTGTTCCCAGCAGGTCACTTGGATCTCCGTTAATGACTCGTGGGTTTTCTGTGTACTGTGAAAAGTCACTTTTCCTGCCCTATACTCTGGCAAATATTTTCTTCCATCCTTTTTTTTAGCTCTTAACTTTACTAATGATGGCTTTCCTCACATTTGGGTACTATTTATAAAGCCTTTCATTTTCAGTAGTAAAATCTGCCCGTTTCTGAGCTGGAGGCGCTCCCGCCTCATGCCCCCGCCCCCAGGCCAGCGGGGTTGGAGTGGCCCTGGGCCATGTGCACAGCCCCCACCCAAAGCCTCCCCCAGGATCCCAGGCTGGGTTCAATGTCCCCCCCACTGCGTTCCTCTCCTTTCCACCCACCCCACAGCTGCCCACAGCACGCATGATCGCTTTCGCGATGGCGCTCATGGGCTGCGTCCTGATCATGTACAAGGCCATCTGGTACGACCAGTTCACCTGCCCTGACGGCTTCCTGCTGCGGGTAAGGCTGGGCTCCGGGCTGGAGTGCTAGGAAGGGGCCAAGGGGGTCTCAGGCCGGGGTGTCTTCCCCCCAAGGGAGACCAGGGCGTGTCCCGCTCCTGCAGGGATGTAATCTCCAAAGCTCCTTGCATTCCGTTACCTTCTCAGAACATATTCGAATCCTTCTTGAAAGATTAAAAGAAAAGCTGTTTTAGTTTCCTATAATTTAAAAGTGAGTAAAGTGTGAGGTTAGCAGGTGCTGCGAACAAAGGAGAGCGCGCCCTCGGCCCTGTCCCTCCAGTGAGTCACTGACTTGTGCCAGGGTTTCTGTGTAATACGACGTTAACATTTTCTCTATAATTGGCAAATATCCTCTCTCCTTTTCTTAACTTTACTAATGCTTTTTATCATTTTACTGTATTTTCCTAAAGCCTCTAATTTTTCGGAAGTGAAATCTGCTCCTTTGACCCTAGCCCCAGCATTTCCCAGGTGGAAGCGTGCCCCCTGTGCGACCTCGCGGCATTGCCCAAGGGTTCTCCTTTGGCCTCTCACTCAAGGGGTGTACTCAGGAGGCCCCCCCTCACTCGGAGTGACCCCCCTCGTTCTGAGAGGGGTTGGCTCTCCATGGAGCCCCTAGTGCTGAGTTGGAGGCCTGCTTCCGGTAGCTTGAAGTTACGGCAGAAACAAATGGATTCAGGGACCTTGTGTACAGTTTTATTGAACTGCTCAAAAGCAGAAGGGACAGGAAGGCCCAGAGGTGACCGCCCTTCCCTGTATGGTACGCAAATGTGGCTCCAGCGTCGTGGGCAATGTCATTAAGCAGAGTTCACCCACCTTGCACACCTGCCTGAGCCCAGGGCCGGAAGTCCTGGCCCCGCCTCCTCCAGCCCGCCCCGCCCCCGTCCCGCCCAGCGCCCCGCCCCCGACCTCCTGGCCCCGCCCCGCCCCCGCCCCTGACCGGCCCCGCCCCTGACCGGCCCCTCCCGCAGCACAAGATGTGCACCCCGCTGACCCTGGAGATGTACTACACCGAGATGGACCCCGAGCGTCACCGCAGCATACTGGCCGCCATCGGGGCCTACCCGCTGAGCCGCAAGCATGGCACCGAGCCGCCCTCGGCCTGGGGGCAGAGCCACCGTGCTGTCAAGGAGGGGCCAAAGGCGCCCACCCAGGCGGGAGCGGCGGGGACCACCGAGTCCCCCGGGAAGCCCACCACGCGCGGAGAGATGGAGGCGGCGCAGGAGACGGGGAGCGCGCCGCCCTCGGCGCCGGCCCCGTCCCCGCAGTGACGGCCTCCTCGCCCGCAGCCCGGTAGGTGAGCCCTGCCAGCTGTTCTGAGCCAGGGACCCTCCGCCCTGTAGCCCACGGGGGCCGACTCCTCCCGCAGGAACCCTACCCAGGGGTGCTGTCCCCCCACGCCGCCGCAGTGACCGCGTCTGAGCACCTGGGTGGGAGCGGGGGGGGGGCGGGGGGGGTCAGGTAACAGGAGGCGGGAGAACTAGGTTCATTCTCGCTGTTCTTCCCACGCAGGTGGGCGGTTGGGGGCCGCGTGATCCCCCTGCCTTTGCCGCTCTCACCCCTCCGCCCCTGTCTTCGCAGCGCCTCCACCTGCGACCTAATACCGCCCTCACCCGACGATGTCCGCCCTGTGGTCGTACCCCTGCCCCCCAGGACCCCGCTGCCGCCCCCACCCCCGCCCCGGAGCCTCTAGTTCTGTTGCTTTTCTCTAAGTAAAGATTCACATCCACCTGGTCTCTCCTTTCTCCCGAGCATTCTCTGTCCCACTGCCTTTTTCCAACCCTCCAACCCCCATGTGGGTGCGCCCCCACATCGTGCCCCCACCGCCCAGAGGGACCCCTGAAGACGGGAGCAGTGGCAGCCGCGGAGGGGCAGTGAGCTGGACCCTGGGCAGCCGCGGTTAGCGCAGGCTGAAGAGGAGGCGGCATCCCAGTGGCCTGGGGGCCAGCGCCACCGGTGGACAGGGCCTGGGCGGTTCCTCGCTCAGCCAGCTGCAATGCAATGAGCTCACCTGCAGCCAGGGGAGCCTCCCGATCTTGGGGTCCATCCCTGACCACCGCCTGACCCCTCTATCAGCTGTGTACTCCATCCACCTGAACTGGGCCTGGTCTCCACCCCTCCCCCATCTGACAGGAGCTCCAAATCCCGGCTTCTGGACAGCGCCCACGTGCAGTTTCTGCACCCCCTCCCCCAGCCGTCCCCAGTCACTAGCCAGAAGGCATGAATGACTGAATGAAGAAAGGGGCAAAGGCGTGGATCTGAGGGGTCGTGCGGCCTGGGGTAGGGGAGTGAGACTCGTCCCTGGGGCCTGGGCGGGTCCCCGGAGCACCTTTATCTCCCATCACCCTAGAGCTGAGGGGAGATGGGAGGTCTGGGGACCCATGGACTCACCGAGCTGCCAAGGGTGTCCTCACCCAGTTGGGCAGCACCCACCCCACAGAAGTCGCACCCATGGCCCCCTCTGCGTCTGGCCCTGGGAGTCTCTAGGTCTGCCCCTTCTGGGTGGGCAGGACCAGTGCCCCCCAGCACCTCTCCTCCTCTGATGGCTTTGGTCCTGGGCCCAGACACCTCATTTGTCAGGAGCTCTCAGGCCTTGGGACTAAGGGCTGGGTTTGGGGGGACGGGTGATGGACTCTGGGAAGCTCATGCAGCCAAAGGAAACAGCTGGAGGCAGGGCAGGACAGGCTCCCCTGCGCTGTGTGGCCACACCACATGGGTCGGACAGCACAAGTGAGCACATCACACAGGTTGGAGTTCCTGGGGGAGCCCCCCTGGGCTCCACTGTGGAGCCCCATGACTTGGATGAGCCCAGAGCAGCCTTGGCAGTGTCTGAGGACCCATCCAAAGCCAGCGTCAGTGAGTTGGACCTGGAACTAGGCACTGGGGTGCCTAGTTACCAGGGTCCTGGTAGGGGGACACAGGGCTGGGTCCTCAAACCAAGCATGACGCTGACCATCCAGCCTCCAGATCTATGTGGCAAGCTGTGGGGTTTGGGCCACTTAGGAATAGTGGGCAGTGACCAGAAAGTGGGTGTGTGAGGGGAACTGTGGGCACACTGGAGGCGATGTGGGCAGTGGGAGCAAATTTGAGGAGGAGGGTGGCACTGGGAGGTCAGGGAAGGCTTGGCCTTGCATTCTGTGCCCTTTATCACTGGGCTCTTCCATCCATCCATCCATCCATCCATCCATCCATCCTTCATTATCAGTCATCTATCGTTTCTCTATTCATCTATCATTATCTGTCTGTCAATCCATTCACCTATCTAGCCTCTATCATCTCTCTAGCTACCATCTACCTAAAGATTTTTTAAACCAGTTGAGAGGAAGTTGCTTCTTTACACTTAGACATCTCAATGTAGATTTCCTAAAAGGAAGGACAGTTTATTATATCACCTGCATGCAATGATGGAAATCAGGAATTTAGCTTTGATACAATACCACTGTCTATACACTTTATTCATATTCATATTGCTAACTGTCTTAATAATGTCTTTTGTGGAAAAAAAATCTAGCTCAGGGTCCAACCCAGGACCCCATGTTGCATTGTCTTTTTACGCCCCTTTCTTCTGGGACAGCTCGGTGTGTCTGTGGTGACCTGGACTTGTGATGCGCTGTCCCGAACAGCTGGAGAAGATGTGTCTAGGAGCCCAGAAGGGAGGCTGTGTCCGTCCTGGTGTCATCAGGAGGCACGTGAGGTCTGGTGCCATCACTGGTCAGGCTAATGTGGGTCATTTGGCTGATAGCTCCCTATAGGGGTTTTCCCCTGGAAAGTTACCGTTTTTCTTTTGTAAATTAATACACGTTTTGTGGGATGGCACTTTGAGACCATGTGACCGTCTTGTTCCTCAGCAAACACGCAGTCCGAGTGCAGCGTCCATCAGTGATTCTGGTAGGAACCACTAGTACTGTTTTCAAGCAGCCAGTCGATGCTCATCACTCGTTAGCTGACATTCTGTTAATTGATCGATGAAAAGCTTTCCTTCTCCCCCTTCATTTATTTCATCATTTATTTATATTGGTGTGACCCATGGATTTCTGTTTTGTTCATGGGTTAAAATCTGTTACTATCATTTATTGTTATGTTCACATTGTTCCATATCTGGCTAGTGGGAGTCACCTTTCTGATATGTCACCACCACGTCCCCACCATTTTCTGAGTGCTCCCTTTCAGCACAAGGACGCTCCGAGGTCATCTTGTGCCACCGAGGTCGGGTGCTGGCTGTGCCTGTTCCTTCTAGGCACTCGCAGTGGACAGAGCTGGGGAGATACAATACGCAGTCACACACACACACAATCTGTGTCTCCCTCCTCGCTGAAGTACACATGTGCACATACAGGTGTGTGCATGTGTGTGCAGGTCCATATACATATATAGACACAGTCCCCAAACCTATAAAGTCTGTCCACACAGTATCTATACACATGTGCACATACAATACACATGAATCTCCAGTCCCAACCCCAGACCTCAGTGTTCATTCTAGGTCCCCTGTCCCATGTCGGTTGCGCCCTTTCCCCAGAGGGAGAAGCCTGGTTCCTATTATCCTCAGTCTGTTTAGTTGCTCAGTATAGAATCCACTGGAATTCGGTTCTGAGTTGGTAAATCGTAACCCCACAAAGCAGGCCTACAAACCAGAGTTAGTGTTGGTTTAGAGTTTTTTTTGTCTGTAATCTCAGGTGATATAGTCAAATGATCAAAAGCCATCTGTATTTGGGCTTTTTTTCATATCAGTGTGGTCTTGTCATTCCTTTGAAATATAGTGGAGTCACATTACTCCTTGCACTCCATTTGCGGGTTTTTCTTCCATTTTTGTTGATTTTATTATTTTTCAGTATGTAAACCATTAACATGGTTCCCAAAGGCTATATGAAACTATATGAAAAGTGTCAGGTAAGGCAGCCCTTCCCACCCCATGAGAGAAAGTTCAGCCTTCCTTGTATCATTCTGCAAAAATAAGCAGATGCGTGTGCATTTTCCTGTTTCTCCCGCTGCATTTTCCACTGAATGGTTTTCATTTTCCCCACATCGACGACCAATTCTCCAATTCCCCAACACCGCTGGGTGTCCTACAACCCCTCAGACCTGACACTGACTACCCAGGTAACACACGCCCCATGGCCCAGTCCCCCGAGACGGCCCTCAGTTCAGTCACCATTTGAGTGTCGAGTCCCCAGGCCACCTGAACTCCTGGACTTCAGATTTGGGGGGCCCCTCCCCCTTCAGATTCGATAACTCACTAGGATGACGCACAGAACTCAGGAAAGCACTGTACTTACTAGATCACCCGCTTATTTTCAAGGACATGATCCAGGAACGGCCGGACAGACCACATGCACAGGGCCAGTGGTGTGGGGGGCGGGGAGCCCGCCTCCATGCCCTCTCGGGGCACCACCCTTCCAGCACCTGGTGTGTCCACCAACCTGGAAGTTCTTCGAACCGCCTCACCCAAGAGTTTGTAAAACACAGTCCCAGCCCTTTCCCCATAGACCCCCCCCACACACACTCCTGCTTTTGATCTTCCTGGGGGCCAGCCCCCAGCCCCAAGCTACCAGCCCTGCCCTGAGTCATTGACTAGCAGAACTCAGCTGCATCCTAAGTCAGAGGACACCTCTGTCACCCGGGAAATGCTAGGGTTTTAGGAGCTCTTCACCAGGAACCAGTGGACAAAGGCAACCCTACTTCTTATGATAGCCATTCACGTACCTACTGTGCAGGAGACGAGTCTCCATCCATTTCCAGATGTTAGCAGACGTACCCTACTCAGCTGCGCTCCTACATATGGGCACTGCCTGACGGGGAACCAGGAACAGCGTCCAGCAGATGGGAGACGCCCACTCCAGTCGGCCGCCACAGCCCCTCAGCAATACAGAGAAGGAGGCAAGGCAGCTGGTGCAGCCATTCCCCGGGTACGGAGCGCAGGCTCCCTGCCAGGGGCCTGGGAAGTCGCTGCAGAAGAAAGGGGGGCCTTGGGCTCTAAGAGCAGGCAAGCCGCTGTGCAGCGCTCAGACCAGTTCATGGGGTGACTCCATGCCATGGCACCCAGAACCTCTTAGAAGTGCAGGTTCCTGTGGGACTAGGCATGTGGCCTTCTGGTGTGATGCTGACACGTGACCCAAGCTGTGACCCTCAGTGTGGCCCATAGAGTTGCAGCTTGAGGAAGCCTGGAACACGGGCGCTCATTCTTTCCCCAGGCGTTCTTATGATGAGTGACACATCTAGGGTCCCCTCTGCACACACACACGTGCAGCACATGCCCACACACACACATGCAAACACATATGTGCACATGTCATCTCGCTCTCTCCCTCCCCACACATGTATCCACACGCCCGTGATTCTTCCGCAGACAATGGCAGGGAGTGGGGTCAACAGAAGGTGGCAGCTGTCCTGTGGGGGTTGAAGGACACTCCTGGGACTGGCCAGAGGTTGACTGACGCATGCTTTGAATGGACCCTGCTCAGAACCAACCTCCAGAACCGGCCCGCTGCGTCCCCAGGCTGGGCTTCCCACCTTGGTCAGCGTGACGTTCCCGCCACTTTCCCAGCAGCCGGGCTGTCAGCGGGGGCCCGGCCCACACGAGATTCAGACTCGGAGGCAGAGCAGTCCCCAAACTCAGTCTCTTCATATGTGAAACCGGGACAGTGTGCAGAGGGCTAGGGGGTGGCGAGCCTCCCACGAACTGAGCTGACTCGCTCTGGCTCTGGCGCAGGGGCTCTCGAGGCACCCAGGCTCCGCGGGAAGCGCCTCCCGCAGCCCCTAGAGACCCTTGCTCCAGACTCTGTTCCCCAGCGCACAGTCTGTGGGGGCTACTCCTGGAGGTCTAGTATTCCCCAGGGCCAGACGCTGCCTGGCCCCAGTGCGGTGTGTGTGTGTGTGGGGGGGTGGGTCTGTGCAGAATTGGGGGACCAACCGGAAGCCCTGTGAGGAGCTGGAGAAGGGGCTAGCTGAAGCCGGGGCTCCAGGCTTGAGGGAGGAGGTCCCGGCCCACGTGGCCTCTTTGGCAGTCCTGTCCCGGGCCCAATCTGAAAGAGGCTTGGATTTTCCGGTGGGAGATCATCCGTGCCACAAAAGGGCTCATCTATACGTTTTCTCGTTACTGTATTGTGTGCACAAATGTGTTCTTTCGTGACTTTCAAATCTCAGCCTTTTGAAGTGACAGACCTTTGTCACATCCTTTTTGTCCATCCGCCTGTCTCTCAGCTACATGGCGCTGAGGGGCAGGAATGCCAACGGTGACTCTGCTGGCCAGAAGAGTGGCGGGGCCGTGTGTGCAATGCATACGTCTGCACACAGGTGGCCTCGGCCCCCAGGCCCCAACACTGTTCCCCCCTCCCTGTGCAGCAGCCAGGAGTCTGAATCCGGAAAGGCCAGCCGGTTGCCCAACTCTGCCAGGGGGTCCTGTGCTCTCTGGCACAGCCACACTCTGGGCACTGGGTGGGCTCTATGGGGTCCATGGGCGCCATTGGTGCTGTCTGTGAGCTTGACCTTGCCCTGAGTGCGTGTGCATGAGCCCTGCTGGGGTCCACGACCTATTGGGGATGGAGGACCCAGAGCAGTCCAGCTGGGCCCCAGAAGGCTGCAAGAGCCCCTCCAGCTCTTATGAGGTTTCTTCTCCGTGTGGGGCCCTAGACATCAGAGACAAGGTGCTGGGACCCCTTGAGGTGGGTCCTGGTGCCAAGCACTGCCCCAGAAAAAGTTCCACAGCTGCCAGCAAGCCCTGGGGCTCATAGGACGATCCCTCTGCTGGGCAGTGTCCATCGCCATCTCATGAAGCTCCCCGTCCTTCCATGTGCAGGGGAGCCAGGCCCCACCCCCACAGCAGAGTGCCATGGCAGGGCCTGTCTTTGGGGTCCCTCCAAGGCCCCTGCTCCTCCCTACGTGCTGGGCTCCTGTCTGGCGCCTTTGCTCACACTGTTGCCTTACCCAGAGTTCCCCCTGGAAGTGACCCATCCACCCTCTATGCCAGCTTCCGACAGGGCTCTTTGTTCAATTGACATTTGTTAAGTGGGGCACAGTGTGCCAGATGGTGAGCTGCAGTTCAACAACAGATCACAAGAGAAACTGAAATAGAGAAGTTTATTACTCATGGAACATGCCATGCAACAAGAGGCCACTCAGGGAGATCAAGGCTGGGGGCAGACGGAGAGAGACAGCACCTGAGCACAAGCCCTTGTCAGCGTCCGTGTGCGTGTGTACCTGTGTGTGTGCATGTGTGTGTGCAAGTGTGTCCATGCCCAGGAGGCAGAGGGTGAATCCCAAATCCCTACGGTTTGGTGTGTTCCCAATTTCTGTGTCCCAGTGTGAGGGGCAGGTGCCCGGAGGAGCTGCTCGCAGAGGGGGCCCAGGGAGCCAGTGTGTTCTGCCCTGGCCCCCTGGACACTGGCCGGCCACCCAGAGAGGGGCGGGGACTGTCCCCACCAGAGGGACAGGACAGTTCCTAAGGGAATCTCAGGGGTCCCGAAGTGAGCCCACTGCCTTCCTTGGTCTCCTTGCAGATAGTTTGACCAAAGCTCCGTCCCCAACTGTCAGGCCAGAGCAGGACACTAAGCCTGGTGGGCTGACAGCGGTCACCTCTGCCCTCAGAGCAGGCTGTGGAGTCCTCTGGGCCGTGCAGGGGCCTACAGGCCGCCCCGCTTGGCACAGCCAAGCAGAGTTGAGAGTCCTGTGTGCACCATCCAGGCCTCAGGTCCAGATGAGGGACCGCTGGACATCCAACAAAAGGTGCAGCCCCAGGGCCCTCCTGCCATTACACAGGGCTCACCCCGAACCCCCCAGTTCTCTTCAGCTGCAGAGAGACGAACTGGCAGAAGCACAGGCCCAGCTCCAGGTGGCCCTCAGTTCCTGGGGCCTCGCAGAGGGGGAAGTGTGAGTGCACGAGGCAGCAGGCGTAGGTGGACGAGAACTGCAGCAGGGCCTCCTGGAACGGGGCCTCGCCCTCCGGGGCCTGGAGGAAGGCCTGCCTGCAGTCCTCCAGCAGCACGGACACAAAGTGGAGCTTGTTCATGGCGTCGCAGCCCATCAGCACTGAGTGGCGTGCCAACAGCAGGTTGGCCTCCCCCACCTTGAGGACCAGCTCCCGCATCTTCCTCTTTGAAAACCTTCTGAACCAGCACAGGCTGTTAACTGCTAAGACCATGAAGAGGAGGCTGACACAAACACTGATGGTCACTACAGGGAAAATTGGACGTGGGACGTGGTCCTGCAATCCGAAAGCTGTCAAGAAATAACCCGACGTGCAGGAGAGAAGAATGAGGACGATGCCGAGCGTGACCCTGCAGCCCAGGTCCCGGAGGCAGGGCCGGGGGGACTGCACCCCGTTCAGGATGCCCACAGCTTGCTTGTACACCTCAGGGGCTTCCAACACCTCCTTCAAGGGGTCTGGGACGCCCAGCGTGCTGAAGGTGCCCACCCTCCACGAGGACAGGTTGTCCCTGTTGATGCAGTTCAGGGCGAGCAGGGTCTTGCCGCTATAGAGGGAAGGCACCAGGCGCGGGGCCCGGCAGGAAGCGCGCCATGCGCTGGTTGGGAGTGCACAGCGCCTGCACCGCCTTGCTGTAGAAGCGGCTGTCGGCGGCTTCCAGGCACCTCAGGTGGCTGAGGTGCAGTGGGACCTGGCAGGGCCCGAGCAGGGCAGGGATGACCGGCTTCCTCTCCAGGCAGTAACCGAAGAGCGACAGGCTGGCCTCCAGGAGGCACCGCCTGCTCTGCACAAAGTCCTCACTCAGCACCAGTGGCACCTTCTGGCTCTGATGGATGCAGTCTGCCATGTTCTCCAGGACGTTCCTGCCCGGGGTGAAGTCCCGCTGGTGCAGGCAGACCTTCAGCCCCGCACGGGCGGCTTCCAGGCGGCTGATGAGCCTGTGGGTCCAGGCGGCGTCCACACTGCTGTAGCTGACAAACAGGTGGAACTTCTCGCTCTGCCTCAGCGGGGGGATGGCCAGAGCCACGCCTTCCTCCACCGGGCAGGAATCCATGGCGCTGCCCCCACGCTGCTCTGCTTTCCCACGGAGAAAACCACCGCAGGCTGCAAGAGACCAGGACAGACTGACCATGCAGACGGAGAAGGCGAACCATCCATACAGGTGGAACCAGGCCCACAATCTGCAGCAACCAGGTGGGGAAGCTGCAAATGGCCCCTGTACTGTCCTAACAACTGGCGAGGGCCCAGGGCAGCCCAGGGACTGCCAGCTCCCTAGTTACTGTTTTCCCTTCCAGCTCAGGACCCACCAGAGAAAACCAGATGCTGCCTGACTGCCTCCCCAGCCCCCAGCCCCCAGGGGACACACCTGGAGCCCCCGTTTCCACTGTGAAGTCTCCTACTCCCCTGCCTGCCTTTGGGTCTCTGCCAAACCTAGTGATGGGGGTGGGTGCCAAGCTCTGGGGCAGCAGCCCCTGCTGTCCTCACCTGGGGGCTCAATCCACAAGACATTTGGCTTTGAAAGGACTGGGGCTCAGGAGGCTGTACTTTCCAGTCTTTTCTTTTTCCTCGGAAGTGACTTATGGTGTCATGGGGGGTTGCTAGAGACTGAATGTTTGTATCCCCCAAAAATTGTGTGTTGAAGTTCTAGCCCCCCAAATGATGGTGGTAGGAGGTGGGGCCTTTGGAGGTGATTAGGTCGTGAGGGTGGGGCCCCCATGATGCGATTAGTGCCCTGATGAAAGAGGCCCAGAGAGTCCCCCCTGTCCCCCAATCTGTCCACCAGGTGAGGACCGGGAGACTAGGAACCAGAAGGCCCGCCTCACGAGAAGTGAGCCTGTGGCACCCTGACTTCAGACCTCCAGCATCCAGAACTGCGAGGAATGAATATGTATTACTTAAGCCACGGGTCTGTGGTGTCGTTACAGAGCCCGAGTGGGCGGAGATGAGTCATCCTGTACAACACCTGCCCTGGGAAGGGCAGTCATACCTTCCAGAAAGCACCAGGACTTTCCTTGCACAGCTCAAGACCCTTGCATAGAGGGCTTGCTGCTCAGACACTGAGCTTGAAGTGCCACCTCTTGGGTTCTGTCTGCTGGTCTCTAAGAAAACTCACGCAGTGCCTCCCCTCCCCATCCCCAACTGCTAGGGGCTTTCTCATGTGCCGAGGACCAGCTGTTGTGGTCCCGGCAAGTGGCCCTGCAAACCCCACGCGGCTGGCTGGCATTAGGACCAGCTCCATAGGCACAAAGCAGGTTGTGACATCACACCACCTGGTGGCCCCCCATGGAGAACCATCCTCACCAGTGGGCTGTGGTGGGGTCATGAGGTGGGGTCACGAGGAGTGCTCGGCCAGCCCTACAACGCCCTCTAGCCAGCCGATCCAGGAAACAAAGGAAGACGAAACCCTTCTGCCCATCGCCCACCCGCTCTACCTGGTGGCTGGGAGGAAGACACCTACATGCCTGGTCAGGGCTGTTTCCCTTAGCCCACCCAGCCCAGCTGGAGCCTTGGCAAGAGGCCACCATGCCCACCCTCCCTGCCCAGCAAGCCCACGTGACCCCCACTCCCTCCCTTCTGGGAGGCTCTGAGGACAGAACTGGAAAGCCTGTCCTCTTGGGGTCCCCCCAAGGGAAGGCTGTCTCCTCCCTTTGCCCAGTCTCACTGCACCTTTCGAGCCTGCTCTGCCCAGGCTCCCGCTGACACGCTGTCTTCACCCGATCAGGCAGTGTTACGGCACCAAGTGCCTAAATATCGCAGGCTCTCAGGTGGCAGCCCTGACCTGCTATGCTGCCCGCTCTTCACTCCAGTCCTCAGAGGCGGCCACGGAGAGCCAGACCCTGGTGCAGAGCTGTCCCCAGGCAGAAGGAAGTTTATGGCTAACATTTTAGAGGCATCGCTGCCAAAATTAACCAATGGAAAATGAAAGAAGGAACTGGATTGAGGAAGGATGTGAGGGCACTGCCACGGGGGAGAAGAGTCTGGCTGGACCCCACAGGTCAAAAATTGGAGGCAATGTATCCAGGAAGCTCTTGGAATCTGCTGGATGCTGACCTCCTCCCCTTCCCCCACCACCTTCCTTAACTCTGCTTTTAGCCAAAGTTCTTTGTTCCTTACCTGTAGGTTCCTGCCCACTGGCCATGCTCCCCAGGGCCCTGCTCACCTGGGTGAATGAGGGTGGGGGGGTAGGAAATCCTATTCTGGACCCTCCGAGGTCCACTGGACCCGCTCCTCCAAGTTCACAGCTGTGGGAAGACAGATCCCCCCTCCCTCGGTCCTCAGCAGGCTCCCCTACACCCCAATTCTGGATGCAGGTAACCAGGTATTCAGTACCAAGAAGTGGGGCCTGAGCATGAGATTGGGAAATGGAGAGGGGGCCGAGGTGGAGGGAGACACCTGCTGGCCTCTCCAGGGGAGGTGACCACCCCCTTTCCTTACCCCTCCCAGCATGGTCACCATGAGCGAAGGCTGGGATGGGGCACCACCCACGCCCATCGTTGCCCCATCACCAGCTCAGGGACTGTCCCCGGCAGTGGTAAGTGACAACAGTTCACCCACAACAAACCTAGTCAACAACTCAGGGCAGGGGAGTGTCCTCCCCATGCCTGCACCCCACTCAGTTCAGGGACCCCCCAACCTCAGCCACAGCTTTCTTGTGCCCCAACTCCCATGTTTCCCATCACCCAGGCCTTCTGGGCTACTGCTCCCCAACTCTGCCCCTAAGCCCCCTCCGCACTCTAGAAGGTTCCCAGTGGGCTGGGAGGCTCTCTGGGCCTGTGCCCACTTCTCCAGCTCCACCAAAGCCTGACCCTCCCTTCTTGGCGTCTTCACCCTGTTCCTGACCCCGCACCGTTTGCCAGTTTATTGATTATCAAAGCTCTGTTCAAAGGAGAGGGAGCCACGGACATGGGGTAGGGAGAGATGAGAAGAGAGGGCTGTGAGAAGTCAGAAAGGAAAACCCCATTTAAAATGAAGCAGGAGGGCAGAGGAGGTGTGCTCAAACAGTATTACTCCTCAGACAGACCCAACAACAAGGACCCTCAGTTACAGACCCGCCAGGAGGAGGAGGTCCACCTGGTAAGTGGATTCTGCTTCATGCCCCATGGGAGGAAGGGAAGTTTCCTTCCTTGCCAAAAACTCAGCTAGTGAGAAACCATCACCTGCCTGAATTTTCACTTTCCTCCAATGGACTTTCTTTTAAAAACCCCTTGCAACTTCCTCTTTTTTTTTAACATTTCTCCACTTTGCTTGTTGGACTTGCCTATGGTTTTTGCTATAGCTTTTTTGTCCCAAATTGCAATTCCTCTGCTTTTCCCCAAAAAACCCCATTTTGCTGGTAAAATAACTGGCTGTTTTATTTGAGGGACCACTGGGGGGATGGAAGGGAGGGAAAGCTACAGAGAAGGGGGAGGAGGGGAGGGGAGGAGGGTCTGTGCTGACTGTCCAAGCAGTGCTAAGGGGGTCTGGCTGCTCCTTTTCCCCAGAAGAAGACCCTGGCCCTCCCTACACGTCTGTCATCTTGGGTACTTGTTGGGGTGGGCGGAGGCCAGTCTCTGGGGTCATGTGGATTTGAAAAGAAGTCACCGGTCAGTGCCTATAATAGTGGGGGTTGCGACTGGGCAGGCATAGGATTTGGGAGTTTGGGAGCCACTGAGGCCAGGCCACCTGTTTCTGTCACCCACCTGGGGTGGAATGTCCACGTGAGCGCCCATCCTGAGACAGGAAAACCCAGATGAGACTGGTCGGTGCATCGGGTGGGGTGGAGATTGGGTCTGAGTGCAGCGAGCAGGTGAGGTGCCTGTGGGATACCACCTGGGCACACATGCTCTTCCCCAGCCGAGAACCAGAAGGCCAGGCAGATGCAGGAGTGGCGAGGTCCCTGGGGAGAGCCCAGCAGGACCGCCTGAAACCAGGGGCCTAACGTGAAGCCAGCCCTCAGCGGACCCCTGCCCTCCAGTCTGCTGAGGGACCTGAGTCTGGCTGTAACCATCTCCTGGGTCACGTAGTGTCCCCCACCCTCGTGTTATGGGGACAGAGGCTGGAAAGCAAGTCTGTGGCTCCCAGCACTCAAGACCAAATGTGCAGGGCTCAGACTTAAGAGGTGGGGTTCTGTCCCCTCGGGGTAGCCCGGCCTAGCTCCCAGCAATGGTCAGTTTGTAGTCATACCACTTCCCTGCCCATGACTGCCAAGTGTCTGAGGGCTGGACAGCCAAGGAAGAGCAGAAATGTGAAGGCTCTGTGTGACACCAGCTCTACCGATTACGAACCACGTGGCTCACAGACAGATCCGTAAGCCTCCAGGCCCCCCCACAGCTGGCCCAGCTGACGGGGCAGATGTTGTCTCAATGATGCCAAAGCCAGGACCAGGCAAGAAAGGCTGCAGGCGCCCTGCTGCCCTGGAGCGTCTGGAGTTTTGCAGAAACCTGCTGCCCACATTCTAAAACTAGGAGGTTCACTGACAGGTCAGCACTTGTAGCTTCTCCAACGCTCTGGGGCCGTCTGGCAGGCAGGGCCTGCCTTCCCCGAGATGCGGTCCTCCACAGTGAGGCGCGCAGGGAGTCTGGAAACTGCCACTGGTTACTCGGTTGCACAGATACCTCCCGGGAACGCTGGCCATGAACCTGAAGCGGAAGCCTTGACGCAGCTCCAGGTCTGCGTCTGCAGTCTCAGCATCAAGGAGCTGTGCCCAGGGGCCCTGCAAGGTCAGGAGACGGGATGCCAACCATCCCAGCCTGAGGGAGAGCTGGGACTGAGGCCACTGCTGGGAGCTGGGCCCCCAAACAGTGGCACTTCAGGGGGGGCTGGGCTGGAAAACATCCACAGCAGCAAAGGGACACAGCAGGTCGGGGGCTGGAGGTCACTCCCAGCTGAAATTTGCAGTCACAGATGGACCTACTTGGAGGGTTGGGTTTTAATTTACCATGTGGCTTAGCAGGCAAGTGGTGCAAGGGTTCCTGACAGGAGCACAGTGCCTTCTAGAAAAATGGAGCCCTGAAACCAACTGCACAGGATTCCACGGCTAAGCCACACAGACGTGAACGCACATCCAACATTGTGGGACATGCAAGGAGGAACTCTCCCGAGCAACGCTCAGCAGAAACAACAGATTCAGCAAGTAGAGACGTCAAAGACAAAATGTGTGTATTTAAAATCTCGAGAAATAAAAGATTGAAAATATGAAATGGTCAAATTCATTAAAAAAATAAAAAGGCAAATTTGAAAAATTAAAATAGAACTTTTAGAAACAAAGAAAATATATATATGACAAATTACATGCTCGGGCGGTTAAACAGCATTAAACACAGCTGAAGGGGGAAAAAAATCAGGGTTAGGGTAGACACGGTTGGGGAAACAGTCCAGAGGGCCGTGTAGGAGACAGAAAAAAGATAAGAGACATAAACGGGGGTCAGGAGGCCAAGAGATAGCGCGAGAAGATCTGGAGTAACTTAAATGGAGTTTTGGGGGAGAAAATAGGGAAATGGCAATATTTGACAAGGTAGCAGCTAATAACTTTTAAGAACTGATGAAAAAAATTGACCTGTCTTCAAAAAAAACCCAACGTATCCCAAATAGAAATAGAGTGTACAACTTTCAAACTACAGGTGGGGAAATAATAATTTTTAAAAAATAAGAATATTTTTTAAAAACCAGAGGAGAAAAAAGAAACAATGCTGAAGTGGAGAAAACAGGAAGCACAGAGATCCTACAATGAAATCCAAATATATTAACAATTCTGTTAAATATAAAATGTATTTAATATATCAGTTAAAACGTGGAGATTTTCAGATTGGCTAACAAGTAAAATTAAAATTTAGCTATATGCTGTGTACAAGAAACCTGCCTTAAATATTGGAGACAGAAGAAAGTAAAATGATGGAAAAAACACATGTGGAGCAAATACTGTTAGAAAGAGGGCTGGCGTGGCCACGTGACCATCACACACTATCAGCGTCAATTCTAATTTATTAGGGACAGTCCAGGTCAGTACTTAACGATAAGAGTCAACTCACCAGGACGGTGCAATAATTCGAAACTTGTCAGCGCTGAATAACAGAGTTCTGAAATTGAAGAAACAACACTTGACAGAACTAAAAGGGGAAATAAACTAAAAGGGTTTTAAACGTGGTTTTGTGTTGGTGACCGGTACATACGTGTTTGTACATGCACATATGTAGGCATGTCTGCGTGTGCATGTTCAAGGCACGTGTGTGCTTCCCATGTGTGTGATCATGAGTGTGTCACGTGTGTGCTGTGGGGGAGTGGGCGCTGGAGCAGGGCCAGGCTGTGGAGCTCCATGGTCTTGGGCAGACTCGTCCTGCAGGGCGGCTGCAGGGCTTCTATTAAACGGTACTGGTCTGGGTGCCCATCCAGGAGCCTAAGGGCCCATCCTGGAGGGTGCACAGGGGCCAGGAGCTGGACGAGGAGCTGGGCCAGGCAAGGGGCCGCAGGAGGGGTCTGGAGGTGGGAGCGGCCTGAGCGGAGCAGGCTGGTGCCTGTGCCCCAGAATCGGGGAACACCCCTCCTTCCTGGGCACAGAAAGTGAGGTCCCCTTCCTTTCCCAGCCCCCTAGTCTCAAAGAGTCAGGATCAGGAGCCAGGGCCTGGCACAGCATGGGGCAGGAAAGCTTCGGGGAGGGAAGCTGCCTGTGGGTGTAGGAGGGGCCTGGAAGAGAAGGGGTGCCTGGGCACAGAGCTCCACCATGACACGGTCTGCAGGGTCCTCAACGCGTCTCTACCACACTACTCACAAAATAAGAGGGCGTATTACTCACAAGGGCCAGAAAGTGGAATCAAGCCGTATGTCTACCAGCTGATGGAGGGCTAACGAAACTCAGACACCCCACAGGGAGCAGCAGTGAGCACTGAGGTGGGGGCTGGGATGCTGGCTAAGGTGACAGCACAGCCCTGGGAACATCATCCCGAGTGAAAGCAGCCGACACAAAGGCCACGCAGTGTGTGGCTCCACTGATAGGAAGCGTCCAGACAGAACAAGCAAATCCACGGAGACAGACTGGGGCGGGGGACAGGATAGAACGTGAGTTGACGGGGACAGGCTTTCTCATCAGGATGATGAAAATATTCTGGAATTAGGTCATTGTGATGGCTACACAACTTTGTGAATACACTAAAAACCACCGAAATGTATACTTTAAAATGGTAAGTTTTGTGTGTATTACATTTCAACTGAAAAAGCAAACCAGATGGCACATGAGACAAGCGTTTGAGGGAGCCCAGGACTGGCCAGCGCAACCTCTGGCATATACAGGACGCAGACATGCACTCGCCATTGGAGTCCAGGGAGGGGAAGTTCCATGAGCAGGCCAGCCCCTCTGGGGCTTTCTGTGTTCTTAAAATAGCCAAGAGACCTCCTGCCCTTGGGCTGGGGTCTTTCCTGTTCCTGCTGGGGTGGTAATTCTGCTCCTGCTGCCCTCTGGACCTGGAAAAACAGTGGAGTGAGCCAACACGCCCCCCATGGGCTTGGTCCAGCAACCGACCAGCCTGTCTATCCTGCCTCCTGGCCTCGAATCTCGCTTGACCACTCACTCCCGAGGTTGGTGGTCACCTCTCCTGGGATGTGGGGCTGCTCCCCTCCTTCCTTCTCGGTAAGTCTGGACTGAACGACCTTGGCCTGCTGTCTGAGCCTGGCTGAACAGTGTCTGGACAGCCACAGGTGCCACAGGGGGGTGGGTTGTGGGACCCACCGGGCTGGCTCATCCAGGGCTCTCGTGACCCCCTCCTTCTCTGTACCCCTCACACCCAGGGCTCCAGGAACAGACGTGCTCTGTCCCCAGATCCACCTGCTCTGCCAAGCTTCCATTCCCTCTGATGGGCACCCTTCTCTGTCTCCATGTCCCAGGTTTAGCCTGTGAGTTAGGTCCCCACAGTATCTCAGCCCGTCCCCAGCCTGCGTCCTGCGTCCCAGCTCTCCGGCCTATGAGGTAGACACAGTGTCTGTGTGTCCCGCCCCAGCGTGACCTGGCCCAGCCTGCTAAACAGACGTACAGGTGTTTAGGGGAGGGAGGGAGCCCCCATGTCTGCACAGCAGGCTCTGTGCCATGCCCCCGGCACCACCCGCCCAGAATGAGCGATGCCTCTCTGGTTTTGGCCCCCGAGGGGCTCTGGCTGTGGGTAGCTGGGCATTCACTTCCTGTTTTCAAGGCCACAGCAGGACGCTGCCCCCAACCCCAAGTTTGGCATTTCCTGTCGGGCAGTGCGGAGTCAGCTTTCTGTTGAACGGGAACACTGGGTACTGGGCTCTCCTCCAGCAGTGGGTAGAGAGAGTGCTGTCCGCAGCCAGGGCCAGTGTGGCCGAGGTTGTCAGGGTCACCCAGGAGACACAGCTACAGGACAGAGGAGGTACCACATGGTGACAGCCTTGAGGCCCTGCCCATGGCCCTGGGCAACGGGGAGGTGGTGATTGGGACATCCCTGTAGGCACTGGTCCCCTTGGGGCTGTCTCTCTAAGGATTCGTTCCAAGGATTCAAGGACACCCATTGCCCCAACGAGGTACCACGTGGACATCTGTGGCACTGAGTTTGAGAGGAGGAGCAGCAGGGGCTGGGCCCAGGGCTGCCCTGAGGTCAGAGGGCTGGAAGGACACGAGGGGTTCCTTGTCAGTGGGCTCCAACGCCAACCTGACACCCCCAGGGCAGGTTGGTACTGGCACACCATTTGACCTCGGGTTAGCAGCAGGGCAGGACCCCATGAGGGGCTGCTCACCCACCAGATCAAGGCTGAGTCTGCGTGCAACTTTAGAAAAGCTGAAAAGGCTGGGGCCCCACAAACCCTGCCTGGCCAAGCTGCTGTAGGGACGTTGTCACTGCAGCTCCCAAGCACTAATGCAACTTTGTCTGGGGGAGCAGTTACCCAGAAAGTGTCTGCTGCAAACAACTGAGCGTGGCCATGGTCGAGCGCGTGGCCGGTCAGTGGCCACTGTGAGGCCCATATCCCCTCCCCCGTGGTGTTTCTGTCCCTTCCCCCATGCCAGTGCTGTGAAGCACGCCCAGCTCCTGTGGTGTGGGGCCCAGGGACAGCCTCCATCAACTGTCCTGCAGAGCACCACCACACCAGGTGCCTGGGCCCCGACAGGCTGGAGGCAGGTCCTGGACCCGGGGAAGGGGGGGCAGCATCCTCAGGCCACCACCTGGGGGCCCTGTGTGGGGGTCACTGTGCTGGGCAGAGGAGCAGGCCAGGCTGAGAGGCTCCTACCAGCACGGCAGAACTGGGAACCCCACTGCACGGTCCTCAGGCTCCCAGGTGTGTGTGGTGGTGTGTGTGTGTGCATGTGTGTTCCTGAGTGTGTGGTGTGTGGAGAAAGGGGACAGCCACTACCCAAGAGGCCTTCCCAGTGGCCTGAAACAATGTTCTGTGGTCCTCAGTGGAAGGAAAAGGAGAGAAAGGAGCATGCCGCCCGGAGCCGGGCAGAAGACCACAGCCGAAACAAGCGGAAGCAGGTCTCTCCTTCAGGAGGGGCTGCGAGGCCTGTGTGTGGTGCCATGGTGGACACCAGACCCCAGGAGGGGGCCCCACTCTGCGGGGCCTCTCGGGAGCCCTCGAAGTCAGGGGCCCGCTGCCTGTCCTTGTTCCCGCCAGGCCAATCAGGTGTGGGCTACCGAGGGGCACCAGCCGTGGACGTCGCCTGGGCCCCACTAGCCCACTGGACACCCCGCGTTCCCCAGCCCAGGCCCTCACAAACATGACAAGCAGGTGCAAACTCAGGAGACTCGAGAGGCACCTGACAGCCTCCCCAAGAACCTCAAATGGGGGCGCTGTGCCCACCGCTACAGCCTCTAAAGGAGACACACAAACCAGCCTGGGTCCAGCCCCGCCCCTTGCACAACTCTGTGCCCCGCCTTCCTGACGCCTCCAGGCTGAGGGCCTTATCCTGCCCACCTTATTAGGACAAGGCAGGGGTCTGAGCAGTCAACCCTTGACCACCCTAAATTAGCAGCTCTTCCAGGAGCCGCACCTGCCCCACATCTGGGCCCCTCCGGGGGCCAACCAGTCCAGTCCACCTCTAATAAACTGCAGGGTTCCCACCCCCGGCCCCTCCTTAGGCCACCTGCAGGCTCCTGTGACTAGCCTCTGGACAGTGGGACTCCTCAGTGTCACCTTGACCCTGGGCCTCCTCCTGCCTGCAGGGAAGCCAAGCTTCCCTAGTTTGAACAAATAAATTTATCTTTAAAAGCAAGCTTCGCAGGTGTGGGCTGTGCAGGAATCCACAAAACTCTCTGCCTCTGTCATGAGGGGTCTCAGCTCCGGCTCCCCGGTCTCAGCTCCGGTTCCCCACGTAAGAACGCAGGACATGGTGAGGCCAAAAAGAAACACCCACAGAGCCATAGGTAGGGAAGTCAGACCACTATAGTCTTGCTGGCAGCTGGGTTGGAGACACAGGAGACACAGGAGACACAGGAAGCAGGAGCCACAAGATCCGCAACCTGCCGTCTGCTTCTCTGCCAACCAACCAACCCCTTGCTAACTGCAATCTGCACCTCTCTGCACTCCACAATCCGCCTTGCTAGCTCAGCCACTGTGGTTATATCAGTGGCCAATGGCTAACCAATAACAGCTGATGGCTATCTACTACCAGAGCCAGCACCTTTCCATGTGAGGCCGAGAGCCTGGAAACTGCTCTCTGGGACTCTGTTCCCACACTTTGCAACATCCTGTGTATCTAAAACTCGTCTGAAAATAAACGTTTTTATAAACAAACTCCAGGTGTACCTCTAAAGGGTGCTTGTGGTTTCAGCTGACTTGGAAGGCTGAGTGGATACATGTCATGCTGAAGCGTCCGGTGGGGTCTCAGCTCCTGCTCCCCACATAGGAACGCAGGATGTGGCTAGGCCAAAAAGGAACACCCACGGAGCCATAAGTAGGGAAGTCATAGCACTATGGTCTCACTGGAGGCTGGGTTTACACGACGTACTACCTGCTGTCCGCTTTGCTGCCAACGGACCGACTCTCCTCGACTCTCCTTACTCTCCTTCCCTCTCCTCAGCTCCCCTCCATAGCGGCAGTTATATCAGTGGCCAATGGCTCAATGGCTACAGCTGATGGCCAACCAGCCATAGCTGACCGCCATCTACTATCCAAGCCAGCACCCCTTCCACATGAGGTTGAGAGCCTGGAAACTGCTCTCTGGGGCACTGTCCCCACAATACATTTCTGACAAGTGGGGGAGGGGAGTTGCAACATCACCACCGGAGAGGCCCACTCAGGGCCAGGAGGTGGTGCCTGAGCTCCCACAGCCCCTGGGGACTGACCCCACCCCCACCCCAAACCCCATAGCAGGAAAATCCCACGCACAACCTGGGCCTGGGGGCCAAGCCCCAAAGGGCTGTTCTCCAGAGCTATTCCCTGACTCCCCAAGGACCAGGGCCAAGTCCCTTTGTCCCAAGGTCAACACAGGGAGAAGCTCCAGAGGTGTGTCAGCTAATGAATGAATGAGTGAATGAATGAAGTGATTTCACAGTGCACACTCGCAATCAGAACTGATTTGTTCTAGCTGAACATGTGTGTAAACCTCCTCTCCATCTCTGCTGACCAGGCCCTCCCCCCAGAAGGCAGAGCTGGGATGCTGGGAGGTTAGGCACTGAACCCCACGGACACTCCCCTCCTTGAGTCACTAGCTGAAGTCCCAGGGGCATGTGGGCCCAGCACAGCCTCTGAGGCCTGAGGTCCCATCCAGGACGACTGGGGTGGGGGGGGCTTGGTGACACTGCCCCCAAAAGCTCTCGGAATTTTCTCTCACCTTCCCCTTCTCATTTTTTCAACGAAGACTGAAAAAAAGAACAAAATAACCAGGAGGATCAGAGCAGCGGGACCCCAGGGTGCTTCTGGACAGTGAGTCCTGGTAAGGTCACGTTGGGTCGCCTGGACCCCGCCCCCACTCGCGCGGCAGTCAGGCCCCGCCCTCGCCTGCTCCGCCCTCGCCCCCCCACCCCCGTCCCTGGTCCCGCCCCCCCAGCCGGCGGCCCAGACCCGGGACTGGTTTTAATCAAGTTGAAAAGGAAAGGATGAAAAGGAGCTGAAGCCGAGCGGCCGGGCGCAGCCCAGCGCGCAGGGTGGGAACGCTCAGGGCGCCGCGAAGCCGGTCGCAGCTTCAAAGGAGCAATTACCCGCGGCGGGCGGGCGGCGGAGGCCGGGTTTCTGGGGCCGGAGAGGCGAGGCGGCGAGCACCGCGCGCGGGGGCCGCTCGAGGGGCGGCCGGCCCCCCCCCGGGAGCACGTGCGCCCGGCCTTGGTGCCCGCGCCCTGGCGACGTCTCAAAGGGCCTTGGACGGGGAGCCCTCGCCGGAGGGCTCACCTGCAGGGCGGCTCTGTGGCGCCTTTGAAAGCGCGGCAGCTGCCGGGGCTGTCGGCGGGGCCCCCAGGGGACAAAGAATGAGCGGCCGCTCGGAAGCGGCAGGCCCGTGCGGGGCCCGCAGGCCGGGAGGGCAAAGCGCTGTTCTTCGGTGACTCGGGGTTTGAAGGGGACCCTTCCTCAGCCTCGGCGCTCATGTGCATGACAAAGGGGCCCGGCGCGGGCTGGGCGGCCGTGCGCTCGCTCGTGTGGCAGGTCCCCCGGGTGGAGCGCGGCCCTGGCGCCCGGTCTCCGGGTGCTTCGCCGGGTCCCACACTGCAGGGAGCTCCAGCCGGGAAGCCGAGGGTCTGGGGCTCCGGCCCTCCCCTGGGAAATGGCGCAGGAGGCGGAGCGCTGTCTCCGAGCGGCCCGTTGCCCAGCCCCTGCCCCGGCGCCAGCCCCTGAACCAGTAGGCTCCAGCGTCACCATCCCAGCTTTTGGCCAAACTAGAACGGCCTGTTCAGTAACCACGAAGTAGAATCTGAGGTCGGGAGCCTTCGGCCACAGCGCCCGGAGGCAGGGAGCCCAGTTTTCCTTTGCTGTCTTTGAGGGAGAGGAAAGCATAAGCACACAGCACCCCCTTCCCCAACACACTTAGACGCAGAGGTGTGGGACCTGCCCGATCTTCCCGACTTCTCACAGCCCAGCACAGGCTCCCCCTAACCCCACACCCTGTGGAGAAGCAGGACTGGCCCGTGGGGGCCCTGGGGAGAGGCAGGGCAGTGCAAATGCTCCTCACCAAGTGTCATCAGACTGGGGACATGGCGGAGCCCCCTCGGAAGGGACAGCTGAGCTCCTGCTCATCACCTGGGGATCTGGGACCCAGCCTCAGCTTTCTACCTAAGCTGGCCTCTGAACCCCCATCCTGGTGGGGTAGAGTTCCCTTTGGAGCCCTGTGGACACAGCGGGTGCAGAGGTCATGGCTGCCTGCCTCTTGGGACTCAGCACACCTCACAGACAAGAACCTGGGAAGCATTGTCCTTTGGGGTTATGTCTGGCTGTCATTCAGGATCTCAGCTCCTGCTCCCCACGTAAGAAGGCAGGATATGGTGAGGCCAAAAAGGAGCACCTATGGAGCCATAGAAAGGGGAGTCACTATATCACTATAGTCTCACTGGCGGCTGGGTTGGAGACACAGGAAGCAGGAGCCACATGATCCTCAACTTGCCATCCGCTTCCCTGCCAACCAACCTCATTTGCTAACTGCAGTCTGTGCTTCTCTGCAATCCGCAATTTGTGCTTGCTAGTTAAGCCACCATCTGCTGCTAATGTAGCCACAACAGTTATATTAGTGGCCAATGGCTCACTGGTTACAGCTGATGGCCAAATAGCCATAGCTGATGATCATCCAATCACAGTTGATGGCCACTTACTACCCAAGCCAGCACCTTTCCACGTGAGGCCGAGAGCCTGGAAACTGCACTCCTGGTTCTGTCCACACACTCCACACCTCCAGGGTCTCGCCTCACAATCTACGCGACAAGAGTCTTCCGCAAGGGGCCCTGTGCGAGGAGCCTGGAGGTGAATGCAATATCTTGGACACAGCCAGGCTCTCTGGGCACAGCCAGGGTTTCTCAGGGCACCACCAGTCTTTCTGGGCACAGCCAGACTTCCTGGACTTCTTAGGGTACCACCAGTCTTCCCGGGCACAGCCAGGGCCTCTCAAGGCACTGCCATTCTCTCTGGGTACAGCCAGGTTTTTTGAACTCAGCCAGGGCTCTCAGGGCACTGCCACTCTCTCTGGGCCTCTCAGGGTACCGTGCTGGAACAACAGCGGCTCACAGTCAAGGTTCTTACATATTCTCGATGGCAGCCGGTCAAGACACAAGAAGCAAACATTCACCAGTTCCACTACATGGTGGTACGTCCCCAAGCAAACAGTCAAGCGTCCATTAAATCAGGGATGGAAGGCAATTCCCCATAGTCCACAGTCATTCGCCAGGGCTGTGCATTGGCCTCACGTGTGCCCTCTCCGCAGGGTGAGGGCTCCAAGTCCTCCCCAATCTGGGGCTGAGGGCCTTAGCAAGCACTTCCCAGCCCACAGGGCCACAATGACCTTCGCTTTCTCCAGCCAATGCTGGTTGGAGAACCATCCATGTCTTTCCACCCCTCCACAGGGGTCCAGCTCTCTGGCAGCTGCTCCTCTTGGTCTTCCTGAGACTGAGTGTTCATATGCACAAACTGCTTCATTTCCCTTCGGAGAGCTTTGGCCAGCACTGTACCCTGCTCGCTGCATCACGTGTCGTGCGGGGTGGCATGCGGGGTCTCTGGTCCCACTCCCCACATAAGAACGCAGGATATGGTGAGGCCAAGAAGGAGTACCCACGGAGCCATAGATAGGGGAGTCATACCACTGTAGTCTCACTGGCTATTGGGTTGGAGACACAGGAAGCAGGAGCCACACGATCTGCAATCTACCATCCGCTTCTCTCTGCCAACCAACCTTACTTGCTAGCTGCAATCCACTCTTGCAGGCTCAGCCACCATCTTCTTGCTAGCCTCCATTTGCTGCTAGCGTAGCCATGGCAGTTATATTAGTGGCCAATGGCTCACTGATTACAGCTGACGGCCAAATAGCCACAGCTGATGGCCATTTACTACCTGATCCAGCACCTTTCCACGTGAGGCTGAGCCTGGAAAATGCACTCCTGGCTCTGTCCCCACAGTGGCCGTAAACCACCCAACCCTGCCCTGGCAGCGTGAGGGGACATGCTCATCCTGAGTTACTAAGGGTCACATGGTAGCAAGAGCCTCGGCCCTGGGAGCCTTCAGACCTGGGATATCCCTCAGCTTTAGCCTCAGCCTTTTTGTGAACCTAGGCTGAAGGTCTTGCCCCTGACCCACCCCCCAGCAGGTCTCCCCACTATCAGAGCACAGGGAGCCCTGGGCCTCTGCCAGCCCCAGGATTTCACACGTGCGCCAGAGATGGCATACAGAAAAGGACCCCTGCTCAGGCCTGGCCACCAAGGGGTGAAAAATGATACAGACCCTGGGCTCCAGGCAAGGCCCAATCCCAACACGCAAAGGCCCTGCAGGCTGCAGGGGACAGCTGCACAGAGGCCACACTTATGGGTTGGGAGTCTGGGGTCTAAGCTCTCTGGGCAGGCAGGTGCCACTAACGCATCGCACTGACCAGTGAGCTGCCCCCACTACGTGCCTGTCTCTTGGTCCCAACTGGGGTCTGGGGTCTGGGAACACCAGCCCAGACACCCACTCAGTAGCCTTCCACCCCCAGGCCTGGGGAAGGAATGCAGCGGGCGAGCAGATGGGCAGACATAGCGTTAAAGTGTCCGCTCAGCTGCTCGGTGTTAAGTGGTCTTTTATACCAGGATTAAATTAGACACTTGACTGTTAATGTCCCTGTGTCTTAGATTGTTTTCAAATGTAGCAAGTCCTGGCCATGACCCATCCCAGGTGCACACCACTGCCTGTGGTCTTTGATCAAGAGGCATTTCCCAGGACCCCATCAGGTCCTAATTGGCCCCTACATCTCTGCAGAGCTCCTGATTGCAGCTCCCCACCTCCCACCCACTGGGGAGTAGTGGGGGGCACTGGGTCAGGTGTCATAGTCCTGAGGACACTCCAGCTGCTGAATGACCTGTTAGGCAAGAGCAGATAACATCCCTCTGATCTGAGCACCAGAGTGATCACCTCATACACACATACACGTACACACACATACATACATGCACACATACATGCACATGCACATACACACATACACACACATACACACACATACACACACACACACAACCATTTAGAATGAAACCCAAAGTCCCAACCATGGGTTTCATGACCCTGTGGTCCTTGCTGTTATTTCCCTCTCCGGCCTCACCTCCTCCCACTGTGTGGCCCTGCTGGCCTTGTCTCTGTCCCCATGGCACTTCTGCGTCAGAGGCTCTGCTCAGATTTCACTTGGGTGCTACCAGCCTAGCGTCTCCCCAAATGTGGGAATGCACTGGTGTAACCACCTGGCTCCTTGCCACTCTCATTTACTCTGTCCCTAGAAAGGTCAAGGCACTTGCCCAGAAGCCGCTGTGGAGATGGACAGGGCCCAAGTGGCCTGAGGCCCTCCTTCCCCTGGACCAGGCCTGGGGGGACCGTGAGGGGCTAGCTGTGGGGCTGACCCTCTGGGGCTGGCCTATGTGGCTCTCACACCAAGTTATCACCTGAGCTTGGCCATCAGCTCAGAGACACACTTCCTCATGGACTTCTCGAGGCAGGGTCCACATTCAGCGTGGATGGAAACACCAGAACCCCCTAAGGTCCCTACCTGGTCCCGACCTGCCCGCCCAAGGTGGCTGGGGAATCACATACTCTGGTTTCTTCAGGTCCTGGACCTCCTGTGTGTGTGGGTCCTGGAGCCAGAACCGCAGGGCCCCGGAGGCCAGGCTCTAGGTCCTGAGGCTTCCCGTGTGGTCTTCTTCCGCCTGCCTGCAGGGATCTGAGGCCTGACAGGATTAGGCCGGATTACAAGCCCCAGAAGCCTCTTGCCTTGGCTCAAGTTTGAGCAGCCCTCCCAGGCAGTGCAGTCCCCGCTGCAGGGAGGGCCAGAGAGGATGGAGGGCGCCTCTGGGACCCCACTCATCAGTGGGCGGGGGCCTCTGTCTGCAGGGCAGACTTGTCAGTCTTCTGACCCAGAGCCCCGCCACTGGCACCCTCCCCACTCAGGGCCCAGGCAGCCAGAGCGGGCAGCATGGGCTCCGAGGCTCAGGACAGGGATGGCCACGCCCCTCCTGCCCTGGGAGCAGCCGGACCTTTTCTGTGAGGCTACCCACCCTCCCCAGTGCCTCTGGGCCTGGCTGCCTGGGGAGGTGGGGAAGTGGGCAGGGGCCCTGATGGCCAGAGAGATGGACTGCTTTGTAAATTTGCTTCCGCTTATGTAGGGGAGACCAAAAAGGAAACTGAGACCCAGAGACATTAAGATGCCAGGTCAGGCGTCACCACCCCGCAGCAGAACTCGGCCTAGAAGCAGGAATGCAAGTCCCAGTCTGGAGGCTGCATGCACGAGCCCTGACCCCCTTCAGCCCCCTAGAGTCCTGTGTGTGACCAGCGCTTGGGACGTGTCTGTTGTCCTCAGCTCTGAGCTCCAGGAAGGTGGGGAGACCAGAGGCTGCACAGGGCTGGGCGATGCAGGGGAGTGGAGCTCGGGGTGGACAGGGCTGAGCCTTGGGCACCCTCTCCAATGCCACCTCATGCCCACAGACCTCAGCATCTAGAACCTTCCACCTGTTCCAGGTGTGACGCGCTGGGCTATCCAGGCATCTGCCCTGAGGCCTGGACAGGTGGGTGTTCAGCATCCCTGTGGGGTGGGGTCTCCCAGGCACCCTCCCCCCACCTCAGGCTTCTTACCACAGGTTCACAGTCTGATGTTGCTAAATTACTGGGGAAAAGGAGGTCTTCCCTTGGGATGGAGAGAGAAGATAACAGAAGACCTTGGAAGGAAAGGGAAATTACCCGTGTTGAGGCTGTATCTGTTCTGAAACTCCGCGGTTTTGAAAGTCAGTGCACTAATAGTGAGAATTCACCCAGGAACTAGTTTGGCCCTCAGGCTGTGGGTTTCTTCTCTTCCCAAGCTAGAGAACTCTGAAGGGACACACTCCCTGTGTGTCACTGCCCGGCCGCCCTGCTCAGGCCAGCACCCCTGTGAACCACTCTGTCCTGAGACCCTGCCCTGGCCTTCCATGAATCACTTCTAGCTTCTCTGGACTCTGGAAACCACAGGAGTGAGGATTTCAGCTCCAAATTCCAGGCCCAACTAGAAAACTACCAAGAGGCCCTCTGAAGTCCACATGGAGATGCGAGCTGAGTGCCTGCGGTGGCCCCTCTGTGGCGTGGTCCCGGCATCTGGCCGCTCTGCAGCAGAGAGCCGTGAAGCCCGTGGACTCCCCAGCACAGCCCACCACCCAGGCTCAGCCAGACCATGAAGAGAACTCTGAGGCCGACTGCCCAGCCCACGTGGTGAGCACAGACAGGTCTCCTGAACACGTTCTTTCGCAGCACCCACAGAAGCTTCATAAACATCTGAAGCCGAACGCTGAGTCAGACTGAAAGGTTGAAGAAAAAGGCTACAAAAGTGCCACTTTCTGCTCAGAAATCTGCGACGTGTCCACGACCTCCTCTGGGATCCGTCCAGAGCAGCCCAGCCCACACACCTGGGACAGTCATACCACAGTGAATATGGTGTTTGGGCGACCCAGGGGTAAGGGGGCAAGTGACATCCTTCTTCTGGGGCCTCTTGGGTGGGGCTGGCCCAGCTGACCTCCTTGGGAAGTGGCCAGGCTGCCTGGGCACCTGCCTCAGTGTCCACACCAGGGGCTGCAGCAGGAGGAGCCAAGAGGAACCGTTGTCCTCTCCACATGAGCCCTGCCAAGCCCCACTGTGGTGGGGGGGGGCATGTTACTCCAGTTTAAAAAATCCAGGTGGGTGGGGTGGAAACAGAGGCAGGAGAAAGGCGCCTGCTGCTTTGTTTGTTTTCTGAGCCTTCTCTGTGCTGGAGTTGCTGGTTGAATCCAGAGTCCTTCCAAGTCTGGGCTTTTACGCTCTTTCTGCAGGAGGCTCAGCCCTGGCCTCAGCTTTACCAGGATGTGCTGGGCACTTGGGACAAAAGAAATCAATTCTGGGTTCTCCTAGCAGCTAAGCAATCCACTGCCCTGAAGCGATTTTCACAGCCGGCCAAGAGCAATTGTATTTTCCAGCTCATTAACCGGGTGCTTTGTGCACACAAAGCAGGGGCAGTCCCCAGGCCCCAGCCAGATGCCTCCACCAGGAGTGCTGGCCTCCCACCGGATTCCACAGGTCCTCCCGCTTGGAGACCAGGCCGCCTATTGTCCCCAGAGGTACTGACTGTTTACTCAGGCCTTCTGAACACTCCTCCTACATTGAGGGCATTGTGGGGTGCCCAGATGACACCCTAAACATGATTAAAGAGGCCGGGTGCACAGCAGAAATGAGGATGTAAACTTCCTAGTAAAGCTGCCCTGGGTGTGTGGGGGGGGGGCAGGGGCTGCAGGCAAAGCAGGGAGAAAGCCTTCCGGAGGGCAGCACGTGGCCCAGCTAATGACCCTCTCCCTTCCCAGGGGTGGGGTCAGGCCCAGGAAGGCCCCTCTGTGTATCCCGCAGGTGGGGTTTGGAGTGTCGGGCACGCAAGTTCTGTCATGAGAGTCCTCTCAACAGTTAGACAGCTGGGGGGCGAGCAAACGGCTGCCTCAGGTGGGCCAGGGCAGCCCCACCCAACCCAATCGCTCCCCTTCCCCTCTCCAGAGAAGCAGCTGCCCATTTCCATCCAGACCCAGGACCAGCCCTCACCCACGGGGCTGAGGTGGGAGGTGAGCCCTGGTACCTGGCAGCAGGGGAGGGGTCCCTGCCAGTTTTCTCTGCAGCACCAAGGAAAGCAGTGAGAGCCTGAACCAGGTTAGCCTTCTGCCTTCCCTCTGCCTCAGGACTCCTGGCTGGGACCCCAAGCTCCAGCTGTCACTTCCTCTACTGTTGACATGGGCCACACCATCCCTCAGCCCAGGTGTCACACGCATATGTCCATGGACTTCCCAGAGTCCTTGTAGTAGGCTTGAAGGTGACAGGGAGGCAAGACGGGCCCCGGGACACCCCTGTCCCTCCTCATGCTGCCAGAATCAAAGCCTGACCCCAGCCCCAGCCCACAGCCCCAGCACCTCCCCTCACCTGCTTTCCCATCACGCCCTACAAGGGCCCCCGCTGCCTGCCGTCTTCACCTTTCTGGGCAACTCCCACCAGCTCCTTCTCAGCCAGAGGTTCCTGACAAAGGACTCTTGCCCAGAGAGACCTTCTGTGTGGACTGCATATTCCAGAAATGGCCGTAACAACACACATTCTTCTGTTCCCTAGGCTCTGGGTAGGTCTTTGTAACGCCCAGGAGAATGGTGATGGAGAGACACTGAGGGCTTCTGAGGCTTCCACCTGGATCACTCTGGGCACCATGGACCCCCTACCCCACCCCAAGTTCTGTGGCCCCCTCCTGTAAGCATGGAGGCCCTGGTCTCTGATCTCAAAATCTCTCACTCTCCCAGTCTTCCCTTTCCTCCTTGCAAGTCAAGGGCTGTACAAAGACTGCCCTGCACAGCCTGCCCCCAGGATGGACCCTGAGCCTGGGCCCAGGCGCGAGAGAGCACCATCTTGCTGGCCTCCCTGTCGTTTCTGCTCCGAGCGGTGCAGGTGCACCAAAACTTGTAACTACATGGAGAAACAGAAAAGACGCTTTCCATATTATTTAAATCTCTTTAAAGATAACTGACCGTTTAAACAAATGATATCAATGTAGTGTGGGTTCATAGCAGGCAGAAGTAAAACATCTGACAACAAGAGCACCAGGGTCTGGAGGCAGAAATGGAGCTCCCGGCACCACTGGGACGTTCTGGTGCTAGGCACCAAGTGGGATGATCTCACGAGCAGATATGTTTTGGTAAACTGAAGATGGATACTGTCAACCCTAAAGCAATACTGAAAGAATTACAGCTAAATAAGCCAACAAAGGAGATGTGTTGGAATAATAAAAAAACATTCAAGTGACCAAAAAGAAAGAAAAAACTGAACAAAGAACACATGGGAATTTGTAAAATAATTAGTAAAGTGATAAGTACACCAAATGCAAATGGTCTAAATTCCCAATTAAGAAGCAGAGGCTGTCAAAGTGGATAAAAGTGCCAGACCCAACTAAATGCAGCCTACAGGAAGCACTCTTTAATGATAAAGACAGAACAATGTTAAAAGTAAAAACATGAAAAATATATTCAATGCTAACATGTCAAAAGAAAGTTGGAGTTTCTATTCTAATACTAGACAAAGTTGACTTTAGAGCCAAGAAATGACAAAAATGAAGGTCATTCTATATTGATAAAGGAGTCAATCTGTCAAGAGGACATAACAACCGTAACAATTAGGTTCAAATATTTATGAACCTAATAAGACAGGTTCAAAATACATGAAGTGAAAAGTGGTAGAACTGTAAAGAGAAATAGACCAACTCACAGTCACTACTGAAGATTTCAGTAAGTACCTCTCTTTCAATAATTGATTGAACAAGTAGGCAGAAAAATCAGCAATCGTGCAGAAGATGAGAGCATATCAACCAACTGGACCCAATATTTGGGTCCATATTTGGGGCCATAACACAAGTCTCAATAAATGGAAAAAGACTTATGGGAGACAGTGTGTTCTCTGACCACAATACAAGTCAACTGAATATCAACAAAGAAACATCCCTGGGAAATCCCCAAGTACTTGGAGACTGAACACACTTTGACCTGGGGTCAAAGAAGAAATCAAAAGGGAAATTAGTATTTTGAACTGAGTGAAAATGAAAACGTATTAAAATTGTGAGATGCCACTAAAGCAGTACTTGGGGAAAATTTATAGTACTGATTGCTGTATTAGAACAGAAGAAAGGTTTAAAATCCATGACTCAGCTTTCCCATTAAGAAACCTGAGAAAGAAGAGCAAACAGAACCCAAACAAAGGAAACTATAAAGATCACAGTGGAAATCAATAAAATAGAATGCAGGAAACAATAGTTAATGAATCTGAGAGCTGGTCTCTTGCGGTCAATAGCATTGATAAGCCTCAGGCTATTTGGAGAGCGGGCACAAACTGACTCTTGCGTGCCTCTCAGGTCACCTTCACACACAGTCCTGCTGTGTGTAGCCTGTCTGGAGCCCTGAAGCCCTGGGTCTGATTACTGTCCTCTGTGGGGCCTTATTGCTGAGAAGCACCAAGCCTGTAGTGGCAGCTTGACTCCCATTTCCAAAATCATCCTGCATGCTTCTTATCTTCCCTTGAGTGGCATTGCTTTCTCCCACCCCACACCCTCCTTTGTTTCAAGCATCTCCAAAGAAAAGTTGAAAATCCTCAAAATAAAACAAATACTAACAATTCAGTAATCCCAAAATGGCATCCTGTAAGCACCTGTGAAGCTTCAGACTATTCTCCCAGCCACCTGCTCCACCCACACCTGGACCCATGGCAAGCCCTTCCCTTCAGCTGGTCTGCTGCTGTCCTTGTGCCCACTCAAGGCCCTCCAGCCCCACCCAGTCTCTGCAGTTGGAACCCCAACAGCTAGTTCCCCAGGAAACAGCACCCCACCCCCGCTGACACAGCCAATGGGTGCACCAGCCGCCTCTTGGCTCAGCTCTGCAAGGCAAGAGGCCGAGTGGGAGCAGGACAGTTCGCCAACCTTAGGACCTCATGTCCCACCTACACCCCCTTTAGCACACCTGCCAGCTGATGGAGCTAACATCAAGTGGTCCCTCCCTGGCCAGAGTCATCGGTAAAGTGTTATTTGTGTTTGGAGCAATTTCCCAACAAGTTGAGAAGGAAAAAGTCAAAGACTCCAACACAAATGTCTTGGGGGAGGGGAGTGGCCCCACCTTTCGAGATGAATGGGAAGCTGTCCAGTGCTGCAGCTGACAACAGCGACAGAGAAGGAGGGGTACACTGGTGATGCCCAACGTGCTTCTCGGAGGTTACCGTCTGGGAGGCACAGCCTACGGAAGAGGCCTGGAGCACGTGGCCCTGCTCTGGAGAGAGACCCAGGAGTCAGCTGCCCGCACAGCAGGCCAGCACTGGTCCCATTGTGCACAGACTGCTGATCACCACTGGCCATTAGACAGCAGAGAAAGTCTGCCCAGCTTTTTCCCATCAAGAACTGGACATGAGTCATCCATATCCAAAAGGGGCCAATCGTTTTCTTCCATCCCAGGGCGCTCTCTGGCACAGGCTTTCCATGACCTCACATCCCCAGCATCAAACACCCACCTCCACCAAGATTTAAGAGGAAAGAGGGCATTTCTGTTCTAGTCCTGTCCAGTGGCTGCATAAATCCTATGAAACAAACTCCATTGTCAAGCACCGTCTCATTGCACTGGCTCCACTGTGGAGCCCTAGCCAGGCTCCCAAACATCTCCTGTCTGCAATCGCCACTCATTTCTGGAAGCTGAGGGTCTGTGTGTTCTCTACAAAGACAGTACCAAAAGAGGCCCCGAAACATAGGAAAGAAACACGACTGGGCCTTTGCTTGAACTTCCGTCCCCTCAGGACTCAGAGCCAGCAGCAGCTCACTGTGGGAGATACTGCCACTCAAACTGGGGACAGTATCTGCCAACATGTGGGTGCATGGATCAGTCTTCGGGGTTTGGCCGCCATTTCAGAGGCACACCTGGGACACAGATGGGGAGAGTGGGTCTCAGCACCTCAAGAAGAGGCAGCTGTGCCCAGCCTCCTGTCCACACAGCACACCTGGGCTGTGGGAGGCCAAGTGCCTACAGGCGTGTTTGTCCCTCTTGGTGGCCAGAGACACTATCCAGGCGACCTTCACACATGGGATGTGGGTTTCTGCACCCAAAGCCACCACGCTGACAGAAGTGGGGTCCCTTCTCACCCCTAGCACTACTGGCCGGCCTCCTCTCCCAGGGCCTGTCCTGGCCAGGCCCCCCTGGGGACTGGAGATAGTGCTGTGCTGGAAACCTGTTGGTGTTGAGTGCTGGGATCTGAGTTCTCCCAGCCAAGCTCCCAAGCCTGAGACTCTCCCCTCGCCAGCATCCTCCCTCCCTTCCCCGACCCCCTGCTGGTGCAGGTGCCAGTGGGGGCGCCTGCTCAGCACTGGCCCAGCCTTGCTCTGGTGGGAGGAACAGACACTAGTTCACACACCCTCAGGGAAGGGCAAGGCTGTCCTGAAGGTCGGCACTCAGAACCCCAAGCTTCCCCCAGGCAAGCAAAGCCACAGCTCAGGCCTCCACACACCCACCCAGACACCACCTTGCCAGCGTCCTGAGCGGATGTGGGCCAGGCTGGGGCAGCTGGTTGTCATCCTTATTAAAATTCTTCTTCAAACACTCCCGGTGAGTAGCCTGCTGAAGATAAACTACCAGGAGAAAGGCCTTCAAAGAAAATGCTTTAAAGATGCAATTATCTTCAATCAACCCAGAACATCTTTATTACATTAGAAAGGGGCAATCCATCTTGGAATACAGAAAGAGCTGATCCAGCCAGACACGAAGCCTGGCCGAGGGCGGGTTTCAGGGCCTCTTCCGCCAAGCTTCTAAATTTGCATGGAGAGAAAACTTTCTAATTGAATTTCTCTGGCTGAGCTGGACGGTAAACTGTCCCCCAAAGCTGGATTTCAGTAAAGCAACTTTGGTATTTCAAAAAATAAATATAAATCGATTGAGGTTGCTGTTTCTGTGTTCTGGGATATTAGTAGAACATTGAGTCTTACCGGCAAAACAATCTCATGATTTATTCTAAAACATAGGGAGAGACTGCAGAGCGGCCCCTTGTCTGCAGGACCCAAAAAGGTTTTAAACCAAAGACTGGTCCAGTTTTGGGAAAAGGACCCGAGTGAGCGCAGCTCTCTGCCGGCCTCGGCTCCTCCCCGCGTCCTGGGTGCGCAGGGCGTCTCCGGAGCAGCCCCGTCCGCCCCGGTCTGTCGGGAGCCCTGCGCTGCCAGGCCCTCCTGGCAGTGCTTTTCCCAGGTCCCCGGTCCCACGACGATTTGCGGAACAAGTGCGGAGCGGGGGAGACTGACGGTGAACCCAACACCTGGCGACAGCCTCCGCACTCCTGTCAGGAGCCCCGCCCGTGTCCCGAGCCCTGCGTCCGCGGCGGTAGGAGGTCCGGTGCCGTCGCCATCCCCGCGGCGCCGCCGCTGCCCGGGCACCGGGCCGTGGGATGTCCGGGCAGCGCGAGGGGCAGCCCCCGTCCTGATGACACTCGGCAGCTACAAGTACCTGAAAAGCCACGCGGGGCTAAGGGCACTGCGGACCCACCTCGAGGCGATGGAAGCCGAGTGGCCAGTCCAGGCGCGGGGTCCGTCAAATGCGGCCCCAGGGTTCGGAGCGAGTAGAGTCTGCGCCAAAGCGGGCGCGCGCAGAGGGTTCCGCCTCCGGGCTGGGGCGCCGCGGAGGAGCAGCCGGCGAGCGACAGAGGGGCGACACTGCCAGAAGCGCCGTCGCCACGCCTTTGATCGCGCCAAGCTCTGCGCAGCGAAGGATCCGCGCACGGTCGACGGCGGGTGGTCTGACCGCGACTCTGCCAGACCATGCCCGCCGTGGGCTTCTCCGGGTGGTGCGGCCGGGGCCAGCTCCGCGAGCTCCCGGGGTACCCCAGCGCGTCCTGGACCAGAGGGGAGCCGGCCAGGCTCGCAGCGGTCGGGAGAGGCGGGCGGGCGCTGCGAGCCGGACAGGGGCGCGCCAGAGGGCGGGGGCCGGGGTGCAGGGGGCCAGGCAGCGGCCCCGCCCCTCCCAACCGTTTCGCCCCCTCCACCCCAGCAGCAAAGCCAATGGACGCCTAGGTCCCTAATGCAGCGGCCGCGGCGATTGGACAGCGGCTCATGAAAGGGGCGACGCCTTTTTATAGGGCACAAAGGGCGGGGTCGCCGCCCAAGTCCCCGGCAGTCCCAGGCTCGCTGCGACACTTGGCATCTGCGGGGTCCCGCCAGCCCCGCGCCCGCCGGCCCGCGCATGGCCCCGGCGTCGCTCGTCATGGACCTCTCTGGGCTCAGGACGTGTGACGGGGGCCACGCCGGGCCCGGCCGGCTGCCATTCAGTGTAGAGTCGCTGCTGGAGGCGCAGCGCGGGCTGGCGGCGGAGCCCGCGGGGCCCTGGGAGGAGAGGCCGCGGGACCCTGCGGAGCCCCGGGCCCGGTCCCCGCCGGCCGCCCGCTCGTCCTCCCCACGTAAGTGTCCTGTCGCACGGGCCTGGGCCGCGAGACAGCCCGCCTGGCCCAGGCTCGAAGGACCAGGGCGGGAGGGGCGCTATCGCTTGTACGTTCGGAAAGTAGCCACTGACCGCCCGGCCTGAGTGCGAAGAAAGAAGCCAACCCACCTGAGGTCACCCGAAGCCTTGGGTGCGCGCAAGCCCTGCAGCCGCTTCGCGAGCAGCCATGCTGCCACCCTATTCTGGGGGGCAGTCGCCACCCCACGGTCCCGCGGCTTCTTGGCGCCCCTCTCCCCGGGTGCGTCTCTGCGATGGTGAACTTCGGCTCCGCGGAGCCCTGGCCGCTGCGCTCACCGCTCAGTTCTCGCGGCGGCCTCCAGCCCAAGCTTCCCGCTTCTCCAAGTGGGCCGAGTTCCCTCCTCCCTGGGGTGCTCCTCCCCCATGCCCGCGCCGTCTCCCGGTGCCTTGCTTCTCTTACTCCTGTGGCGTTTGGGGTGTCCTCTCCTCGGAGGGCCGCGGTCACAGAGCCGCGAAGGGGATCCGGGAGTATCGGAAAGCGGAGCGCACTGCCAGCATCTGAGCGCACGCTTTGTGCTTCCTTTTCCTTCCAGGCGCCCCCAGCCCTCCACCCTGCGCCCTCCGAAAACACAAGAACAACCGCAAGCCCCGGACGCCCTTCACCACCGCACAGCTCCTGGCGTTGGAGCGCAAGTTCCGCCAGAAGCAGTACCTGTCCATCGCCGAGCGCGCCGAGTTCTCCCACAGCCTGAGCCTCACTGAGACGCAGGTCAAGATCTGGTTTCAGAACCGCCGGGCCAAGGCCAAGAGGCTGCAGGAAGCCGAGCTGGAGAAGCTGAAGCTGGCGGCCAAGCCGCTGCTGCCCGCGTTCGCCCTGCCCTTCCCGGTGGGCACCCACCTGCACGGCTCCCCGGACGCTTACGGCGGCGCTGCGGGCACCCTGCCGCAGGTGCCCGGACTCCTCGCCCGACCGGTCACCGCCTACGGCGTGTATTACCTCTCCTAGGGCGGCCTGGACACACGCCGCGACCCGGCGGTGGCCTGGGGTCCGCCGGGCGGGCGGGCGCAGGGCGGGGAGATGGGTCCCGCCGAGGAGCTAAGTCCTGGCCGCGCCTCGGTCCTCGCGGAATCTGCCGCGTCTCGTCGGTTTTTTTGTTTTGTTTTCCAGAGTTTTTTCAGTTTTTGTTTTTGTTGATACAATGTTGTAACTGATGCCTAGAGCCTATTTGCGGGTGTCTTACAAATATTTAAAAACTTTAAAAATCAAGTTCCTACTAGACAAACTTTCCTTGAAGACTGAGAACCTAGCTTCGTACAGCACCCGCGGAATGGGCCGAGGTAGAGCTTCGTCCTTTGCGCACAGCAGCCGCGAAAGCGTTTCGGAGGGCGCTGTGCGGGTCGCCTCCGTCCCTTCCCGCCTGGAACCACCGGCTCTGAGACCTCCCGGAATCGTTTGCAACAAAGAAGTGAGAAAGACCCTTTGGTGCCAGGACGCCCAAGCGAAACGCGCGGAGTGCTTTCGCTAAGCTTGTTACTGTCGTGGCAGAATGCGAACGTCGACGTTTATTTTAGGGAATTTTTCCCGCGTTCATTTAGTTTTTATTTACTAGAGAACATTGGGGAGCCTGAGGCAGACGCTGTCTATGGAGCCTGTGTC
This sequence comes from Rhinolophus hipposideros, assembly GCF_964194185.1. Taxonomy (NCBI): domain Eukaryota; kingdom Metazoa; phylum Chordata; class Mammalia; order Chiroptera; family Rhinolophidae; genus Rhinolophus; species Rhinolophus hipposideros. The sequence continues at coordinate 235,132 of NC_138061.1, forward strand.
TAGTGCAGTGTGTGGGGGGCGTCTCTGAGTGTGTGTGGGGTTTGAAGTGTGAGTGTGGGGGCTGTCCACGCAGGGAGGCCGGCGGCAGAGGCGCGGACTGGGGCTGGAGCGCGACCGCTTAGCTCCGCGGGCCCCAGACCCGGAGAGACGCCGCGGGCGGGCGGGCTGGGGGGAGGCGCCGGCGTGGTCCCGAGGGCCTCGCGCCGCCTCGGCTGTTTCCTGGGCGCCGAAAGAGGAAAACGGCGGTCTGCCTTTCCGGAGGTTCCGCCGGCCGACCCCAGCCCCGCTGCTCAGGACGGGGACAGTCAACGTCCCAGCGGATGGATGGATGGATGGATCGCAGGGCTTCGGCCCCTGCGCCCGCCCGCACCCGCGTCCGAGCTGCAGCGAGGACGGGGACTCGCAGCTTTTCTCTGAGGTGCTGCCCCACAGGAAACAGCTTAGAAAAGTCCGTAAGTCAAGGTCTTGTTGCACTAACTGGCCTGTTAGTAGCCATCCTTCTCCCTGTGTTTCCTGGAAAAATGAACATTCAGTGGAGCTTAGAGGGAAACTGATCCAGTTCTTGAAGTGCAAGCTGCGGAAAGTGAAGGCTGGTGATGAGCAGGGCCAAGGGGGCAGCAGCTGCCCGTCCTCCCCAGGTGTGCAGGCATGTCCCAAAGCAGTGCTGTTTAAACTCAGAGCCCAACTCCAGTCACAATCATCACCAGGGGGACAGAGCCACCCTGAAAAAATGCCAGAGAGGGCGGGCAGGGCCGAGGGGATCGGAGAGTCACAACCCACCATCAGCCGGCCATCGTCTGCACCTGCCAGACCTTGTCTGTTGCTTTTTAAAGCCACACAATACTTTGATCTTCTTCTCACACCTGAGGTTCCTGAGAGATGCCCACCAGGAAAGTCAGGATCAACTTGTGCAGCCAGGACAATGCTCCCTTTAAAATAGTCTGAGGACTGCTGATCTCCATTTCTGACCAAGACACCCCCCCACCCATGTCCCCCACTGGCTGAGCTGGTTGGCCACCCGAGGGTGAGTGAGGCCTGTGGGGGCCCCTGACGTGTGACAGCCCCCAGCAGAGCGCTCTTGTGGTTGTGTCTGGCTGAAGTAAACTTGTCTAGATGAGGCCTCTCCCACCCTTTCAACCCCCTTCTTCCTGCACGGTTGCTGCCTGTCCTCCTCTGATTGGGTCCCTGAACACCTTGGGCCAGACTCCGGACTCTGCCCACATACCAGCCATCTCCTTCAGCCAATGTGTTTCCGAATGGAAGGTCTCCAAAGCCCCGAGGTTGCCAGGAGCTACCAGAGCCATTCACACACCACGACCCTCGTCAGAGGACAGACACCTCTAATTACAGAGTCCTGCCCCCCTCCAGGCCCTTTCATCTGCTGCTAGTGGACTTGGAGACCCCAGCCCTGTCCCTGGGAAACCACCTGGACCAGGGGACGGGAGAGCAGTTCAGGGCAGACCACACCTCTTTGGGGGTGCAGGGGCCACTTGGTCTGGAAAGGATAAGGACGGCGTTGTGCAATGAGGGCCCTGGGTGACCCCTGGTAGGACCAAAGTGGGGAGAGTGGGACGGTGGAGGACCCCAGAGAGAGGACACGTGCCAATTGGGTTTCTTATCAGTCTCATTAAGTGAGTCACATAACAAGTAGGCCTTGCTGGTGTGGGTGACCAGAACCCTACCCGAGCCCTGGAACACAACCCTGGGATCCTACGTCAGTGTCACGCTGGAGAAGGGAGCAGGGCTAGGCTTGGTCAGGCTCCTTCACTCGGTTCCTGGGTGAGGATTGGGCTGGGCCCCTAGGGTCCCTTCGTGGCACAGCGTCAGCCCTCACTAGCCGCAGTTCCTCCCGTGCCAGCCTTGCCTCCAGTCCGGGTGTATCTTAGCCCACTCCAGGTGTGGACCCCAGGCCATAGGTCCTGGGCCTGTGGACCACTCAGAGGGTGGGGCCAGCTCAGTCTCGGTCAGTATTTCTGGAGGAGGGTCAGACTGCCAAGGTCTGACTAGAGTTCAGCTGGTCATAAAGAAGCAGTTGTCTGGAGGAAGGGGAATTCCTCGTGTGACTTCTAAAAATGAGACACTGGGGGCTTTTTAAGCTGGGTGTTGGGGATGCGGTGCCCACCAGGAGATATGGTTTTGCAGACGCTTTTGTACGCATGAAGTATTTCACGACAAGAATGCACTACAGGGCAGAACTTCATGCCAACTGACTAAAGGCCATTTCTGCATCACTGGCTCTCGGCTGGGCTCTTCGGCCCCAGTGCCTCCCCGTCCTAAATCTGAGTGCCCTCAGGAAGTGTTTCTGTACAACTGGGCCACACTGTGCCTTCCTGGTGTGATGACACATAACGCTATCCAGACGGACTAAAGTTGTGGTACTTTCATCTTAACTTTTAAAGCATTGTCTCCTTTACCTCAACATACACTGTTTTTGCTATGTCTGATATTCTGTACTGTAGGCTGTATTTCCATCAATTAGACCATTAAGAAAAATAACCTTGGGGCTGGTCCAGTGGCACAGGCTGGCGGAGCGCCGTGCTCCTAAGGCTGAGGTCAATTCCCACACGGGCCGGTGAGCTGCGCCCTCTCCAGGTAGGATTGTGAACACCGGCTCTCCCTGGAGCTGGGCTGCCGTGAGCAGCTGGAGGTTGGTGTGGGCTGCTGTGTGCTGCCATGGGCGACCATGAGTGGCCAGCAGCCGGGGAGAGCTGCCGTGAGCTGCTGTGAGCGGCCAACTGACAACTGGCAACTGACTGCCTCAGCCAGGGGGAGCACAAGGCTCATAATACCAGCATGGGCCGGGGAGCTGGTTCTAAAGAAAAAGAACCATGTGGCATAAGCTGATGTGGCCAGTGGTGCCAACATTTAGATGCTGTTTTTTTCCAGGTCGTACTTGAAATTTTGTACAATGAGGAACCACATACTCACCCCTTCCCCAGTGAGCCTATTTTCATGTGGGTTGGTGAAAGCTGCAGGGGTGTGGCGGGTGGGGGGCAGAGCCCTAGGACCTGCAGGAGGCAGGGGAGGCCTCGCCTTCTTCTAACCTCGGTGAGCAGTCCTTTGGGTTTTCTGTTAAATGGAGCCAAAACTGAACAGTGACACACACTTATCTCTCGTTCTTGTCTTCACTGCCCGCAAACCTGGAAGTGGGAGGGAGGATGCCCCCTGGGGCAACAGTCTATGAGCCTCGTCCTCTCCATCTTGGGTGGACACTTGAGGCACGTGCTACAAGGCTCCTCACAGGTTTCCAGTGGACGGACGGAGCCGCACCTGCCCACAGAGGGGCCACTCAAACTATGTACCCCTGGGCACACCGCCTTCCTTCTTTCACTCTCCCCAACTCCCCACGCCTATTACATAGGATCGGTTCTCAGAACAAACCACCTAAGCTCGGGCTCAGCTTCTGCAGGGAGTCTACTGAGTCAATCAGACCAGCCTCAGTACCTGGCTGTGGGGCACACTTCCGTCAGGAAACGCCCAGCGCCTGGGTCACTCTTTTGCCATCAGCACGTGCTTTGACACCACGACTCAGTTACCACTCCTACAGTTCTTGCAGAAAAAGTAGGAGAAATTCTTTATTTTTCTTGATCTCCCAGTTTTAATATGATATCTGTTCCTGATGTCCTCCCAAAGGTAGACAATGAGGTTTTAGCTTTTTTTTTTTTAAGGGGAACAGGACTTTATTGGGGAACCGTGTGTGCTTCCAGGATTTTTTTTCCAAGTCAAGTTGTCCTTTCAGGCTTAGTTGTGGAGGGCGCAGCTCAGCTCCAGGTCCAGTTGCTGTTGTTAGTTGCAGGGGGCACAGCCCACCATCCCTTGCGGGACTCGAGGAGATGAACCAGCAACCTTATGGTTGAGAGCCCACTGGCCCATGTGGGAATCGAACCGGCAGCCTTTGGAGTTAGGAGCACGGAGCTCTAACCGCCTGAGCCACCGGGCCGGCCCTGAGGTTTTAGTTGTAAACATATTTGACACATTTTGTTTGAGTGTAGTTATTATTCTTAATGCTCCAGCTGTGTGGCCTTTGGCCGGCGACCGCCTGACAATGGCTCCCAAGCTCGCCCAGAGCTTTCTTCACTGACTCCTGATTTCTGAAGTCTAACCCAGGCTTTCAGTAGAGCTATTGATTTAGCAAATGTGGAATATGCATTATGACTTCATAGCAACACTTCTAATTCAAATTTAGGACTACAGGGTTTTTATTTGCTTCACGGATCTTAAATCTACATCTTTTTCCCATGCCAAAGAATGTCAGTCTCAACACTACTCGGCTGTCCTGGGACTTGGGACACTTGAGTGGTTTTCAGTCTTTAGCTATTAAACATGTTACTGAATAAACGACCTTTTGAGTAGGTCTTTTGCATTTTCACCACAGCATGTTCAGGACACATCCCTAGAAGCAAGGTGTCTGGCTCAGGGTGAGTGCAGAAATGACTTTGTTGGCTTTGTGACACTCTCCTCGGGCTGCAGCATTCAGCCTCCCTACTAACAGTGGATGGCATGCCGTGTCCCCACAGCCGAGACAACAGAGTGCCATCAAACCCAGGATTTTTGTCAACTGGATGTATAAGAAAGGGTGTCTTGGTGCATTTTCTATTTCTCTTGCTGTGAGTGAAAGGAGGGGTCTGTTTCTATCACTCAGATGTTCTGCTTTGGCTAAACGTTGTGTTAAGGCAACACATTATGGATAACATGGGTTGGTAGTGAAAACTTACACCTAGTAATTTATTTTAAAGTGGTCGTAGTTTGGGAGCACCTCCAGTCACATGTCAGACGCCAATACTAATATTTTTGGTTAGATCCCAGAAGTGACAGGAAATTCTAGAGGTAAAGTTCCAAGAAATATAAACTCACAGCCAAAAATCATAAATTCACTAGGAAACAAGGTACCACGAGTGAGTCAGCAGAAAAAAAAAGAAGAGTCCAACCCACTGTCTTCAGATACTGATACTATTAATCGGATACTATAAGTTTAATATGCTTAAAAAATAAAATGGATTGAAAATGTAATGAAAGTAAGCTATAAAAATCCAGCAAATTAGGGGCGGCCCATCAGCTCAGTGGGTTAGAGCGCAAGCTCTTAACAACAAGGTTGGCAGTACGATCCCCACATGGGCCACTGAGCTGCACCCTCCACAACTAGGTTGAAACAACTACTTGACTTGGAGCTGATGGGTCCTAGAAAAACACGCTTAAAAAAAATCCAACAAATTAAAAAAAGCAACATAGAACTTATGTAATTGAAAATCATAATTACAGTAATTAAATGTTAAAAACTTCAACAGCACATTTGATTCAGCTGATAAGAAAATCAGTTAACTGAAAAGTAGATCTGAAGAAATTATCCAAAATGTAGCAAAGACACATAAGGAATGGAAAATACAAAAGAGCTAATAAGAAACACAGAAGACAGATTAAGAATGGATAACGTAGAGTTAGTTGTTGTGGAAGGAGAAGGAACAAAGAATGGGTAGAGGCAACATCTGAAAAGATAAAAACCTAGATAAAAAGCCAGTGAAGAGCGACCAGGGTGGCCAGGTACCCCACCACGGCAGAAAGACAAACCGTCCGCTCAAGAACGAGACTGACGGCTGAGTTCTCGCAGCTGCGATGGAAGCCGAAGGCAGTGGGATGACACCGGTCCATGCTTGGGGACAACACTGTGGCCAATCCTGCATCTTTCAAGAACAAGACCGTAAAACACTGTCGGGCAAACAGAATTGAGAATATTTGTTACTCCTGATTGTCACTATAGGAAATTCTAAAGATACCTGGTAGGCAGAGGAAAGTGTTTCCATATGGAGGGTCTCAGAGGCAAGAAGACATGACCGGCAAAGGACATGCTGACACGGGTAGAGCTACATAACACTGACAGCAGGGAACCACAGCACTGGCGTCTTGTGGGGTCAAGGACAGAATCTAGGGGACAATGCACGACTCTCAGAGTGCACATGCCATGAGAGGTGGGGCCTGAGGGTCTATGGTCGTCCCATTTGGGGAAAGAAAGGTGTTGATGGATCTTAGACCCCAACACGTTAAGTATTCCCATTACAATTTTGTGATGACTACTGAAATAGTAACTAGAGGAAGCCTAACTTCCCAAATAACGGAATGAGAAGAGTAGCGCTGCCATCTGAGATCAGGCACACAGGGACAGAGAGAGAAGGCCTGACGGGGCACGGAGCGTTTGCAGCACAGACCTCAGAGGACACCCGGGGACACGGACTCTAGGTCCAAGGGAGACTCTGAGGAACTCAGCACGTGTTGGTGGGACCCACGCTCACTGTGTGAAAGCTGACACCCACGTCCTGCCACTCCCACTCCCGCTCCCGCGGGGACCGAGCACTGCACACACTAGCTAGAGAACTTGGGTCACCCCGACGGGTCCTGGTCTCCACATAAGTGGTGAGTTTCACATAACCCCAAGGATGCTGAGCATGCGTCCCAAGGTGAGCAGACCAGCGCCAACTTAGTAACCTCAAGTGCTGCGAGCACATGCCGGCCAGCCCTGCAGTGTGACCCATGCCCTGCAGACCAGCTCCTGTCCCCGTCCTCAGAGACCCCAACACTGTGACCCGTAAACCAGGCCCAGGTTTTGCAGCAGGTTTTGTAGGCACCTCCTCAGAACTGGTGTTTCATCGCTAACATTCTTCACACTGAAGTTTTCCATTCCTTGCTTTTCAGAATAACGGAGACATTAAACAAGTAGCTTCCTAGGTAGGGGTGACGCTACCATTGAGCCCACGACTAGCAGTGGAACAGCCTGTGAGATGGCGAGCACACATGTGGACAGCGGAACTTGAGCGGCATGTGCTGCCATAAAAGGAGACTGCGGTGTGCAGGAGGGGGTGCCAGGGACACGAGCGAGGTCTCCGAGGGAACATGCACAGAGGAGCAGTGTTCCAAACATCAGCGTTCTCCTCAAGCACCAAAGATAGGACCCAGGCAGCCGAGGCTGGTCCTTGCGCACCCTAGAAAGTCCTCTAGGTTGTCCTTGGTACCAGGACCTCTACTTAAGATTTGGGCTGTTTCCTCGATCACTTGGTCAGCCCAAGAGTCGAGTGCGTGAAGCTGCTGGTGTGATGGGCACCGCCCTCCACACTCCTTCTCTCCGGGTCTCGGCGGCTCTGGATGTGGCTCAGCACTGGGGCAGCAGCCTTTGTGCCCAGACACACCAATGATCCAAACGCAGGGCCCAGAACAGGAGAGGCTGGTGACATGGGAGGGGGGCCATGCTCCTGCTGGTTGGGCCGGAGCCCTCAGGATGGCACAGCAGGGAAGCACCACAGGGGATGAGGCCTCGGGAGGGAGATCCTGCCGGGGGTCCCCACTCCATCAGGCCTGGTCCCGAGAGCCCTTCCTTTAGCAAAACAGCTGGTCCCACCATTTCTGCTTTCCCCGCCATAGCTCGGTGTGTCTCTGGCAGTGTGCTCTCTCTAGCTACCCTGTGATCACCGATGAGGGGACTGCACAACTCAGAACGCTGCTGTTCCTGCCAGCCAGGCAGCCAAGCTCTGGCGTGGGCCCCCTTCCTGGGGCTGGGGCAGGGGGATACCCCAGCTGGCATTCCTCTTTCCAGCACTGAGTGCCCTGCCTGAGGGCCTGGGAGGCAGCCTTCTCAGGCTCTCACTGCCCCCAGTTGGGGTTCTGTGTGGGGAAGGGTGGCCTGGAATCTCTCCAAAAGCCATGAGCTCTCAATGCGGTATCCGGCATCCTGCCCAGCCACCCCACCAGAGACACCACAACTTCATCATCAATCTTGCTGAAAATGTGCAGCCACCGCTCGTTTCCCTGTCTAGTCCAACAACACAGAAATGACGAGAAAGAGACCATTAATGAAAAACCTTTGCTTTACATGCTTAGAAATGACACTTGTGGGGTGGTTCCTGTAAAGGGAGCTGGGCTGGTCTGCACATCTCAGCCACCGGAGCATGACTCAGCGTCGTCAGGAACCCATGTCTCTCACTGCTGACAATGGCTATCGGCGTCATCGGCCATCCCCAGGGGACTGAGACACAGACACGACTGCAGAGGCCTCGTCTTGAGGTGGCCGCGGCAGGTGAGAAACAGAGCTCGCCACTGACACCACGTCCACAAAGGGTACCTGTCCTGCCTCGGGCTGCGCTCAGGCCTGCGGGTTTGTGTCTCGGTCGTCACTGCTGATTATTTCTTTTCTTGGTGCTTTTAAATCCTCGTGCTGCGCCTTGCCCAAAACAGATGGTTGAAGGGATCCTGAAATGGAGAAAACCGTCGTACTAAAGTGGATCATACCCTGTGCAATAAGCAGCCAATTCATAAGCAGCCTGTGCGTGTTTGCTTCTTGCTCGGGAATGCTCCCTCTGTGGAACATTCCAGACAGTAGCTCTTCCTCTGTGCAGACTCTGCTCCCTTCAGCTGGCGGGCTGCCTCTGACCTGCGTCCTGTGGGAGACTGGCTGGGACGGCATCACTTGGAGAACGTGGTGTGGAGGCCAGCTCCAGCCAAGCTCCTAGCACTGACGCCCTGTCACCCTCCATGTGGTGACACCCTATCTAATCACCGTACTCACTTGCTGGCCAAAGTCCAGGCAGCTGAGGACGTAAGTGCATCTTCCTGTCGGTTTGGATTCGTTAGCAATTTTTTCATTTGTCCAATATTTTTCCCCAAATTAGATTTGAAATCAAGTTTATCCCAATAAAAGCAGAGTTAAGAGCAGAAAGACAGACTCGCAGGTTGTAACTGGAGTGTTACAACTGAGATTCTCTCTATCCCAATTTAGGCGAAAGGGGGCCGTGCTTTGCATGCCTGAGCTGAGGGCATCGGAAAGCAGTCTGCAGGCACAACTGCCCCAGACAACAGGGAAAGTCAGGCTGCCCACACCCTAGGCAGGGTCGTGTCTCCTGAGAGCACAACGGCCGCTCACACCCAGAATTCTCCCCGTAAAGCAAACATGCAGACCTGGCTCCAGAGACACCAGCTACTGACCTGTGGCCGTGGGTCCGCCTCTCACCCCTGGGTTCTGCAGGGGGCGCGGTGTGTTCAGAGCAGACTTCCATGTCTTCCCCTTCCAAAGGCAAGCCGCCCTCCCCCAGGGCTCCTGCCGACTCCTGCAGGGCAGCGGGTGGGCCTGGGCTGCGGGAGGTAGAGGGTGAGCGGTGGCCACGCCTGTCCCCAGAAATGAACTTACCAGGAAGAAACTATTTTTTTTTGCAAAGATATTTCAGAACTATTTTGGCATAGTGTAATTTTTAGGCTATCAGGACAAGGACAAAGGCTATAGCAACATTTTAAGTGAATGTTTATATGATAAATGCCACACGTTGTGAGTTTAAGTAGAACAATTACACTTTGCTTTTTAGAAATAGTATTTTTACGGTGCCATGTGGCAAATACCAACAACAGATGCCAAGTATCTTTTCATAACAATCAGTGAGAAATTTTCTAAAATTAACTACTATAGTGCGAGTCCCCTCCCTACTATGAGTGTCTCAACCCAGCATTACTGGGTGTTTCTTCTTAAAATGACCCCTCAGAAAGGAGTGCATTCCCTTATACTCAAGACCTTATAACAATCTCTCACATTGCAGAGGGTTCTCACAATTACTTAACTTTAAACAGCAAAGTCCAGTTTGCAGAAAACAAGTTAGTCTGAAAAGACTTCAATTAATGTAATTTTAGATAGTTACGAAAGTTCACGTGAAAGAATCAGTTTAAAAAACAGGCAAAGAAATGTGACAAAAATTTAAGAATTATTCCTGGAGGCATTTCCCCACAGTGCTGAACAGTAAGAGTAATAAATGGCTTTGTTGTCACGTTAATCAACATACCAACAGGACAAATGAAACACCAGAGGGCCTCACAATGGTGGGGAGCGGGGGAGAGGGGTGCTGGTACAAATTCCCAAAGGCCCACATCAGCATGTGATGTGGGAGCAGAGCTGATGTGTGGGTGCAACTGAGGTATCACCTTGTGCAGTGAGTGCAGACAAACAGCGATGCCTCTGTCCCAGGAAGACACTGTGAGGGCGCCCGACAGGCCCAGTACAGAGCCCACGAAGCCAGGCTCTCCCCTTTCTGCCCTCCCTCTAGCAGGGGTGGCCATGCATAACCTGCCTCTATTTGTTTAACCCACATTGATTAACAACTTGTCAGGGTTTCCATTACCTGCAGCCAAGCATGACACTAAAATGACCCTGATGCTGGACTAAGGCGTCGCTTCCTTGAAGTCTAGACACTCAGAAAGCTCTTCTGAGCTCAGTGGTGGCCACACGTACCCCCTGCTTTTCTTTGGTTTATCAAAGCGGAAGTCTGCAGGGTAGAGGTGACGTCTCACCAGGTGATCCTTCCTGTCTTTGCTGGTCTTGAACTTCTCTGTGCAGCCTTCCACCAAGCACTGATACTAAAACAGAAATGGTGTCACCGCCATCCTGACCCCCAGCACCCTCCCCCCACATCCGGAAGGGCACAGGGCTGGGGGCCAGGGGCGGGGAAGGTGCCCCCAGCCTTGCCCCCGACACGGAGAGCTGGGAGCTCTGACCCACCCAGGCAGACAGCTTCAGTGCAAGCCCCTGGGATGACTGCCTCACCCACCATGGCCTGCCTCTCAGCCAGGATCTGGAACAAGGAGTCATGCCACTCCAGGATGTGGACGTCCAGCAGGTGTCCCGAGGGGAAGGCCCGCTTGCAAAAGGAGCACACATTTCTGTGCACAGCATGGTAGTGGTGCTCATAGGCCTCCAGGACGTCGAACACCTGGCAGCAGCCCGCCACCTGACAGGTGAACTCAGGCACCCTGGCAAAGGACACGGCTGCTGACAAAGAACGGTAGGCTTCCTGTCCACAACTTCCCTTTAAGTGGCCTTATAAAGCTCTGGATGATTCTCATGCAACCTCGTATCTTACTTTTTTAAAAATTAAAACTCCACAGGTCAGCTAGGAGGTGGGGAGACCAAGCAAGCGGGGCTTGGACCGCGGTCCTGGCAGAGGGCGCGGGGGCAGGTCACCAGGGAAGGGCAGGCTTGAGGGACGGGTGGCCCGGCCCAGAAAGGGGTGAGGTGGGGGACCAAGTGGGGTGGCGCTGCCCAGAGCCGCTCACCTGGGCCTCTCGGGGGGCCCCGCCACCTGCGTGAGCACGTCCTGGAGGTAGAGGTGCCGCTGCACGTCCCCGTCCTGTGGAACAGACGTGTCCCGGACCCACAACTACAGGCCCCGCGCCCCCAGACCCCGCCCCCTCAGCCTTAGCCCCGCCCCGCGCACCCAGACCCCGCCTCCCTCGGTCGTAGCCCCGCCCAGTACCCGCCCCCACGGCTGTATGCCCCGCCCCTCGACAGCGGCCCTCGGCTTCCTCGGCCCACGCACCTCGAAGAACTCGTGCTCGCGCGGGAAGCGCACCCCACGCGCCGCGAAGCGGAAGGGGGCGGCCCCGGCCGAGGGGTCCCGCTGCACGGGAAGCGGCTCCGTCGCCCCGGGTCCCGCCAGGAGGCGGGCGTGCAGCGCGGGCGGCAGCTGCATCTCCAGGCGCCGGCGACGCCCCGGGCGGAAGCGGACGTGACGCAGCGGCACTTCCGGGCTGCGCGGCGGCTTTGGGCGGGCGCGGGCGGCGGCGGCGGCGGTGAGTCGGGGCCCGGGCTGCGCGGGCAGGGCCGCGCGTGGGGCGCCGCGCTCCCCAGGTCCCCACGGTGCGGGCTCCTCCGCGGGGAGGCCCGCGCCCCTCGCGCCGCGCACGGCGGCCTGTGTCGTCCCGGGCGCGGAGCGGCCCCGGCCGGAGCCCGGGCCTTCGCAGGACTCGCGCCTCCGGTGCCGCTCGGCGCCCGCCGTGTGGCGGCCTCCGCTGACCGCGCGGCCGTCGCTGCGTCCCGCCTTGCGCCCGGGGTCCCGACGGCCGGGGCCGGGGCCGGGGCCGCGCGGGAGGCGGGGTGGCTGCGCGCCGGAGGCCGGACGCCTGGCGACACGGTGCCCCAGTCGGTGGGCGCGCGGCACGGCCCCGGGGCCCGCCCCCCGCCGTGGACGGGGAGCGCGCGGCGGCGGGGAAGCCGGGGGTCTGTTTCTTTGAGAAACGAAAGTACGGTCATTAAACACCGCGCTTCGTTCCGGCGGTGGGGGGCTGGTGGCTCCGTCCCCGCCCGGCTCCTCGCGCCCGGAGGACGTCGGGGCAGAGCCACTCTGTTTTCGTCTCTTGGCTTTCCTGTCTCTGGAAAAGCCTTGGAGCTCTTGACGCTTTTCACAAGTTCTGAAACGTTTCTCAAGGCGGGGAGACCGTGAGCGCCGAGCTCTCCACGAAGACTCGGTCCCTTTGCTCCGCGCGCCCCGCGCAGCCCCGGGGAGCTGTGACTGCCCCGCACGCCCGCCCCCACTCGCGCGGGGACAGGTGACCTCTGCGCAGGCAGAGTCCGTGTGTCTGGTAGGGTCACCGTCCGACGGTCAGGCGAGCTGTTGCGAGGAAGCGTCCCGAGTTGTTTTGGGGGGTGCCGTCGGCGGTCTGGGCGGGACCCCTGGCGGGGGCTGGCTCCCCTGGCCCCCTGCCCGCTGACTTCCAGGCGGCGTGACAACCACAAGTTACTGGTGCCCACTCCCCGGGCCCTGAGGGCGGGCACTGCCTGCTGGGGAGAGCCACAGCTCGTGCGGGCGGCGGCCGAACCCACAGGGGACAGCAGGCCCTTGTGCTGTCACGTGTGCTGTGGGTGTCTGCTTTTCAAGACAAATGTAAAGTTTCATGAAGGTAGTTTTTAAACATTCACTTACGTGATCTGTCTTCAGGAGGGCTCTCTCCACCTACTCGTGTCTGGGGGAGGGGTTTTTCTTCTGGAGGCAAATGCAGTGTCTTTGCCACCTGTGTGACTGAGTGGTCCTCTGTCCAGTTTTGCAGGACAGCCTGCAGCCCTTGGGAAACCTCCTAGGACGTGGGGGAAACCGGTTGGTTGCCCTTGGATTCAAGGGACCATCAGTGGGGACGTCCTGTATTGTCTTTGTGTTTTGCCGGTAGTTGGCACAGCCTCGTTCAGGGCCCTCTGACGGTGGTTTAGGGTGCCGTGGGAGGCAGATCGTTTTCCTTCTGTAAAAGCATTTCTCAGGTAACAACGGACGGACGGACGGCCAGGTGGTTGGCCTTTTGTAGCAACAGCAGCAACTACTGACCCGCTTTTCTAGTAACAGCGCAGCAACGCTCTGTGTGCAGGCTTTGTAAGAATGGTGGTGCTCGCTCCCCGCAGCAGCGTTGTGGTAGGGCTCACCACTCCTCACCCCTCCTCGGGGAGCTTAGGGAGGACCCGCCCCCCGGGCCCTGCTGCACCTCACTCCACACCTGCAGTTGCTGTCAGCACCTCCTGTGAAAACTGCGTGTGCTCGAGACACACACGGGCTCGTGCCTACCGCTCTGCCTTCTGTGTGGAGACGCCCTGCGTCTGGCCAGTATGTGGCCGTTCTGTGCCGTGCAATGTGATGCTTATGTTCAGGGAATGTATTTTCCACCCACAGGATTGTGGGGTGTGTGCTGCGTCTTCTCCACCTGACGTGGCTCGTCTTCACTGGAGCTGTTAGCATAGGGGTTCATTGCCTTTTTTGGGTCCCAGAGCCTTTGAGAATCTGTTGAAAGACCCTCAGGAAATTCACAAATTATTTTGCTTATGGTTCCACGGGTTCGTGGGTCCTAAATTAATAACCGTGTGTGGATACCTTGAAACGTGTGTGAAGCATGTGCAGTTTGCTCGTGTTTATTTTTTGACTGGCTAATTGCCTGTGTATGTCTGGCTACTCCCCTTTTACCGGAGCTGTTGATGATAATGGCTAACTGGCCCAGTCACCAGTGGGAGAGCAGAAGCCTGTGCAGGCCACTGCTGTCCCCTTGGGGACATGGGTGTGGAAGTCCCCTTGCAGTCTGCTGCTGTCCGCTTACTGGGACCTCAGTTGTGGCTTTGACTCCACAGGGTTATGTATGCAGTGGTGAGACCTGGGGTATCTGTCTGGTCAGCAGGGCAGATTGAGCTGAAGTGGAACCCCACCCAACTCAAATGCACAGGAAATGTATAGCGATTTTACCAAAAGCATCTGCATAGAGAGTCAACCTTAGGCAAGAAAAGGAAATGTCCTGGGTGCCAGAGAGCAGAGAGTACACAAAACCAGAGGTGCAGGGACCTGCAGCAGAACAGCAGGCTCTGAGAACCAGGTGTGGGCCTAATGGGCTGGAGCTGGGGTCTTAATATCCATGCTCGGATGGGGACAGTGGCTTAGGCTGTGCAGAGCTCCCTGCAAGACCAGGACCCTGAAGGGCCAGGACCACTGTGTCTGCGTAGCTGGGACTAGAAAGCTCTGTCTCCCAGCCAAGGGGAGCACCTCCCCGCTGGCTCGTCACCCACGATGAGGTGGGCCCAGGCCTGCGAGTCCACACTCTCTGCCTCCACCGGCTCCCCGAGCTGAGGCGTGGGCCTGGAAGCTGGCCCGAGCGAGGGAGACCAAGGGTCCCAAAGGGAGCATGCCACTGCAGACTGTTCCCAGTAAGAAATGTCAGACCACACGAGTGCGCGCCACCTGGAGGGAACAAAGCCTCCGAGGAGACTGTCAGCCAGAGGCCCTGACGGCGGCGTGGTGTCCAGGAGGCAGGTCCTGCAGCCCGCGGGATGACCTGGTTTCTCAAAGGCCTGATATGGGCCAACTTGGATTCCTTTCAACATTTTTTTATTTGTAAGGTTTAGTTTTTATAAACGGCTTTCCTCTGACCTTTAGGAGAACACAGTGTGATGTTGTCTCGCAGCCACGACAATGAGTGAGTTTCGCATTCACCACGATGTCAACGAGCTGCTCAGCCTCCTCCGTGTCCATGGAGGGGATGGGGCCGAGGTTTACATCGACCTGCTGCAGAAGAACAGGACCCCGTATGTCACCACCACCGTGTCAGCACACAGTGCCAAGGTGAGGGCCCCTGCCTGGTGGTGTGCTCCACACACAGCTCCTCTACCCGAGCAGTGGCCACGGCGGCGCCCGTGATGGTGTCGACGGGCCAGCATTTGCCAGATGCTCCCTGGGGGCCGCGTGTCCCGCTCAGCGCAGTGGCTTTGTCCCCTCGTCGTCCCTGTTGTCCGTCAGCCTCATACCCTGAGTGGACGGGGCTCGGGGAGCCCTGCTGTCGGGCCCTCCTCAGCGCCCAGACTTGGCACCTCAGTTCTCTGACAGCTGTTCCCACCGTGACATAGACGTCCCTTGGGATGAGAAAGGAAACTCCTGGATTAACCGCACTAATCCCTTTAAAGTGGATTTTTTCTTTATTTAAAATATATGTAACTCAAAATTATAAATCTGCAATAAAAGCTAGTTTTAGAACCTATTTTAAAACACATTGTGAAGTTTCATTTATTTGAACAGCCTCTCAATGGCACGAGCATGATTAGAAAAATTCAGAGTGGAATAGAGTTTAGGACACAAAGTTGTATTTAATTTATTGTAATAGGGGGCATTATAAATCGGCGAGAAAACACAGCCCCTGAACCTGTACATATTAATAAATGGGAGCAGGGTGAAATAAGTGTGTAAACTACTAGGAAAAATAAAAGTGGTTATCACGTGACCTACAGCTTAGGAAGTGTGGACTGAGAGAAAGCATGTGGTTTACGTGTTCTGTGCGGGAAACGTGTCTGACGAGTCTTCTCTGTCTTGTCTCGGAGAGAGAGGCTTATTTAGCCTCCTGGATTTCACTCGGTTTTGGGGTTAATTTTCTGGGATATATTTTTAAAGTTCTATACTGTTGTCACTAAATCACTTGTGTTTGTGCTTTTGAGGTTAAAATAGCAGAATTTTCTCGTACTCCAGAAGACTTCCTAAAGAAATACGATGAACTGAAATCTAAAAACACACGGAACCTTGACCCACTAGTGTACCTGTTGTCGAAGCTGACAGAAGACAAGGAGGTGGGTTCTTGCGCTTGATGTCGGGGGCTTCCTTGCAGTTGTTCTGACAGGTGTGGCACAGGTGAGGGTCACCTCCAGGTCGGCTGTCACTGGTGCCACTTCCTGGCGTGGCCACGTCCACTCTTAGGGATGCGTTCCCTGCTTCACACCAGCATGTAGGCTGGCACCTAGGGATGTATTTACGGTGCGTCAGCGTGAGACTAACAGTGACAAATACGAGAAGTACTGACGATATTCACGAGGGCGCTGCTCTTTTTGTTGGCTCATGCTGTGCTTTTTGTGGTACGTGTGACACTGAGGAAAGCACGTGTGGGTCTGGAGGAGCCGGGCCCTTGGGAATGTCCAGGAACGCATCAGGTCCTCCCGCGTCACGAGCCCAGAGGCTGTTCAGAATGAGGGCGCGAGTAGGCGCATGTTGGCTGCCAGCACTGGGGACAGACAAAAGGGACCAATCAAGTGTAGAGAAAAGGCAGTGCCCTTGGGAACAGAGTTTGGGAATTGATGTTAGGACAGCCATAGGGTTTCCCGCCTTGCAAGTGGGGAACATGGCCCCTTGTGGCAGGAAGTGCTGGGAGACCAGATCGCAGCTTGAGGACTGAAGGGGAGCTCTGCTCTGACCCTCCACATCATCCCTGGCGGTGGGGGAAAGCAGTGGGGTGGCCGTGGCTGGCCCAGTGCACCAGCACACAGCCAAGGGTGACTCAGGGTTTTGTGTGTTCAGACTCTGCAGTATTTACAGCAGAATGCCAAAGAAAGAGCCGAGCTCGCAGCCGCCACTGCAGCCAGCAGCACCCCCAGCTTCAGCGCCCCAGCCACGGCCTCCAAGATCTCCATGCAGGAGCTTGAGGAGCTGAGGAAGCAGCTTGGCAGTGTGGCCACGGGCCCCACAGTGCAGCAGGTATCACACCCCGCTGTCCACGGGCCCCGCGGGGCAGTGGGTGCCAGTGGGAGGTGCGTGTCTCGTGGTTGTGTGTTAAAGATAAGTGTGAACGTGGAGACGCTGACCAGGATTAGCTGCATGTGGTAAGGACCCTAGACACGAGGTGGACAAACAGGGAGGTTCTGAGTCGCCCAGGGCAGTCTAGTGAGTTCAGCCAATGCAACCGTGACTCCCCATTTTCCTCCGTTAGTTTTTGACTATTTTGTCTTTTTACGACTATACGTTAGAGATAATTTTCCCTAGGTCATTTTCTTTTTCCTGTTTGTACTGCTTTTTCTTGGTTTTGATTTCTCGTGCTGTCTTCTTCTCTGGGTGCACGTCTGCCTTCTCATGGCACGGCCTCTGTGGCCTTCCAGCCCCCGCACAGCTGTGTCCTCGTGAGGGTCTGAGCTTAGCTTGTGCTTTTCGAGCGGGACAGCTTTGACAAGGACCAGCCATCACTGGTTAGGCATGTCCTGTGTCCCGCACCTCACGCAGTCCTCACACCGCTCCCTTCCCTCCCCGTGTGATGGACGAAAGCACGTTTGCACCTGCCTGTCTCACCACTCCTGAGCTGGTGCTTCTGAAGGCCAGGCTGCCCTGATGGCCCCAGGCAGCCTCTCACCGCCAGTCCCGCGGGGACCACTGCTCCATGCGTGTGCCCAGGGCCCACCTTTCTTGCTGCCGTTCTTTCGATCTGTCCCTTGTCCCTCGAGGGGCACCCCCTTCTCCAAGGCTGTCACTGGGGCCGTGTCTTCACCCAGCAGGTCACGTCTAGATTTCAAGCCACCAGGAAAAAGCAGCTGAAATTCTAGGTGTCCCCAAGGAGGGGCCTACTCTGGCCAGGTGCACCCTGTTGCTGCTCCTGACGTGCTGTGGACCCCGCACACAGAGGACCTGTCGAGGGGCAGTCCCCACCTCTCTTGTCCCCAGTCCCTGGCATATGCCGGGCACGGAGACGTTCGTTTCGACGCGTCTTTCTTGACCCTCACTGTGAGCTCAGGGACGGACCTTTCCAATGCCGTTGTTAGTCTCACGTACTTAAACTAAAAGTGTATCTTTCTTTCTTTGTTTTTTAAATATTCTCACCAGTCTCTGGAACTTACAAGAAAGATGCTTCGAGACAAGCAGAACAAAAAAAACTCGGGCCAGCTCCTCCCCGTCTTCCCCGCGTGGGTATACGAGCGGCCCACGCTGGTCGGGGATTTCCTGATTGGCTCAGGCGTGAGCACGGACACAGCTGTGCCCATAGGTATGCGGAACGTTTAGTTCTAACTGCCTGCGTGGTGACGCCAGGGACAGATGGCCCTGTGCTCAGAGCCCGTCCTGCGTCAGCAGGCAGATGTGTGAATGGGGGGGGGGGCGGTGCTACCAGCAGCGTTTTGCAAACTGCAAAGTGTGTGGTGCAGTGTCAGCCCACATTGCCAGGCCTTGATGTCAGGGTGCCCTGGGCTGAGCCAGGTGCCCTGTGAGGCTGGGCTGGGGGGCCGTTTCTTGGAGACACCTTTCTCTGTGCTGCATCCCCACGGCTCCCCATGCACTGCCATCTGTCCCAGCGGGTGTGGGGAGGACAGCAAGTGTCAGTCTAGGGCTGATTGCTGCCTGGGCCAGGAAGCCTTTGGTGGCAACCCTGCTCAGTAACCCGTGACTGTCCACAGGTCCATTGGGTGGTCATAAGGGAACCACTTCGCATTGTGTTTATGATAGAAATTGTCCGCAATTTAAAGTTGTGAAAGGAAAACTTTGTATCCCAGAGACACCCGGCCTCACAAGTTGTACCAAACACTCCCAAAATATGACTCCCATTGGAAGTGTCTTTCGATCCTGACTGTATTCTGTCGGTGTCAGGTGTCCCCCTGCGTGCAGTGGGCGTCTTTTGCTCTGCGGCTCTGATAAGCTGGTCTAGGCCCCGCCTGGCCTGCCGGTGTCAGCACCTTTCCTCCTGGTGACTTTAGAATCCGAGCCTTTGGTGCCCCGATGGGGTCGATCAAGGCCACATGAATGATTTAGTTTTATGTCCACACGTATTTGTGTAAGTTTCATGGAGGCAGTGAGTGAGTGGGAGTTTCAGCGGGTAGATTACGTCAGGAGAAAGGCCGCGGGAATGCGCAGTTCCTGCCAAGCGAGTGGTCCCCCTTAGCTGGTGTCTGCATCCCACAGGCTCGCTGCCCCTGACCTCCCAGGAGTCGGCCGTCGTGGAGGACCTGCTGTACGTGCTGGTGGGTGTGGACGGCAGGTACATCACTGCCCAGCCCCTCGCCGGGAGGCAGAGTCGCACCTTCCTCGTGGACCCCAGCCTGGACCTGTCCATCAGGGAGCTGGTGAACAGGGTCCTCCCAGTGGCTGCCAGCTATTCCACCGTGACCAGGTGGGCACTGCTTACAGGCACCACAGATGCACTTGGCCCCTGGAGCCCGTTGTGACCCAGCTTCACTGAGTGCTAGAGGCCTGGGCTACAACATGAGTGGGCATTTGCTCTCCTTGGAGGACCGGCTTGCAGTGTCTCCCCTTCTCAGGCCCAGTCCCTCGCTCCCTCCCTCGCAGGTTCATTGAAGAGAAGTCTTCCTTCGAGTATGGACAGGTGAACCACGCGCTGGCGGCCGCCATGCGGACCCTGGTGAAGGAGCACCTGGTGCTAGTGACGCAGCTGGAGCAGCTGCAGAGGCAGGGCCTGCTGTCGCTGCAGAAGCTCTGGTTCTACATCCAGCCGGCCACGCGCACCATGGAGGTCCTGGCCTCCCTTGGTAGGTGCCCGGCCACGAAGCCCACGCGGTCCAGCCCAGGGCTGTGAACAGGAGACTCGGCGAGTCTTGTAGGCGGGAGGGATCTCCCAGGCCAGGGTGCCAGTTGTTCGTGTCTTACTTTGGTCACCAGGGTGGTGAGGCCGAGGCCGGTGTTGCTTCATGTTTTACTAATTTGGGGAGGAAATGTCGAGGCTCTGGTGGCAAAGCCGAGCGAGGTCCTTGGCGTGACAGTTGGAGGTGGGACACGGCTCTGCCAGGGCACCCCTTGTCAAAACTGAGCTGCTCCTCCTCACAGCCAGCTCGGTGGACAAAGGCGAGTGTGTCGGGGGGTCCACGCTGAGCCTTCTCCACGACCGGAGTGTCAACTACACGGGGGACAGCCAGGCGCAGGAGCTGTGCCTGTACCTCACCAAGGCCGCCAGTGTGCCCTACTTCGAGATCCTGGAGAAGTGGATCTACAGAGGGACAGTCAACGACCCGTACGGGTAGGGCTGAGGGCCTGGGGGACACCCCAAGTGCCCTGTCACATTCGGGTTCATCTGTCGGTGTTTCAGAGTAAATCTGGGGGCCAGCACAGTGCTCCCCGGTGACCGGGCATCAGAGTGCAGTGTGGTGGGTGTGGGGGGCACATTTAGTCACAGGGCTCAGAGGTGAGAGTGGAAACACGACGTGAAGATGGGCACACGTTCTCGTGGACGTCGTTCTGTTGCCCGCTCCCATAAGGGGATGAAAATAGAGACCCAGTTGCCCTCCAGTTGTGTGGCCCGAGTTCTCTCTGAGACTCGGGTACAGCCTTGTCCCGAGGGAGGGGGCAGGGACATAGCAGCAGCTCAGCCCGCGGAAGGTGCTGGCTGCCGGCGGCCTGAGCAGCCCCCGTGCTTCTCAGCGAGTTCATGGTCGAGGAGCACGAGCTGCGCAAGGAGAAGATCCAGGAGGATTACAATGACAAGTACTGGGACCAGCGCTACACCGTGGTGCAGAGGCACATCCCGTCGTTCCTGCAGAAGATGGCGGGCAAGGTCCTCAGCACAGGTGACGCCTGGCCGACCCCGCCCGCCAGCTGTGCGCGCGTGTCGTCCTCTCCCTGGCGCCGGGCAGATGCCCCTGCTGTGCCATCTGCTTCCTGGACGCTCTGCTTTCCTGGCCCTTGTCTCACAGGGCCCTTTCCTTCCGCTTTACTGTTTAATTTCTAGAACTCTTGCTACTTACAGGAAAACTGTTCTCTGCTCCCAGCACATGTGGCGCCAGATGTCTGGGTTTTCCACACCAGCACCCCGCTGTCCGGCTGTCTGTGACACCAGCTGGTGGCCCACAGCCCTCCTCAGCCCTGACACCGGCTGCCCCGAGGTAGCACACGGGGAAGGAAGGGGCTCGGGCCCCTGAGACGGCCCCCACCGCACACTCCACTCACAAGCCCTGGCCAGCCAGCTATAAATCGGGGGTTCCCACACTCCCCTCAGGTTCGATCATTTGTTGTAAGGCTCACAGAACTCAGGGTACTCAGCTACTAGAATGACCGGTTTATTACAAAGGACACAGGTGAGCGGCCAGATGACGAGGCCTGCGGGATGAGGTCGGGAGGGTCCCGAGTGCAGGGGCTTCTGTCCCGGTGGAGCTGGGGGCGCCCCCTCCCGCTGTGGGGTGTCCACCATGCCGGAAGCCCCAAAACCTTCCTGTGGGGCGTGTGGAGGCCCCATCAGGTAGGTGTGGCTGACGGAGTCCTTGGCCGCTGGTGAGGAGTCCACCCCACCCAGTGCCTCCCCTCCCCCGGCCATGTCGGGGGTCAGCTGCAAGTTCCAACCCTCTGATCTCCTGGCTGCTTCCTCTGGCCACCAGCCCCCCCCCCCATTAGCATAAACTGAGGTGTGCTTGGCAGGGGCTTCGGAAAAACAAAATTCCGAGGGTGTTAGGGGCTGGGTGCCAGGAATGGGACGAAGACCAAATTCATGTTTCTCGTTATGTCACAGGATCACACACACCACAAGGGCAAAACCATCAAGGTCACAGGCCCCACTGGGCAGACACTGTGATTGTAGCCACTGTGGGAAGTTACTCGAAGACAGGCTGCCAGCCAGGGTGTGGCAGTTTGGTTCTGAGAGACCAGCTTTGTGGGACAGGGTCGCAGGATGGCTTAGAATCTGGTGCTCACAAGGCCTCTTGAAATTGTCTCTGTGCCCTTGACTAGGAAAGTCCTCTGCAGAGTTGCACTGCTTCCGTCTTGTGTAGGTGCTGGTTGTGTTCCTGTGTGTGGGGAGAGCGGTTTCCAGAACTGGCTGCAGTCTTCTGCCTGCGGTCCTCCAGCCGTGTTGGGGCCACGACGTCTGTGCCTCAGGCCTGTGATTTGCTGTAACACATTTTAATCTGCCCTCCATCCCTCTTCAGGAAAATACCTAAATGTGGTCAGAGAGTGTGGTCACGATGTCACCTGCCCAGTGGCCAAAGAGGTCATCTACACGTTGAAGGAGCGGGCGTACGTGGAGCAGATCGAGAAGGCCTTCAGCTACGCCAGCAAGGTGCTGCTGGACTTCCTGATGGAGGGGCAGGAGCTCCTGGCCCACCTCAGGTGAGGTGCGGTGCGCGCACGCCAGACCCACGCTCCCTGTGGCGCCGGCTCCTGCCTCACCGCCCCGCCACTGCACTGGCTCCTCTTTGGCAGCGCGTCCCGCCTCAGCCTGGCACGGAGGACCTGTGCCCCGCCGTCTGGGCTCAGGTTCAGCTGACCACTGGTTGCCTCTTTGAAAGGCAGCTCTTGGCACCGGGCCTAGCTCCCTGGCCTCATCACAGCACCGCTGGCCGGAGCCTCGGCGAGCTCGCCGCTTTTGTCCTCCAGTGTTCGGCAGCCTCGCCCACGCGTGCCCTTCTCCTGCAGGTCCATCAAGCGCTACTTCCTGATGGACCAGGGCGACTTCTTCGTGCACTTCATGGACCTCACGGAGGAGGAGCTGAAGAAGCCGGTGGACGACATCACGCCGCCCCGCCTGGAGGCGCTGCTGGAGCTGGCCCTGCGCATGAGCACTGCCAACACCGACCCCTTCAAGGACGACCTCAAGGTGGGCAGTCGCTGGGCACACCGGAGGGCTAGGCGGGATGCTGTGGCGCTTTCCTTCGTCGGGTGTTGGGTATGGAGCAGCCTGGGGCCGTGCTGTGTGACCCTTTTTAACGAGCTGCTGGAGTCCGTGTGCTGCCTTCTGAGGGCTTCCCTGCCACTGTTTCTCAGGAGTGCTGGCCTTCCCTTCTCCGGGGTGTCTGGCTTCCGCTCGGGGTTTTACTGGCCTTGTCAGGATTGGTGTTAATTCTTTAAAGGTTTGGTGCAATCCATAGTGAAGTCATCTGGTCACTGGATTTTCTTTCTTGGGAGGTTTTCGATGATTTCTTCAGTGTCCATACTAGTGACAGGTCTGCCGATTTCCTGTGTCGTCTGAGTCAGTTTGGTGGTTTGTGTACGTGGAGCCACGCGCTGGACCCGGTCGTCGTAATCCTTGTCACTCTGTAAGGCCGGCAGGAATGTCCCTGCTTTCACTCCTAAGCTTAGTATTTGAGTTTTTGCTCTCCTTTTTGTAGTTAATTTAGCTGAAATTTGTCAATTTTGTTGATCTTTCAAAGAACCGACTTCTGGTTTCACTGATTTTCTCTGTTGTTTTTGTTCTCTATTTATCGCTGCTCTTACTTTTATTATTTCCTTCTTTCTGCTTCCCTGCGTTTAGTTTCTTCTGTGTCCGGTTCCTTAAATTGTAAAGTTAGGCTGTTGACTTGGCAGTGCCGTCGTTTTAACGCAGCGCTTACAGCTGTAATTGCCCTCTGCACACTGAGTTCACTGCGTCCCATCATTTGTTGGGTTTCCGTCTCCACTTGTCTCAAGGTGTTCCCTAATCTCCTTTGTGATTTCTCCTTTGACCCGTTGGTTTTAAGTTGAATTTTCACATGTGTGTGAGTTTCCGATTTTTCTTCTATGCCGATTTCTGCCTTCACCACTGTGGTCAGAGAACAAACACTCTGTGTGATCTCGGTTTTGTGAACTTGACCAAGGCTCGTTGTTTGGTGGCCTCACGTGTGGTTCCAGCCTGGAGGGTCCTGGTGCTGTTTGGGGACATGCTCTGTGGATGCCTCGTGGGTCTCATCTTCTGTCCGCTTACGTGTTCACCGTTATTGAAAGGAGAGTGTGAAGTCTCCCACTATTACTGTAGGACTGCCTCCTTTTAAGTCTGTCAGTTTTTGCTTCCTATGTGTTGGGGTCTGTTGTTAGGTGCGAGAGTACTTTGGTAGGACACATTCCTGGAAGTGCAGTTTCTAGAAAATGTCTGGCCCTCGTACAACTCGACTGCCCTCAGGGGCCTCTGGCTGAGGGTCTGCGCCCCCAAGGAGAGGCTGTCCTCTGACCTTCGCCACCTCCACTCTGGGCGTTCTCACCTCTTTGTTAACTGCGTGTTCCTTTATCCTTTGTCCTTCATGGAGGTCCTTGTCCTTTATGTCCCATCGCGTTCCTTTTACCAGTTTATAGGAACTCTGTCACACTGTCCCTGGCACGTAGTTGGCACTTAATAAATATTTGAATAAAGTTGTGCTGTGAACTGTACTAGCCTGTAATGACTATTGTGTGTTTCACCAAGTGTGCTTTCTCCTTTGGCCTGCGCCTGCTGCTTATTGTGGGAAAAGGCTTAAATCATAAGGAATTCAGGTTTATCGGACTTGCCTTCATGGTTTCTCATTTATGCCATCAGGATATTTTTAAAAATAATTTCTCTGTGATTTTCTTTTTCTGCTTTCATGGGAAGTGGTTTAATTTTAGAATTAGGATTTATCAGATGGTTGGGTTTTCCCAAGCCAGCCCCTGAGATTTAGAATGTGCGTTTAGAGGAACTTACCTCAGCCCTGGGTTTGTTTCTCTAGCTCATGACACAGGGTGTGGTGGGGGTCAGGGCTTGATGCCTTTTTTCCTTAATGATACATTTTAAATTTTAAAAAATGAAAAACGTTCACTGACAGTTGACATACAGCATTGTGTTAGTTCCAGGGGTACGACGCAATGGTTAGACATTTATCCACCTCACCAGGTGGCCATACTTGGTGCTTTTTGTTTCTCTTTCCCCAAGATCGAGCTCATGCCTCACGACCTGATCACTCAGCTCCTGCGGGTCCTGGCCATTGAGACCAAGCAGGAGAAGGCGATGGTCCACGCCGACCCCACCGAGTTGGCCCTCAGTGGCCTGGAGGCCTTCTCTTTTGACTACGTCGTCAAGTGGCCCCTGTCGCTGATTATCAACAGGTGAGTCCGGGTCCCCTGGCGCCACCTCAGTCAGTCGTTAACTCAGGTTTGTCGGGGAGGGAGGGGACTCCTCCGGCAGCTGCCTTCTCTGCATCTCCTCGTGCGGTGGGCTTCCCAGCTGCCTGGAGGGCCATGGCTACCGGGCTGGGCCCCTGCCTGTGCCCCGAGTCTCCCGGACAGTGGCTGGTGGTGTGCCTCCCCTGCAGGAAAGCCCTCACCCGCTACCAGATGCTCTTCCGGCACCTCTTCTACTGCAAGCACGTGGAGCGGCGGCTGTGCGGCGTGTGGCTCAGCAACAAGGCCGCCAAGCAGCACTCGCCTCACAGTGCCCAGGGGTACGTGTGCGCTCGTCCTTGAGTGCGGCTTGGGCACACACATGGCCGTGCAGGGCCGTTACCGGCCACAGGGGACGCTGGCTCAGCCCCGCAGGCGGCCAAGTCTGAGCAAGGCCCCTGGAGGACCTCAGTGGCTCCCAGGGTCCTCGCGGCCGTGGCCGACCCCCTTGTGCGCCGCAGCTCTCTGCATGCTGGGCCTGTGTCTGAGCCACTGCGGCCTCTCGGGATCCTGTGGCATCTCGGACGCCCTCGCCCCACCCAGGTTCGCTGGCGCCTTCACGCTGCGGCAGCGGATGTTGAACTTTGTCCAGAACATCCAGTGCTACATGATGTTCGAGGTGTTGGAGCCAACCTGGCACGTGCTCGAGAAAAACCTGAAATCCGTGAGTTTTAACTGGATGTGCCATCCAGGACGTGTTTCAGAGGGGACGTGAGGGCCAGGTGACAGGGCGTGACTGCCAGGACAAATCCTCTTGCCGAGGCGGCTGACAGCCTCCGTAGGAGGAAGCCACACCTTCTGCAGAGGCTTGATGGGGGGTGGGTGTCAGCATGGGTGGGTGTGGGCGTGGGTGGGAGTGTGAACGTGTGATGGAGAGTATGGGGGCTGCTCCTACCCACCGCCCCAGCACCCGGCTGTGGGAACAGCGCGGTGCCTGGCCCTCTGATGGAGTTCCAAGCCCCTCAGAGCTGGGGGATGGCTGGCGCCCCCCCAGCACATCTTGGGTCTCTGGGGCCTTTCAGCCAGAAATCCCAACCGGACCAAGTTCCGGAAGCAGGAAGTACCCCGTAGCAGTGTTTGTTTCCTTCCTGCTTCCTGTCTAGGTGCCTGTTCAGTATTACTGTCACTGGCACTGTGCTGTTTCCCCCAAAGGCCACAGGGCATTGAAGCGGGAAATGCCAGGCTGTGTGAGGCGGGGGGGGCTGCCCCCACTGGCAGCATGAGGAGGGTGGTGCCCTGTCCCCAGGCCTCCAACATTGACGATGTGCTGGGACACCACACCAGCTTCCTGGACACCTGCCTGAAGGACTGCATGCTGACCAACCCTGAGCTGCTCAAGGTCTTCTCCAAGCTCATGTCCGTATGCGTCATGTTTACCAACTGCATGCAGGTGCGTGTCCGCCGAGCCTGCCCGCCACGGGCCGGATAGGGGCCACCGGCTGCACGGTCTGTCCTGGCCACTCTCGGAACACTGTGCATCCTTTTTGTCAACTTGAGTTACTTGATTCAGTTTTTATTGGTCACCTGTCACCAGCAGCTGCCCAAAAGCTGTGGTACAGGAAATCAGTGTCAGGCAGCAGGAAGGGCGACGTGGGGGCTTGCCAGGGCTCAGGGCACTGCGCGCTTGTGGCCTGGTGGCTGGTGACGGGAGGAGTATGTGAACCCGATTCCTTAGACATTTCGGAGCCATACTGCATTGCGGATGGGAACACCAGGAAAAGAAACTTGAGAAAAATCAGTCCGTAAGCCCTGGATGGCCGACTGGAAATGGTGTCGGCCCATCCATAGCCCTCTGCCGGGCAGTTGCCGACGTTCTATGGGAAGCATTTCACTGGGGATGACTTGGTTTTAACGAAAACGTTTCTTCCTGCCCCAAGAGGTTTACACAAAGCATGAAATTGGACGGTGAGCTGAGCCGTCTGGCGCTGGAGCATGGCACCATGCTGGGGCCGCCCACCGAGGTCGAGCGGGCCGAGGAACGCGTCCGGAAGGAGCGGGCCAGGAAGGTGCGTGGCCCGGTGGCTGGGGCACAGACCCTCTGTTTTCCTGGGAGAGCTGACAGTGCCAGGATTCCAACACTTAAAACCAAACTTGCTAACCTCATTTCCACCTTCCCTTTGATTGAAAAACAACCATCTTAAAATTAGGTTCCAAAAACAAGCCACAGAAATCTCCTTCCCATCTCACCCGAACCTCAGCCCAAACGTGCTCCAGGGCGAGGCCACTCTTACCTGCAGAGCAGGTGTTGCGTTCTGGGGTGAGCAAGGGGACATGTGCCATGGGTCCTGGTTACAGTCTGTCCTTAACTGGACAGTCACGCTCGGTGGGTGCCGGCGTATGAGGGGTCGAGGTGGGGCGAGCACCAGCTGACAAGCGCAAGCGTGTCTGACCTATGGTCTCTTACTTTATACCTTGTGTCACTTGAAGACTTCCTGAAACCCGTTCATCTATCTAAAAAAGAAAAAGGAAGGGAAAGTCAAGTTAGGCTGCTAGAGAGGAGGGCTGGGCCAGCGTCCTGGCCGGGTCCATGGTGCCCGACTGTGTCTTCCAGCACCTGGCCGAGCATGTGGACACACCTCAGCTGGCCTCCAGCTTTGAGGCCACCATCAGTAAGTTCGATAAGAACTTCTCAGCCCATCTGCTTGACCTCCTGGCCCGCTTGAGCATCTACAGCACCAGTGACTGTGAGCACGGCATGGCCAGCGTCATCTCCAGGTGGGTGTGGCAGCTGTCCCTGGCCCCTCGTGCCTGCGAGGCCCAGGCTGCCCCGCCGGCCCCCTGCCCTGCTGCCTTCTCTCAGCTTCACCCCGTGAGGCTGGGTCTGCTCATGCGCGAGGGCAGCTGTTGAGGCCTCCTTATGCCAATCACTCATCTCTCCCTGAAGTGACAGCGCACATGTGTCCCCTGGTGTGCGTTCACTGGCGTGTGCCTTCACCAATGCGTGGTCGGCTCCCTGCAGCAGCCCCCACCGTTGGTCCCTGTCCGTGGGCCAGGCCTGGGTCAGCCTCACTCACACTGTGCTCCGAGCCAGGACCCTGGTAGAGCACCTTCCTGGCCCCCCGCTCTGGGGGTGCACAGCAGCAACGTCACCCCCATTTTCAAATGAGCAGTGAGGAAGCGGCTGGGGGAGGATGGCGCCCAGGGTGCTGCCGCGCCTCCTGCTGCTGCCTGGGTGAGGGCAATGGGCCAGGAAGGCCTGGGACCAGTGCCATGGAGGCAGCGCTTACTAATCCTGCAGGGTGTGGGCGCTTGGGTCTGGCAGCACCACCTGTCACCACCCTCGTGGGTATGACAGGACACCCCTGGGGTGCCTGCCCCCTGACTAGTGGCCAGCGTGTGGGTCCCATGGGCAAGTGGGAGTTGACAGAGTCCAGGGGCTTGTGGGGAGTACTGCACAGAAGCGGGGAGGACAGACTTTTGGTGGCCACCGGGCAGGTGGGCCAGTGGGTGGGGTGGTGGCTCTGGGGCTGGTGGGTTCCCGTAGTGTCCTGGACACCTGGCTCCTCCGAGGGGAAGCAGTGGGTCTGCCAGGCCCAGCTTTTCACAGAGAAGGGCTGTCCTCACCCCCTGGGAAGGTGCCACCACAGGCGTCTGGATGTCCCGGGCAGTGGGATTCAGAGGTACCCCCAGCCTGTGCCACCCTTGGGCCCCTGCTGCTGAGCATGGCTGGGTGACAGGAGAGCCCAGGATCTGGGGCTGTGAGAGGGGAGACCAGTGCTCTGGGCATGGGTCCACTTAACCATCTAGTTAAAGGTCTCGGTTGTCTTGTTTTTAATTTCGTGGGTGTTTTTATTCCGATACCAGTATTGCTTGAACCAGTGAAGGCTGTAGGACCAGAGGCTTGTGTGTGCACACGTGTGTGTGTGCACGTGTGTGTGCACTTGTGTGTGCATGTGCTGGTGGCTCAAGTGCCCCTTGCACCCAGTGCAGAGCTCCCGACGGGTTGGGAGTGGAGTCCCAGCATGACCTCCCCCAGAGACAGCACCCCTGCAGGAGGAACCACAGCCCCGCCCCCACCCTGCAGGCTAGACTTCAACGGCTTCTACGCGGAGCGCCTGGAACGCCTGTCTGCAGAGAGGAGCCAGAAGGCGGCCCCCCAACTGCCGGCCCCACGCGGAATCCCTGCACCAGCACCCAGAGTCGCTGTCACGGCCCAGTGAGGCCCTCGGGCCTGGTACCTGCCACAAAGGAGGAAAGGAAGTGCTGGGTGCTGCAGACAGCTGAGTTCCAGGTTCTCAATCAGACGTCCCTGAAATGTGTGTGCTGTGTGAGCGTTCATCAAGACTGAACGGTGCTTGCTCGGCTCCCCTTTGTCGGCTGGTTTCTCCTGGTACTGACCGTCTGGACCACAGCACATCTCCACAGGTAGCTGACCTGTGAGCTCTCTTAGCTGGAGCAGGAGTGCTTTTTTGGCTTTTGGTTTGGGGCTTCAAATAAAGACAAAGTAAAAGCAGCATTCGCACAACTGGAAGGTAATTGCCAAGGTGCCGAGGGGGCATCAGACCCCGCCTGCACGTCCACACCTGGTCCTGGCTGGGGGCTGGGGGTTGCTCCTGGCACTAGGGGGCAGCAGTTCCCCATCCTGCACAGGCCGAGGGAGGGTAGAGGTCCTGAGACACGCCCAGGAAGGGCCTTGGGCTGGCTGAGGCTGCTGGCCCAGACAGGACAGGGCGCCCTGCTCCACAGGTGTGTGGCTTCCCCCTCAGGCAGCAGGTGGCACGCCAGCCCTAGGTGGGACGCTGTCACGAGCACCTCCGTGCCAGTCTGCTGGTGCTCCCAGCCAAGCTGCCCCTTCCTGCTGGATTTCATGTGTGTCATTTTCAAAATGCAGTTCCCATCACCTGCTCCAAGTGGCCTTGGCAGATGAGAACCAGAAGCAGCCGGGTGCACACACAGGGTCCCCTGGGGCCTGGATGTCAGCCTGGCTGCTGCCTCGCGGCACTGAGCAAACCACAGATGGACTGCTCCCCCTTCTGATTTGCAGTGTTTGCAGCTTGGATCTGTGCACTTACCTGCCAACCCAGGTTGCCAGTCATGGTGTTTGTTCTGCGTGGGGGGCCTGAGCAGAGGAAGCCACTGACTGTCAGTGAGGGGGCGCCTCCTGCACGGCCCCGAGGCCAGAAACCCTGTCCCTGTCCTGGGCTCAGGGCAGCAGACTTTCGCCCACTCCTCCAGGCTTCGGGTGTTGACAGCAGGGGATGGCATCCAGCAGCACCTGTGGGGGGGGTGGTCCTGTGGGCTACCTGGGGGTTCCTGCATCGTAGCAGGGGCTCTGGGTCCATGTCGGTCCTGGCTGCTAATGGGGTCCTGGTTGGTGAGTTACAAACGGCTCTGGTCAGCTCTCTGGAGCCGCCTGTTCACAGCAGCTTGTTTCTGCCTGTACAGGACACACTGCCTTTGAACTTTTGCTGTCAAGTGACTTGGTCACAGGACTAAGGAACAGAAGTAAAACTGCCAGGAGGGGTTTTGGGTTCGTGTGGCACTTTTTTGATACCAAGTCATGCACAGGCTCGGACAGGAGCCCTCACGGGGCAGCACCAGCCCTCCCCAGGACCCCCACAGTGGACCCAGGCCCAGCTGCTGCACCCACACTACTGGCTGCAGCCAGGGTTTGGGGTGCTGCCTGTCACCCCAGAATCCCTGCCTTTTTCTTTTTATGCCATTTACTTTGGTGGAAATCATGTTCACTGAACTTTGACCTCTGGTCTGGAACCACCTGTGGTGTCCACCACACCCTCTCACCTTCGGCCATCCCTGGGGGGGTGTCAGGAACGTGGCTCAGGCCCCACAGGCCGCACAGGGCAAACCCACTTGGTTCCGCCATAGGAGGCCTGGCACCCCAGGTGAAGGCTGATGTCAGGCCCTGGAGAGCAGAAAGCAGGGAGAGGTACCGGAGGGGAGTTGCAGACCGTGGGCCCTGCGAGGTGCCCCTGTGCACACGATAGGGTCTGTGGCCAGTTATCCCACACACAACCCCCAGGCCTAAGGAGCCTGGTGGAGCGCCCCCCCACAGGGCTGGTCCTGTGCTGCAGGAGCTTTCTGTTCCCCAGGAAGTCGCACCCCACCCTCCAGAGCATTTCACAAGTCACTTCCCCTCCAAGGCACGCCTGGCCAGCCACCTCCCCACTGCGGGCCCAGCCTCGTCTTCTCACCTGCGCAGAGGGGAGGGCTGAAATATAGAGAGGGCTGCAAGTTAGGCCGTTCGCCTCCCTCTCCGTTCATTCGGCCCACATGTATGAAGCTTTGCCATGTGTTGGACAGCGCAGAAGTAGCCACGGGAACACGGAGGAGCGACCCGATGGGGGGGGGGGCGACACAAGGGAAGGGCGGGGCGCGCACCCCCAGGTGTCCCAGGCCCCGCCCCTCCCCGCGTCCCGGGCCAATTGGCGGTGTGCGTGTGGGGGGTGGCTGGTGGCCTGGGCGGGGCGCCAGGACTAGACCCAACGCACAGAGCCGCGTCCCCACACTGCTCCTTGGGACCCAGACTCCTGTATCCTCGACCGAATCCCCAGACTGCGAGTCCTGGACCCACATCCGCGCCCCCGGACTCCAGGTCTTCGGATCGCTGTCCGTGCCCCCAAACGATTCTCATCGCGCTCCCGGACCCCAGGCGACCGGATCCCCGACCGCGCCCCCAGACTCGGAACCGTGGCCCCCATCCGTGCCTGGCAATGCGCCGTCTCGGGCTCTGGCTGCTGGGCGCGCTGTGGCTGCAGGGTGAGTGCTGGGCATGGGGCTCTGGCCGAGACCAGCCCGGGGAGGGCTGGTCGGCTGGTCAGCTGGCCTGCATCCGCGCTGTGCTCTGTCTGGGCTGGTCCCTGGAGGTCACTCAGCGTGGAGGACCCCCGCTTTGGACAGACTGACCTTCAAAAGACAACGGAGTGAAAACCGTGCCTGGGGCGTTCCCTTGGCTCCTACTCGAAATGGGCTGGGACAGCAGGGCTCCGGGATGGTCCTTGGGCCTTGGGGTGATTGACCACCCCCATCCCCTAAACACCCCCCCTCAGGCAGGCAGGGAAAGGAGGAGGACTGACGAGGTGGGGCCTGGAGTTGAGGGCTAGTAGTCTAGCCACAGGGGGGTCCCACTTCCCACCTGAGGAGGCCGGAACGCCACTCTGCCCTACCCCACCTCCGGTGGGTCCCTGCTGTCTTGGAACCGAGGGTGCTTTGAGATCCCAGATGAGTGCACCACCGGCCGTCCAGGCAGTTCCCCAGTTAGATGCAGTTCTGTGATTAGTTGAGATGGAAAGTGCCGGCCAGCCGTCCCCTTCCCCAGCGCCCCTCCTCAGGGCTTGTGTGGTCCTGGGTCCCAGGAGGGGAAGGGACCATCTGGGAGCAGGTTGTGGGCTCCTGGGAGGGCTGGCTTGGGGCAGAGTCTGCTGGCCCCACACGGGGCAAGTATCCTGTGGTCCTAATGCCATATCTGAGTCTGGTCCCCACACCGTCCTACCAGGGCCTGGGAAGGGGCCCCCCCAGGGCATGAGGGTGGGTGCCCTGCATACCTGCTGATCCCCTCCCTTCCCCAGTGGTCACCTCCAGTGCCCCCCTGCCCCACGTGGAGCAGTACGAGGTGGTGTGGCCCCAGCGCCTGCCAGGACCCCGTACCCGCCGAGCCCTGCCCTCCCACTTGGTAAGTCTGGTCTGGAAGCTGGCTTGGAGGGGCCCCAATCTGGCCCCTCAGAGCTGGTTTGTTAAAGGATTGTACTTCCTCTGTGTCCAGCCTGTTGTGAGGGGCCATTGTTGGGGCTGAGGCCCAGGTGGGCTTCTGGGCTTCTGAGTAGATTAGGGGGTGTCTCTGCTCCTGGAGGGTTTCCTCCTTTCCTCCTCTCGTCCCACCTTCCCCCTCCCTCCTCTCCCCCCTCACCTTCCTGCCTCCTGCCTTGCCCTGTGGGCAGGGCCACCGGCTGTCTTACGCTCTGAGGGCCTGGCCTCCGCTGAGGGTAGGCTGCTCCCTGTCTCCCTTCCAGGAGCCCTGCGGGTACTGGCCACTCCCTAGTCTCACTCAAATTCCTCCCTTGACTAGAGGGCGAGATGGCTCACCAGGAGCCTGTTGCGTTGCGTTTCGTGTTTGCTGTGACACACCTTTCTGGCGATTTAGGGGCTGGGCTGGGATTCCCCACAGCTGCCTGGGGGCAGTTCTGGAACCCACGTGGGTGTGTGTGAATGCACATGGGCGAATGTGTTAGGGAAGAGCCCTGTTCTCACCTCGGTGTCCCCCCTGGGCCCTCACCCCACCCTGCTGTTAAGGTGCATACCATCCCCGGGGTCAGGAGGGCAGGGAGGGGCAGGGCCTGGGGGGAGGGCACCTGGCATTGGAGTGGCTGCCCCACCCCCACTCTTTTGCTGCCTGTTGGGTTATGTGCCCCCTCCTTGCTTTCTGGGGAAGGAATGTCATCATCGTCCCTTTGTGGACAGATGGGGAAACTGAGGCCTGCCCTGGATCCTTTAGTACATCCCGGTATCCTTCACTAGCCTGATGCTGAGCAAACCCCAGGTCCTCTAAGAGCCTTTCAGGATGGGGTTCCCTGGCCTTGGGCTACACCGCTGCCCAGCCGAGCCACCCTTCACCTCCAGGTTTGAGGTGGGTGTGGCCTGGGCCAGAGACCCTCACTCTGGACCCCTCCCTTTTCCTGGCTCAGAGCCAGTACCCAGAGAGTGTGAGTTATGTCCTGGAGGCCCGAGCACACACCTTCACCCTGCACCTGCGGAAGAACAGGTAAGCAGGGGCCTAGGCCCGCCCAGCACACTGTGTCCTGGGCATCCAACTCTCTGGCCCAACCTCTTCTCCATGCCAGTCATGGCCTCTGGGGGTGGGGGAGGCAGGTGGGGCCCAGGGTGTAACAGTGGTTCAAAATTTTCCAGGGACCTGGTGGGCTCCGGCTACACCGAGACCTATACAGCCGCTAATGGCTCTCAGGTGACAGAGCAGCTGCAGAGTCAGGTAGGGACCTGGGCGGCCCTCCCAGGGTGGCTGGGCACCAGGAGTGGGCCTGCAGAGTTGTCCTGCCACCTCCCACAGGACCACTGCTTCTACCAGGGCCACGTGGAGGGCCACCCGCAGTCTGCCGCCAGCCTCAGCACCTGTGACGGCCTCAGGTGGGTGCTACAGATCCGGGAAGGGCACCCCTCACCTTCCGGAGCAGTGAACAGAGGCTAAGAAAGGGCCACATCTGGGGACCCCTTTCTGCACCTGGGTGTCTGGGCTCCTTTTAGAAGTGACAAGTGTCTGGACCTGTGAGGTGCCCACTGGGCAGGGGGCACTGTCCCCAGCACATGCCACTGTAGAGCGAGCCTCATACCTTCCAGTCCTTCTGTTCCTCCCCATGGGGAGGAGGGGTGCACTGGTTCTGAGCCACCTGCTCCCGCCTACCCTCAGGGGCTTCTTCCGGGCGGGCGCGGCCATCCGCTTGATTGAGCCCCTGGACGGAGGCAGTGAGGGGGCGCAGCACGCACTCTACGAGGCACAGCACCTGCGGCAGAAGGCGTGGACCTGCGGGGTCAGCAACACCAGCCTGGAGAGCATCCTGGGCCCCCGGACCTCCGCAGCCTTCAGGCCCCGGGTGAGGGGTCCCCACCCAGCTTCATCCCTGCCCCCCAGACTCCCCATGTGTTCGGGGCCAGTGGGTCTGGCTCTGCCCAGCAGCTGCAGAGACTGCTTCTTAGTCTGTACTGGTGCCTCCTGGACAGCCCCCGTCCCCCACACTGAGCTGCCGGGCCGGGCGCCAGCTCTTGGGCCCTGAAAGATGGTCAGTGTTTGGAGATGGGCCGAGGCCAGGAGGGCTGTGGCTGGGGGCACCAACTAGCTTCTTATCCCTGCGTTACAGAACTTGCCGCTGTCCCAGGAGACCCGCTATGTGGAGCTGTATGTGGTCACCGACAGCAGATTGGTGCGAGATCGGCGGAGGCGTGGCCGAGGGGCGGGGCGTGGCCGAGGGGCGGGGCGGGGCCGAGGGGCGGGGCGGGGCCGAGGGGCGAGGCGGGGCCGAGGGGCTGGGGCGGAGCCGAGGGGCGGGGCCGAGGGCGGGGCGGGGCCAAGGCCTGGCCCTCCCAGAGGCTGCAGGCTGAGCGAGGGCTGTCCTCCATCCAGTTCCAGCAGCTGGGGAGCAGAGAGGCTGTGCGCAAGCGGGTGCTTGAGGTGGTGAACCACGTGGACAAGGTGGGAACCGCTTCCCCACTGGGGGGGCCCCTAGGGGCTGCCAGGACCCTTGGCTCAAAGGTCCCTTCCAGACCAGGCATCACCCAGTTGGATATAGAAACCCTGATTGAGGAGGTGGGGGGCACCTGGAGAGGGGGTGTCAGCAGGTGAGGAGGGAGCTGGGACTCCCCCCAGGCTGTGTCCACACTGTGGTGGTCTCCTGGCCTCACTGTCCGGAGCCTGACCGGGGAGATCCCTGTCTTCTCGCAGCTTTATCAGGAACTCAAGTTCCGCGTGGTCCTGGTGGGCCTGGACATCTGGAACGGGCAGGACAAGATCCACATCAGCCCCGAGGCCAGCATCACACTGGACAACTTCCTGGCCTGGCGGGCGCAGCACCTGGTGGGACGACACCCTCACGATAACGTGCAGCTCATCACGTGAGTGGCGGCTGGCACACAGCATGGCCATCACTAGGGAGGGCTGCGTGGGGTCGAGGCAGCTTCCGGGGTGCCACCTGCAGACACTGCTCTTGTTTCCAGCCGGGTTGACTTCACCGGGAATACCGTGGGACTCGCCAGGATATCCTCCATGTGCTCCCGAGACTCGGGGGCTGTGAACCAGGTACGGGGGCATGGGCCTGCTTTGCCGCACTGGCTGGAGCTGCAGCCAGGGGCGGGCCAGACTTGGAGCTGAGCTGGACGCGTGAGGGGGTGGCCACGGGACTCCAGTCCACCTGCTGGTCCCCAGGCTGTCCCCATGAACTCCCGAATGGGTGCTTCCTTGGGAGGGTGCGTTGATGCTTTTGTGTTTTAAGAAGCGGTGCTGCAGGAAGGCCTTGCCTGGGGAGGTGAGGGCCGAGGGCGGCACGAGGGCGGCACCGGCCACACTGCTTCTCCCTGCAGGACCACAGCCCCCACCCCGTTGGCGTGGCATGCACCATGGCCCACGAGATGGGCCACAACCTGGGTATGGACCACGACGACAACGACATCCAGGGCTGCTACTGTCCCATGTCTCGTGATAGCGGCGGCTGCATCATGGCGGCCACATTTGGGTGAGGCTTATCCCAGATCAGCCTGACTGAGGGCCACCAGCAGAGCAGGGCGTCCTGCTGGACAAGGGGCCTGTACACCGGCCCGCCCCCTGATAGGCGCACCCCCCCCCCAGCTCTGTATTCCCCAGGAGGTTCAGCCATTGCAGCCGGGCCAATCTGGAGACGTTTGTGGAAAAGCCCCATATAACCTGCCTGACGAATGCCCCAGACCTCGACCGCCTGGTGGGCGGCCCTGTGTGTGGAAATGGCTTCGTGGAGCGCGGGGAGCAGTGTGACTGCGGCCAGCCCCAGGTACAGGGCCCAGCACCTGCCGCCACCCTCGGTCTTTTACCAACATAAGGGTGCCACGGGTCTCTGTCCTGCAGGTTAGGACGTCCATTCCTCACCCACCAGGCACCCTGCATACCCCCCTGTCTTCTGACACCTGCAACGAGCCATAGGGGACCGGAGGGAGGAAGCAACAAAGGCCTGCTTGTGGGAAGGCCCCAGCCCAAGTGAGGGCTGGTCATGGAGGGTGTGGGGCCCCGGGGTCGGCTCTGGAGCCTGGTGCTGGCCCAGCCCCCTGAGACCCTCCCCATTGCCCCCTGCTCCCCAGGACTGTCAGAACCACTGCTGCAACGCTACCACCTGCCGGCTGGTGGAGGGGGCCGAGTGTGCCCATGGCACCTGTTGTCATGAATGCAGGGTGAGCACGGGGCCCCCAGGCACCCCTCAGGTCTCCAACCCTCCTGTGCCCCACAGTCAGTGGGTGGGAAGGGGCCCAGGGAGGACCGATGACAAAGCAGCAGGTGTGGGTCTGCTTGGGCGCCTGCTGTTCCCTTGGTGAGCTTCACTGTGCTGGGCCAGGTGAAGCCGGCTGGCACGCTGTGCCGTGCCGCCAAGAACCTGTGTGACCTGGAGGACTACTGTGATGGCCGGCAGCCCGCGTGCCCAGAAGACGCCTTCCAGGAGAATGGCACGCCTTGCCTGGGTGGCTACTGCTACAACGGGGCCTGCCCTACGCTGGCCCAGAGATGCCAGGATTTGTGGGGACCAGGTAAGGTGGGCATGAGCCTGGCAGGAGAGCCACAGGCCTGCAGGGTGGTTTCGGGCCCAAGCCAGACGACTGACTGCTCCTGGCCCACAGGCACACGGGCTGCTGTGGAAACATGCTACAGCTACACCATCTCGTCAGACTGCAGGGGCCAGGTGCCCCTCGGCTCCCGCAGGTCAGTGTCCAGCCATGGCCCGCCTGCCCTGGCTCCAGGGCACAGGGTGTCCCTATAGGCAGGGCCGCCCAAGAGAGTCCTCTGCACAGAGGAGTCGGGGGTTCAGGCATCTCTCCGGGGGCCCATCCTGCTGTCCAGGACCCCCAGGCCTGAATGTGTTGCCCACTGCGGCTGGGGTGGTGGACATCCCGCTGTGGACCCCACAGCCTGTCCAAGTGTCCTAGGCCTTGTCTCCTGGCCACTCCCTGCGTCCCCCCTGAGCATGGTCAGTGTGCAAGGAACAGGAGACCTGGTTGAGCTGGCACCACAGCAAGTCCCTCTGTCCACAGAGTCAACAGGTGTGGTGTCCTGTTCTGCGAGGGCGGGCAGAAGTCCCCAGAGCAGCACTCCTGCACCCTGACCTCCTTCTCAGCTACTTGCCAGGCTCTTGTCCTGAGTGGCGGCCCCGGCTACGAGCCAGTGCCCGAAGGCACCAGGTGCGGCGAGAAGAGGGTGAGTGACAACAGCACCTACCATGCACACACGTCGGTCAGTTGCAGCTCTTGGGCTCCCGAGGGCTGTGGCCAGACACGAGCCTGGACCCGCCCCTGAGGCAGTCAGGCTGCTGGACCCCCAGGTCCCGGACAAGCGTCCCACGTGGCAAGCAGGGCGGTGCAGGTGGACCCCTGTGTTCTCAGCAGAAACTCAGGTGCAGGGGGAGGAGCCAGGAAAGCCCTCGCTCAGCTCACGTGATCCAGAAACCTCTCCATTGTGCAAGTCCCCACAGGGGACAGCTGGGGCCGGTCCTCTGTGGCCCTGGTAGCAGTGGTGGGCTGGGTGGCCACCGCCTGCCCCCTTAAAGCTCGCCCTGCAGGTTTTGGGTCGGCTTCAGCGGACACACAAGAGGGGGGCAGTGGTGCAGGCAGCTGCCTAAGGAGACCCCCTGCCCGCCAGGTTTGCTGGAAAGGACTCTGCGAGGACTTGCAAGTTTACAGAGATGCGAACTGCTCCGCCAAGTGCAACGGGCATGGGGTACGTGGCCTTGGGATGACGGAGAGTTGTAGGACAAGCCCAGGGGACAGGGCAGCGGCCTGGGCCCCGGGGACGCACCCTGCGTGTGACCTGCGGCCCACTGGGCTGGGGCTGCTCTGA
The DNA here is from genome assembly GCF_964194185.1 of Rhinolophus hipposideros. Classification (NCBI taxonomy): domain Eukaryota; kingdom Metazoa; phylum Chordata; class Mammalia; order Chiroptera; family Rhinolophidae; genus Rhinolophus; species Rhinolophus hipposideros. The sequence continues at coordinate 273,517 of NC_138061.1, forward strand.
GCGGGGCTGCGCTCAGCTCTTAGTGACACATCAGTGACGAGGGACCATTAGGTCACTGAGAGCTTGAAATAAAGGGGCTGGAGCAGCCCTTCTGAGCCCTGTTTCGGGGACGGGGTGTGTGTTCCTGGGACAGGCCACCACGGAGCTTAGAAAGCCCTTGTGTTCGGTCAGCACCCTCCTTTGGGCCCCAGGCGAAGGGCTGCTGCTGTCTGTGTGACGGAGCCCTGCACACCCGGCTCAGGGATGAGTCCAACCTGTCCCGGTCAGGGGGTCACAGCAGAACCCCTCACAGGCCTGAGGCTGGGCCTGGTAACTGCTGTGCAGGTGACGCCTGGTTGTCCCGCAGGTGTGCAACCACAAGAGGCAGTGCCACTGCCAGCCGGGCTGGGCCCCTCCCCACTGCACAGAGCTGCTGGCTGACATGCGCATAGGTAGGGCCCGCGTGCCCCCAACCCATTGGGGTGTTGTTAAAGATTCAGGCTTGGAGTCCCTGGGCATCCTGACCCTACAGGTCCAGGGCAGGGCCCACGATTCCATGTCCCCACCTCAGCCCCACATGAGGAGGGAGGTCCTGTCCTGGGGGAGGGACATGGGAAGTGCCGGGTTCCCAGCCCCTCCTGGGCCACCCACCCCCAATGTGTGTGGCTGGGCACAGCACCACAGCCTCTGGGGCCACCGTCACCAAAAGCCTGGACCACTGGTGTGACGTCCCGGGTCTCTGTGCCAAGCGTCCTCAGGTGGGCATTTGTCTGCAAGGAAGGGCGCAGGGGTCCCAGGAAGGCGCCAGTGCCAGGTGCCAGGTCCCAGGCAGTGTCTGTCGCCCGCGGGCCCTCCCAGCCCCTGCTGCCCATTGACGCCTGGCCTCGTGTGCCCCACAGCGTCCGAGAGCCTCCCGATGGGCGTGCTGGTGCCTATGTTGCTCTTGGGGGTGCTAGTGCTCGCCGTGGCAGGTGTGGTCGTCTACCGCAAGGCCGGGAGGCCCGCCTGGTGGAGGTGAGGGAGCACTGGGTGCAGGACGTGTGCAGGAGGCAGGGCCGCTCTCGCACTGCTGGGAAGCGGCCGCTGTCGCTCCAGGAGGAAGGGAGACCCCACTCCATGTAGCATGTCCGGGGGCCTTTGCTCCAGGCAGGTGACAGGTTGGTGACAGGTTGGTGACGTGGTGGCCCAGAGAGAGGTCAGCACTGGGATGACGTGGGCTCGGGGAAGCTGCCCCACCTGCCACCTGCTCTCAGTGGTGACCTTGCCCCCTGTGCCAGCTGCAGCACAACACACTTGCCCAGCGGCCTCAGACTTCCCGCCTGGACAACTGGACCCCAGAGCCGATGGGGCCCGGGACACATGAGGCCATGTCTCCTTTTTTGCCTGTTTGTGACTGATGAACCCTGTGGCGGGTGGCAAGGCACTGCAGCTGAGAGGTCCCCTGGTCAAGCCAGGGGATGCCATGCCCAGCGGCCCTCAAGTCCCTGGGTCAGACACTGAGGCCAGGACGCCCAGAACCGCCTTACTTTCTCCACAGGAACGTGGTCCCCAAGGCCGCCATGGGACTCTCCAACCCCCTGTTCCACGAGGGGGACAGCATGCCAGCTACAGGCAGGGCTCCAGTGCACACCGTGAGCCCCCCAAAGCCAGTCCCTACCATGCATGCCATCCACCCCAGCCAGCCCCCCAGGTCCACAGCTGCCACAGTGACGCCTAAACGACCACCCCCTGCTGTAAGCACCAGCCGGTTCCCCAGACCTTGGGGCCACCACGATGACGCTTAGAGGCGGGAATGGGTCAGGGCTGCAGGTCTGAGCACCTGTGGGAACGGGTGATAGAATTGGAGTTTCCACTTGCATCTGAGTCTTGGGGCCTCACAGGGTCTTTCTGAGGATGGTGTGCGGCCCAGACGCCCACCACTGCAGCCCCACACTCTTAGGGAACGGAAGTTGGAGGTCACATTTGGGTTTGGGGGCCTGCCAGATGGTGGGACAGAGTCCCCATGCACACACGTGGGAGGGCAGGAACCTTGGGTCCTGAGCTGGGGGGGCAGCTCCTGGAGGCAGCCACCAGGTGAGGTCCAGGCTCACGCCCCGTTTCCTGCAGCCTCCAGTCGCCATGTCCAGCCCACCCTTCCCAGTTCCTATGTACACCCAGCAGGCACCAGCCCAGGTGAGCAGTGGTGGGGGCTGCAGCCAGGCCATGAAGGTGGTGAAAAGCAGGTCCCGGGAGGCAAAGCCCAGGGGCTGGATTTGGAGGGCTGGGGAGCCCAGGCCAGTGAGGACATTAGCTGGTCCCAGGGCCCAAGGTCCTGACTGCACTTTCTCCTTCCAGCTCCCACCTGCTCCTCCCACCAAGCCCCTCCCAGAGCTGAAGCCCAGGCAGGTGAGAGCACATGGCCACTCGGCCACTCAGAACACTCCCGTGGCTGTTTCTGTGCCCTTCCTCCCCCTCCGTCTAGACCCCCAGCCTCCCCCACAACCCAAACCCCACAGAAGGGGGGGGCTCACCTGCAGACCTGCCCCCTTTGGGCTTACCCTGGAGCTCCTTTGCGGGCCACAAGGTCTGGCCCTGGCAGCACTGCTGCAGGGCCTGCCGACTGGCCACCTCGGCCCTTGACGAACACTGGCTCCCGCAGGCGGTTGCCTCAGCTGCTTCTGGCAAACGGGACAGCAGGAAGGGCCAGGCTTTCTCACCAAGCTGGGGTCCCTCCTGGGACAGGCTCCACCCACCTGATGCCCCCCTGTGTGTCACCAGTGTTGCTGACTCGTGCCAACCCCTCCCTGTAGAGCCCTGACTTCCCTTTGTATTCGTGTCTGAGATGGGACCCCTACCACCTCTTAAACTGTCACCCATGTGGGTTTTCCTGCAACAAACATTTACTGCTGTGCTCTTTTAATAGCCGTTCTTTATTTCTTTTTAACTTTTTATTTCAAACTAAGTTTAGACCTACAGAAAAGCTGCAAAACTGGTCATAGGAGGGTCTGACCAGCCAGATGGGGGAGAGTGGGCGGGCAGAGAGCTTTCTGACCCAGGAAGTGGTGGCAGGCTGTCCAAGGCTGCAGGGGAATCATGCTGGAGGCCCGCGGCTGCTCACGAGGGTCCTTCTGGGGTATCGAAAACGACACCTACCAGGCCCCAGCCAGGAATCCTGGGCCAAGGCTGAGCATGGCTGCTCGAGGCTGGGGCAGCCTCCAGCTCTGCCCTGGCTTCTCCCTGGGAAAGCGGAAATGAAAACAATGGCAAATTCCCACAGTGACTTCTTGGCTTTTGAACTTCCAAGATCCACATTCTGGCAATTTAAGAGCTTTCCATGGGCTAGGTTGGGGTGGTGTGGGGGCATTGGGTTGAGGGTGACGGGTGCCTAGGGGAGCACTTCTCGTTAGAGATCTCAGCAGAAAATCCTGCAGGCTGGTCAGAGCACAGCAGAGCCCTTAGGAAGATGGTTAGGGACGGTTAGGTGGCACCCCTGTCACTGTGTCTGCCTCCTCCCAGGTGGTCAAGCCTAGCTCTGCGCCTCCAATACCACCGGTCAAGCCCAAGGCTGGAATGGCCAACCCTGGACCCGCTCAGGTGAGCCCCTTACCCAGGGCAGTGTCCACCCGCAGGGGTGGTGGAGTGAGCTCTTTCCCCAGCAGGCCGGCTGGGCCACTGCCCTGAGACGGCTGCGTTCTCCCAGGAAGGAGAAATGTCAGCTGCAGGTTAGTTTTACCATCTGGTTGATACTTTGACAGAGGGCTTTTCAATGACTGCCCCTTCCACTGGCTGTTCGGTTGTCTTCACCTACTCGTGTAAGTACGAAAGTCTGTGTTTATGGGTGTTAGCTGTGGGTATTGTGGCCGGCACAGCTGCCATTCTCTGTGTGCACAGGCCCATCGTATTGTGGGCCAAAGGAAGAGTCTACATTTTACAAGATGGAGAAGGAACTCTCAGTTGTGTTCCTTGTAGCAGCTGCTTGTTAATATTAGTTTGTTTTTCCTCCTCCAAGGGAGCTGCTGGCCCAAAGGTTGCACTGAAACCCCCCATCCAGAGGAGGTGATGGGCCGCTCACAGCATCCCGGGGGCACCAGCACACCTGCCTGGAAGTTGCCTGTTGTTCAGGTTGAAAGAGCCACGTGAGCCTTGCACCAGCCGACACACAGCTCTGCCCAGGCCTTTGGTGCCCCCTGATGTGCTGGGTCCACTGTGAGACATCCTGGCTGAAGAGCCAGCTTCTCGCAGCCAAGGTCACGGTCAGCATGGTAGGGTCACAGCCCGGCCTCCAGGCTCAGGGCTCCTGGGCTGGACCCTCGGTCGCTGTGCTGAGCTCTCAGCCTCACTGACCACACTTAGCTCAGTGTGTCTGCAGTCGCCAGGCTGCGGGTGCGTGCTCAGCTCCTTGTGGCATGTGTGTGAGTGTGTCCCCACAGCCGCTGGCCGCCCTCACCATGTTGAGGCCAGGATCTCACTCCACCAGCTCGCAGGCCTCCCGTCCAGGCAGGACGGCGCTGTGTGTGCACCGCCCCCAGGGTCAGCTGGGCACAGGGCGGCAGCCAGTGCATTGCATGTATACCCAGACTGCAAGCCCCTCAATTTTCGGAGCTGTTTCCCTGCGATTTAAGAAAGCAAGCTTGTTTTTACTAATAAATTATTGATCAAGTTATGACTGACAGATTTGTATTGGATGAGTGGAAAATGGCGCATGCTAAATAATGTGAAATTCACCTTAATTTAAGGGTCCAAAGCTTCTTAAAATGTGTACTGTACATGGACGTCAACTTTTAACCTTATTTTCTGCCTAGATTTTGTCATAGACCCCCCCCCCCAACTGAGCCGTCCTGGTCCACCAGGCCCCACACCCCACCCCGCACCTGGAAACGCCAGCCCGGTCTCCGGGCAACGGCCCCAGGCCCCTTCGGGTCGACCCGTAGGGCCCCAAGCCTTTCCAGCTCCGGCTCCCGGCAACCGGCCCGACAACCAGCCCCGCCGCCATGCAGAGCCCCCTTACCGAGCCCCCGGCCTCCACGTTGGGCTGGACGGGCTCCCGCGTGGCTGCCCCAAGCGTCCCCGAGCCCGGGGCTTCAGCGACGGCGGGGAGGGCGGCGAGGGCCCCGAGGCGGAGATGGATGTGGCTGGCCAGGCGGACGACCAGGGAAGGGCCAGCGTCTCGGGAAGGGACCCAGGTCCCCAGCTCCCTGCAAAGTGCTGAGGATCCCGGAGCAGGAGTGAGGGGCGCGCTGGAGGGGATGGCAGGACGCGAGAAAGGAGAGGAGGCCAAGATGGGGCACTGATGCCCCAGAAGCAGGAATGTGGCTGCATTCAGTCCGGCTCCTGGGGAATTCCCTGCCCAGCTCTCCCTGGGGAGGGCGAGGCAGACTCGGGGTTCCCTCCAGCACCGCCTGTGACCCCAGCAGGCCTCCTACAGCCTTCTCCCCGGGGCAACCGCACCCTGGGCCCAGCAGTCGCTTCCCCAGTGCTCCTCATCCACCTCGGGGGCCACGGGAGACTGACGATGTTGGGGAAACCGGCACTCGGCTTCCGAGCAGCTCACCTTGCGCCCCTGCCCCCCCCAGTGATGCTGGCCGAGATCCTGAAGCACTTCCACCCCCAGCTCGTGACCTGCACAGCTATGTGCCCACCTGCAACACTGACCAGAAGCTCAGCAACCGGAGCGTGCTGAGCAGGCAGCCACCACCCTGCAGGCTCCCCTCCCTGCCCTCCTGGAGCCCCCCCAACTCCCGTCTGTGAGGGCCCGCCCTCCACAGCGGGTCTGTGTGGGCAGCCTCTTCCCAGCCCCTCCTGGTCTCTGGGACGTGTTCTCAGGCTGTCTCCTTGCTCTGGGTTTCCCCCACACCCTCCTCAGTGTCTGTTCCTGTCCCCTGGAATCTCCCCGTCAAGAGGACAACAGCGGTCACCCTGCCAACCCACTCGCTGTGTGTCCAGCCCACTCCAGCCACACCTCTCACTCGCTCACTCAACAGTAATTGTGGAGCCAGGGTGCTCCAGGTGCAGCAGACAGCAGCCCCTGCCTTTGTGGGACTGAGAATCTCCAGCGGAGATGTAAATAGGACAGGTGTTGAGTGTGATGAGTTCCATGAAGGACAAGGCAGAGTCCCTGAGTGAAGCGGGGTGACCTGTGGGTGCAAAAGGAGGCAGTGGGGGGAGGGGAAGCAGAATGCAGAGTCCCTGAGCCCCTGTGGGGGAGCTGGGGGGACGGGCCTTTAGAACCACCAAGGGTCCCTGGAGGCCATGCTGAGAACCGGCTCCTTGCCTGGGCAGGTTCTGACAGCACTTGTTTCAGAGGGCCGTGAGGGGAGGCCAGGGGAGGTGGCTGCCCTAACCCCCAGGGGCGACAGGGTGGCCATGGCAGGCCCATGTGGGGTGTAGTGGCAGTAAGACGTCAGATTCTGGGTGCTGGAGCAAAGCGTGGCTCAGGCAGGACGATGGGGTCTGTCGCAGAGAGCCCTGCCACACTTACTAAGGAGATGGTGGCCCTGGCTGGAACATGCTGAGCCTGAGCGCACAGGGCAGTGCCTGTCACCCTGATGAGGTGGCTGGGAACAAGATGGCCGCTAGGCCTCCACAGGTGCAGGGACAAGAAGCCCCCCCCCCCCCCCCCCCCCCCGTGCCAGCCTCCCCCTCTGAGGAAAGCTCGGCTCACCACCTGGCCCCACCAGGCTGACTGCTGAAGGCTGCATGCCCCCACCCCCTGCTTCCTTCACAGGAAAGGCTTTCACAAGTTGCGTTTCTGTGTCTCAGAGGCGGATATCCGAAAGGTGGTGGCCATCATGCCTGGGGCCATCGAGCCCATCTTGTGTGCGCTTCGGGAAAAGGTGGTGGATTGCAGCACTGGCCCACAGGACCCAGCACAGCCGTAAGTGCTGGTGCGATCACGTGGGCCAGGTCCCTTTACCTGCCACTGAGAGGGAAACCGGGACATCAGTGGTGATGAAGTCCCTGGTCCCGGTACTGGGCCACGCAAATTTCACAATGGCTCCTTCCCAGGCCTGCGCAGGCTGCACCCTCTCCCCTCCCCTCGCCCCCTCCAGTCTGTGACTGGGAGATGCAGGGAGGCCGGTGCCTGATGAGGTGGGGAGTAAGGCCCTGCTGGCCACATCTCACTACAACCTCCCAAATCTGTGCAGGACCCACGAGTCTCCAGGCCTGATGTTGACGGAGTATGCGTGGGGCTCACCACCCCTCCACACGCTGGTAGTATCTGAACCTCCTGGGGGGAAACGTAAGGGGCAGCACCAGGGGACAGGCACGTGGGGCTCTCATGTTAGGGGCCACGCAGGGTGGTTGTTGTTCAGGGGACATCTCCAAACTGGGGGCCGCTTGGCGACATCTAGGGCTGCGCCCGCGCGTCAATGTCAGCCAGGCTGTGCCCACATGGTACTTACTGCCCGTATGGGCTCTGCCCCTACCCCCACGTGCTGTTGCCAGGCTAGGCTCCTCTCAAGGCAGGTACCTGAGCTGACATGCCCACTTGCCCACTGCTGAGCTCCCCAGTACCCTCCAGCGTGAAGACCCTCCTGAGTCAGAGGGCTCCGGAGAAGATGGGCCCCTGTATTTGCAGAGGGTGGGCCCGTCTCCCAGCCCGCTGCTGGCCCCCAGCCACCCTTCTCCTCCAGCCCACAGGGTTTAAGGCCAGGTGTTTGCCTTTCAGTCGGGACCCAGCTGGTGGGCCCTGGGAGCACCTGGAGCCTGGAGTGCAGCAAAGGCTGGAGGAAAAGGAGCAGGCGCTGGCCGTTCTGCAGGAGATGGTCCAGGTACCGTTCCCAGGGCTCCCTCAATGCCTGCGCACCCCAGGAAGCGGAGGGACTGGCTGTAGGTGTCGGGGGAGGCTCAGACCCAGTGTGGGGTGTGGCAGTGGATGGGGCAGGCAGGGTCCTTGACCAGGGAGAACCACATCTCGTTTGGTTATTTAAAAAACAATTTAACGATGGAATATTCCAAACACACCCAGAAACAGAACTCACCACCTAGCCTCACCAGATACCAAACCCCGGGGCCCATGTCCCAGAGGCTACAGTCAGTCACAGGCGTCACCCAGGCGTGCTGGACAGCAGGCCCAGGGTTGTGGGAGCCAAGTCAGGGAGCAGAGACTCCCACAAGGTGCCGGCCCCTCGACTCCTTCACCAAGGGTCTGCAGCGGTCCAGAGTTCAGGAAGAGCTCAGGCCCCTCACTGCCGTAGCAAATGACCACCCTGTGCCCCCCAAACCCTGTGGGGGCACTGGCTGCAGCTTCAGACCCCAGATGGGAGTTGCAGGCTGCACAGTGGGGCTCAGGGCCAAAGGCGTTGGCGGAACCGTGGTAACGGTGGTTCCTGGGTGGGTGCCCTGGTCCTGGTGAGCTGTTTTCTTGAGGAAGCAGCAAAGTGATATCATCGTGTGGTTTGCGTGTGCTGGAGGAGAGCAGACGGAAGTGATGAGGCGGCTCAAAGCTGCTGTCTCAGCGAGGGCTCTGGGAGCCCCTTGCACCCACACCTATGCTGTCCGTGCACTAACCAAGTGAACCTTCACTGTTGTGTTTTACGAAACCCCGAGAGGAAAACAGCTCCACCTGGTGTCCGGTGATTGTCACTGATGTGGGTGGGTACTGGGCAGGGGTGACCACTGCTCAGGGACCGTGGGGAAATTCCTCGGTTTTGTCGAGGAAGCCAGCGTGCAGGGGCAGGCGCCTTCTGTGTCGCCGAAATAGGAAGTGCAGCACTCAGTGTACGCTTTGCAGCTTGGTACTGAGGAGTGGGCATGGGGAAGGGCGTGGCCAGGATGGCCCCCTGTGGTGGCTGACCCGTGCCACCCAGGGTTCAGGAGAGGGTCTGTGTGCTGATGCTGCCTGCCTCGGCCAGCTGGTCTGGAGGGCTCTGTCGTCAGCTGGCGTCGGCCGTCACACTGTGGCTTCACTGTGGACATGGTGTTTGGGGCATGTGAGACTTCAAATTCCACTCCTCCAGTTTTCTTGCTGGAGTGTGGCAGGGTCTCTGGCTCCAGTAGGGGACAGTCTGTGACACAGCTGGATGTCCTCCATGCAGAAGGTGAGGGTGACGAGCTGGGTGGCCCCCACTGCACCATCATTTTTCAGGATAGCGTTTTCTTGGCAATTAACTTTTAGAAGTGAACTTGGCACATACTGTCCAGCCACAGTGATTGCATTCCATCAGCATTAACACACAGGTGCTGAGCAGGCTGCAGAGGGGCCCAGGGGAGCCGGCCCTCCGGTGACCTTCCCTCTCTGACTATCATGCTGGTCCCCAGGACCTTTCCTGAGGGCCCCAAGTCCACCTCCCCCCACGGTGTCCCAGTCGAGGGCCTGGGGTCTGACCGCTGGCCATCCTGCCTCGCCGTGGGCTGGCTGTAACTGGCTGGTGCTGGCAGATGGACAGGGCGTCAGGGTGCCTGATGTTAGTCAGAGATGTGTGTTTTCCTGAAGATTTTGCAGATGAAGGTGGTGAGGCTGGAGCATCTGGTCAGGCTGACGGAACAGCGGATTGCGGAGCTGACGAGACGCCGGGATGAGCTGATGAACGAGTCCACAGAGAAAGGCTCCTCTGAGAGGGTGGCCACCCTGCCCGAGTCAGCCAGACCCTGAACTAACTACTTGGGACTCCGCCGGACCAGGGCTTCCAGATGTGGCTACACACCGTCCAGCAGGCTCGGAGGGAACACTGCAAAGGGCTGGGGTCGGGGCTCAGCGTGTGGCATTCACGCGCGTCCTGGCAGTTCCCAGCTGGTGTCTCCTGAGCTTTATATCCCCACCAGCCACTCTGGATGTGAAGACCTGCGTCTGGTTCCCCTGAGCCCGGAGGAGTCTTGTCGTCCTTTTCTGTGTGTTGCTTATAGGACCCACCCTCGCTGCCTGGCCGGCAGTGTCCTGCGTCAGCCAACCCGAGTCCTGTGGGAAAATGGTTCCTTGGGGACACGTCTCTCCACTTTGCTCTGGGATTTTGAGGTTCATGGTGCAGCTGGGACCAAGGGAAGGGTCCCTCCCAGTCCACAGGGGGTCCCTGGCCCTGGGGAGGAGCCTTGCCTCGGGCCCTGCCCGGAGGGTGGGCAGGAAGGCCCCAGGCAGGCAGTCGCTGGCCCTAGGTTGGGGGCGTTAGGGGCGGGGTGCTGGCGTGGCCGGGACGCCCCCAGACACGGAGGGTGGCTGTAGGGACAGGCAGGGGCTGTGGCCTGCTGGCTCCTCTGGCCTGGCACCAGCCTCCCCTGCTCCCCAGTCCATGGGGGCTGGAGCACAGCCCGAGCCCTGGTTCTACTCCCACTCCCAGGCCTCCTGGGCTGAGGGGGTGGGGGAACAACCCAGGAAGCAGTGTAACAGCCACAGACTCAGGGTTTCAGCCTGAGTCAGACAGCCACATGCTCCCTGAGTCAGACAGCGTGTCCGGTGGCCCCCCAGCAGCACAGGATGGGTCTGAGGCCCATGGTGAGAGAACTGGGGCTTAAGCCCCTAAGAGGCACCATGGAGCCAGGTGACCTGCTGGTCAGCCTGTACTCTGGGGCGAGAAGGCTCCCATGGGCCTGGCGGGGGGCTCCAGACCCGCTGGTGTGGGAACTGGGGCTATAAGCAGCACACGCCTGGCCCTGTGTGGGGAGCGGGAAGATCTGCCCAGAGATGGGGGCTCCCAGCAGCTGGGGGAGGGGCAGGAAATAGCTGGGAAGGGCCTGGCTCGGAGGCTGAGTCAGGACAGGCCTGGGCGGCTTCAGACCTGGCCAAGGGCCTGGGTGGGGCTGCAGGAACCAGGACTCGGTGGGGGTGGTCTTCATGGTACAGCAAGGGGGCTGCCGCTCTGCTCTGGGGCCCAGACACACACAGACACACATGCACACGCGTGTGGAAGCAGGAGGACTCACCCCTGGCCACACTGGGCCTGCTGCTGAGCAGAGGCTGCTGCGTGTGTGTGTGTGTGTGCGCGCGCGCGCGCGCGCGCATGCACGTGCTTCCACTTTGGGGTGGAGACAGGACGGAGTTTGGGAATTGGCCAGGGTGACGGTGCCACCTGGCAGGGACGGGGAGCAGGTGCTGAGTATCAGGTGCCTGGAGGCCAGGGATGACCCCAGGGGAGGAGCGCCACACCTGGCGGGCTGTGTGGGGGAGGGTCCAGCCACAGCCCCGCCTGCCGCCAGCCAGCTCGAAGGCCCAGGCCTGGCCTCGCTCCAGACAGAATCCTGTTTCAGCAGTAGGACTCATCTGTGACGCAGGTGCCCTGTTTAACGTCATGCTGTGAGTCACACCAGCCAGCTGTTCCCCTCGTCACTGTCACCATGGGAAGAACTTGGACTCAAGGTTAAATTTAGGACAAAACCTGAAGCCAGGCCAGTCCCATCCTGTGATGGGAAGTGAAGGCGCTCCCAGCTCAGCCACCTTGGTCCAGCTCAGCGTTGACTTTCTGTTGAGGCAGAGAAGTGGCCGGCTCGGGGCACAGGGGCCCATGCGCCACCTCCGCTATTCGTGCTCCATGATATCGGTAGCACAGAAAATGCTAGAACCAAGTGACTGTCACAAAAGTGACCCATGGTGACAAATACCTTTGTCCCTGTGTCCAAAGGTGAAGGCAGAGTGAAGGGGGCAAAGACGGGTCTGAGTGGGGTGTCAAGAGCCCTTCCTCGGGAAGAATCGCATGGACGGGCCCTGGGAGAACGGGAGGCAGACCCCCTCACTCTGCTCAGACCCACTCTGCTGGCCATGGGCTCAACTAGCGTCTGCTTGTAGATTCAGGTCACTCGGCACTCTTCTGCTGTAACTGCACCGAGCAGACAGACAGCCCCCCCAACACAGACCAGAACTTTAGGGTGTTCGTGAAGCGGGGAGGTGGGTGCTAAATATTTCATAATAATATAAAAAACTTTTTAAGGGGGAACATTAGGATGCAGAGGGTTGTAAATGTGAAGGGCAATTAGAAACCCACTTTGCGGGCAGGCGATGTCACCACACCTCAGGCCCGCCCACCCTGGTCAGTGAAACCCGGAGCGAGGCTGGGTTTCTGGAACCCACTTCCTCAGTTGTGAAATGGGGAAGTGAAGGTGCCCGCCCACCCGCAGGGTGGCAAGTACTACGCTGCGGGGCTGGGCCTGGACGCAGCACACCATCTGGGAGCCCCGGTGGGTTGGCCCAAGGGTGACCCCGCGTGGCCAGTGTGGAAATCACACCTTCCCAACCCTTCCTTAAAAATTGGCAGCACGCTGTGACACAGGTTTGCAAATCCCTGAACCAGCAGACCTGGTGTCATGCAGGGTGTCATGTGGGGTCTCAGCTCCCGCTCCCCCCATAAGAACGCAGGACATGGTGAGGCCAAAAAGGAACACCCACGGAGCCATGGACAGGGGGTCACACCACTATCGTCTCACTGGTGGCTGGGCTGGAGACACAGGAGCAGGAGCCACACGATCCACAATCCGCTGTCTGCTTCTCTGCCAACCAACCAACCTCACTTGCTAACTGCAATCCACGCATGCTAGCTCAGCCACCATCAGTCCTTCTGGGCACAGCCAGACTTCCTAGGCTTCAATCTGCCATGCTAACTGCCATGGCAGTTATATTAGTGGCCAATGGCTCACAGGTTACAGCTGACGGCCAACTAGCCACAGTTGATGGCCACTTACTACCTGAGTGAGCACCTTTCAACATAAGACCGAGAGCCTAGAAACTGCACTTGTGGTTCTGTCCCCACACTCCATACCTCCAGGGTCTTGCCTCACAATCTACGCGACAAGCATCTTCCGCGAGGGGCCCTGTGCGAGGAGCCTGGAGGTGAATGTAATATCCTGGACACAGCCAGGCTCTCTGGGCACAGCCAGGGTTTCTCAGGGCAGCACCAGTCCTTCTGGGTACAGCCAGACTTCCTGGGCTTCTTAGGGTACCACCAGTCTCCCCAGGCACAGCCAGGGCTCTCAGGGTACCACCAGTCTCCCCAGGCACAGCCAGGGCTCCTCAGGGCACCGTGCTGGAACAATAATGGCTCACAGCCAAGGTGCCCACATATTCTTGATGGCGGCCGGTCAAGACACAAGAAGCAAACATCCACTGGTTCCACTACATGGTGGTACGTTCCCAAGCAAACAGTCAAGCGGTCCATCAAATCAGGGATAGAAGGCAATTGCCCATAGCCCACAGTCATTCGCCAGGGCTGTGCGTTGGCCTCACGTGTGCCCTCTCCACAGGGCGAGGGCTCCGAGTCCTCCCCAACCTGGGGGTGAGGGACGACTCTGACCTCACTGGCATCTCCCACGGAGGACTCAGCAAGCGTTTCCTCCTGGGACTACAAGTCCCGCATCCGGGCTGCCTCAGGAAGCACTTCCCAGCCCACAGGGCCGTAAGCACCTTCGCTTTCTCCGGCCCATGCTGGTTGGGGAACCGTCCATGTCTTCCCACCCCTCCACGGGGGTCCAGCTCTCCAGCAGCTGCTCCTTCTGGTCTTCCTGAGACTGAGTGTTCATACGCACAAACTGCTCCACCGCCCTTTGGAGAGCTTTGGCCGGCACCGTACCCTGCCAGCTGTGCCAGTGTCATGTGGGGTCTCTGGTCCCGTTCCCCACATAAAAACACAGGACATGGTGAGGCCAAACAGGAACACCCATGGAGCCATAGGTGGGGGAGTCATACCATTATATTCTTGCTGGCGACTGGGTTGGAGACAAAGGAAGCGGGAGACACACTATCAGGAACCTGCTGTCTGCTTCTCTGCAATCTGCAATCCACACTCCACCGTGCTAACTGCAATCCACGCTTGCTAGCTCAGCCACCATCTTCTTGCTAGCCCCCATTTGCTGCTAGCATAGCCATGGCAGTTATATTAGTGGCCAATGGCTCACTGGTTACAGCTGACAGCCAACTAGCCACAGCTGATGGCCATCCAATCACAGTTGATGGCCATTTACTACCCGAGAGAGCACCTTTCCACGTGAGGCCGAGAGCCTGGAAACTGCACTCCTGGCTCTGTCCCCACACCTGGCCTCCTCGCCTCTGCAGGAAACGACCTGGAACCCAGTCAGCCAGAAAACTGTGAGGCTGCAGCAGCCTGAATGAGGGTGGTGGGGTGGCCCCGTGTGGGCCAGATGAACACAGGAAACCCTGACCCCCACAGTCCCATCTGCCCAATGCCCCCCCACCCTTCCCAGCTCCTGGGTTTGCACGTTTCTGTGAATTTGGGAAGACTGGATTTGACTTTTTAGTACTCTGGCATCCAACTAGTTGTTGCCAGATGTGTACTTGAGCGAGCAGGGGCTGGGAAGTGCTGACCAGGCCAGGAAGGACAGCGCTGCTGCGGACACACCTCCAGGGACCCCAGGCTGAGCTGGTCCCAGGGCTCCCACAGGCTTCAGCTCAAATGGGACCCAGCAAGGAGATGTGCCTGTCCCTGCCTCCTCTGCTCCAGCTGCACCCGCTGAAAGGAGCATGACCGCTGTGTGCTCAGGTGCAGGCCCTCCAGTGGCCGAGAGTGGGAAGAGCAAGATGGCCGAGTGAAAAGTGAAGCATGATGGGGAGTGGGGAGTGGAGGGAAATGAGGAGTGGAGCCTGACATTCTAGAATGGGTGGCCAGGTGTGGGCAGACTCCCAGAGAGCAGTTTCCAGGCTCTCGGCCTCACGTGGGGAGGTGCTGGCTCAGGTAGTAGATGGCCATCAGCTGTGACTAGTTGGCCATCTGCTGTTACCAGTTAGCCATTGGCCACTGACATAACTGCCGTGGCTAAGCTAGCAAGTGCGGATTGCAGTTAGCAAGTGAGGCTGGTTGTTGGTTGGTTGGCAGAGAAGTGGATGGCAGGCTGCGGATCGTGTGGCTCCTGCTTCCTGTGTCTCCAACCCAGCCGCCAGCGAGACTAGAGTGGTCTGACTCCCCTATCTAAGGGTCTGTGGGTGTTTCTTTTTGGCCTCACCATGTCCGGCATTCTCGTGTGGGGAGCGGGACCAGAGACCCTGCATGACACCAGGGAAAGCCACCAAGACTGGCTTTTGAGGAAATATGTGAAGAAAATGAGGTGGCCGGTTGTTCAGACTGAGGAGCAGTGGGTGCAGAAGGCCTGGGACGGAGAGCCAGGGGTGGGGATCACGAGGGGGAAGTCTTGCCCCGAGGAAGATGGAGGCGCGGGAGGGCACCGGGCAGGCCAGAGGCTCCGCATTCCAGCAGGGAGGTCGTGGCCACAGTGTGGAGGGGCCTGGGTGCAGGGAGACAGCCGGAAGCACGTGTGGACGGGCAGGTACACGCACTGCACGCAGCTGGCAAAATGATGCCGGGAACAGGCTGTCAGAACCTGAGGAGTTCACAGGACGGCCTTGAGCGGCTAAATGGCCACTTCTTTTCTGGATTCTTCCAGTGCCCATCATAGCCGCACACTGTTCTGTGATGGGAGAAACGTGCGTCTTGTGGTTCCTGGGGGCCGGCTGCTCCCCATGGGTCTGATCCATTTTCAGCTATCCTGCGCAGAGACTCTGAAAAGGACACACGTTCTAAAAAGAGAAAAACGCCTCAGATGTCCATCGAACCTGGTGGCCAAGTATGGACTGACCACCTCAGGGCACCCTGCTGCATTGGCCTCGCCCCCCAGGAGAAATGCAACCCCTGGCCCAGCAGCCCTGGCAGGGTGGCTTGACTCCAGGGGAGTGGGGACCCCAGGCCCAGACCCCTCTGCAAGCCCCCCCATGTCCTCAGGGGTCATTGTCCCCTTCCCCTTCACAGTGTAATGGGCCGAATGGTGTGATAGAGTCGTACCTGCTCTCTCCAACCTCACTCTATCCCTCAAGCCAGTCAATGGCTGCAGAGGCAGAGGGCAGGCCCGCAGGTCAAGGAGGGGGGCTGCAAGCTGCGGTGGGGGTGAGGGGAGGACTGAGTGTGGGCAGGATGTGCATGCTGGACACCCCACGGTGGCTGTCACCTGGATATGCAGGCCACACCTAGACCCCTGCCCTGGGTGGCACTATGCATGCAGACCATGCCAGAAAGGTGGCCAGTGGCTGTCGAGCCTTGTCTGGGGTCCCAGAGGAAAGCCAGATGGTTTGACTCTCCCCACACCCTGCCCCAAGCTCCGATCCTCCCTGACCCCTCGCCACCCCCCCCCCCCGCTGTGACCCCAGCCCTGCCTGAGCCGGCTCCTCCTCATCCTTCACCAAGTCCTCATGCCCCCTCCGTTCTGCCCCTGAGCCCCCTCTCCTGCCTTGATGTGTGTCAACACCAACACCGCCCAGCATGACCCACCCCCCATCTCCTGTGGGGGAGGGAGGAGGAGGCTCTGCTCGCCCACATTTCCAGGCCCAGCGGCCTCTGAGCCCATCCTCAGGTCCCCCACGCCCTTCATCACTGCACCCCACTCAGACCCAGGTCCAAGTCCACCTCCCAAACCCACGGGTTCTCACACACATGCCCCCACGTGTGCACACACTCAGCCCCCAGATCCCTTCCTCACCTCCCCCCCATGTCCCAACTCTGACCCTCCATGCTGGGCCGGCAGTGGCCCTGCCTGACATATTTTCTGTGACCCGGAACTGCCTAAGGCAAGAGGGTCCTGGGTTCATTTGGACTTCCCAGCCCCCACAATGGTCAGGGGCAGCAAGTCTGCCCAAGCCACTGGCCGGGGCTCCCTGGAGAGATGCACCCCATGGCCCCCACCGGCCCTACCAGACAAGGGAAGTGGGAAGGGGACACCTTGAGCTGGGAGGGTGTTGGTTCTGACGCTGGCTGGCCCTTGTCCCCGGAAGACAGGCTCACCCTGCTGATCTGGGCCTCGGCTCCTCTTCAGCAAAGGGGGGTGGTCTCAGGCTGTGATCCCTGTGTTCCTGATCCCGAATTGACCCCCCGCCCCGGCCACTGCCAAGGGGCCTGCCACACCTGTGGGGACGCTGGGGGCCTGAGGACGTACAGGATGGTGGGCAGTGCTGTGAAGGCAGTGGCTGCTGCTGGGAAAAGCCTGACTGTGACAGGTCCCTCCTCAAATCTGGGAGAGAGACCCTCCAGGTCCCTGGGACACGGACAGTAGTGACCATGCTGGGGCCAAGGCCAGGGTCTGGGGACCTGGGCTAAGGCTGGTGCCTGGACCCGGGGGGAGCAGGCAGGAGAGGGGTGGGCTGAGCATGTATGTGCACATGTGGGTGTGCAAGGGTGTGTGCACACCTGAGTGACCCTGCAGCAGCCCAGGCTCTGGGCCAGGTGCTCAGAGGGGCTCCCTGCGGGCCGGGCTGGGTGCCGGGGCTGCCAGGTCAGCAGTTTGGACGAAGAGGCCACAGTTCTTGCTCAGGATGGGGGCTCCTGGGCAGGGCCATCTGCATCGTGGCCTTGGAGGGCAGGGGAAAGTTCCCATGGCTGGGCGAGTGTTCCTGATATGCAGGGAGAGAGAAAGAAAATATCAAGAAGCCACAATTATCTCCCCAGGAGGGAGTCACACAGACCAGCCTTGAAACCCTGATGCAGAGGCAGGGGCCTCCCAGGGCCCAGGCTTAACTCTTCGCCTCCCTCCCACTGCTCCCTGGGGCCCATCTCAGGCCCCTGCCCCACCAACACCCCGCACAGCCCAGCCTGGAGCACAGGTCGTGGGGACGCAGCACCTACAGCACCTCCCAGGGGTGCCCAGGCACACAGGAGCCTATGACTCTCCCGAGACAGCCCAGCCCAGGCTGCTGCTCGGGAAACCCCATGCCCATGCCTCAGAGAACCGTGGGCATCGCTGCTTGCCACCTCTCCTTTCCCCCAGCACACAGGTGCCCTTTCGAGGCCCAGACCTGGTATTCCGTCACCCCATCTCTCTGAGCCCACACCGTTTCCATAAACGGGGTGTAGGGGTGACAGAGTTAGCAAATAAATGTTCAGGACCCAGTTAGAGTCCATTTCAGATCAACGATCATTTTTGAGGTGAACATGTTCTCTGCTGCTGGGTGGTGCTCAGTGCCGGGACCCACCAGTCAGGTGGGTTGCTGCCTGTCCCGCTGTGAGTGGGCCTTGGGGAGCTATCTGCTCTGAGGACACCCTTGTGGGTCTGTTCAGAGCCAGTGCTTCTTTTCCTCTGGGGGACACCTGAGAGTGAGATTGCCGAGTCACGGGGCAGACACACACGTAACCTTATGGCTCCAAAAGCATTGGCCATTGTCAGCATCTGCCTGACAGGTGGGGAAACTGAGGCCAGGAGAGGCCTGCACAACATAGCTGTGGCGAGCTGTGATTCTCAGCCACTGACCCTGCCTGGCCTGACACTTGGGGCAGGGAGAACAGCAGGGGACAGTTACTCGGGGAATTGCAATGACACCAAGGGGATGCAGGGCAGGCTGGGAGCCAGTGCAGATACCGAGGTCCCTGTGTCCCATAGTCCAGCGGGCCACACTGGGAACGGGTCTGGAGAGTCCACCAAGGGTTAATGACAGGCTACCTTCGGGGGCTGGCAGCTGAGGCCTGAGCTCAGAAGACAGCTGTGGGAGCCCCACCCCCACCGGAATGGAGCAGAGGGAGGGAGAACCGAGCTCTGAAGGCCACCCCTTATCGTCCGTCCGTCCACTCCAACTCACTGCCAAACACGTCCTCCCAGGGCCCACAAAGATACTCTGTCTCGTAGGCAAAGGGAGGGCTGGGCCTGGCATGTTTGGTGTTGCAGGGGCCACTCTGGGGGTCCACAGTGCCCAGGTTCTGGCTGGTCCCAGCAGGGAGCTCTGTGCCAAGTGACAGGGACCAGGCCACAGTACCCAGGGCCGGCATGCCCTCTGAGGAAGGCTTCCTGGGGGCGAAGTGCTGGCTGGAGGTCCCAGGACTGGTGGGCAAGACCCCACGTGAGCTGGAGGCCTGCTGCTCACTTGTCTGGCCTCCTAGAATCCAGCCCAGCAGGACCGTCCTCCCCTCCACTATGCTCCTGCAAAACTCTGGCCTGGGTCCCCTGCCAGGTAGAGCAGGGATGTGTGGCCCAGTGTTGGGTCTCAGTGGAAGCACTGAGTTCGGAGCCTGGAGGGTGTGTGGGTGCTCCTGCCAGGCAGCCAGTGGCCCCAGCGTCTGTCTACCTGCTGGGTGGGGCCTCCTGGCCTCAGCTCTCTTGATCAGCCCCTTCCATCACCTCCTGCATCTGCAAAACAGGCATGGGGTGGGGGCTGACACCCTGGGGGTCAGGGCTCTCCAGGGGCCACAGCCAGGTCTGCGCCTGTCCCACATCTGCCTGCTCCCTCTGAGCAGCTCCGCACGGCAGCCAGCGGGAGGCTCCTGGACCCAGAATCTACTGTCTCACCCACCGTCATCACCTGGCTCCCCATGGCCTTCTGGACACACAGGGAGTGTGTCCAGCCTTCTCCTCCACTGGCCTCCCATCCAAGCCCTGCAGGCTCCAGCTGTGGGAGACCAGGACGCAGGACAAGGCCTTTGGCCCCTCAACTTCAAAGGGAAAGGCAGGGGGAGGGGTCCCTAGAGGGAGCCATATGTCGAGACTGGGGTTGGGAAGGGCCAGAAACACTTGGATTGCATCCCTCAGTGGCGTGGGGTCCCTACCTGCCACTGCCGCCATCATTTTTACACCCCTGTGGATTTTAAAAGTGCTTTATAACAGTACACATCGATTTCATAATCAGGAAAAGAAGTTTAAGAAAACAAAAAGCTCTGAGGTGCCCTAGGACAGCCCAGGGCCTCTCCCCACCCCTGCTGCCCTCTCTGTCTCCATCTGTTTCTTGCCTCCTTCCTGTCATAGGCCCCCGGACCCAGGATCCCAAGGTCAAGGGCAACAGCGCTCTCCCAGGAGCCCTGGGAAGCAACTGAGGTGACAGTTGCTTGGGGGAGGGGAGGGTCAAGACAGGGTGTGGGAAGGGGGAGGCCCTGCGCAGGGGGGGGTGAAGGGGGGGCTCAGTGTCAGCCCAAGGGTCAGAAGGCAGCGCTCCTCTAGGGCCTCAGTGAGCCTGAGCGAGTGAGCCTGTCTGAGCTTTAGAACAGGCCCCTCCATCAAGGCCTGCCCGCCCCTCTCCAGCAGAGGACAGGATCCAAGGCCCCTTCAGCCCCCTGCCGCTCCTGCCCTGCTGACCCCCTGGTCTCTCTACTCCTCTGCCCGCCTCGCACAGAGCGGTGGCCTGAAGTCCTGGTCACAAGCCCCGGGTACAGGCAGCACAGTGGTCCATTGTCCCGCCCCGCCCAGGTGCTGCCGCTTCTGTCATAGCCCTGGGCCCACATTGGGGGGGGAGGGGTAGCAGGAGGGTCTGAGCCAGGCCGGCAGGGGCCCCGGCATGTCCAAGGCACATGGATGGCCACACTCTCGCCTGGTTTCCCTCACCTGTCCACCTGTCTTTGCACACCCAGGAGCCCACCACTTGGTTAGAGATATGCAACTGCCTGACAAGCCCCCACCCCATGGGGGAGGGGTGAGCGCCAAGGGGCTGCTGCAGATGGACACACGGACACACAAGGATTCAGGCCTCAGGACCGTAGGGCAGGGAAAGTGCCGGCAGAGCAGCCTCTGGAGGAAGGACAGGAAAGGCAGGGCTGACCAGCACAGGCCGCGGGGAGGGCAGCGGGCTGTGGGTGCCAGTGGCAGGACTACCCCAGGCCCCCAGAGACAAGTGTGGGAGCCGAAGGCCACTCACTTTCAGACTCAGGCCACCACTTCTGTCACTTCCCACAAGCCAGGAATTCCTGTGAACAGTGGTGGACAGTCACCCACATGGACCCAGCCATCCCCTAACTCCAGTGGGCACACAGGGCACCTACTTCTACACACACAGGAGCTGAGCTGCCCTGCCTGGGCCCCTCAGCCTGGAGGCACCTCCTGGGAGACGGGGGTGTGTGTGGTCTCTGTGTGGGCAGCGGTGGGCCTTGCAGCAGCTGTCCCCTAGGTGCTGTCTCCCTCTCGTCTCTGCATTTTTACCCCCAAGACTGCAGGGCCCCTGCCATCTCCTGACACGCCCTGGGGCTCTGGGAGCAGAGCTGATACATGTCAGGTGTGTATGGCCCCTGAGAGCTCTCCCCCTGATCCTCGGGGCAGACTGGTGGGGGTGGTGGGGTTTCTGGGGCTCTGTGCCCGGGGCAGTGGGGCAGGAGGCTGGAGGTGCTGTTGCCCACAGCTGGGAACGGGGACGGACGCCCCGTGTGCATTTTCGGGCCCTGACGCAAGCAGTTGCATGTGGGGAGGAGATAAGTGCTGGCCAGGGCTGGCCGTGTCCCAGGGCCCTGCCAGCAGCCCCAGCCCTGTGGGCCTTGCTGCCCGCCCGCCGGGGGGCACAGATCAGCGCTCAGCTCAGAGCAGGTCTTTGTGCCCCGATCTCGCAGGCGCGGGGGTGGACAGGGCCTTGGCCGGCGCAGCCTGCAACCACACGTGACAGTTGCTGCCCTGTGTGCTGGGCGCCAAGGTCTCTGCCGCGTATAAAGGGGGCGTGTGGGACGGAAGCGGCAGAGCCCGGCACTCAGCAGACGGCTCTCCTCCGTGCTCTCAGGCTCCGCTCGCCTCGCCGGCTGCCCAGAACCTGAATGGGAGGCAGGACCAGGTAAGGGAGAGGCTCACGGCCATGGGACCCCCACCTCATTTTTGCAGCGCGTCCTGCCGGCCTCACAGGAGCTTCTCAGGATGGCCGCCCGGGCCCAGCCGCCGCCTCCTCCGTCTCGTGGTTCCTTTTTCCTATGCATATACTTCTTTGAGGGTCTGGCCTAAAGAGGTGTAGCGCATGGGAAAATGGGGTGACGAGGTCCTCCTCCAGCCGCACCTGCATCCTGACCTGCCTCCACTTTCCTGGGACCTGCGGGCTTCCTCGCCCTGCCCTCGGGCAGGGGTGGGTCGCATATCGGAGGACGCGATTGGGAACCTTTGCTGTTGAGGTTGTGCCCTGGAGATGTCCAGGCAATGTGGTCCAGATCCCACCCCCACCTTCGCCCCCCAGGAGCCCCTGTGACAAATCTCTCCGGGGAGGCCCTGAAGAGAACCAGGGTCAGTGGTCTGAGGCCACTGTCCCGGGCTGGGGCTGAGGCCACATGGGTGACAAGGCCATGCTGTGGAGACTGGAGGCTGTGGCACAAATGCCAGCAGAGGTCGTCGCGGGTGATTTCTGCTTCTTCATGCTTTTGTAATAACGCCCAATTGACGTCCTGAACATAAAAATGTCAATAAAGCAAACTTCCTGTGATCTTGAGTGTGAGGTTTGACAGGAGTTTAAAACCAAGCTGCCGCCTTGTGCCCTGGTTTCCTCTCGTTGGAGCTGGTGGGTCACATTAGTAAGTGGTCTTGGGAGAAACCACAAACATTCAGGAGGGGAATGAAATGACTCCCGGGCGCATGGCTGGGGGGAGTGTTCCTCATGACCTCTGGTAACACGGTCACTGGAGGTGGGACACCCCAGGGTGCCTGGTGACAGATGGTGATGGGTGGGCCAGGAATGCCAGGGCCTGACCACTAGGGCACAGTGTGCCCCCAGCACAGACATCTCGGCTAGCTGGGAGTCTGGTCTTAACTTCCTGGTGGGGAAGAATGGACACGGGCTCCCATGAATTGTTGACCATCACTGCTAACCCGTCCAGCAAAGAGGGCGATTAGCTGATTACAAGCACCTCTTCATCAGCGGCCCCACCCAGAATGGTCTCTCCCCTAATCTGTGCTAGGAATCAGCTCCTCCCTCAGAGGTCAGCCTCCTGTGGGAGGGGGAAGTGGGCACAGCAGGGGCTGCAGCACCAGGAGACCCTCCCACTCTGACAGCCCCGCCCCTCCCATCCGTCCTCCCTCATTAAGACTGGGGGTTGGTTGTGCTGAGCCCGTGAAGCTGCCTGCGGGACCTGATAGTAGGGGAGGGAAGCACATATTGCAGCACCTCCAGTGCATAAGCCCTAGCTGCAGAGGCCAAAGCCCATGTCCCTGAATGGCGAGCCCTGGTTGCAGGCACGGCGGGGCAGGAGCCAGGGAGCCAAAGGCTCTGCCTCATTCTCCACTCATTCTGACAGCAGCTGCATGGCACAGCCCTCAGAGTCACGGCAGTGGGGGCAGCATGCACCCCCCCACCCCATCCCCAACTGGCCTTGTGGGTCACACGCTTCCCCCAGCCCAGGTGGGGTTACTGGTCGACAGCTCCCTGTACTGTGAGAAAAGCACAGGGTCCCCCAGGCCAGGCAGTCAGTGTCCTGGAGAGCTGTAGTGTAGCAGGGGGTAGTCACCCCAAACGCCCGAGGAACCGGGGGAGTGGGGGCTGAATCTGTTCAGCAAGCTCATCATGTCCACTCTGATTGTGGGGTTTGTGGGGGTGTCTGGGAGGGGCTGCTATGACACCCTTTCTGGGCACCAAAAACTGGGAGACTCAGGGTGGGGGGGTGTGCCTTGGGAGAATGGTCTACCTTGGTTTTTTCTAACTAGAAAACCAGTTTTTCCAACACCTTCTATTGAATAAATTATCCTGTTATCACATGCTAATAGCCCAGCACAGAACAAGTCCACTTCTGGCTTTCGACTTCCTGAATGAAGCCTCTGGTAGCTTTCAGTGAAGGAGCGGCTTTAAAACATCTTCAGCTGTAAACCTTCAGAATCTTAATGCAGGTCAGGGTCCAGATGCCACCTGTGGATAGGCACAAGGCCCCCACAAGGATGTCAGTGTGACGTCAGTATAAATGGGGAACCTCTGTATGGCCAGGTAGAGGCCAGGCGTGTGTGCGACGGCCCAGCACGTGACACCAGCTGCAGGCTTCTGGGCTGCCATGCTTCCTCAAAAGGCATTCCCGGTCTCTGGCAGGACACACAAGCCCCAGGGCCCCCTGGACAAGGCCGGGCTCAGTGTGTGCAACTGGCTCCCAGGGTCTGGGAGGCAGCAGAGCAGAGGCTGCCTGCCGCTTGGGGCCCACGCTGAGGCCACAGAGGCATGCTCCACTTGGCAGGGGCCCCAGAAAGAGCCAGGAGGCTGTGCCAGCACTGAGGGCCCAGGCAGGGGTGCCCAAGGGTACAGCAGCTGCAGGCCGCTGCCCAGAGCAGAGGGTGGTGGGCAGAAAGCCAGGGGAGTGTAGAGAGCTCCAGGGAGGGGGCCGTTTGGCTGCGAGTCCTGAAGTTGGCGTTTGTGTTTCATGCGGCGATTCTGAAACCAGGTTTTTATCTGTGGGGTAAACAAGATCAGAGTGAGGGGGACGACAGCGTGGTCCTACCCCAGCGCGGCCCGCACGGCCTCACCTGCGCCTCGGTCAGCTGCATCTTCTGGGCCAGCCTCCGGCGCGCCAGGGGGCCCAGGTAGCGCTGGTGCTGGAAGGAGCTCTCCAAGGTGCTGACCTGCTCGGCCGTGAAGGCCGTCCGGACGCGCGGGGGCCGCGTGCTGTCCGCCTCCTTGCTCAACCCTGGGAGAGGACAGAAGGGCGCTGAATCCATTTGGCTACGGGTGCAGCCCACATGACCCGTGGCCCTCACTTGGCAGGTGCCAGAGCTCTGTGACTGCAGATGGCAGGCACAGAGATAAGAAATATGGGGTGTTAGGAAGAGCAGACCGCCTTCCCTTGCCTCATTTTTAAAAACAGCCTCCACTGCTGTCCAGTCCCACTAGGTGTTGGCACAACTGTCAGTCAAGGTGACAGCCCCACCTCCCAGACAAGTGTGGAATCTGGTCTGGAGACGTGGTTCAGGACACTGGCAGGGACGTCGCTATTGCAGAAGGATGACAGGGATGGAACAGCAGTTCTGGCACAGATCCTTCACCCTCTGCCCCAGAGCACCTGGTCCCTTCCTGAAGGGTGACCTCCACCAGCCCCACATCCACCCAGAAAGCAGTTTCTTTTGCCTGCAGACAAGGAACTCCCTTCACTCACCAGGTGAGGGCTGGGTGGAAGTGAGGTGGAACCCATTCGATGCAAAGGCCTGAGTGGCTGGGAAAGCAGCCTTGGTCACCATGAACCAGGCTGTACCCCCTGGGGGCCACCGATGGGCACAGAGCCTTGGCAGGCAAGCCATAAAGATCCGCATTGGCAGCAACAAGGGACTGTCCCTTTCTCGGCACATGCGCAGCAAGGTCAAGCGTATCCCTAAAATGACCTTTCCCTAATTTAAATATTAAAAATCACGCCCAGGGGTGGAAATTTACGAGGCTAGAGAGGCACGCAGGAAGAAGCGCGTAGCCGCCCCGCGCAGGCGCCAAGAAACCCCGCCTCCACAGGCCTGGCCGCAGCCTTACCCCGCCCCGCACCCCTCCACCCCGCCCCGCGCCCCTCCACCCCGCCCCGCGCCCCTCCACCCCGCCCCGCGCCCCTCCACCCCGCCCCGCGCCCCTCCACCCCGCCCCGCGCCCCTCCACCCCGCCCCGCGCCCTTCCACCCCGCCCCAACTTCTCTCGGAGACGCCGGAACCTTCCTTTCTCGGTGTTGCTTCCCTTGTGCACAAGCTTAATAAACCTTTGCCTCTTGCCTGAAATTTCTTGTGGTGATCGCTCTGATTTCCATCCAGGGAAATCGCAAGAACCCCGGGCGCCAGTAACACCTTCTAATTTCTAAATGAGGAGATGGGGGGTTGGCACTGAGCACCCCCACGTGGTAAGGTCAGCCGGTGTGATGTCTTTACTTAACACATGTCTGACCAAGATGCCATCGGTTGTTTTAGGGGCAGCAGGTTTTACAATATTAGTTTTAACACTTACCTGGAAGCGTTCACCAGACAAGAGGGGCACACACTGCCTAAGGAGGGGCTGGGGTGCTGGAGCCTAAGTGCTCAGCATCAAGGGCTCTGATGCAGGGTGATTGGGTTTTGCAGAGGGCTACTGGTTGCAGAGAATAAATTTTAAAATTCACCTCATCAAAGTACAAAATTACTCCATAAAGATTAAACTTTTTTAAAAATGAAAACTTAGATAACATCAACCCCCACTTTCAACCATGACAGTCTTTAAACCTAAACCAATGATTAAGTCACAAAGAGTAAAAAACAAACTGAGAAAGTGCCATCAGCAAACGACAAAGGGTCAGCTAAGGCTTAGGAGCCATGAGACCTCCCAGAGAAATTCACAAATTAACATGCAGGAACGCAGAGGAACGCAGAGGCCGCGTCTTCAGGCAGAGTCCTGGCTGCCCCTGAACCAAACCTGCAGGGTTGCTGGTGGGCTGTGGACTGGCCAAAGACTAGAAGCAAAACTGAGGTGCCAGCTTTGTGGGAGGACCACAACCATCCCCATGACCTGGGCAGCTGTCACAAGCTTTAAGGCATACTTATCTGCGACCTGTGACACTTGTAGAAATGGGTCGACTATTATGGACGTAAAAACCAAGTGCACAAAGGTGCTAACGTCGGTGTCCCCACGGGGACCCAGGCGGCAGGCCTGGGTGGGGGCAGGGGGCCAGCCCCTCTAGGAGGCTGGAGGAGCCCCAAGAATGAGGAGGGAAACCCATTGTGGCTTGTGTTTCCGAGGGGAAGCTTTCACTTGCCAGAGGGTAAGGCGGGACCCCAACCCCGGCCCTTGGGTCCCTTGTCCCACCCAAGCACACGGGATGTGGCAGGGGCATGTTCGCCTCTCTCCAACTTCCATCCCAATCTGGGAAGGAAGGGACCCCCCCACACTCCCAGACCTACCAGCTGTGGATGTTCCTGGCACAGATGCTTCTGAGAACTTCAGCTCCTCCACGCCCACGGTCTGAGGGGCCTCCCAACTGCTGGACACCCTGGCTGGGACAGAGAGGCCCCCCCAGGAAACGTCACCAGGTCTGGAGGTGTGCAAGCGCCCCGCGTGGCTACTCTGGGAGAGCCAGTCCACACAGCCAAAGCTCGAGGTCTGCTTTCGGCTACCGGGCAGTGTGGAGGAAGGATGCATGACTGGATGGTGGGGGCCAGGCGTGGGGTCTGCTGTGGGTTGGGTGGCGGGCGGGGCAGGCTGAGCACTGGATCCACCTTAGGTTTAGCAGGGAAGGGCTGCATTTATAAGCTCCAGAGAAGCGGGTGGGAGGTGGGTGCGTAGATGGCTCAAATCCCCCCAGATAAGTAGCATCTAATTGCCTTCAATTCAGAGGCACAAAGGAGGCCATTCACACCTCCCTCGGCTCCAAGATGTCTGGGGGAGGGGCGGGGCTGCGGTAAATGGTTAAGGGAGCTGTGGTGGCTGGGGACTTGTTACATCCTTTCATCTCTCCCCACCCCCACCAGGACTGGCCTAGGCAGCAAGAAGGTGAGGATGGCCCCTCCCACCTCTGCTCCCAAGCTGGGGCCTTGTCCTGTGGGGTGCCAGACCATCTTCTCTCCCCTGGGTGGGTCTGCAGTGCTGAGGTGACAACTGTGCAACTGAAAGACAGGTCGCTTCAACTTGGGGGAGTCGGCATCCTGCTCTCAGGATGGGGTGGGTTTGACCAGTGTCTGCTGTGTCCAGGCTGTCTGGCTGGGTAGGAATGTAAGGCAGGCATTCCTGGTAGGTGACTGCTACAAGCCAGGCATGGCAGGGAGGATCTGCCCCAGGCTCCCACAGGCCCTTCCGTCTCGTCACCCCCAGCCCCTCTTCTGGGTTTTGTCCCGGTGCCAGAAGTTGCCTCCAGGTTTGGGTGACACAAAGGAGGAGGGGGTCTGCTGCCTCAGGGCTGGAGTACCTCCCTGCGCTGCTTCCAGGAGCAATCCAGCAGGAAGGCCAACAGACTCGCCAGCTCTGGAACAGACTGTAACTCAGTTGCCATTTTGTGACAGGGGACTATGGAGCCTGAGCTTCAGGGGAGTGCCTGGAGGTCACCCTGTCCCTGTGGCTGCTTCTCTCCTGAACTGGCCAGGCCCCGTCCGGGGCCCGGTACTCTGGGGGAGGCAGCAGGCTCAGCCGGGTGGACACGGTGCGGTGGTCGGCCCTCTACCCAGGCTGGCCCAGCCTCATCTGGACCTCTCTCCCAACCTTGGCCCACCGCATCTGTCTCCTGGACAGGACCCGGCACAAGCACACCGGGTGCAGTCGAGGTAAAAACCCACCGCCCGGATCTGAGCACCCCTCCAATGCCGGCTGGGAGTCCGCGTGCGTCCCCGGGGGCCGGAGTCGGGTGCAGGCGCTGGTCCAGCCCCTGAGCCTATGCCGGGGCTTTGGTACAGACGGTTGGGTCAGCGCTTGGGCTCCTGGGGCGCCGGCGCCAGTCTGGGCCCGGCACCGACGTCCCCGCGGAATCAAAGGGCCCGCGGGCCTCGCCCCGGGATTAACACCCCGGCCCCGCCTCCCCAGCCTCTCGGAAGGGAGGGGAAGGGAGGGGTTAGGGATGTGGGAGCCGGGCTACCACCCGCTCAGCGGGAAGGTCGGGGACTGACCGCAACGCCTCTGACTCGGGTATTCGTCCGGCCCCTGCACCCACCGCATTCGGTCACTGGACTCCGTGGGATGAAGCTAGAGATTTGAATCACTCGCCACGTGTCTCGCGGAGTGTGTCGTAAGAGCTGCAGCTCGTGATCTGCGGGGCGCCCCCACTCACTGCGCGGGGCCCCGGACGCGGGTGTGGCAGGCTCCTGGCGCCAACACGACGTGGATGTTCTGCTACCTGGGGACAGAGGCCCGTCCGGTGGGGGCCTGCGCAGAGCTCCTCCGGGACTGAAGGGGCGGGGGTGCCTCACAAACCTGGCAGAAGGAAGTATCCCCCCAGGACAGCTCCACGTGCTCAGAACAGGCCTCCAGATAGAGCCACATTTCCGGGGATGGCCCCGCTACGCGCCCAAAGCTGTAATTTAGGAAATGGGGGCTTCGCGCTTCTACTCTTGGCATCGTCCATTCCAGTCTTCAGGGCCGGGCCTTTGGCCTCCCGACCACGTACCCACACCTGCCGCAGCACCCCCACTAGCGCTGCGCGACTTCCTGTCTAATCCCGACTCTCCAGCGGCCCTCCGCCTTCACTTTCCCAGATTCCCGCCCCCCACCTGAACACCCCTCCCGAGTCCACAGGTGACGGCGCCTCCGCAGGTCAGACAGCCCCCCGCCTTCCGGAGTCCCCCCCCCAGCTCAGGCTGCTGGCCCCCTTCCTGCCCGGCCGTCCCTCCCTCATTCCCTTCAGCCCTGCCGCGGACTGCGGCTGTCTTCTCACCCGGCTGGCTCCTGTCCAGTGGGGTCTCCGTCCCCTTCTGTAGTCTGGGTCCCTCCCTCTAACCCGGCTGCTCCAGACGGTGACAGCTGTCACCCGTGCCTGGCCTCAGCTTCCTCACTGGGCTTTGGATCGGCGTTTGGGGCTGCCGGGCCCTTGCCCCTGCCCTGGCTCTGGGACCCGCACTCCGGGCTTGACACCCCGCAGCAGCCCCCAGGCCGTCTCCCTCGGAGACCCCGCGATTGCACGCGGGCGTGGCCCGTGCCCCCGGCCACGGGCCTCTCTGTCGGGGCGACACCCCCCCAAACGCGCGCCTGCAGGCGGCGGAGTCACCTCCCACCTGGACGCGCGGGGGGCGGGGCCTAGAGCTGAACGGCGGACGCGCTCCCCACGCTCTCAGTGCCGCGTGTCACTCGGGGGCCCAGCAGTCCCGCCCCAACACGCGTCCAAGCTCACCCCTCCCACCGCGGGCCTTCGGCGTCGCGCACCTGGCCCCGGGCGCCCGCAGTCTCGGGCCGTCCCATTCTCGCCGGCGCCCACTCCGGCGCGCCGACCGCTCCTCCCCCGCGGATCCCTCACGGGGTCGGCTCCGCCCCCTCCGCTACGGCCACGCCCCTCCCCACCGCCTCGCCCTCCTCCGCCCCCTTGGACCCCTCCTCTTTGGGTCCCCCAATTGCTTGTTTGTGGAAAGATCCAAGGTGGAAGCGTGGGGGCAAGGTGGGCATGACCCCACCCTAGTTGGGTGAGTCTCAGGAGAGCACCTAGTGGGTGGAGGTGCGGGTATCAAATTCCTAAGGCTGCAAGTGGGATTAGGTAGGTCCCCTCCCCCAGTCTGTAAAGGGTTGCCCCTGGGGACGGGCTCACTTCCGTCTACCTGTCGGCGTCTCCTACCTGTCCGTGGGGTGGGCGCCTCTCCCATGTCCCTCCTTTCCTAGGGCGCCCAGGTCCCTCTCCCCAGGGCAGAGCCTCTTTGCCTGCTGCCGCCACAGGAGACGTGGGGAGCGGGCCATGCCCCCTCCATCCCGCCCTTAGAAGGATGGACTGGCGGCGGCAGGTGGGCGATGGGAAGGGCCTCCCCACTCCCGCAGGCGAGGCGGGGCGCCGGAGGCCAAACGTGCTGTGGGAAGTGGGGGTTCGAGCTCTAGCAGAGGAACAGCCGAGATGAGGGAGTGCTGTTGGGGGGAACCCATGGCAGGTCCCCCCACGCCAGCTGCCAGCTTCCGCCTTCGGTCGGTGCGTGCGCAGTGCGTTGGAGCCACCCACTCAGGCCAGGGCTGGCTCTGCCCCGGAAAACACGCTCCTCTGAAGGAAAGGAGTGCGGAAGCGGAAGTGAACGCGTCGTTAAGGACCAACTGTGCTGGGCGCCGTGTAAAGGCACAGTAATGGAATGTGTTATTTTTCAAAAGGATGCACAGATAGACATGAGACCTGTACAACTGTGGCGACAGCGACAGCAGGCCCGAATCGCCTCAGGTCACCACTGGAAGGTCTCAGAATTTGGTGAAAGGAAGGGGATTTGGTGATCGAATTAAATGTAAATTTAAAGGCGATATTCTGAAGATAGGACCTTAAACCAATGACAACACTAGAATAGAATTTTACCTGAGGACTAAATGTGGAATCAGGTCCTTGTATCTCTGTGTATTGCAGACTGCTGACTGGTCCTTAATGATGTGTGTTCATAAGCTGATTTAAATTAATCTAGGTTTAAAAACCAGTTTCTCAGTCGCACTGGCCACGTTTCGAGCTCAGTGACCACACGTGGCTGTGGCAATGGACAGTGCTGCTCCCAAATGGTTCCGTCCCAGGGTCTGCTGCAGTGTGCTGCTCCAGACACAAAGCATGCGTGTGCCTGGTGTTATTAGAATCAGCAGTGAACCAGACAACTCAGAAGACTGGAGACACATGTGAAAACACATCTGCTCTGGTACCAGCCCTGAAGAGAATGGATGTGGGTGGGAGGCCCAAGTCCCCGGGGGCTTCGGGAGAGGTAAGGGGGAGTGGGAGCTGGGCTGCAGCCCACTGGCTGCCCACACAGAAGCAAAGTGGCCCCCGAGTGTGCTACTGCCACAGCCCCTCACGATGGGACAAATGGCGACAAGGACCCAGGTGTGGTCTTGGTGTGGGCCTGACTGTCCTGAACACACAGTGGTGTGGCACAGAAAGGACACGGGATAAAGGGGAAAAACCAAGCCAGCCCATGTCTCTGAAGCTGCACCCATGGTCACTGCTGGTCATCGAGCTGGTGAGGGACACCAGTGAGGCTTCATGGGCCTCCATGCAGCACGGAGGAGAGTGAGGCTGTCGGTCACCAGGAATGAACACCAGAAAGTGATCACCTGCTAGAAAGATGAGCTAGATGGGTCCACCACACAACTGGATAGTGGGTGTCCAGTCCTCAAGGTGGCAGCGCACACTAATTGTACATGCTGTAGGACAGCCACCGAGGGGTGCCAGCCTCACCCACTAGGACAGCCACTGTCACAAAGACAGAAAATACAGGCTGGGGGCACGTGGAGAGGCGGGAACCCTGTGCACTGCGGGCGGCATGTAAAACGGGGCAACTGTGGGAAGGCAGTGTGGGGGCCTCAGAAAACCCAACACAGAGCTGCCAGGTGACCAGCACTCCCCCTTCGGGGTGATTGTCCAACGCAACTGAGAGCAGGGCCTGGACAGGTACTTGCACCCACGTTCACAGCAGCACGAGTCACATGGCCAAGAGGTGGGAGCTCCGCCTCCCCTTTACCTCTTCTGCGAAGCGCCAGGGGCCTTGGGCCTCCCACCCACATCCATTCCCTTCAAGGCTGGTACCAGAGTAGATGTGTTTTCACGTGTGTCTCCTGTCTTCTGAGTTGTCTGATAACGGAAACGTGGAGCATTACGGAAGGACATTCTGACCGGCCACCACACGGAGGGACCCGGGGACATTGCGCTCAGTGCAATAAGCCAGTCACCAAACGACAAGCAGTGTGATTCCACTCATGAGGTCCCTAGAGGAGTCACATTCAGAGACAGGAAGTGGCATGCTGATTCCCAGGGGGAGGGGCAGTGAGTGTCTAATGGAGACAGTTTCCGTGTGGGAAGAGGAAGAGGTCTGGGATGATGGTGGTGACAGCTGCACGTCACTGTGTGCTTGATGCCATGGAGCTGGGCCCTTGAAAATGGGTAAGGCAGTGAATTGTACGTTGTGTATTTTCCCACAATCAGAGAGAAAGGTATGAACCTGACCAGTGCCCCTTAGTGAGACGGTAGGGGGGTTCTAATATGAACGATGAAGAGTGGGCCCAGGAGGCCCTCCTGGAAACACTGCCCAGCACTCCTGGTCAGGCACAGGGAGATGTGTCAGAGCCAGGGACAACAGTGCCACCAAGGTGTGTTCACCTCACGTGCCCAAAGACAGGCCTAGGGTGTCCAGTATGACAGAGCAGGACTGGGACACACCTTACCCCACAGAGGAGAGCTGCAGGCACAGGGAGTCACTGGCAGGGCCATTGAGAAGCAACTGGGGATTCACACAGCATCAGGAATGGCAGCGGTGAAAATGGTAGAGAAACTAGCCACTGGGCTGGGGCTGGGGCAGGGCACTGCACAGCCCCCATCTCTCCCTTGCAGACCTGTGGCTGTCCAGGAAGGAGTATGCGGATTCATTACCCCAACGGGGCGCCCCAGTCGACGTGGCAGGAAGGCAGATGGATTTTCTTTGGTGTCCTCAGGTATCTCAAACTTGATGCCTTAGGTTGTTTCTTTCCCTCCTCAAAACAGCCCTTTTCAGGGCCAAGGGTTCCCGGTGACGTGATGGGCACACCAATGCGTCCCCACCCCTGGGGATTGGCGGGTTTGCTGGGATGAGGCCCAGTGCTGTCTCAGACCCCAGCCTGCGGCTCTGACCTTCCAGGTTGTGTTGGGGGTGGGGAGATGTTTGTAAACAGGCTTTGGGCAGCTTGGAGACACCAGAGATACACGGGCCAGTGAGTCTTAAAAGTGACACTTGGAATCAGTTCTTTGGGTTTGGTCTTTCTCAGAGCCTTCAGGTCCTGCCATCGATACACAGCTGAAGGGCAGGCTCAGCTAGGTCTGGAGAGATCACCCTGGCCCCCAGGGGGGACTTTGTAGGCGGAGGGTCCAACTGAGGTCTTCACCCACAGCTCCCGAAAAGGGCCTGGGGGAGGGGCTGCAACCCACCGGCTGCTGAGGCCTCAGGAAGGTTGGAACCAGAAGGCCAGGGAGGGAGGGCCCATCCCTTACTGAGCCCGTGGCCCAGGGCAATCGCTTAAGTCCCTTTGAATGAGCCCCTAGTTGGTGAAATGGGCCCCTCCCACTCTACCCCGGCCAGTATTGTTATGCTGGTGAGGCGCCTCAGGCTACTTCCTCCCTCCACCTGGGCAGGGGCACCACAGGCCCCACCCAGTCCCCTCAGCCAGACCCACAGGTCGGGGTGGGGCCCTCAATTACGATTTGAAAAATGCTCAAAGTGATTTTGATAGTCTTAAAATTACAGGTGCCCTGGCCTCAGCCAAGGTCTAAAGTCTCAGACCCCCAGCCCCTAACACCCTGGCCCATCCAGGTCAGTCACCTCCCTGGGGGTAGAACCAGCCCCTTCCCTAGGCGTGCCTTAGCTCTCCTGCCTGTGTATTCCAGACCCCTCAGAGTCCCGTTGCCCAGACTCAGCTCAGGACAGCGGCCTGGGGTTGGTTTGGCCAAGCTGAGACTTTGGGAACACCCTACCCGCGCAGCTCTGGGCGCCTATGGTGGGGGCCAGAGACAGCTCACACCACCCCCATAGGATCAGGCAGACCTGGGCCACCCATTCCCACCCCCCCATTCTGCTGGTGGGGCCCAGCGCTCCCTTCTTCGGCTCAGCAGGGCTCCGTGAAAGGGTGGAGTTAGTGCTTGCCCGCCCCCGCCTGCCGGCTGGTCTGTGTTGACCGGCAGCTTGGTGATATCTGGAAGACCCCAATCTCAGATTCCAGGGGTCAAGAGGCTCCTCCCCCTGGAGAATGGCCTCCTTGGGAAGGCCCTGGTTACCATCCCACCCCGACAACAGGCCGCCTGGTACTCACGGCCCCTCCTTAGGAACGCAGGCCATTTTAACCGGCTCCGACCTCTGCGGGCCTTACCTGCAAGGGGATGTTCTTACCTAGGCGGGCCCTGCACACATTCACCGGATTAAATCGCGAAAAACAATCTTTTTATTGAACGTACCTAGGTGTGGGGGAGGGCAGCGGGACGGGGTCGCGGCCGAGGGGGCGTGGCGCTACGGAAGGGACAGGCCTCACTCGCGCCGGTCCGCCAGGACGCCCCGCTCCGCGGCGGCGCTGCCCAGGATGAAGCCCACCGCCAGGGACACGGTCTGGTCGAAGGAGCCGCGCAGCTGCTCCACGTGCTGGTTCAGGGTCAGCAGCTGGTCGCGCAGCGGGCCCAGGATGGCCACGATGTCGCCCAGGTGCCCCAGGGTTTGCAGGAGGGCGGCGTTCAGCGACGGGGGCGCGGACTGTGGAGGCGCTTGATTCTCTGGGCGGCCAGGCGGCGAGTCGGAGTCTTCCCAGGCGGCGTCGGAGGGCGGCGGCGGCGGCGGGGAGTCGGGGCCGTGGGCAGGCGCCTGGTCCTCTGGGCGGCCGGGAGCGGGGGTGAAGGTGGCGAGCGTCGTCGGGGAGCCGGGGGCGCGGGAGGCGTCCGCAGACTTGGCCGGGGACGAGCTGAACCTGAGCGTCCAGGCTGGGTCTGCGTCGGGGTCGCGCTCAGCCAGCAGCGGCGGGGCGCCTGGAAGGCGGAGCGGGCGGTGGGGCCCGGCACCCGGCGCGCGCCCGCGGCCCCCCGCCCCATCCCCCACCCCTCCTACCTGGCTCCGCCGGCGCGCTGGGGGCCGGGCGGCGGCCGCGCTGCAGGCGCCCGGGCCCGGGGGAGCGGCGGCGGCCGCGTCTGCGCCCGGTGTCGCCGAGCAGTCCCATGAGCTCGCGGATCTGCGCGTCGAAGGGCCCCGGCGGCTGGTCGTGCGCGTCGCGGAGCTTGTTCTTGAGGAACTTGTAGCGGCGGCGGCACTGCGCGGGCGTGCGCCGCACCTGCTGGCGAGCCAGCGCGGCCGACACGCGCCGGTAGATGGGCAGCGCGCGGCGGCGGTCCAGGAGCAGCGCGCGCCACACGGCCGGCTGCAGCAGCGTGCCCAGCAGCAGCTCCGTCTCGTGCGCGCTCCAGGGCGTGCGCTGCGCCGAGCCCGGGGACACGGGCGAGCCAGGGGACGCGGGCGCCGCCGGCGCACCGGGCGAGGCGGGCCGTCCGGGCGTCGTCCCCGGGGCGTCCCCCGCCAGCCGTGGCTCCGGATCCGGACTGGCCGGCGCCAGCGGCTCGGGGAGCGCCGGCGGAGGTGGGCGCCGGGGCCGCAGCAGCATCTCGGGGCGGGGGGTCGCGCAGGGGTCCGGGCCGCGGCCCGCGAGGCCGCCCACACGCGCTCTGAGGACCCCGCGGGCGTCCGCCTTCCGTCCTAGCGGAGCCGGGCCGGGTCTACACGACCCTCCCCCCGCCCCGCCCCGCCCGCCCCGCCCCCTCCGCGCGCCAAGTTCAACCAGCGCTGCTGCGGCGCCCGGCCTTCCCCGCCAGCCTTCCGCCCCGGGGCCGTGAGCACACGGCCAAGCTCCGCCCCCGCCCGACGCGCAGACCCCGCCAGACCACGGCGTCGTGCTTCTTAAATTGTTTAATTGAGGTGCAAGGGAACGACGCAGACGTGGTTAAGCGCAACGTTCAACTCGTGTTTACGCACGTGCCATGCCCGCTCACCACTGCGCCGAAAGTTCTGGCCTCGGAGGGCCGCCTCGCGCCCCCTCCTTGTTGCCCTTGGGCGCCCTAGGATGTTTGCCCGTACGTTTCTGCGCCGGCTCTGCCCCCCTCCCCTTCTGGTGCGGTTTTAGTCCGCACAGAAGGCGGCGTTCGTTACTGCCTGCAGGCAGCTTAGGGCTGCGCCTGGTAAGGAGCGGGGGCCAGTGAGCAGGATTAGTGTCAATTCACACACACACACACACTTCACAGAAAGAAACCTGCGGCAGACATTATGGTTAACATAGTGTATTGAGCATTACGTCCTGAGATTAGGAATAAGAAGGATGTCCAACGTGACCGCTTGTGTTCAACGTTCTTCTAGAAGTCCTAGCCAGAGCAATAAGACAAGAAAAACCAGTGAGATGTATACAGATTGAAAGGAAGAAGTAAAAGCGTCGTTATTTGCTGATGATATGATTGTGTACATGTAAAGTACAAAACCCACAAGCACAGTATTAGAATAAATTAATTTAGCAAGGTCATTGAATGAACAATAAACAAAATCAGTTTTATTCCTGTATTCTGGCTACAGTAGTGTTTACAGCTTTGGAGTTTGGGGTAACTTGATCTGCAGTCATGCTGCCAACACAGCAAGAGCCCCTTTGCTTCCCGGCCATGACCCCTTACGTGGCCGTGGTAGGCTCATCAGAGCTAAGAAATTAGTGTCACTACGACACTGTTCCCTGAGCCACAGACTTTATGTGGGTTGTACTGAGCGTCCCTTTTCTGTCCCAGGGGTCCCATCCAGGGACCTGCCGATAGTCATTATGTGTCCTTGGTGTTCTGTGGGGCTTGGCAGTCTCTCCGTCTAGTTTTCACGTTGCTGACACTTCCAGGACACTGGTCAGTATGTTGACTCTTGGTGTGGGCTTGTCTGGTGTCTTCTCGTGACTCGACTGGGGTTATGGGTGTCGGGGAAGACTACAGAGGTTCCGCGCCCATCATATCCTGTCACGTCAGGGTGTGACAGCGGCAGGACTGATGCTTGCTCCGGATCTCCCTGAAGGTGGTGCCTGAGTGGGTCCCCTGTCGGGCCACCCTCCTCCCGTCCCTGCCCTGCAGTGGGGGTCAGTCACCAGGTCCGCCCCCACTCGGGGTGACCAAGCTGCACCGCCAGGGGCATCTGAGTGTTAGAGATTCTTCGGTAACTGTCCCCGTTTATTTATTCACTACGTTGTCCATCTCTGTCAGTGTGGACTCTGGACGTTCACGTCACTCGTGAGCTACAGTCCGACCCTGTGCAGTGCTCTGCTCCCCGGCTCAGGTCCTGGGAGTCCCTCAGAGCTCTTCTCCTCTTTCCCGCCTGTCCTCTGTCCCCCCCTTCCTTAGTTTAGCCCTTTCTTGCTCCTGACACTCCGAGATGCTCCTGACCGCCTGGTACCTACCCCACTCCAGCCCTACAATCAGCTGATCAGCAATTCCTCCAAACCTCTCTGGTGCCCTCTTTTGGAGAGTGGCATCTGGGAACTGAGATCTGGGTACAGAGTTGCCGGCTGCTCCTGGGGTGTCAGTAGACAGTGGTTCTGGGGGGACTCCCCCCAGGGGATACTTGGCGATGTCTGGGGACACTGTTGAATGTCACAACTTGGGGGGTGCTGCTGGCCTGTGGTGGGTAGAGACCAGAGATACTGTGGAACCTGCAGTGCACAGACGGCCCCTCAGCAGGATGGCCCCTGGACATCTGCAGTCAGTGACGGAGGAGCCCTGCGCAGCCCGGAGCCCACATGTCATGCGTCCCTGTAGTGCTTCTGTACCCGACCCCCTTGCCCTGCACTGGCTCCCATAGCTACCGCTGGTCATTGTCCTGCCCCTGTGGGCATGGAGCACAGCCTCAGAATTGCTAACCTCAACGCTGCGAGTACTCTGGACACGTGCGGTCCTCATGCGTGCCTCTTTCATCTCAGGCTTGACCGGTTCCCTCAGACGCCTTTTCCCACGGTTCCTTAGGTCAGCGCCTGTAGGGGCGAGAGGCAGATGAAGATGGGGGCTGGAGGAGTGGCATCTCCTGGCCCAGTGCCCCAGGAGGACTCCCACTTCTTTGCAATAGACTTCAAACAGGACACAGCAGGACATGTCCCTGGTCTGCAGAGTGACCAGTGGGCTAGCTGCCAGAGTCCTCTGTCGCCAGATGGCACCATGGGTCTGGAGGCTGGTCGGTGGCCTTGCAGCGTACAGCCACACTTTAGTTACTGACTGCAGTGTGACAGGCCACTGCAAGCAGTGGTGAGGGCCGTGCCAGTTCTTTACGTTGGTGATTCTGTGGTCAGAGCTGCGGTGTGGACCAGGAGGCTGGGCAGGCGGGGCTGGCCTCTGCCCGGCCAGCCTGGGCACTGTTTTCCGGGCTATGGCTTAGCTGTGTGGGGCCCCACAGGCCTTCTCCACGTGGCATATGCTGGTGACTTGGTGGCTGGATGGTTGGGCGTCTCTCGACCTCCATGCAGCGCCCCCAGGGCTATGTCGGGCTGCTCACAGCCTGCTGGCCTCTCTCAGGTAGTCAGACCTCATACAGGTGGGGCTTTCTCCTGAGCTTCGGTGCACTGGGCTGGAGGGACCTGTGAGGCGGGAGCCTGGGGAGCTTGGCTTTCACTTCTCGTTGACTTGATTAGACTGGTGCTGTGAAGGGAGGCCTGTGTCCTGGCACTGTCCTGGTGTCTCAGGAAGGAAGCGGTGCCAGGTTCACTGGTTTCCAACTGGTGAGGACGCAAGCCACTCACCCCGCGCCTCGGACCCCGGCACCACCTAACCATGGCAGCAGCTGTCCACAGTAACATGGGTTCACTGCTTCGGTGTCTTGGTTATAAAACTTGACTCTTCCAGACTCTCCTGCTGGACTGAGAGCTTTGTTGTTCATGTGGGAACGTCCCCACACATCTGTCACCTCTTCACGGAGAACACCAGTCTTAAACGCTCCAGCAGGACCCTGCCCGGTATTGCCAGCCACGGTCGTGCCCACAGGTTCAGCTGCGGCCTGGGTATGAGTGTGCACAGAGGGTGTGCCCGGCCGGAGTTGGGCAGGGTGACACAGCAGCCTTGGGCTGTGGCCCCAGGAGGCTTTGGGTCAGCCATTTTGGGTGGTTTGCAGCACTCTCCTCCAGAAGCAAGTATTTCCTGCAGAGCGATTTTGCTGTTCACAGGCCTGTGAGTTACGGGGTCTCAGTGCTGGGACCTGGATGAGGGATGAGCTGGATGAGGGCACTTCTCGTCCCCTCGCCCTCCAAGAGCAACCCTGACTGTCCACTGGCCGTGGAGGAGGCCATCCTGACCCATGAAGCAGCAAGACGAACCACAGGGAAGCTGTCTTGGTAGAAATGATTTTATTAGAAATTTGTACCATGGGACACGAGGGTGCCATGCAAACAGTCGTGCTTAAGCCCAGAGCCCAGTCACTTCCCCGAAGAAACTGTCGCAAGTGGAATGTGTATTTGTGCTGGACACTAAGTCCGCTTCAGCTTTGTGACACTATCTTTGTTAAATTCAAAATCTGAAGACGGGAGTTCATTGGCAGAATGTAACTTTCATATAAAAGCCTAAAAACCACGAAGCTCATTTGCACGGGCAGGACGGCCAAGCTCCCGTGTGGCCCTTTGGAGAAGGCCCTGGGTGTCTCAGACAGGGTTGTGGGAAGCGCGCTGACGTTGGAAGTGCCGCCTTTTGTCACAAATGGCACTTTTTCTAGAAGTACTGCCAGCCAGCCGCTCTAAATCAGTAATTCTAAAGCTCAAAAGAGCGATTGTGGGTCTTGCAGCGATTTGCAACTGACCACATAGGTGCTGGGATGGTCCCGGGGGCCTGGCCTCCTGCTGTGGGGAGAGGGCCCTGTCTGAGGGCGCCCCCCACCCACTGGGCCATGCTCAGCACTAGCCACGTGGAGACAGGCCTGGGGAAGAGCTGGGCACCATCGAGGCAGCAAACTTCATTTCCTCGTAGGTGCCAAAGCGCTACGTGTGGGAGCCCGGCCACAGCGTGTACGCGTCATGCATGGCTGCTGAGGGAGGGTGGGCAGCGGCCACAGCCCTGAGGCCCCCAGGCCCCCAGACACGCAGAGGGACGCTCTCTGGGCCCGAGGCCGCCTCTCTGCCTTGGAGCTGCTATGTCCTGTGTACTTTGCTGGGAAGCAGAACCCTGGCCAGGCCATAGGGGTCCCACCAGGGGCTACTGAAGGGGGGGTGGGTGGAGCCGGCGCCTTGGGGGCTGCCGGTGCGGAGCTGCGAGGCCCAGGCAAAGGCAGGCGGGCTGGGAGGGATGGGGGGAGGCGGGAAGGCTCTGGCATCCCCGTGGGACTGGGACTCCTGTGAGCTGGATCATCAGGACTGGTGGGGGTCGTGAGGGACAGAATATAAGCCAGGCTGGGGCGTGGCTGGCAGGAAGCCTTAATAGAAGGGGTTAGAGCCCCCGGGAATCTGCAGCTGGCATGGAGGTGGTCAGAGGTCAGCCTTGGTCCTCTGTGTCTGGGAAGACAGGCCAGACCCATGAAAAGTGCGCAGAAAGCAACTAAACATCTGTGGGGTGGCCTGGGGAGTGGGCTGGGCTGGGTCACTGGGGCAGTGGCAGAGCCCTGTCTCCCACATGTGTGAACTGTGTGTGGGTGCTGCCGAGCTGACTTACTCTATTTTCACTCAACTTAAGAATTAGGTTGTAAATATTCTCGCAGAAACACCCCAACCTCCACTGACACCCATCCTCTCTCCAGGGCTCCTGGTGCGCTGTTGAGGCAGCGCGCTGTGTGGGCAGCAGGCAGGTGGCTGTGTCGGGCGGGCCTCGTATGGACCCCACGCCCACACCACATCCTCTGTCACTGGAAGGTGGACTTCATTCTGCGTAGCTTGTCCTGAATCCTCCGAGAGTGCTTCTCGCTGGCTGTCTGATGGAAGCTGGTCCTGGTATCAGCCGCTAAGACGGAGACATCGGCCCCGCTGAAGCGGACGATCCTTTGCTTGAGGCACGACTGCAGCTTCGGGTCGGCGGTGAAGGTGTAGGGGTTCTCCTGGAACGCATGCACCTGGCTTGCCACCCTGGCTATGTTTCTGGTCGGGGGAGGAAGGACACGTCAGTCTGCAGGAGGCCACACCTCCTGTCATTGCTCAGGCCCACCTGCCCGTTGCCCGCTCACTGCTGGCACCAGTGTCAGCTGCTGGGCGCACAGGAGCGCTGGGGACGTAGACAGCTAAGGGGTGTCATCAGTGTGTGCTGAGCACAGCTCTCCCCAGCACAGTGCTCAGCGATGTCAGCACAGTGGTGGGAGTGCCACCACCGTGCGAGTGTCTGCACCGCGCGAACCGGCCAACACTGCAAAACAGGGCTTCCCCGAGAGCCAGAGGTTAAGCTGTGAGCAGCAACCCCCGGGTGTCATCCAAGAAAACGGGTGACTCAGAGGAGATGTGCGGACCCTCAGGCTATTCCTGTCCCCAGTCTGGGTGAAGACAGTGTGTCCAGTGTGAGTCACAGGACAGCCAGGTGTGCCTGTATCTGTACACCGGTCTCAGCCCACCCTGTCTGCGTCCAGGCATCCCGGTAAATTTTCAGTCCCCATTCTGCTGATGTGGGTTTTCTGACCTCATACAGCATGTGCCCTGTGGTGTCTCTTAAATGCTGTTTACAGTTGGGTGACTGAGAGGGGCCTTGCACAGAGAGGCTGGAACCAGTGGGTTCCAGGTCCCCAGGCGTGTCCTTACCAGCTCCCGCCTGCCTCCTGTGTGGACAAGAGGAGAAACAGGGAGGGCAGGACAGGGTGGAAAGTGAGGTGAGGACCCCCTGGAATGGTCTGGCCCAGGGTGGCATCAGACATAGACCTGGGGCTCCGGGGGCTAAGGGGCTTCTGAGGGCACGGCTGTGCCAGGCGAGGCAGAAAGGAGCAATGTCCTCTTCAGCTGGGGTCATGGCGGTGGTTTTTACAACCAGACCCCCAATCTGCACCTCCCAGGTGGGCCTCCAGGTGTGCTGGGCTCCCAGGTGTGCGGGCACGGCAGGAACAGGGCGAAGACTAACCATGTGTGTCCTACACAGACAGCTCTAGGGATTGGCCTGAGGTGGACAGTGGAGGCAGCGAGGGGAGATGTGACAGCTGGGGGTCATGAAGGACAGTCACATGCCACTTGAGATGAGGTTCAAGGTGGCCTGGATCTCCCAACAGGAAGGTCACAGCAACCTTGGGTCAATGTTTTGGGAGCAGATGTGCCCAAACTGGGAAATGCTGGCATCAAGTGTGCAGAGAAGGAGGTGGCTGCAGTCACTGGGGCAGCGGGTGGGAGGCCTGGGCCGTGGGGGGGCCGAGGGGGGACCCAGGCCTCAGGAGCGGAGGGGTGAGGGAGGCCCCACCTGAGCTTGCTCCACCTGTGCGCCCCGTTAGTC
Source organism: Rhinolophus hipposideros (assembly GCF_964194185.1). Lineage (NCBI taxonomy): Eukaryota > Metazoa > Chordata > Mammalia > Chiroptera > Rhinolophidae > Rhinolophus > Rhinolophus hipposideros. Next base: position 315,531 of record NC_138061.1, read on the forward strand.
ATGGTGAAGCCCCCCGTCTCCAGCTGCTGGATGTGCATGGCCAAGAGCCGGGCTGCCGGCAGCGTGGGCTGGGTCCTAAAGCGCCGTCCTTCCATCAGACACAGGCTGTCACTCTTCAGGAAGACCTGGTGCCCAGCCGGGGTGGGGTGGGGGGGACAGGCCAGAGATCAGGCTTGGGGCTCAGCTCGGGCCACTCAGCGCAGCCGACCCCAGGTGGCGCCCCCGTTCTGAGTGGCGCTAGCCAGCAGCCCACCAAGATGCAACCTGGATTGTGGATTGGGGACCGAAAGTTGAGGTGTCTTATGCTTGCAGACACCCAGGAGCACTGACACTCATCAGAAAGCTGCACACCTGCCATTACTGAAATGGCAAATTCCCTTCCTGGCTTATTTTCCCACGGGCTCTAGAAAGGAGCCCGGCGACCAAGTCCCAAACGAGACGGAGACCCGGGCTGGCCAGCTGCAGGGACACCAGTCTCTGGTGTCCACCAAGGACACACAGTCCTCCCACCTGCAGGAGCTGTGTTCAGCGTGGGGCTGCCTGGGTGCCTGCTGCCTGTTTGAGGGACATGCCCGTCATCACAAATGGTATTTCCTCACTCAGGATCTCACGAAGCAGACTTTGCATCTTGCCAGCTAGCCAAGCTCAGATGCCCTGGGCACCTGTGCCCTGTGCCACTGGCCCGGGAGGTGGGCTCCTGGAGCTCTGAGCTCCCAGCTGTCTTTGCCAGTTAAGCAGCAGAGGCTCCGGGCGGCTGGCGGGGGGGATGGGCAAGGCAGGCTGCTCCACGCACGACCGGAGGGGACCGTGTGGATTGGGGGCCGCGATGCAGGCTCTGCTGGGCCGGACCCTCGGGTGTGCAGAGTGTCACTGAGGAGGGCCCCGGTGGACGCAGCTGCCAGAGCTCACGCAGCCGTACCTCTACGGCTTTCAGCTCCTCCATGACCTCCGCTACCTTTGCGGGTAACACTCTCCAGGCCTAGAATGAAAGCGCACATGAGGCGGGCAGCGTGCGGTGCCCCCCTCACCCCCCCAGTGCCCTGCACGGCCTTCAGGCGGACTCACGGGGGACTGCCTCACGGCGACATGCTCCAGGCCACCCAGGATCTGCATGGCTGTCGCAAAGTTCCTGTGCTCATAGCACGATTTCGCAATCAGCAAAAATTTGGACAGCAGAGCCACCTGCAGCTGAAACAGGAAAATGGAGCATTCGGCGTCTTGCAGCCACGACGCATGGGTGGGCACATTTTAGGGCGTGTGGGAAGAACCCAGTGCCAGGGCCCAAGGAAGCGTGTGCCCCACGGCGTGTGCAAGGAGCAGGCTGGTGGGCTCAGGTCTGGGCAGGAGGGTGGGCATTAAACACAAACAAAAAGCAGGTGCCCACTTAAGTGCACAGATGTGCGGCGAACTCAGCATCACGTCTCGGTGCAGCCCCTCCCGGGACAAACCACTGTGCCTGAGTGGGACAGATGGGGGCAGCACAGCTGCAGGACCGGCAGGGTGGCCCCCCCCAGGAAGATGCAGCTGATGTGTCCAGAAGCAAAGGGCACAGACGGCAGCTTCTCACTGCCTGCTGGGCCGGCGTCCACTGCGGGATGCGGTTCAGGGTCCCACTGGGATGCGGTCGCATGCCGTCTCACCGCTACCTCGGTGGGCAGCTCGCGGGATTTGACGGGAAGCCCCCAGTGAACAGCTCCCGCTCACAGGGATCTCATTCCTCACGGCCGCACCACTTCACACCAGACCCGAAGGCCCACGTGTAGCACTCGGCGTGCACACAACTGCAGACTTCCAGAAAGTTCTGAATTCAGCGGACCCCTCCTTTCAGAGCTGCCTCAGCCTGCAGACGGTTGCCGTGGCAGGGCCATCTTTCAGGGGGGCACAGTGCCTGGGTCCCGACCCTGACGCCTGTCCACTGGGTCTGACCCCAGCCTGTGGTCACACACACGTCCCTGGCGGTCGTTCACCATGCACGCTCCCATCTGACTTGTGCTGAGGGGTCTTGAAAACCATTTTCCCACTCATACTCTTTAAGTTGACATCTCATGTGTTTCCTCGTATGTTTAAGAAGAAAAGTGTGCAATTTCAGACACTTTCAGATAACTTTTCCACCGCCTTTTGGTTTTTAAAAAAAATTTTTGTGGTGATAAAAATACAGTTTGCGCAGTCATTTTTTACAGTCTAGAAGTATTAACCACGTCCACCGGCTCGTGTCACATCTCCAGCATTCCTGGTCTTGTCGGACTGAAAGGGTCCCCACTGCATGGCGCCCACCCCCCAGCCCCGCCCCCGCCTACGTCCTGTCCGAGTGTCACTCCTGCAGGTCCCTCCTATGGTGGCATCAACTGTACTTGTCTTTTTGTGACGGGCTCGTTTCACTCAGCACAACGTCCCCACGGTCCATCCACGTGGAGCCAGTGCCACAATCTTCCTCCTTTCTCAGGCTGGGCAGCAGTGCACTGTGTGGCCAGACGACATCTGTCCACCGGCCATGGTCACCTGGGTTGCTTCTTCCTCTTGGCTTCTACGTTCCATCACTTTTAAACTTATCTGAGGAAATAAAAATCCCGTTTTGCCTTCAAACTCACCAATTTTCATCCAAGGAAAGACAAGCTTTTCTTTAAGGTGAGAAACTTTGCACTGTTTCCTTTTCTTCTTGAACTTGGATTTCCACCCCATTGCTCCAGGATGTCAAATGAACAGAATGTACTGTTATCTAGTATTGACCGCCCGGCCCAAAGTGTGAATTCTAACAATTTTCTGTGATCCGTTTCCGCCCGTCAGAGTTAGCCTTCTGGCCTGTCCTGAAGGACATCACAGTAAGTAACACACAATGCAGGAGACGGCAGGTGCCGCAGACGTGGTGAGCACATGGGCTAAAGGCCCATGTGCACTTTCTCAGAAACGTGTCCCCTGGCGGCGTGCACTGGGCTCTTGTTGCCACCGGCTCCCACTTCGTGGGTGGGTACTGCTCGTGAGTCTGTGCTGTTTCGCTTACAGGCACGTGGGAGCCCGTTCACATCCATGGATTACCGTCACAGTGACGCCCGCAGTCTGTTCGCCCTTCCAGGACGGGCGCTGACACCTGGCTGTGAGTCTGACGGCTCTGTCATGCTGACGGCACAGCATGGGACCACGGCAGACAGTGGCACTCAGGACGGGAGCCTACCTCTCAGGCTGCGAGGAGGCTGTATCTTGGGGCTCAGGTTCAGCAAAGCTCCCAGAAGGCCGAGGCCTGTGCAGTGACTGTCCTTGTTCACGTCCCCTGGAAGGTCCTCCGTGAAGCCCAGCTACACAGGCTCCTGTGTGACGCCCTGATACGGGCAAGCTGCATTCAATGTCACTCACGACATTTGAAATACCATGGATTAGGACCACCAGTCCCTGTTCCCACATCCTGGCAGAGGGAAGATGGGTCAATCTGTCGGCTAATAAAACCCTAAGCTCGAAAGTTCACCCCAAAAGGGGAAAGGAGTAGAAAGCTCTACAGTCATTAGCGGGACTTGGGGTTGCCTGGTGCGGCTTGGAGAGGGGAACGTGAACAACTACTGCCAAAGGGAAAACAAGTTGCAGAGGCTGTCAGTACCAGGAAGGCACATATCTTGGCTTCGCTGTCCGATGGGGAGGACGTGGCCCTGGTGTTTCCTGCGGCAGCTCCTGGGGCCCTGAGGCAGGTGACTGCCCTCCGTGGCCTGCCCAGTGCCCTGCTTGAAGCAGCTGGGTCAGCTCGGGCTGACATACCTGCGTCCAGCCCAAGCCCCATGGGCCCTAGACGAGGCTGGGCCTCGTCCCCGGAAGGCGGGGGGGGGTTGCCCTTATTGGATCACTGACCTGTGTCACTTGTTCTACAGATTGGCCTAGGCACACAATGTGCTGCCACCAGGGGATGTGGCAGTGACCAAGCTGCTCCCCACCGCCAAGGCGAGCAGGATGGGGGGACAGTCTGCAGTCACCGTTCCTAGCCCAGGGACACCGCTCAGGCAGGAATGTGGCAGGAGCCCCAGGGGTGTACCCTGGACCTCGAGTGTGGGACGTGTGAGCGTGTGGCTGTGTGAGGGCCTGTGTGATGGGTGTGTGACAGTTACTGCAAGTGAGGCTGTACGTACGAGTGCATGCATGTGTGGGAGACATACGTGTGTCTGAGTGGCATACGTGTGCGGATCCAGGGGGGACCGAGGTGTGTCATGGTGGCCCAGAGCCAAGCTGCGTCCCCAAGACACTGATGAACCTTACAGGCTGGGGTGTGACAGGCGGTGTGTGTTGGACGGCTTCACCCGTGGCCGGGCGGCCCTGCGGAACCCCTGCCCTTGGAGCTGTAACGACCGGGTACCACGGGAGGTGTGGTCGGACCCCACACCCGGCTCTGACACCATAGCGATGTGGGTGCCAACCTTGGAGGTCTGGCTGGTCACAATCTCGGCAGCCACCCAGGTGCTGACGTCATCTGCACTTCTTAAAAGGTGTAACAGGTACTTGTCCTGGATGTAATTGGTCAGAAATAAGCTGCTGGTTTTGGCCAACAGAGACTCGGAGCTGGCTCTGGAAAAGACAGAGAGGCCGGCTGTGCGGAAGGTGTGGCTCGGACCGTTTGTGACCCCAGCATCTCCCTTTGGCCAAGAGTGTCCATGAGACACTTAGGTGAAGCCCCCCCGCCAGCCTCCCCCCGCCAGCCATCTGTCCCAGGACAGTGGGGCCGACACCACAGATGGACACTCACTTGGGAATGGCCACACTTTTGTCCGTGACACCCAGGGCCCGTGAGTTTAGGAAGTGGACGGGATGGCACTTTTGAAACAACTCCTGCCAGAGACAAGGACACAGAGGGTCAGGGCGCCTTCCCTTGGGACCTCGCGGTCAAGCCTGGGGGTGACGGGGGCATCTCTGCAGCCACACGCTCAGTGCCCGCCCAGTGTGCTGCAAGGCCCAGCCCTGGCGGCTCTGGTGTCTGCCCAGCTGTGATCGTGCTGGGTCTCGGTCACCGCTGTCGTCTGTGAGGATGGTGGGGCCCAGGACGGTGGAGGGCCCTGGCAGGGGATGCCTGGGGGCGGGCTCTGGAAAAGGGGTGAAGGACCCTGGAGACGCCTGAGCCCTGCAGAGCAGGGGCCCAAAGGGCCACCATCAGTCTGCCCAGCTACAGGACATGAGACCATTGTCCCACTGCAGCGTGCAGTGCACCGTCTCGTGCTCTGGAGGTGGGAGTGTGGGGGACGCAGGTGCTGGTGGGTGGTGGGCCCCATGTGCCCTTTGTGGGCCCAGAGCCAATGCCCCCCCTGAGCCCCCCTTAGGTGGCGGCTGCCAGTGGCCCGTGCGTCTGACAGTTGCCCCCATCACGTGTGTGTAGCCCTCCAGCAAACACCCTCCAGCCCTCCACCCAGCCTGGCCGGCCCTCACCTGCTGTAGCAGCGTCAGCTGGCTGAAGAGCTGGTGGGTGCTGTACTCTGTCAGGAAGTAGGGCCCCTTGGCGCTGGCCTTGGTGTAGGGGCCGCAGAAGTCCTCGAAGAAGCAGGGCTTGGGCAGGGCGGACGCAATGGTGTACTGGTGCTCCTTGTGGTGTGGCAGCGCCAGCCCGTTGCCCCGAGACAGCCTCCAGGGGAAACTCTGCGGGGCCAGCGGAGTCAGACGGCGGGCAGGGCACCAGGTGGGCGCTCGGCCCAGGACCCTTCAGACGGGGTCAGCTACAGCCAGAGAACAAATGCCTCCCGCCCACGGACACCTGCCCTGGTCATTTCAGCAGGTCCCCCATGGACAGAGCTGCTGAGATCCGGGGCTATCCCTATGTGTTATGGAAAGGTTCGCTCAGACGCTGCCCCCACCCAGGCCATTTCCTGACAGTGGTTTCTCCATCTGGATCTCTGGCCCCAGGGTGCCTGTCCTTGCCCAGGGTGAGTGGACAGGACGTGTAGCCCCACAGGGCCGGTCCCAGGCCTGGCAGCACGGGAGCGTGTGTGCACGTACAGGGCGTGTGTATGCTCAGTCCACGTGGGTGCACATGTGTGTATGTGCTGCACACGCATGTGGGGTGCCGCGGGCTGTGGAAGGCCCCACCTTGCGGGAGGTGCCGTCTTCGGAGAACCTCTTACAGATGGCATTGAGAGGCCTGCTGTCCTCCTCGGCATCCTTGGGGTCCTCCAGGCCTGTGCCGCGGGGGCCGCCCTCGGCCCACCGGTCTGCACCCACCTCCAGGAGACCAAGCAGGTGCTCCGCGGAGCCATCCAGGGGCAGGACCTGGACAGAAGCACCGGGCTCACTGCTGCTTCCCAGACAGGCAGTGGTTCCTACTCGCAGAGTGCTGCCTACAGGCCGTTCTGGCCATTGGCCTGCCTAGCGGTCACCTTGGAGGAGATGAAGTCCTCGAGCCTCCCCAGTAGCCCGGCGTTTCCCAGGAAGTCCACGGCGTAGCACTCCTCCACCCAGGCCTGCAGGAGGCAGAAGCTCCTCTTGTAGATACTGGTGAAGGTCGACGTGGGGTCTTGTTGGGCTCTGCAGGCACATGGAGGGGACCTGAGCCGGGCAGGGTCCCCTGCCAACACCATGGGGCCTGTCTTGCCCGGGTCACCCCGCCAAGCAAGGGGGTGAAGATGGGGTCTGAGTGAAGCTCTGCCTTCAAGGGGGCATTTCAGCCCTGACCCTGCCTGCCCAGGAGCGGCAGGCAGCAGGCAGCCCACAACGGGGGCCCAGGGCTCAGCGTCGGGGGCCGGGCCAGTGCCTCTCCTGTACTTGCCACCCCCACAGCCAGTGCACAGGACACCAGAGGGCAGGAAGCCGCGGGAGGGTGCTCCCAACAGGCTGGGGGGAGCCTGGCTGCACACGGGGAGAGTCGGGGTACGGGGCCTCCCGTAAGCCCCTCCCCCACAAGGAGAAAGCCAATGCCGATGGCCCCAGGCTCCCAGCCTGGTAAGAGGTTGCACAGTTGTGTGGGGTGGGGGCTGACGAGCCAGCCCAGAGTGGCCGGAACGGTCCACCTACCACCCTCCACCCCAGCTAGTGGGCTGTGGGGACGCTGCAGGTGGCGGCTGGTGGCTTGCAGGGTCTCCCCCACCTCGGTGTCCTGGTAATGCCCACCCTTCCCACCTGTTCCTGTCCCTGCCCCCTGCCCCCACCCCTTCCCCATGGGCGTCAGCAGCCTCTTCTGGCTGGGACACCTTCATCCCCTCCTGCCATGGCCTGCTCCCTTGCCTCCTCCTTCTCCCGCCGGGCTCTGCCCTCATCCCTCCTCGTCAGGGTCACTAGGGACCACGTCTGTCCCCACCCTTCACAGCCAGCAAACGAGGTGCTGGGTGCCACGGGGTTCGTGTACCTGGCCAGGGAGCTGCTGATGCGGTCGAGCAGGAAGTGCAGGAAGTCGTGCGGCGTGCAGAAGTAGCGGAAGGTGTAGAGGAACTGCTGCACGTAGCCCTCCAGGAAGGCGCCACTGCAGGTGGGGTGGGCGTCAGACCGGAGGACCTACCTGTGCGGTGGGGGGGCTGCCACAGCCTTCACTGGGCTTCTGGGATATGTGCATGGGAGTGTCAGCGAGTGTGTGTGAGTGTGAACATAGTTCTATGTGAGTGTGGAGCTGAAAGGCCCACACAGGACGCAGGGCTTTCTGTGGACATGGTGGGCAGAGCAGTGGAGGGTGGGGGTGGGGGTGCTGGGGTGGCCCAGGGTTCCCGTGACACTGGGTGTGAGTGGACAGCACACCTGCACTTATTGGGGAGCCTGATGAATCCAGTCAGTACTCACACCCAGAGGTGGCGGCTGCAGAAATGCCGCCATCCCTGGGGAGCCAGACAACTGTGGGGTGTTTTGACTCAGGGAAGTGGATGGGATCCAGGTGTGTCCCTGAGGTGCCTGTGTGTTTGAGAAGCCCACTGGGTAAGTTAATCATGCTGAGACCCATGGGCCCAGGCCCACAGATTTGTGTGTGGTGGGGCCTGTGGCTCTGAGTTCACTCAGGCCAGGAGTCTGGCAAAGAGGGCACGTGGCAGTTAACACATCAGCTTAAACTTCTGGTGAAAATCTCTGCTACATAAAAATGTGCGGGCGTCTCAGAGACACAGGCTGAGGCTTTCCCCATCTCTCCCGCCTCCTGTGGGCCCATCTCTCTGTTCCCCTTCCCTTCTGCTCGCAGGAGCCGAGGCCCATGCCTGCTGGGGCACCAGGGGCTGCACCTGGAGTAGAGGTACGCCATGAGCCCCAGCGGGGTGCCGGCCTGCAGGACGCGGGCCTTCCCGTGGCGGCTGCTGCGCGGGTGCTTGCTGACGTTGTAGAAAATGAGGGACGAGCACTCGTCCAGGGGGCTGAAGTCCAGTGTGTCACAGGGGGCGGACGCGACGTTCACCACCACCGGCAGGGTGCAGGGCTCCAGGCCCCACCACTCCGCATACGTGACCTGGGAGGAGAGGGTGGGTCACCACTGTCGGCTGACCCGCTGCCACCAGGTGTGTGCGGGACAAGGGTGCCCAGTCACCCCACCACAGACCCCAGGGCTGGTGCAACTTGTGGTCCCTCAAAAATCAGGTTTTTTTTTTTAACAACTGATTTTCAAGGTTTTAACAGTAGGAAACCCACACAAGGGAGGGAACAGAGATGGAGGACTCGCCTGTAGGTACTTCTTGACCAGCCCGAGAAACTGCACCTTGGACTTCATTTCCTCCAGCTGGCCCTTCAGCTTGGACAGCATGGTCTTGACCTCGGAGCCTGGGGGCAGGGCAGAGTCAGCCACCGTGGCTGTGGCCCCTGGGCCCCTGGCCACCGGTACAGGCCGGGCGCACATGTTCCTACCTTTACTCCGCTTCTCCTTCTGTAAGAGCTTCTGGTAGAACTTCAGAGTCTTCCGGTAGTTTCTTTTCTCCATCATGAGCTGCTGCTCCAGCTCCTGCGGGGGGGGGGGGGACAGCTGGTGAGCCCCCGGCAGCCACCCTCCCTCTAGGTGTCCGTGGCCTTGGGCAGCACTCAGACGTACTTGCCTCTGCTGGCCTGGAGTCACATTTCCGCAGGGCCCACACGGGATGAAAACACATTAGCACATGGGGACACGCGGGGATACGGGACGCACGAGGATGTCTTCAGGGGGTGCCAGCTTGCAGTGAGGAAACGCGTCCGTGGGCAAGTGGGAGTCAGAGCCCTGCTGTGGGTGGCCAGGGCAGACACAGGAGCCGCGGCACACAGGCCAGTCTCTCAGTCAACTCACGCTTGCAAAGTGGATTTGACTGACCCACTTAAAGAAGTGTGGCCAAAAAACAGTGAGACAACTGGCATTCCATCACCCTCTACTAACTGTTCCCAAGAACTCCAGGCCCTCACAGGCCCCAGGACGAAAATGTGGGCAGAGGAGGGTAGGGGTCTGTGTCCAATGCTGGGACCTCCTGGGAGGTGGCTCTGCTTCTCGGGGGACATCACGTTAGTCAGGAGACTGGGCACGTGGGACCACGACTCCTTCAGGCCTCCCTGCCCTGGGGGTCAGTCACAGGGCGGCAGCTGTCACCACCAGGCGTGTGTGGTCCCGGCCTCAGTCGGCTGTTCCTCGGCCACAGGCGTGCCCACCAAGGCCCCACCCCACACTCTGGGGCCCCTTGTCTCAGCAAATCTGCCCTCGTGGAACGACCCCAACCTGGCGCCTTCTGCCGGCTGCCTCTCCTTGGACCATGGAGGCTGCAGCTGCTAGAGGCCTGTGCCAACCTCCCCAGGACACATCCTGCGCTGCTCCGACAGCTTGTAACAGGACACATGAGGACGCAGACCCCAGCAGATGAGCCCTGCTGCCAGCCTATGTGGGACTTCTGCCCAGAGAGCGGAGGACAGCAGAGGCTTCAGCCAGGTCACATCCCCATGAGGGAAGCAGCAGCTAAGGCCCCCAGCTCTGCTTCATGTCCCAGCAGCACTGGGCCCAGCTCCTTCCTGGAGGACTTCTGTCTCCAGAAAGAAGCTGCTACGTCCTCCCAGGAGGAGCCACAGGCTTGCCTGGCAGGGGCTGCCCCACCCCTGCTTTTGCCCACAGTCCTGTGGACATAGCCTGGTCCCCACCACACAGAGGATGGGCAGGGAAGCCCAAGGACAGGCTGGCTCAGGTCAACAAATGGTAGCAATGACCAGGGTCCAGACAGGACCCACCCTTTCGTGGGGAGGACAGCCTGTGTGCCCACCTGTGTCCGGGCTCCCAGCCCAGGGGTGAGGGATAGGTGGTCCTGGGCTCCCACTGAGTGGGGACTCGAGTTCCAGGGGGACTTTGGCTGGGCTGTGAGGTCGGTTACTCCTGCAGGAACAGCATGGGTGTGGAGGGGCCACAGTGAGGGCTGGGGAAGGGGGCAGAGGCCCAGGGACCCTTAGGCCCTGGGGAAACTGCGCCGTTAACTGGGCAGGGGGCCCAGGCCCCAAGCACCCTATGGACGGGGTGTTCACCTGAAAGCAGATGCACCCAGGTGCTCATTTGGGGAAACTGAATCAGCTCAAATGCAAACAAGATTCCCCCATCTCATCATCCTGTGACAGTGGCCTCTGCTTTGTTGACACATTTGTTGCTGAACAATTCTGAAAATGAAAAGTGCAGGACGTGTTTCTATTTAAATGTTTGAATTCCCTCTATCTGCTGGTTCTACAGGGAACGTGGTCCCGCAGCTGAGTCCTTCCAGGAGCTGGTATGTTGACTGCAGGGCAGGAGATGGTTGGCACCACCTGGCCAGGGCTGCGGGCAGGGGGCGCAGACTGAGCACAGCACAGGCCTCTGCCCAGTCTCCAGGTCCCCAAGGACCTCCGGGCCTGGCTGTAGGGGAGGCCGGCACCCGGGAAGGCTGCAGTGATCTCCACAGAAACTCGTGAGGTGCCACTCTGGACGAGGCGGCAGCACACTGGTAGAGCCTTCGTTTCCCTGGGCCCGTGCTTCAGAGCCTGGGCTCTAACGTCACACTGCCTGTGTCCCAGCCTGGCTCCCCCATTTGCTACCTGGCCGCCCCTCGGCACTGTCGGCGGGGTGGGGAGAGAGCACCAAGGGCCGTGTGCAGAACCTGCGCCTCCAACGTGGGGCCACCGGCCACGGTGGCGTCTCTAGTATTAAATGAAAGGAAAATGCCAATGTCTCCATCATGGGGCCACACTTCAAGTGCTCAGAAGTCACACACGGCCAGTGGCCACCCTGCAGACCACACAGATCTGGAACATCCCGTCACGGAGGACAGTCCCGTTGACGGCACCAGGTGAGCCATGGCCCCAGTGCTAGGGGTCCCGAGGAGCTGTGTTCACAGTAGGACTCGCCTCTCCTGTCTGGGCGTCTGGTCTGAGTCAGGCCTGAGGGCTCCGCAGGCCTCTGCACGCAAGCTTCTCTGTGATCCTTTCCGAGGACAGTGGCAGTGAAACTGGCTGACGTTCCCACAGCCTAAGAGGGCAGGATGGCCAGAGCCCTGAGTCCTGGAGCTGTCTCCTCCCTGGGTGGCTCGGGGGTCCCCCTGCATAAGGCCGTGTGGAGCCCCATGGCCTCTTTGTCCTTTATCCAGACGCTGATGTGGACCAACCCCCAGAGCGGGTCTGAGGGCAGAGGCCACGGGACGCGCTGCTGTCTGCTCCTGCATCGGGGTCAGTGTCCTGGGAACCTCAGTTTACGCAGTTAGGTGTGAAGTTCATTAACCTCACACGCTACTGAACTGCAGCCCAATTCTTCAAAAAGGGCTGTTTCAACTGATTTTAAAGGTAAACCTACATGGATTAAAATTCAAACCAGCACAAAGGATGACGGAGAAGGAAACATTTGAGTTGGGTGTCACCTAACAGTGACACTCTGGCAGAAGCACAAGAAACTTGACCACAGGCTGCCTTGGACCAGCTGGGTCCAAATAAAACATTTAGGTGCTTTATTTGTGAATTTACGTGTTTCCCGGGTCTGACCCGACTAAAGGCTTTTTTTATACAGTTAAGAGCATTAGTTCATTGGAGACAGAACCGTGAATGACGTGAGGCAAAACCCAGGCACATCGGCTGGGTTTAACGAGCCTGAAGGCAACTGAACATCGGGGCGCAGACAACCCACAGAGGGAGCTGGAAAAGCCAGGAATTGTAGACAGAAAAAAAGAGAGAGGAACCGAAACCAGAGCCAATACTGGAAACAATGGCTGCTAGCAGCAGGATGGAAGTCAGAGCCCCAGGGGCATCGCAGTGCTGGGCACACGAGAACACGGGCATACACACGCAACACGGCCCACAGCCACACGCAGGTACACGGGCCCGCGGCCCAAGCTGGCAGGTACACAGGTGCACGTCAGCCCGTGCCGGTGGACGGCAGCTGCCACATGGGTCAGTGCTCTCAGCTGCCTGGGCCTGTGCACACACGCTCTCTCTTTGGGTAGCAAACGTGAAATGTGTCTGTGCCTCTCGTTTTTGTTTTAAAACAGACACGGTGGGTTCTCAAAGAGAAATGGGAAACTACAGCCATGGGCTGGTCTCCTCCAACCCCGCCACGATGCAGAGAAGGGCCCAGGAAACTCACCTGCCTGCATTCAGGTTCCAGGACAGCCGTCTTTCCAGTGAGCAGGAAAAAGGGGAAACAAGGTCACTCCTCATTGCTTGCCCCACAGCATCTCCCCAAACCACCTTGCCTCCTCCAGACTGTCCCCCACAGGAGCCACCTGCATTGTGACAACGGAGCCAAGCAGGGTTCCCAGGAGTGGCTTTTCCTGGATCGGTGTTTCAGAGACGGGAGGCCCAGGGAAACTTCCTTGTCCCAACCACACGCCCACGACCACACAGGAATAGATGCTGGCACTCAGCAGAGTCTTTCACCCACGCTGGTCTGACAGCCCACTCTCAAGAACAATCGAAGTGAGATGTAGGGGTGACGCGGGCTCGCCAGGGGCGTCTCCCCGCAAGGGGCCGCCACTCTGAGAACATGGCTTGAGGAAAGGTCCCCATTAGCCTAGACCAGGCACCCCCACAGGGAACCCATGGGCACCAGACAAGCTTCCTTGTGGAACTGCCACCCCCTACCACCTGCCCCAGCAACTGTGACCTGTGACATCAGAAGACGGCCTATGCAATATACATGTTCAACGCAATTCCTATCAAACTACCAACGACGTTTTTCACCGAAATAGAACATATAATCCTGAAATTTATATGGGACCATAAAAGACCCCGGATAGCCTCAGCAATCCTGAGAAATAAGAACAAAGTGGGAGGTATAACGATACCTGATTTCAAACTATACTACAAGGCTACAGTAATCAAAACAGCATGGTACTGGCATAAAAATAGACACATAGATCAATGGAACAGAATAGAGAGTCCAGACGTAAATCCATGCCTATATGCCCATCTAATCTACGACAATGGAAGCAAGAATGTACGATGGGGTAAAGACAGTCTGTTCAATAAGTGGTGTTGGGAAACCTGGACGGACACATGCAAGAAAATGAAGCTGGACCACCTCCTTACACCATATACAAAAATAAATTCAAAATGGCTTAAAGACTTAAATGTAAGATCTGAAACCATAAAATATCTAGAAGAAAATATAGGAAGAAACTTCATGGACATTACCCGGAGTAAGATTTTCACTGATATATCCCCTCGCGCGAGCGAAGTAAGAGAAAATATAAACATGTGGGATTACATCAAACTGAAAAGTTTTTTCACAGCAAAGGAAACCATCAATAAAACAAAAAGGGATCCTACTGTATGGGAAAAGATATTTGCCAATGATATATCTGATAAGGGATTAATATCACAAATCTATAAAAAACTTACTCAACTCAACTCCAAAAAAACAAACCACCCAATTAAAAAATGGGCAGAGGACTTGGGGAGACATTTCTCTAAAAAGGACATACAGAAGGCAAGAAGACATATGAAGAAATGCTCAACCTCACTAACCATCAGAGAAATGCAAATAAAAACCACAATGAGATACCACCTCACTCCAGTCAAAATGGCTATCATCAATAAAGCAACAAACAACAAATGCTGGCGCGGATGTGGAGAAAAGGGAACGCTAGTGCACTGTTGGTGGGACTGCAGATTAGTGCAGCCACTATGGAAAACAGTATGGAGGTATCTCAGGAATCTGAAAATGGAACTACCCTATGATCCAGTAATTCCACTCCTAGGCATCTACCCGCAGAAATCCAAAACTCCAATTCAAAAATCTGTACGCACTCCTATGTTTATTGCAGCACTTTACACAATAGCCAAGATATGGAAACAACCAAAATGCCCATCGGTAGATGACTGGATTAAGAAGCTGTGGTACATTTATACAGTGGAGTATTACGCAGCCATAAAGAAGAAAGAAATCTTATCATTTGCAACAACATGGATGGTTCTAGAGAACATTATGTTAAGTGAAATAAGTCAGAAAGAGAAAGACAAGTACCATATGATCTCACTTATATATGGAATCTAAAGAAAAGACTATGTGAATGAACTAATCAGAGACAGTTTTGGGGACACAAAGAAAAAACCGAGAGTGGTTAGATGGGTGTGTGGGAGGGGGTTGGGCATAAGGGGAAAGGTGAAGGGATTTGGAAGCAGCTGGTAACCACAAGATGGCCTCAGGGTTTTTTTGAAAATTAATTTGGGGAAGGTATTCAATAATGTTGTAAAGATTTTGTTGGGTATCCGATGGACATGCGTCCTATTTGGGAGACCACCTCAGGGATACTGTGGATACCTGATCATGGCATTGTACACCAGAAGCTAAACATTAATGAATGCCAACTATAATTTTATATATATAATGTGATGGCTCGGTGTGAGGTCGGAGGGATAGTGGATGGGGGGAGGGGGGTTCACAGTATGAGGGATATAAATGATGAACGTCTAAGTATTACCTTGTCTTGTACACCTGAAACTAATAAATAAATAAAAAAAAAAGAAAAAAACAAAAGAAGACGGCCTATGATGTCAGAGGGTGACCTGTGACATCACAGGACATGATCTATGGCATTACAGGACACAGCGGGGCTCTCGGGATGAAGCTGGTGGGTGCAGGGAGCTGCCTCTGAGAGGGTCACATGTTCCTTCAGGCTGGGGGCGCAGGCACCCTGCCCCCACACTCACTGGCCCCAGCAGCGGTGACAGGACAGCGCAGCTGATGGGATGCTGTGGACGCCTGGGCTAGAGACGAGGGGAGGGCAGAGGAAGCCACCAGGGACGTGGCCATCCCCCGCCCCCACCTCCTCTAAGATTCAATGGAAATGACGCAAGCCTCGGCTCAATCCTCACGTCCCCAAGGCCAAAGCTTATCGCTCCCCCACTTTTTTGTTCTTTGACTCATTTCAAAAACTTTTATTGGGAACATTTCCACTGTGACAAGATATACATTAAATTTACCATTTTAACCCTTTTTCATCATGCAGTTCAGGGGCATTAAGCACATTTACACAGCTGTGCAGCCGTCGCCACCCTCACCCCCGACCTCCTCATCTTCCCGACAGACTCTGCCCCCTCAGACACTAACCCCGGCGCCCCCATCTGCGTGTGCCCATGACTGTGCCAACTCTAGGGACAAGCTGTGCTCTAAGTGGGGTCACACAGTGCTGCCCCGTGTGACGGGCTCGTGCCACTCAGCGTGCCGTCCTCCAGGTCCCTGGGTGCAAGAGCAGGTGCCAGGTGTCCTCTGCTTGTCTGAAGGCTAAGCAACGTCCCCGTCTGACGGGACACGTGCTGCTTGCCCTCCATCCGGCCACGGACACTTGGTGGCGGCGTGCACCTGCTTCCCATCATTGGGCGCACAGCACGGCCATGAGGTCGCCGGGGCACAGGGCAGTCCCACCACGAATTTTGTGTTTTATTGTTTATTTATGTTACCAGTTTCAAGTGATTAGGCAGTTCCACACCTCACAAAGAGATCACCCAAACAGTCTGCTACCACTGACACCGACATACTCGTCACAGTATTATCGCCGACGTTCCCGGGGCTGTACTTTACAGCCCCGGCCTGTTTGTTTAAATTACAGTTCATTCCTACTGTTAATTTCTGAGCCATCGTACTGTCTTCCGCAGTGAGTTTTCCATTTTCCTCTCCTGCACTGTTTTCCATTTTCACCAACAGTGCTCAGGTTTTCGTTTCTCCACACCCTGCCAACATGTGTAGTTTTCTTTTTTAAATTAAAATTTTGTATAATAGCCACCTAGTGGGTGTGAGGTGGTGTCTCACTGTGGTTTTAACTTGCTTTTTCCTGATGACTAAGGACGTTGATTATCCTTTTATGGGCTTTTCGGCCATTTGTGTATTTCCTTTGGAGAAATGTCTAAGTCCTTTGCTCATTTTTTCACTGGGTTGTCTGTTTTTTGTTGAGTTCTGGAGTGCTTAGTATATTCTGTGTTAAACTCTTATCAAACACATGACTTGCAAACATTTTCTTCCCTTCTGTGGGTGCCTTTTGTTGATAGTTTCTTTTGATGCACAAAAGCTTTTAATTTTAACGAAGTGCTATTCAGTTATTTTTACTTTTGTTGCCTTTACTTTTGGTGTTATATCCAAGAAATCATTGACCAATCCAAAGTCGTGAACTGTTCCCTGTTTTCTTCTAAAGGTTTTTATATTTTTCTCTCTTATATTTAGGTCTTTGATTTTTTTTAGTTAATCTTTGCATCTGATCTAAGGTGCAGCTCCAGCTTCATTCTTTTACATGTGGATGTCCCAGCACCGTTGGTTGCAAGGACTGTCTTTTCCCCTTTGAATGGTTGTGGCACCCTTGTCAAAACGCATGTGAGCATGTCAGTGACGGCTCCTTTCTGGGCGCTCTGCTCTGTCCCACGGTAGGTCTGTCCTTACATCAGGACACACTGGTTTGGTCACAGAAGCTTGGTGGTGTTGAAATGAGGAAGCGAGCGCCCCCACCTTCATTCTTCTTGTCCATAGTTATTTAGGTGACCTGGGTCCCTTGAGAGTCCGTATGAATTTTAGGATGGGTTTTCCTCGTCTGTCAAAAACGTCCCTTTTAAATTCAGCCATCTATATCATGTGCGTGTAGGGATATTTATTTTATACTTTGTTAGAAGGCAGTCCTGCTGGTCAGACTGTCCCAGCACGGCCCACGGGAGCTTTTCAGCTGGTTCCTGGGACCTGACATGCCCGTCACTGTGGTTTTGACCATTTCTTCACTTTCTGGCTCAGCTTGCATTTTTGTGCCTTGGTCCCAGGGTCAGCCCTCCTCCAGGGAGCCCTGGTCCCTGTGACTGGAGGACGGTGTCAGAGACAGACCCAGGTCTGGGCACTGGCTGGCTCCTGGGCTGCTGGGCTTCTCGGCCCTGTCAGCGGACAGTGGGGACACATGCGGGTGTGCAGTCTGTTTTGTCCTCTACCCCCGTCGTCACCTCCCAGCAAACGTCACTGTCCACGGGCTGCTCATGGTCCTCCAACATCGGGACGGCCGTCTTGGGAGGACCCGTTCCACACTCGGTCACCAGGCTGGGGTTGTCATGAGTGGAGGCCCCGTCACTGGTGCCCCCTTGCCTCGCCCCAGCTGAGCAAACCCAGTACCCTCTGCTCCCCTGATGTGGGAGGATGAAGTATCACGCTGCCGCTCAGAGTTGGTTTGTTTTATGCTCCTAGGAAAGGCCACCGCAGGTGGGGACCGAGTGCCACTGGTGACAAGGACACCCCAATTCTGAGCGGGCTTCCCTGTGCACAGTGCATACCAGTCAGGAGTGGGAGAAGGACCCGTGTCTGGGCCGAACGCCAGGCTCTAACCTGTGTTATCCAGCTTCCACGTGGTCTCGGGTACTCTGTACCCTGGGCCCTGTACACGTGGGACAGGCCACACTCCTCACCAGGGCTCGACGGGAGGCCCCAGTCGCCCCAATGCACAGCTTCAGGTCTGGGTGCCCGCGATCACACACGCAGGGCCACCAGCCTTCAAAGCAACCCGGAGGAAACGGCGCGATTCCCTAGAACATGGCCCCATCCCTACATATGCCAGCACCGCTGCAGGTGCCGGACTCTTTCCGGCTTGGGACTGAGTCATAAAGCAAAGCTCCGACGGTGGCGGGCGGTGAACAAGAGAAGCACTGGGAGAGGCCAAATGGGGCCAGAAGGGCTGGGGAGACAGCTTTCCTGCATCCCGGGCTTGGAGGCCAGAGGTGAAACGGGGCCGGAGGGGGTACCAGGAGCAGGACGCCTGACTATGGAGGGGCCCCTCCTGTCTGCTAGCCTGGGGGTCTGGGCCTTGCGCGAGGGAGGCCAGGGAGGGAGTGCCTGCTGCCTGGGTCGCCCGCCACCGACGCCCCCACCGAGTTGCCTGCCAAGGGCAGGTGCTTGTGGGGTCTCCTCTCATCTCACATGATGCTGCCCAGGGACAGGAGCCTGGAGGGCTGACTGGGCCAAGGGTGCGGCACCTGTTGTCACCGCCAGAACCACTGCCCCCTGACCAAGCCTGTGGGGCAGGTGACCTCCCCACCAAATGCTCTGCTAATAAGGAGAGAAGCCACTTCCAGCCCCAGCACGGGGAGGACACGTGCAGACAAGCACTACTCCAAGGATGTGTGTGGTGGGTGCCCAGGCCGGCGGGCAGGTCACTGGGGTGGGGGTGGGGGTGGGGGTCAGAGGGAGAGACTGTCACCTGAGTGACCTGGAATGCTTGTGTGAACGTGGGCCTTGCTCCCCTGACCCCACAGCAGTGGCCGGAGGCCCAGCACTCACCGGACTCGAGGTGTCGGGGGCCCCGCCAGCTCTGCACAGCCCCAGCTCCTCCACGTAGCTGTGGACGTCGGCACCGAAGCACTTGGCCTCGTAGAAGGCGCTGCTCCAGCCCGGGCTGCAGGTCTGGGTCTCGGCTGGGCCGCCCCCCTTAGGCCTGGGCAGCTGGGCCTCTGCCTCCGAGCCGGAGGCCCTTCTGGCTGGTTCCCGGCCCCCCACCTGCTGCCGGTCCTCTCCTGCCTCCGGCCGTGGCTCACTCTCGGCTTTTTCTGACTTCTGAGGCCGAAACCCCACCTCCAAGTTTCCGCGGGAGAGCTCATCGGGGTCCACGCTGGCCAGCACGGGCGCGGGGCAGGGTGCTCTGCTGTGAGCGGCCAGCTTCTCCCTCCCTGGACAGGAAGGCAAGTGGTTAGGGCACACGGAGCCGTCACCAACTGGGACCGAGAGGCTGCCTGCACCCAGGCAGGGATGCCAGGCCCTCGGGATGCCAGGGTGGGTCCCCTCCCAAACCTGGCTGTCAAGTGGGGTGGACGTGAGAGTGGAGATTTAAGGGAACTCTGAGCTCTTTGCAGACAGATGGACACAAAAAGCAGCGAGTCCGTCTGTGCAGGAAGGGCCAGCAAAGGTGATGTGTCGTCCTCGGGAGTTTCCACTTGGCGGTGAGTGAAGATGAGGGTCCTGACCTCACTCCAACAGGCCCACATGTGTGACCGTGGTCATGCAGACTGGTCCCTAAAGCCACGTGCCCCCACCCTGTCACCGAGCTGCTGGCCAGTGAGTCCAGGAAGCAGGAGGTGCCCCCCAACAGCCCATCGGCTTCCTCAACACTCCCCCCAAGATCACCTGCTTGCCACTCACCTGCTGGCCCGGGGAGAATGCCCCCCTCACAGTGCAGACTCCCCCGCCCCCCCGTCCTGGGGACTCTGGGGCACCCCAGGGTAAAGGGACGATTTTCCAGCTACACCAGGAAGGTCAAGATGAACTCGCATGGAGCCCCATCTCTCACCTGCTCTGAGCGGCGAGGGCCGTTTGCTGGATGGTGAACAGCCAGTCAGTGCGAGGGGCTCTGGCTGGGACACAGCGTCCTCAGAAGCGCTGTCATCAGAATGGAGGACACTGCAGCCCATCCCCTCGCTGCCCCTCCCCACAGCCCCACAGCCCCAGCTCCCTCGGCACTGGCACCGCCTCCCCCAGCGCCTACACTGTAAGCACTGGCTCTGAACTGGGACCCCTCAGCGACCGGCCCCCAGCCCCGCCCGCACACCTGCCCAGCACAGGCCCCCAGGTGGGCAGCTCCCCTCTGTGCCCACACTTCCCGTGACCCGAGAGAAAGTCGCTGTCAGTCGTGGAGCACCCTCCTCCCAGGCGAAGAGGAGCCTTGGGCACAGGCTCCCTGTGTGTTCATTTCTTGGGGTCCCCAGACGCCCGCCCACCCCAGTGCTATGGAAAAGCACGGCCTCATGGGACGCAGAGCAGAATGTGTTCCCCTCACTGAGTGTGCGGGACCAGGAGGGCCGGGCAGAGACAGGTGCTGGGGTGTTGCTGACCACGCAGGCCTCGGGCGCCCCACGGCTCCCACGCAGAAGCCCAGCTGCCGCTTGTCTTACCACCCGGTATGGTAAGGGCAGTGAGGCTGCATGTCAGGGCATTGGGGTGCTCCAGGCACAGGCTGCCCAGGGGTCCCCACACGGTCCTCTGCAGCCCTGGGGGGTGGGCTAAGCCCTGGTATCAAGGAGTACCAGGTGCTGCCTGTGAGGGGGGCTGGGGGCTGGGGGAAGGAGAGGCAGAGGGAACCCGCCTGTCCTGCAGCTGCCACCCCACCTTCTAATATTGGGAGGGGAGCTGGCACCCAGCCCTGGCCTGGACAGAGGGGGAGGGCAGACGCTGTTTCCTGTGGGGGGGTCCTCCAGCTGGTCCCCGGGCAGGGGCCTCCTGGCGCCGTGACCTCACAGGTCCCCCTTTCCTCCCAAAGGGGCCCAGAGCCAGAAGGGAAAGCGGTGGGAGCAGGGTGGGCTGTGGGCCATGAGAGGGTCCCAGAGGGCGGCCGCTCTGGGGGGCTGTTGAGCTGGACTCCAGGAGCCAGAAGGCCGTGCACACAGGAGGGTCTGCAGAGGCGCTGTCCTGCAGAGGCGCTGCCTGGGACCCAGGGGGGACACTTACTTCTTGGAGGGCGAGGTCCTCTCGTTCACCACTTTGAAAAGGTTCTGCAGCAGCTTATCCCCCCAGTAGAGGTCACAAAACTTCTCTGATATGGCCCCACAGAAAGTGGCGTAGGTCAGGTCTTTCAGAGCATAAATATATTCCCCTGGTTTTGCAAAAATGATCAGAGAAAGTTAAAATGTGGGCACTTTTCTGGGTTCCCACACTCTACAAACCAGCGAGGCTGGTCTCAGGAGCTGGGGGTGGGGAGGGCAGCTGGGCTGAGGCCAGATGAGCCTTGGGGACCGGCTCCTTGTGCAGCTATAAGTGGAACCCCTTTGTGGTGGCCTGAGCCCCCTCACTCTGAGCCTCCCCCCAGCCCGGTCTGGGGTGTTTCCAGGGCCTGTGTCCCCCTGGTACCCATGATCAGAGCCTCCAGCCTGTTCTCCAGGTAGCCATCGAAGGCAAACTCCTCCTGGATGAGGCGTGTGGCCTCCTGCAGTGATGGGCAGGCCGCCCTCTCCGGGATGGGTGAGGCGTCCACACTGGATGGACACAGCTTGCGGTCTGCTGGCCGGGGCCGCTCGGAGCGACTGTCTGGGGCCTGGTCATCCTGCTCCCTGATGGGCGGGCTCCTGGGGCTGCTGGCACTCGCCCCGACCAGGGAGTGGGTGTGTGGGGCCGAGGGGGAGCCCTCGGTGGCCTTGCTCCTGGGCGGCTTGGGCGGGCGCCAAGGGCCATGGCGGGCTGTGGTGGGCCCTGGGGGGCGGGGCCCGAGGCCTCCAGAAGAGGCTCCAGGTGGGACCTGCTCCTCTGGCCCTTGCTCCTGCGGTGGCTCTTGTGCCTGCAGGGACGGGGCTGGGGCAGAAGTCTGGGGCATTGCCGATGAGGTGGGAGCTGGGGGGCAGAATCTCTCAGCACCCTGGGCTGCATCTCTCAGCACCAACTCTCTGGGGGGTTTTGGGGCTGTGTGCTGTGGTCCGGGCCCAGGTGCCGGCTGGTCAGGGGCCTTCTTTCCATCGACATCCCCGGCCAGCCAGCCTCTCCTCTCCTGTGGCATCTCAGCCGTGTCTGCGGGCAGGGCAAGCACGTCCCTGAGAGCAGGGGGGAAGGACAGGCACTCAGGAGGTTCCTCAGTCCTGCTCCCACCCCCACCCTGGCCCTGGCCACACCTGCCACTCACCTGGCTGCACCAGATGCTGGGGTGAGGATGATGGGCTTGAAGTGCGTGGCCGTGGAGGTGAACGCCACTGGCAGCTCCGAGGCGCCCTCGCAGCAGGAGGGGTGGCTGGGCACAGGCCCCTCCACGGCTACAAGCCTGGTGTCCCCGCTGACCTGCACAGAGCCTGGGGACCAGCGTGGGGTGAGTGTGGGCGGGGGGCCACTCCCCACCATGTGGAGGCTGAGGTTGCTCCTCTAGCCCAGAGCGGGAGCTACGTTCCCTCCCACGGCCTGAAAGCCCTGGGAGACACTAGGACCTCCGAACACAAGGTGAGAGGCCTGAGCCCCGGGCGGCTGGAGCCAGGAGGGAGGCCAGGGTGATGGGAAACCCAGGACAGAGGTGGGTGCCTGAGACGGGACACCGTGGGCTCTGGGGAGGGGACAGGGAGCAGGACGAGAACAAAGGATGTGGAAGGTTTGGCAGCGCAGGGGTGGGAGCCATCCATTCTGGCAGCTGAGATGGGAGGGAATTTGGGAGGCAGAGAGGGAGGAGCAAGGCTAGCCAGGGGTAGGTCCGGCAATGTCCAGATGTGTGTCCACTCCGACAGCACTCCTGGGGCCACACTCTGCTGGGACAGCAGCAGAGGCCCGTTGGGCTGGGAGGCTGGTCCCGGGGGACCCACCTGAGCTGGGCACAGGAGCAGGCGCTGCGCTGGGCTCCAGTTCACCCACCGAGAAAGCGTTTTGGAGACTGATGCTCTCTTCCTCTTGGTAAACCTGGGTAGCAGGACACGATGGCCCCCAGTCGGGATGACATGGGCCAGAGTGGCCACCTGCAGCTCCCGCCCACGCCTACTCAGCTGGGTCTGTTGCTGTTTGCAGCGGAAGCCTTTGGGACACTTTGTTTCCCAAGTCAACAAGGATTTGGTAGTTTTCTCGGGTGTGGGAAGATTGCGTCCTGTCCGAGACTCTGGGGGGCGGTGTGTGCCCGTCTGCTGTCAGAGGGACCTGTCACCGCCCTATGTGGTCCCCCTGGGCGGCTGCTCAGGAAGCTGACAAGCACATTTGTAAACAATGTAGCTACTTGAAGGTCAGTGTGCAGGCCGCTGTGATGTCCCCTTGTCCCCCGCACCGGGTGAAAAGCACTCACACATGCCCGGCAGTCAGCAGAGGCCAGGGCGTGGGGCTGCCGTTCAGGACAGTGGGGAAAGCAGAGAACGCTATGTCAGTCACCTGTCCTCCCTAAACTCCACACCCCTGTACAATCAGCAGTGAAAACGAGGGTGCTCCTGTTCCCGGGGCCCCGGGCAGGCACAGGCCCGCAGCTGAGCCCTGGGATCCTGGCTTACCTTATAGGTGGACGCCCTCAGGTGCGCTAAGATCTTCCTGCTGTCCATGCCACGCTGAAGGAGGTAAGTGCTGCACACCTGAAATCAAGGACACAGGCCACGTGTCTTGACACACGGAGGTGCGGGCAGCTGGGCGCCGGCCCCACTTCACGCCAGGCTGGACAGGAACCGTCAGAGCGTGCCCTGAACGACCCTGCAGGCGGCCCGGCCTCAGGCAGCCCATCAGGATATTCAGCGTCCACGCACCGAGTAGCTGTCCTCCTGGGCTATCTTCAGCT
Organism: Rhinolophus hipposideros; assembly: GCF_964194185.1. Lineage (NCBI taxonomy): Eukaryota > Metazoa > Chordata > Mammalia > Chiroptera > Rhinolophidae > Rhinolophus > Rhinolophus hipposideros. The sequence goes on from NC_138061.1 coordinate 339,062, forward strand.
GGGAATACAAACTGCACAGAAATGGCCACGGCCTCCCCACCCTGCCTGGCTGCCAGCCACTTGCATGGAGGGGTGGGCTGCAGGCTGTCGGGCCCCAGAGCTGGAGACAGACACAAGGACACATGGCCTTCCTGGCTCGCCCCTTTGAGGACTACAGAACTATGGCAGAATTAGGGCAGAATCAATCAGCCTGTGCTCTCTCTCTCTCACACACCTCCTGACTGCAACCTAAAACAGACGAGAAAAATCCCGTGACAATCACAACGAATGGGATTTGTGACCTTGACAATGAGGCAGTGGCCGCCTGCAGGATAAATGCAGATGTGGCCTCGAGCCCCCGCCAGGGGCTTAAGCACGTGTTTGTCACTTGACCCTGCCTTTGCCAGAAGAGATTCTGACTGCCCTTAGTCAGGCTGTGTGGGACACTGAAAATGCAGCCAGCCCCTGGGCGCTGGCTGTCACAGGCTCAAGCACCTCATACTGAGAAACATCACCGACGAGATGCTCTGCTTTTCACTGGGCTGCAGACAGTACTGAATGGGAGGACAAAGATTCTTTTTCTTAAGCCCCCGCTTAAGGGACACTCACAAATACTGTCATTTCATAACGGAGCCCAATGCCAGCGAGAACCATGAAAGAACTGGTGAGAACAACCCATCTGGCTCTGGGCTCCTGTCTGGAAAAGCTCGAGGCTGTGAAAGTTCACCCTCTGTTCCTTCCAGTAGTCGGCACAGGCGTGGCCTCTCTTTCTTGGAGCATCCGCTAACAGGCTGACTGCCGCGCACCCTCCCTCGTCGGCTTGGTGACGTGTGTGCATGTCCTACAACCCAGGGATTGCGCCTTTGAAACCGTGGTCAGGACTGGGCTCCACGGGAGATGGGTGTGTTTCCATGGCTGCCAGCAGCAGACACAGCGGGCTCACGCTCCCTGCATTTCCACCTGAGCCCTGAAGCTCTCCCCCATGTCAGTAGTTACTGAATAAGATCCATTTCCACCTCTGACCCCAGATCTCATCCTCACCTGACAGAGCACCCAGGCCCCCCGCCCAAAGCTTCTCCTTCACCCGCCTGCACACGGCCTCTCCTTTTAGAAGGACCCACAGCCGCCTGATCACTGAACCAACAGTGGGCCCTGCCATTGTCCAGTGCTAGTCGGCACACACAGTCATAGGCCACCTGGGAGGAGAGTTAGGACCCAGTCCCGCTGGCCCCAGCCCAGAGAGACCAGATGGGGAGGGGAGGCGGTCTGGGGGGTTGCTCTGCTCCTCTCTGGTAGGGTCCCAGGGCAGGGGGCGGGGGTGACCCCAGGACAACCTGTGCCCACTGTCTGGCCAGGCAGCTGGGGGAATGCTGGGGTGGTGGGCAGCAAAGACCCCATGCCACTGTCCACAACTGAACCACCCAATGCTGGGTTTTCCTGGAAACGAGAAGCCACATGCGGCTGCCCTCCCCTGTGGGCACGGCCCAGGCCCTGCATGCAGCCTGGTTACCTTGATGGCCTCAGCTGCCGATGGCCGCTCATGGGCACTGCGTCTGGCCATGTGCAGGAGGAGGGTTTTGAGCCGGCGTGGCAGGGCCAGCTTGTGGTCTCGGGGAACGCTGAACTTGGCTGCCATCCACAGGACCGCGGCCACACAGTACACCGAGGCCTGGAGGGGAGAGAAGCCGGTTGTGCTCAGCAGACCTGCCGGGACCCCATATGCGTGTTGAACACCTGTCTGCAGGTCTCAAACACTTAAGGGCCAATGGCCACGACCAAGGACTCGGCTGGACTTGCCACCTTTCCTCTCCTCACAAAGGTGAAGGCAGGAACCCGGGTGGCTGAGGGGTTTCCTGAACTGGGGCTGTGCTGCTCAATGGTTAACAAACAGGCTCTCAGAACCAAAGTGCCTGTGGGACACTCGTAAGTTTGTTCTAAGTCTTACTGATGTCAGGAGTGCATAGCACACAGTTTAAAAGAAAGGTAAAAAAAAAAATACGTAAGAAATAAATAAAAGGGGGGTAATTCTTTTTTGTAAGCTTCATAGAGCCAACCGATTCTCACTGAACGGTTCGATTTCCACCTAACTCTGTGCACAGCAGGCGATTCCAACCTGCGTGCTAGCCCGTTTTCGTTCATCTCAATAAGGAAGATGAAAGGGAAACAAGAAACGCAGCCGAAGCCTCGCTGGTTCTGAGCAGCGTCTTCCTGTATCAGAGCAGGTGTGGAACAAAGAAGCTGCTCCTCAGGCTTTAGAGCAGCTGCAGCCAGACCCTGTGAGTCCCATGCGGCATCAATGCTGCCTCCGTCACCTCCGTTAAGCCCACACAGCTGACAAACGCCAGTGGAGCCCTGAACGTAGCACTTGATGAAGCCCACGGTGTAAGTCCCCACGTGGCCAGGTGGTGTGTGAGTGCGGCCTGGCCATGAGCTGCAGAGATGCCACCGCAGCAGCAGAAAACAGCAAAATGAGCTGAAGTTATTCGTTTTGAGTATTTATCAACTTTTTAAAAAATAAAGCTTTTAGTTTGAGGTAACTGTAGATCCACCTACGGTTGTAGAAACAACACAGACGCTCACGTGCCCTCACCACGATGGTGGCGTCTTGTGAAACCTGCACATCGCTAGCAGGCCATGGTCACTGACCATCCAGACACAGGACACGTCCACCTTCAGGGTCAGGAGTGCCCCTGCCCCAAGCCACACGTCCTTGCCTTCCCCTTTAGTCCCTGGCGACTACTCATCTGTTTCCATTTCTGTGGTTTTGTCATTTCATATATGGAATTACACAGCACGTAGCCCTTGGGGCTCGGCAGCACTACCTGGAGACCCATCCAGGTTGTCGCATGTGCTCCACTCTTCCTGCTGCTGTGTTTACCCACTTACCTGCCGACAGACAGACCTCTGGTTGTTCCAGTGTGGGGCGATTACAAATAAAGCTGCTATAAGTATCCACGGAGAGGATGTTGTGTGAACAATTCTCCAGGATAAATGCCTGGAAGTGCCACCTCTGGCTTGTATGGTAGTTGCATGTTTAGTTTTGTAAGAAACTGCCAAAATGCCTTGCAAGTGGCGGTGCCCTTTGCGTGAGCCCAGCCGTGATGAGGGTGTCTCGCCCGCGTGTGACACTCAGTGCTTGGGGTTTCAGTCATTCTAACAGATGTGTGGCGGCACCTCATTGTTTTGACTTGCATTTCCAAAAGGCCACATAAGTTCAGCATCTCTTCACGTGCTTGTTTGCCGTGATGTCTTCTTTGGTGAGGGGCCTGCTCAGATCTTTTCTCCCTTTTTAATCGTGCTGTTTGTTTTCCTATTGCTGACTTTTAAGGGTTCTTTGTGTATTTGGGATACAAGCGCTTTATCTGAGGTGTTTTGCAAATATTTCCCCAGCCTGTGGCTTGTCGTTTCATTCCCTTAACAGTACCTTTTGCAGAGCAGAAGTTTTTAATTAAGTCTAACATCATTTTTTTCTTTCATGGATGACGCTTTGCCTAGATTTACTATGTCATTTTCTGGAAGTTTTATGGCTTTGCCTTTTACACTTAGGTTTCTGATCAATTCTGAGGTAATTTTTGTGAAAGGCATAAAGTCTGTGTCAAGATTTTTTTTTTTTTGCATGGGGATGTCCAGTTGTTCCAGCTCCATTTGTGGCAAAGACTGTCCTTTCGCCATTGAATTGTCTTTGCTCCTTTGTCTAAGACCAGTTGACTATATTTGAGTGGGTTTATTTCTGGGCTGTTTTGTGCCATCTAATTATTTGTTTATTCTTTTGCCAATAATACACTGTTGCTTTACAGTAAGTTTTAAAATCGGGTGGTGTCAGTCCTCTGACTTTGTTCTCCTTCAATACTGTGCTGGCTACTTGGGTCTTTTGCCTCCATAGAAACTTCAGAACCAGTTTGTCGATATCCACAAAAAAGTAAGTTGCTGGGATTTTGAATGGAATTACAATGAACCTATACATCAAATTGGGAAGAACTGCCACGCCGACAACACTGCATCTTCCTAATCATGAACGTGGGCTCGCTCTCCATTTATTTATTTTTGGTTTCCTCAGAGTTCTGTCGTGTTCCTCACATTGACTTTATACACAATTTGTTATATTTATACACAGCACCATTTTTGGGGTGCTAATGTAAATAGTATTGTGTTTTTAATTTCAAATTCCAATTGTTCATTGCTGGTAAACAGAAAAGCAACTGACTTTTGTATGTTAACCTTCTATCCTGTGACCTTGCTATAATTGCTTATTAGTTCCAGGAGATTTCTGTTGATTCTTTAAGATTTTCTACACAGGCAATCATGTCATCTGCAAACAAAGGCAGTTTCATTTCTTCCTTTCGATCTATAAGCCTTTTATTCCTTTTTCTTGTTTTATTCCATTAGCAGGACTTCCAGTACGACGCTGAATAGTTGTGGTGAGAGAAGTCATCCTTGCCTTTTCCCCAATTTTAGGGAAAACATTTATTTTCTCATCATTAATTTTGTTACCAGTAGGTTTTTGGTAGATGTTATCAAGTTGAGAAAGTTCTCCCCTATTCCCATTTTGCTGAGAGCTTTAATTGTGAATGGGTATTGGATTTTGTCAAAAACTTAGGTATCTATTGATATGATCATATAATTTTTGTTCTTTGGTCTATTGATGTGATGGAGTACATTAATAGATTTTCAATTAATGTATGAAGGCTAAGTCTGCCTTTCATACATGGAATAATATCCCACTTGGTCAGTTTTTAATTTTGATCAAGTTCAATTTAACCATTTTTTCCTTTTCTGGAAAAATTTGTTTAGTGATTTTGGTGTGAAGTCTAAAGCCTCTTTGCCTAGCCCTCCACCACAAAGATTTTATTTGATTTCTTTCGTCAGCATTTTGCAGTTTTCATATATGTCCTGTACATGCTTTGTTAGATTTACTATCTAAGTATTTCATTTTTTTGAGTAATATTAAATGTAACCATTTTAAATTTTGGTGTTCCCATGTTCATTGCAGTTATATAGAAATAAAATAATTAATTTTGAATGTTTATCTTAGTCTTGTGACCTTTCAGAACTCACTTATAAATTCTAGGAGTCTTTTGGTAGATTCCTTGGAATTTTCTATGTAGAAAATTGTGATCTGAAATAGCATTACTTCTTCCTTCTTGGCCTTTATGCTTTCTACTTGCTTTTCTTGCATTATCGTTGTGGCAAGAATTCCAGCAGTATGGTGAGCAGGAGAGGTGACAGTGGACGTCCTCGCCTTGTTCCCAGTCTTGGGGGCAAAGCATCTAGTCTTCCACCATTAAGTATGATGTTAGCTGTAGGGTTTTTTGTTTTTTTTTAGATGCTCTTTAATTAAGTTGAGGATTTTTCTTCTTTCTACTTTTCTGAGTTTCTGAAAATCAGGAATGGGCATTGAATTTTATCAAGTGCTTTTTCTGCATCAATTAATGAGAACATAGGACTTTCTCTTTAGTTGGTTAATATGTTAGACTACAAGAACTGGTGTTCAAATATTGAACCAGGCTTGGAATAACACCCACTCTGTCATGATGCATAATTGTTTTTACATATTGCTGAATTCTATTTGCATACATTTTGTCGAGGATTTTTGCCTTTATATTCATGAGGGATATTGGCCTATATATACATTTTTTTTGTACTGTTCTTGTTTGGTTTTGTCATCAGGGTAATATTAGTTTCATAAAATAGATTGGGATGTGTTCTCTCCTCTTCTGTTTTGTGGAAAAGACTGTGTAGAATTGGTGCAAATTCTTTAAACATTGGGTGTAACTCTCCCGTGAAACCATTTGGGCCTACTTTTTCTTCTGAGTTTTAAAGTTACAATTTCCTTAATAGTTACAGGGCTGTTCCATACTAGATGAGTTGCAGTAGTTTATGTTTCTGTAGAGTCTGTCCGTTGAGTCTGTGTGTGCTACTCCATCGTTAGTCTTTTGATGTCTGCAGTGTCTGCAGGGGTTCCCGTGCCATTCCTGATGTTGCTAATTATGTCTCCTTTTGCTGTCAGTTCTGCTAAAAGTTTGTTTACTTTGTTGATCTTTCCCAAGAACCAGCTCTGCTGTCACTGGTTTCCTTTATTGTCTCTGTGTTTATTTCATGGATTTCCACTCTCATCTATTATTTCCTTCCATTTTCTCTGGAGCTATCTTGCTCTCTTTTTCTACGTTTGAGGTGGAGCTTAGGTAACTGACTTGAGACTTTACTTCTTTCCTTATATATGCATTTAGTGCTAGGAATTTCCCTCTTGGCACTGCATTAGCTGTTAACCATAAATGTCAGGGTTGGCACCTACTGACTGCCTTTATTCGCTCAGTACGAGACCCTCCTGGTTCTGGGTACAGCAGGTGATTTTTGATAGAAACCTGGGTCTTTTCATGTTACAACTCTGGCTCTTATCTGGACTGTTTTAGCTGGTGTTCTCCGATACTACTCTGGCAGGAAGAGGGGGCACCACCTCAGCACTGCCACGTGGGGAGAGAAGCCCAGGTTCTGCATTTGGCCCCCACTGATACCCAAGAAGGGGGCCTGCTGGATGGGGGTGGGACTTCCAGTTCCCCAGCTGCTTCCATTCACACCGTGGGGTGAGGGTGGATTCATGAATGCTGGGAAATGGGCCTCCAGGCCCCCTGCAACCCCACCCCAGCTGCGGGCGTTCTCCTCATTACTGATGGGTAGGGGTGGGTCTAGCCCCCCACTGGCATTTTCTGGCCTGCCCCCTCCTCTGGTTGAGAGCTCGGGCTCCTGCTGGTGGTTTTGCTGGTGTTTTCCAGGTGAGGCTTCTTTGGTGCCATGTCCCCGTCTCCACCTTTGAGGCAGGACGAAAATGCAGTGCACCCCTGCTGTGCCGTCCTGGGGAGGCCCCTGGTCAGGCTGCCTTGGGTTCTCCACCCCTCAGTCTTATTGTGGGGGTTTCCCGGTATGCTTCGAGGGGAAATTACATCTCTTCCACCTTCCTGGTGCGGACGCTTGACCTTGGTTCTGAACATAATTTATTTAATTATAAGATGTGCAACTTAACCAGTGCCTTGCAAAGATTCCTGAAAGTTCAGCTGTGGGATCTGGCAAGCCAGCACTCCCTGCCTGGAGCTGTCCACACAGAAGTCCCATCTCAGGGTGACGCTGTCAGAGCCACTGCGTGCCAGGGAACCACCTGTGGGGACGGTGCCCAGGAAAAGCCAGGGCTCTGGTCGCAGCTGCTGCATGTGGGGTCCACCCTGACTCCCCGAGCCCATGTCTCTCCTGCCATTCCCCCGCAGGACCTCTGGATAAGATAAGAGGGGGTGGCACCACTGAGGGTGGGGGGTTGGTGGGGGCCACAGGAAAGAATGGGGGTCAGGTACCTTTTCAGTCACCAGCTTTTGCTCTGCAACCTCGGGAGCCAGGAAGAAGGAGCTGTAAGTCCCTGAGAGAGAAAAGCACAAAGCCCAGCTGAGCCCTCCTGTCTGCCGACCATCTGGCAGTGCTGGAACGCAGCCCTGAGGGTAAGCCCAAGCCGCGTACCCACCATTGACAGGGGGCAGCCCGAAGAGCACAGTCCCGTCTTCAGCCACCAGCACAGAGTCCGGACACAAGTAGGCTGCAAGAGGAGGTGAGGTCAGGGAGGCCAGGCTCACTGCAGGGACCCTGCTCTCCCAGGCCTGCAGCATGTGGTCAGGTAAGGCAGACCACCCAAGGCCCCCGGGTCACCCAGGGGATGTCAGGACACAGGACGGTGGTCAGGGCACTGGCTCAGCCTTCTCGCCTTCCCAGAGGCCCCAGGCCGATAGCCCAGGGGGACAAGGCATGGGGGACCCCTGAGCTGCCCCCATCACCCCAGAGCTGCCTTGCAGCTGCTGGGGACACACTATGCAGGAAACAAAAAGAAGTTGAAAGAAGAGGAGGGGGCAGGGAGGACATGGTCCCCACGCTGTGGCCCTGGGGAGGGGCCTGGAGGGGGCTGGGGCCGGCATGACTTCCCCGAAGGTCTGCAGGTCACGGGACCTGAGGTCACGCAGACGACATGGTTTCTCCTCCCCACTCCCCACGATGTGCTGATACCACAGAGGGATCACGGATTTGTCACACCGCCAGGTAGGGATGAGCTTCGGGGGGGCCACAAAGCCGTGTGCTGTCTAAGGTCCCCTCAGCAAATTTTCACTTCCTTGGGGACAATGTCACCCCCAATGAGGGGTCAGGAGGGTCACTTGCTTATGCCCACATTTTAAGCCTCTAGCCCCCTGCTGCCCTGTCACCCCTTGTCCTGAGTCCAAAGCAGACACTCCCCCAGGGTGACCCCGGTTCACAGTGGAGACACTACCTCCCACACGGGCAGAACGAGGAAGCACAGAACAAAGCGTCACCTGGGTGCTGGTGGTGCATACGCAGGGTGCTGAGGCAGGCGTGGGACAGAGCCCACAGCTCATACTCCTTGAAGGGCCGGCGCAGCTTCAACAAGAGGTCCTGCAGGGAGACGCCCTGGGGAGGGGCCACCAAGCAGTGAGGAGGGGAGGGTTCCCAGTGGAAGGTGACCAGGCACGGGGCTGTGCTTCCCCTGCTACACGCTCCTGACAGAACGGCTGGGAAATGGGCCCAGGTCAAGCAGCACGTGCTGAGGGCACGTGGAGAGGCGGGAACCCTGTGCACTGCAGGCGGGATGTAAAACGGGGCAAGCGCGGGAAGGCAGTGTGAGGGCCTCAGAAAACCCAACACAGAGCTGCCAGGTGACCAGCACTCCCCCTTCGGGGTGATTGTCCAACGCTACTGAGAGCAGGGCCTGAACAGGTACTTGCACCCACGTTCACAGCAGCACGAGTCACATGGCCAAGAGGTGGGAGCAAGAGTCCTTGGAAGGGTGAATGGGTAATGGAAACGTGGAGCATTACGCAGCCTTCAGAAGGAAGGACGTTCCGACAGGCACCACACGGAGGGACCCGGGGACATTGCGCTCAGTGACACGATCCAAACGCAAGGCTGTGATGGGAAGCAGAGTGAGCCCAGGGCTCGGTGTATGAGGTCTTCCTGCCTTGGTACCTGGGCCTCCCTGGACACCGGCCGGTGGGGACAGTGCAGGCTGACATGTACGTCTCTGCACCAAGCACATCAGCACGCCACAGTCACGGGACGGACTTTGGTTTTACAGTTACCACATTTTCACGTAAATTACCCTCAGGTCCTTGTCAGGATGTGAATTAAAAGCTGAATTACAGAGTATACCTCAGTCCTTGGGTTAACAAAGCTTCCTGGGAAATGAGGGGCCTGGTGCCACACCGTCGGCCGTGGTGCTGGGCCTGTACTGCCCCTAGACATACCGTGTGACTAACGGGGTCACAGCGCTTCAGGAAGTGACTTGCTAGGAGCCAAACAAGACAACGTGCTCGGCCAGTTGGGCCCAGGACTCTCAGCCCATGCAAGGGCCTCTTAGAGCCTACAGGGACGCTAAGTACACCCCAAAGTCCCAGAACACGGTTCCAATAGTCCTCTGTCCCTCACTGCCAGCCCTAGAAGAGCCCGTCCTGGCCTGGGGAGACCCCACACTGGCCCCAGGTAGACTCCTTTCTGGCCACAGGGCCATGCAAAACACGCAGTCACTGACCTGCTCCGTGGCTGCATTTCCCGGTTCCTCAGCTCCTTCTGGAATCTGCTCGTCAGCCCCGAAGCTCCCAGGGTCTCGGCCTGCATCTCGAGGGTCTTCAGAAAGGGGCTGGGGGCTTCCCTCCGCAGGGCCCTGGCTGGGCACACCAGTGGCCCCGTCCCCACTGAGGCCCACATTTCGAGCCCCTTCCTGCTGGAGCTCAGGCTCTGGCTCCCGCCACAGCCTGGACTTGGGCTGGGCCTTGAAGCTGGAAAGGCCATTTTTCCCCTCAGGAAAGGCCTTCCTGGGCTCTGGAGGAAAGAATTTGGATGTAGGCAACGGGTTTTTCACAGTAGTCAGTGACAGGCAGAGGGTGCTGGTCTCAGAGCCCTCAGGCAGGAGCCTGGGGACCGTCTGCATTTTCCTCAGGTGGCCCCTCTGCATGGGGCATGGGGCATCCAGGATGAGGCTGGCCAGCCCCTCCATGCTGGGGCTCTCGCCGTTTTTCACAGGGGCTGACAGCAGAGACTTGGAGGGTGGGGTCCTGGGGTACTCTGGGCTCTTGGGGGTGGGAGGGGCGTCTGCGTTGTGGTCCTCAGGCTGCCTCTTCGGCTCCACACTTCTTGGAGCAAGTCTCCCCCTCCAGGCGCTCTCACTGACATCTGGGCAAAAGCAGGAGGCCATCACCGCTACTGGCCGCTGGGAACCCAGCCAGGATGGCCACGTCTGCAACAGCCCACTGCCCCCAACCCCGTCAGGCCACGCTGAACCCGGCTCCTGCAGGACTCCTGTCCTCATGGCCCCCCCTCAGATCCTGGGAAGACCTGAGCACAGGGCCTCCCAGGATGGGGGCCCCTCTCCTGGGCTCTCAGCCCCCCTCTTCCCTCAGTATCAGCCCAGAAACAACCTCTCTCGCCTGGTTAATCACATAATCCCAGCTAATTAACAGAGGCTGCCAGGTCCCTTGGGGCCAGGCCTTGCTTCCCACAGGGCCCCTCAGGCCCGTCTAATTATCTCATCCAAAAGCACATGTCTTCTGTTATGAGGACACAAGTGAGGTTCCCCACAGGACGAAATTAAATCTGACAGCAGCTTCCACATGGTCTCATGGGACCTGCTCCTGACACCTCCCCCAGGGCCTCCGTCAGAGCCACTGCCACGGTCTGCCGCCTGCTGTTTCGGTGTCACACACGCTGCCGCCACCTGCAGGATCCCATATGCCCCTTCCAAGGCTCCTCCAGACACAGTGCAAGCAAACCTGGCATTTGTTCAAAATGCCATCTGAGGCTACGGCAGTCTCCTGTGAGCTGTGGAAACTGATGGGACAACACCAGCTTGCACGGTGGGGAAGTGCCTGCCAGGCGTGGCGTGGGGTTGGCGGAAATGGCCCACGAGGGGTTACGCGGTGTGCCTGCCGAAATGCTCACAGGACCAAGACAGCCGCCTAGCCCCAACCTCAGTTGTTTCTCAACATGACCTTGGATCTCACCTCTGACTGCACGGGGGTCTGGAAAGCGTGACCGCCTGATGTATGTGTGTGCTAGTGTGTGCACGGGCGCAGTGGAAATGCGTGTTCACATGTGTGTGCATGTGTGGTGTGTGTGAGTGTGTGCTTGCTGAGCTGTAGTATAAATAGGTGCCTGTGAGTCCATACACGTGAACGTGTGTGACTGTGGGGGCACACGTGTGATCTGTTTGAATGTGCATGTGCGGGGGTTTTTCCACGGTGTGTGGGTGCACTGGTGTGAGCGTACGTATGTAATCAGTGTTAATGTCTGTGCACACTCGTGTGCACACGTGAGTGGGTGCGAGTGCCAGCTCACCTTGGAAGGTTCCGAAGGACTCGATGGACAGCACCCTCCTCCCGACGGCGGACAGGCTGCGGCACAGGCGGCAGGAGGACGAGCCGGGCAGCTTCTCCTCGCACAGGGCGACGATGCTCTGCGCACACGCGTGCCCTCAGACGCGGGGCGCCCGCCCCACAGCCCGCCCGCCGGCGCCCCTCCCGCCATGCCCGTTTCAGGTTCCCGTTTAAACCCCCTGCCATGCACCAGGCGCAGGCAAGGAGCCCGCGTGCGGGGCCCAGGAGGGGGTGCACGGTGCACGCGCGCGGGCGCGGCTCCAGGGAGGGTCTCGGGGTGCGCGCCCCACCTCGAGGTCCGGCCGGTCCCGCGGGTCCTCCGCCTGCATGCGGCGCAGCAGCAGCTCCAGGTCTGGGCTCAGCCGGGGTTCGGGCCCCGCCACGTACTCAAGCGCCGCCTTCAGCGTGGCCCCCAGGGAGTAGATGTGGGCCTGTGGCACCAAGGAGCCCGTTGGTGCCCCGGGGCACGCACGTTCCTGTCCCCCAGGGCCACCACTCGTCGCCCCGAACACGCGTTTTCGGGGACCACACGTGGGCTTTGCAGAAGCGGTGCCAGCCCCGCGGGGGCAGCCGCCGGTCTCTCCGGTCGGGGTCCGCTCGCGCCCGGGGCCTCGGCCCGTGTCCCCGGAGCCCCTCCCGGGTTCCCGTGGGCCCAGCCCCACGCGAGCGCCGAGCGTCCGTGCTGCGCAGACGCCCGACGTCCTCCCACGGCTGCGCCTCTGAGGGCGGGGCCTTTTCAAAAACCGGAAACGGACGGGAGAAAAGACGGTTTTCTTCCAGCGTGAAAGTCAGTTTTCTCTTCTGCGTGCAGGCGGGTGTGGGCTGCTCAGACCGCGCGCGTCGGCCGGCCACGTGGAAGGCCTGGGCCGCGGGCCCGGAGGGCCTGACGGCGGCCGCTGTGGCTTCCCGTGGCGGGGCGTGGCCTGGCTCCATCCTGTGGGGGCTTTATCGTGCCCATTGTACCCACAGGAAACAGAGTCCAGAGAGGTTCAGAAACTTGCCTGGGGCCACACAGCCAGGCCCTGGAGGAGGTGGCTCCAAAGAAGCAGGTGACACAGCACACGGGGAGGCCCAAGCCCTGACCTAGGGCCAGCTCCCCGCCTTCCTGCCCTGGGGCTCCCTTCCGCAGGCCAGGCCCCCACTCCAGACCCGTGGTGCCCACTCTGGTCAACACCCCATGCAGGACCAGATCCCTGCGTGACCGAGTGGTGAGGTCCTGGCGGGTCCGGCTCTTGCTCTGCGTGGTCTCAGACCCCTCCTTTCCAATCTGTTCTCAGATCTAGGATGACCAGTCCTCTCAGGTATTGCACAACTGTCTGGTTTTCGCTGGTCACTTGGCTGAGACCCCCCTCTCCGGACCCCTCTCTCCATCTCAGCTGCAGGGCATGTGGGGGACCGCCCGCTCCCCGCGCCCTCCCCGCTCAGGGTGTTCCCATGTTTTGCTGGGCGTCCTCACGCACAGATCCTCACATGTCATGTTCCAGCAGCAGGATCACCAGATCCCGCGTTCCATCCGTTGACAATCGTGACAGCTGCTGACAAACTTCTTCCGAAATGACCAGCAGATTTAAACTTGCGTTTCTATGATTGTGATTGAGACTGAGTATCTGTTCATCTCCACTCATCGTTTTAAGTTTTTCCTCTTTGTGGACTTTGCTAATTTCTCAACTGGGTTATGCCTTTTTGGGGTTCACTCTTGGCACATCCGGGGGCTGGCCCCTGTTCTGTGTCACACATGTTCTCTCCGTCTGTCACTTGTCTTTTAATTTTGTTCATGTGTCTTTTGGCATTCAGAAATTCTAATGTTTGTTTAATTTGGGAAATTGGATTTGTTTTTCCTTTAGCAGCTTCTTAGGAGGACCTTCCCTAGCCTGAGATGATAAAAAACAGCTTTCTTGTAATATTTTCATAATGCAAACACCTGGCTCTAATCCATTTGAAAACTGTCTGTCTGCGTGCTGGGACGCTCTAAGCACCTGGGCTTGTTTTCCTCCTACTGGAGAGCCGACTCCCAGGACAGACGAAGACGCCCCCTGCTGCCCCCTAAACCGCCTGCACTGCTCTCAGATCCCAGGGACCAGTCATAGGTCAGCCTCTCCTGCTACTCTGGTCTATGTGTCTCGCCCTCTGTCCAGACTGTGCTATTTTAATTGCAGCTTCAGAGTATATCTTCATATCTGGAGGACAAGTCGACCTTCATTTCTTTTTTCAAAAAGTTTATTTTCACATTTGCCAGGTTTTTTTTTTTTTTTTTTTTTTTTTTTTTTTTTTAAGGAGGGTGCAGCTCACAGTGGCCCATGCTGGGATCTGGCCAGCTTGGTGCTACCAGCACCATGCTCTAACCAACTGAGCTAACCGGCTACCCCAACATTTGCCAGGTTTAAAACAACAAATATACATTCCCCAATTTTCATTAAAAAACAAAAACAAAAATGGTTGGGGTTTTATAGTGTCTGCACTGGTGTTGCAGAATTTAGGAAGGACCAATGCCGTACAAAATAGAATACTGTAGATGTCAGCAAGATGGCTGAATAGGACTTCCCAGATAGCACCCCCTTTCACAACAATTTGCCAACTGTCCACGGACAAAAGTACCTTTGTGCTGGTGTGGTATCTAGCACCATACACCAGAGGGCCTGGCAGGAGTCTTACCCACCTGTGTGTCAGGTAATAGGCAGGCGTACCTCAGTCCTGGCTGTGGGCCCTTCAGCCAGACTGGGAAGAAAAGCGGACACAAATACAATCAGAAATGAAAGAGGAGACATTACAACCAACACCACAGAAATACAAAGGCTCCTGAGAGACTGTTATGAACAGTTCTACGGCTGCAAACTCGACAACCTAGAAAAAATAGATAAATTCCTAGAAACATACAAGACGAAATCACAAAGAAACAGAAAATCTGAATAGACCATTACTAGTAAGCAAATTGGATCAGTAATCAAAACCCTCCCAACAACAACAACAAAAGAGGCTAGGACCAGATGGCTTCACTGGTGAATTCTACCAAACACTTAAAGAAGAATTAATACCAATCCTTCTTAAATTCTTCCTAAAAATTGAAGATAAGGCAACACTTCCAAACTCATTTTAAGAGGTCAGCATCATGCCAGATTAGGACATCACAACAAAGGAAACTATAGACCAATATCCCCAATGACTATAAATGTAAAAATTCTCAACAAAATACTAGCAAACTGAGTTCAAGAGGACAGTAAAAGGATCATACACCATGGTCCAGTGGGATTTACCCCTGGGATCCACAAATCAATCAACTTGATATATCACATTAACAGAACAAAGGATAAAAATCATATGATCGTCTCAGTTGATGCAGAAAAGCACCTGACAATATTCGACATCCTTTCACAATGAAAACTCTCAACAAATTGAGTACAGATGGAATGTGCCTCAACATAACAAAGGTCACAGATGAGAAACCCACAGCACACATCGTCCTCAATGGGGAAAGGTTGACAGCTTTTCCTTTACGATCAGGAACAAGACAGGGAGGTCCATGCTCACCACTCCTAAACAGTACTGGGAGTCCTGGCCACAGCAGTCAGGCAAGAACAAGAAATCAAAGGCACCCAAATTATAAGGGAAGAAGTAAAATTGTCTTTATTTGCAGACAATATGACCTTATACATAGAAAATCATAGACTCTACCAAAAACCTGTTAGAACTAATTGATGGACTTAGTAAAACTTCAGGATACAGAATCAGCATACAGAAGAAATCGATTGCATTTCTATACACTAATAACAAATATCAGAAAGAGAAATTAAGAAAACAATCTTATTTACTTATTTATAATTGCATCAAAACAATAAAATCCCTAGGAATCAATTTAAACAAGGGGGTGAAAAACATGTACACTGAAAAGTGTAAGACTTTGAGGAAAGAAATTGAAGATGACACAAATAGAAAGATGTCGTGTTCATGGATCAGAAGAATATTGGTAAAACGTCCATTCTACCCAACACACCTATAAGTTGAATGCAATTGCTAGCAAAATTCCTGTGGCATTTTTCACAGAAACAGAAAAAAACCTAAAATTCACATGGGACCA
This sequence comes from Rhinolophus hipposideros, assembly GCF_964194185.1. Taxonomy (NCBI): domain Eukaryota; kingdom Metazoa; phylum Chordata; class Mammalia; order Chiroptera; family Rhinolophidae; genus Rhinolophus; species Rhinolophus hipposideros. The sequence continues at coordinate 354,524 of NC_138061.1, forward strand.
CAAAAGACCCCCAATAGTCAAAGCAATCCTGAGTGAGCTGGAGGCACCACACCTCCTTCTTTCCAACAATACTGAAAAGCTATAGCAATCAAAACAGTGCAGTACTGGCGCAGAAACAAACACAGATGAGTGGGGCAGACTCAAGAGCCCAGCATAAGGTCATATTTCACATGACTGTACATGTAAGGTCAACTAATTTTTGACACCGGAGTGAATAACACTCAATGGGAAAAGGATGGTCTCTTCAATGAATGGTGCTGGGGACAATCACATGCAGAAGAATGATATCAGACCCTAATCTTACACCACTCACAAAAATGAACTCTACATGGATTAAAGACTTAAATATAAGACTTGAAACTGTAAAACTTCTAGGAGAAGACAAAGGGAAAAGCTCCTTGTCATGGGTCTTTGGCAGCGATTCTTTGGATAAGACACCAAAAGCACAAGCAAAAAAGAAAAAAACAAGTGAGACTACACCAAACTAAAAAGCCTCTGCACAGCAAAAGAAACAACAAAATAAAAAGACAACCTACAGAATGGCAGGAAATATCTGCAAACCATCTATCTCATAGGGGGTTAATATTCCCCAAATACAAGGGATTTACACAACTCAATAGCAAAAAAAAGAAAAAAAAAAGATCTGATTACAATGGGCAGAGGAATGGAACAGACATTTTTCCAAAGAAGATATGCAAGTAGTCAACAGGTACACGAAAAGATGCTCAACGTTACTAATCATCAAGGAAATGCCAATTAAAACCACAGTGAAATATCACACCGGTAAGAACGGCCATCATCACAAAGACAAACAATAACGAGTCTTGGTGAGGACGGGGAGGAAAGGGAACCCTTTTACACTGCTGGTGGGATGTTAATTGGTGCAGCCAGTGTGGAAACCAGTATGGAGGGTCCTCAAAAAGTAAGACTAGAGCTACCTTAAGACCGAGCCGTCCCACTTCTGGGCATTTATCCAGAGGAAATGAAATCATCATCTCCAAGAGATGTCTGCACTCCCGTGTTCACTGCATTAGTCACAGTAGCCAAGACATGGAAACAACCCAAGTGTCTGTCTTCGGATGAATGGATGAAGAAATATGGTGTAGAGACACAGTGGAATATTATTTAGCCTCAAGGAAGGAGGGCCCTGGAGGGCATTATGTCAGTGAGATAAGTCAGACACAGACAGACAAATACTGTAGGATTTCACTTACATGTGGAATCTGAAAAAGCCAAACTCACAGAAACAAAGAGTAGGATGGGGAGGAGGAAATGGGGAGATATTGGTCAAAGGGCCCTCACTGCCAGCTGTCACATGAGTAAATCCCTGGCATGTCATACGCAGGATGGTGACAGCCGTGAATGATACTGTACTATCAACTTTGAAGTCACCGGGACGCAGATCTGAAATGTTCTCACAGCGGAGAATGGCGAGTAGGTGATGGAGCCACCAACCCTCCTACGAGGGGAAATCATTTCACAGTAAATGTTGTCAGACCATCGGGCTGTAGACCTTAAACCTACACAATGTTACGTGCCAGTTATGTCTCAATAAAGCTGGAAAAACACTGCAGTGTGGGGACAGGGTCCGTCGCCTCGTTTTTGTCATCTTGAGCAAGCAGCTCACTCCACGTTTCCAACCTTTCTGCTGCACTGACTCCCGGGCTTTCCACGTTGTGGCAATTACACATGGAGCAGTCTCCATTTCATCTCTCGCTGGGAATTATTAACCCAAAGAAGAGCTGTTTCTTTTCTGGGGTGCATCTTGTTTGCAGCCGGGCCCTGAAGTCTTTTCTCCGTCATTTCTCACGGAAGCCTCTTCGATTCCAGGTCCACAAACCCGTCACCTGCAGACGATGCGATCATGCCCCCACTGCACGCTGCTCAGTGTTGGTGTCCTGCTCGGGCCCCATGACACAGGTGAGCTGCACCGACAGTCCCTGAGGTGCTGTCCTACCTCTCACAGAAGACGTGGGAACCCCCAGCCCTGTCCGCACGCGGAGGGCAACCTGCTCTTGCATCTCATCCACTGACCATATTTGTCACACCCAGAGTTCCCTGCTTGGGTCCCCACACAGCCAGCATCCAGGGCTTCCTGAAGGGGCCAAATTTAAGTCAAGCTGCTGCAGATGCCTAGTTCTGGGGGCCCTACTGGGGGTGGGAGAAAAGGCAGACCCCAAGAGCCCCCACGTACAGGACCTGACAGGCCCAGGCCCCAGCCATGAGTAGCAAGGTGAGGACCCCAGCAATTCACTGCCCGAATAAAATCTGTCTCTGTACCACAGCCAGCAGGCCAGGGTCTGCCCATGTCCCCACCCCTCCCTCTTATGTCCCTCCAGGCACACTGGCACCCATCTATCTATCTATCCATCCATCCACTCATCCATCCACCCATCTCTTAGTCTGAAAATAACTCAGCGAAATACTTCTTACTGTATGTTGGATGGATGCCAGTATCTGCGTCTGTGCCACTCATGCCTTCGCACATTCCATCCCATCTGTCTCGGAAGCCACCGGCCTCGATTCCGTCAACCCTACTCCACTTTGGGTCTCAAGACAAACCTCACTTTCTAGAACTGGCTCCAGGGCCTTTCGATCCCAACGAGGACCCTGTAGTTTCCTCACAAGGTGCCACCCCCTAGGCCCAGCCCACTGCCAACATCAAGGCGGTTCCCCCATGTGGACCATGACCCCCGGAGGCAGGACGCCACCTGCTCTGGCACTGTGAGCCTGGCACTGAGCTCATGTGTTTGTGGATAAGTGACAAGCCAGCAGTACAGAGGGTGATGGGTGCCGAGGTCATCCTGGCCGGGCCCCATGGAAGCCCACACATGCTCAGGGTGACAGGTCAGAGGGAAGCCCTGTGGGGTGGGCTGTGGCTGGGGCCAGCCTGGAATGTTGGTGATGGGCCACATTTTTAGCTCTAGGAAAGTAGGCCACTGCAGGCATTTCCTGAGCAAGGAGTAAGGTATGCAGGGGACAGTCCCAGGAGGACCATCTGCTGTGTGTCTGGGGATGTGGGAGCCCAAGGCATCATCTCTGCGGGGGAGGAGAGGTGGGAAGGACTGGGCCCAGGAGGGTGGCTCCAAGGTGCCTGAGCACACGGAGCGTTCAGCCTGGGACATGGAGGGCTTGGGAGACCCTGTTGTTTTCTCTGTGGGAGAATGTAGACACAAGGTCAGGTTGGCAGGGAGGTGGCTGGGGTGTGGCTGCATGAGTGCCAGTCACTGATGGTTAGGAGGACGTGCAGGTGGGCAGAGGGGTGAGCTCAGCCTGGCCCACACCACAGCCTAACCTCCCTGTGACACCCCAGAGACCCGGACGCCCGGCTGGAGGCTCTTGGTGTCCATGGCAGCAGCTGCTGACCCTGCCCGTGTGCTGGAGCAGCAGTGGCCCCGAGAAGCACATTTGCCGCTGGGTCCCCGAGTCACAGGCAGGAACGGGTCCTGAGCAGGTGTGATAGGCCCACGGGAGACATGGGGTCTCCGCGATGCAGCTGTCACCGTCAGCGCACGAGGCCCAGCGATGCTTCTCCACTGTCCTGCCAGTGAGCGTGCAGCGGGGTCTGCACTGAGCCGGGTCTGCCCCACCACCTGGCCGTGCTGGCCCTGGGTGCGGCCCAGCGGGAGCTCTTGTCCAGACCCGCCAGCGGCCTGCAGGGCGGCTCTGAGCCCGGCAGCACCCTGGGCACCTCGGCTCCCCCAGGGGCAGGTTAACTACTGTTTTGCCCAGGGCCATGCAGGGGAATCCAGCAAAACGTATGAAAGGAAGTTCCACAACATCCCGCACAGCAGGACACTCTTCAGAAAGTTAAAAGCAGCACAAAGGAAATCACGTTGCTTTTAGTGTTCAGTAAGCGTGAGATGGGGACAAGGGAACCCAGAGGGGTGCTGGCCACCAGGGATGGGGTGCAGCAGTGGTGGGAGGGCTGGCTCTCGCTGCCGCGCCAAGTGAGCGGGCAGAGGTCAGAAGGCCCCGCCCAGGCAGGAGAACAGCCGCGCTAGGACCATGACGATGGTTCTGGACCCCTGCAGCCCAGAACCACATAAAACCCAGCGGAGGCCCAGTGGCATCGCAAGGCGCACCCTGTGCTCCACGGAGCTGACCCAGACTGACAGGGCAGTAAGCCCGAGCCCGGCTGATTTTAAAACAAGATGAAGCCTAGGAGGGGCCCATCCTCAACTCATTCTGAGGTAAAAATTTAACCTCATGTTGCTAAGCTAATGAATGAGCCTTTACTGGGAAGATTTTTGAGTTGGTAATTACTTGTTTGTTTACTAACGATGGGTTTACTTTTCTCCATCTTAGAGGACTGTGGGTCCCACAAAGATAGAAACCATGAGTGGACCATGCCCCACTGTGCGCCAGAGCCCAGCTGGCCCGCAGTGGACGGACAACTGGGCCTGTGCAGGGGTCCCCATCCCCACTCACGTCCCTAGGCCATGCTGGCACTGTCGCTCGTGCCACATGTCACTCTGACACCTCATCAGCCTGTGTGTGGCTGGCGCTCACATGTCCGAACCACTGTCCAGAGGTCACATGTCACCTCACAGGTGCGGCCCATCTGCCAATCCTCAGAGAAGGACAATTCCCGCCAGCCACCAGTGGTAGGTAACGTGAGGCAGTTTTAACATGCTAAATGTACTAAATTCACACTCTAGAGACGTATTTACTACTGTGACGACAACCATGCTTCCAAAAGCAAGCTGTCACGGGGGCCCCAGCTGCCTGTGGGGGACCTCGCGTCTGACAGGGTGGGAGTGCAGCCACGGCAGCCGGCTCGGCGCCCAGCACTCTGGGATGCCGGCGCAGTTCCAGTGTTAATGGCACACCACCTGCCGCCACTCACCTCAAAGGTGTTGCCAGTCACATCAAACTCCGGGGGGACGAAGGCTCCCTCAGGGTCATCTGGAGAAGGACAGAGAAGCCACTCTGATCACAGGCCTTGAACTCTCCAGGGGCCAGTGTCTGCCTCCCGCCCTCCCTGTCCCTGCGTCCCTGAGGTTAGAAAGGGAAGACAGTAGCTCCAACGGGAAGACGGAGAGCACGCCGCCTGGCTTCCAGGGGAGGAGGGCTTCAGGCACCCGGCCAGGGCGACAGGCCAGGCCAGAGCTCAGCCCTCCCTGGCCCTAAAGGCCGCTCCCACCTCATCCTCCCTCAGCGGTGCCTGCGGCTGGGGATCCCGTCAGGTGACTAGGGAAGCCAGGCTCCGTGTCGCCCGCCTGCCACCCCACAGGCCTTGTCCCGCCGCAGCCATGCCCTGGTCCTCACCGCTGAGCTGCTCCATGAAGCACACGTTCCCACTGGTGTTGAAAGCCAGGGTGTCTGGCGTGATGCAGAGCGTGTGGAACACGGCCGAGTGGGCGACACTGCGCATGGACAGGCTGCACTCCAGGCACACCGCCCAGGCCTCCTGCTCGCTGAGGCCGCTGTCCCGCAGGGAAAGGATGTCGGCCAGGGACACGTTCTCCTGCCAGCACAGGCCTCGCTGACGGACGGGTCTGCGGACAGGCCCTGCTGCCCACGGGTCCCTCCCCGGAAGGCCCAGCCCCCAATGGCCGGACCAATTCTCGGCCGCAGACAACACGTGACAGCGTTTTACTTTCTGTCAGGAATGAGGCTCTGGGCAAGGCCTTAAAAAAGCACCAGCGAGCCATCCCACCGTTTCCCAGGTGTGAGAGCCACACGGCATCTAGGGAGGTGTGCACGCCTGCAGCCACAACCTGGGCCCATCCCGTGGTCCCTGAGAGCTGGGACACCCCCGCCGCAGGCTCACACATGGCTCGCACATGGGGAGCTGCTTGGTGTGGGCTGTGCAGACGGAGTCCACCCCAGGACGGGGCAGGGGTGTGCAGGAGCCGTGGACGCAGCTGACGGCGTGAGCCGGCGCACGGTAATACACGTGGACACTCGCCGCACGCACTTCACACGGAGATAACCACGTGGCTGCTGCACAGCCACCCCTCACGGTGCCCCGTGCAGGCCACCCTCCAGATCTGGCTCTGAGAGCGTGGCTGTGCTCGTGTCACCAACACTCACATGTCGCACAACACACCTCACACGCACACCGACATATACCAACATGCATTCACACACACGTTTACTCACACAGACTGCACGCACACACATGCTCACACACACACTCCAGGCCCACAGCACAGCTCCCCTGCCCTCCCCTAGGCTACCACACCTATTCATGGTGGGAGCACCTAAACAGGGACATTCTCTGCATGATTTTATGGGGTGTCTTCCATGGGTCCTGAGTCACAGCTTCTGTGTGACGAGGCCTCCACTTACAGCCAGATGGTCTCAGCCCCCCCAAACACTGCTGTTCAACGAGGAGGCAGGATTCAGCCGAAGAGTGGACAGAGCAGAGGAACGCTGCTGCTCCCGACGGGAGGTGTTGCTGCACGCTGAGGGGCGCAAACCCTGGGCCATGGTCACCGGCCCTCTGGGACCTGCTCTGCTCCTGCCTGCTCCAGCCCAGGTGGGAGGAATCACCCTCCCTTGCCCGAGTCTGCAGCCCGAGCAGGGCAGGCGGGAGGATGGCCGTCCTTGACTCGTTAGTCAACGGGCCAGAGACAAGGACAGAGACAGGCCTTGGACAGGCTGCAGGGGTCAGACGCCCACGGCCCCCACCAGAATCTCAGTGGATGCCCCTCACACCCCCCTGACAGACAGGCCGTGAGGGTCCTGCCCACAAAGCTCAGTCCCTGCCGAGGTTTGCTGAACATCCCCAGGCCTGTGAGAGGTCTCTCCAGCCGCCAAACCGCAGGCCTGGGAGGCTTTGACTGTGCCCTGTTGGGGGTCTGTGTGCTTGCCCCAAACAGTCCCCAATTCGTAACTATCACCCCCTGAAACTCTTCTTGGGTCTGCAGTTGCCCGCTGCTCTGAGCTCGTTTTGGCACAGATGTCCCATGGACCCTATAGGGCACAGTGGGAACGTCCCTCCTTCCTAGGCTGCCCCCAGCCGTGGGCTCCTGTAGGCAGGGACAAGGTCCCCATCCACATTCGAGTTCCCAAGCCCAGCCCAGCACTCGTCCTACAGCTGCTGGATGAACTCGAGAGGGACAGACTGCTCCTTACCCCTCAGCGGGGTCAGGGACCGGGAGAAGCCCTGCCCGGTGCCCAAACCTGGCACCTGGCATCGTCCTGTCCAAGCCTGCCCTGTCCTCGCCCCCGCAGGCCCCTGCCCCCCGATGGCTTGGCACATCTTCCTCTTGTGCAGCCGTGGTCCTGTCCTGAACCCGAGCCCTGTGCTGGCACGGTGTGGCAGTGCCGTCTACAGGTGACCAGGGCCAGCTGGCCACAACCACCTGGCCTTGCTGGGTGGGTCGGCCCACTCGCCACGTGCACCAGGGTTCCAGCAGAGTCCTCCCGTGTCAGCACCAAGGGCCATGTGTCCCGGGTCACATGCCAGAGCGAAGCTGACAGGACACAGACTGTGGCATCATCCACATCACACTGGCCACCAAGTTGTTTCCCAAAGCCTGTTCCCCAGCAGCGTGGGGCACCTCCTGCCATCCCAGCCCACTCCAGCTGCCATGTAGCTTTTTGGTTCTTGCCAACTTGGGTTCCTGGAAAGATGTTCACAGCGGGTGTATCTTGCATTATAATGAAGTCAAACATCTTCTCATATGCTCACGGACTATTTGGATTTTCTCGGGTGACACCGTGCAGGGACATTCCAGGGGCTCCTTGGGGACCTGTCGTTCTAGTTCTTGATCTCCTTGTACAGTCAGTTGTTACAACTGGCGAGCTCCTGTGTCTCCTGCAGTTTGCACGTGTCCTGGGTCTGGCGCCCACCAGGCCTCCCTGGGCACTGCCGGTGTCTTCACTGTCCTGGCTCTCTCTGGGGCTGCTTCTCACAGCCTGCGCAGATGACACAGCAGCACCGCTCCTCCCTCACCGTACACAGATGGCTTTCAGGATGCGACCTGACTCCATACTGCTGGAGCAAGTGGAGTCACGTAGATTTAAAACCTTCTACCCTGACCTGGTGCCGTGTGTGCGGGAAGCAGAAAGCCGCACCTGGTGTGTTCTCAGGGGCAGGACATGGCCTGTTCCAGGGCTCAGGCCTCGGGCACCGGCCTCCTGCTTTATGAGAGCACACCCACAGGCAGTGCCTGTCTTTCCAGAGAGGACGTGAGAAGTTGGAAGGGCCCCTGAATGGTCCTGCTTGGTGCTGTGACAACGGTGGCCCCACTGCACCTGGATGCCGTGGCCACAGGACAATGGAGACCCCGACCCTCTGCACTGTGCACAGCTTGGGGGAGCTGGCACCACAGACAGCTCCCGAGAGAGGGGTCAGGGTGGCAGCTTTGCGTCCAGTCCTGGCTCTTGCTGACTATTTGGCACGAGTCCCTGCTTGGTGTGCCGGCACAGCGGCAGCTGTCTGAGTGTGGGGCAGCTCCGTGTGCTGGGGGGAAAAGGGGAAAGGGCGGCGAGGAGGTGAGTCTTCTCACAGATTGCCTGGAATGTGTCCCTTGGAGAGTTTTGAAGGCTGTGGGCTGGGGGCACCCTTTCTTCTTCCATCAAAGCCGTGGAGATACCCAAAGGTCGATTTATTCCCTAGTCTCTCTTCTCTGCAGCTTTTTCTTGCCGAGTCCAGGCCACCATAGGGGAAGGGGGCAGTGCCCACCCCCGGGCACTGTCTCAGTGGCCCTTCCTTCCTGGCCGTGGCTTCCTGAGACAGACCTGCTGCTCAGAAGGAAGGGCTGAGCTCCTGTGGCAGGAGCTCCTGGGGAAGTGGGCTGGGGTGGGAGGCCCTGGGGACTGCCGCTGCGGTTGCCAGGAAGCCCCTTCTCTACTCAAGGAGGCGTGGCTAGGTCTGACTCGCTGGCAGTGGGCTTGCCCAGATAGGCATGTGAAGGGTCTTCAGTGCCAGCCGTTCAGAGGGAAGCCATCTGGCAACGACTGCATGACACCTCAGCAGTGAGCACGGGGAGCCCAGAGATCCCGGCACTTGCCTGCTGGTAACTTGGAAGGCCCTGTGCCCAGGCCCCACAGCCTGGGAGATGAGAGGGTCTTCCCGGGAGCTGCCTCATCCTCTGGGGGTCACCTCTCACACTGAAGGGCCTGGCTTGTTCACGGCCACGGAGTTTATTCACTTGCCCCAAACACACAGCCAAGGGGGCAGAGGGCGAAGCCAGAGCTACAGGGTCAAACCCTGGCCAGGTGGGGAATGGCCTCTGCCAGTCACAGACAACCTGGCTCTGTGGGCACAAACCCCATGTGACAGAGACTCCTGGCCCCTGTTCACCCTGGGTGGGGGACAACCTGGGTGAGGGTGGGGTTCTCTGTGAGCAGGAAGTAGCCCTTCGTCGGTGCCTCCCCCTTCCCACCCTCAATGGTCTGGCCTGATTGGGCTCAGCTGGCGGCACCTCCCGCTGACCTCAGGGGCGGCTGACCGCAGGACAACAGCTGTGCCCCCAGCCTCCACCCAAGCCCGTAATCAGGAGCCAGCCCCTGCTGAGCGCCAACTTCAGTGACAGCCCACGCACTGCTGTGCCATGCTCATGCCACGGGCCTGTCTCCTCCGGGGGAAAATTTAAGGCCGGTGGGGGGCGGTGAGACCAGCTGCGGGATCCCGGTGCTGCCACGACCTGGCCCACGGAGGGGGGGCGGGGGGCGGCGGGAGGCACCCCACCCGAAAACTCTCCGCGGACCCCTCCGCCAGGGAAGGTAACGGGGTTCCCCCGTTGGGGTGGGGGCTCACCTCGTCCTCGGGCAGAGTGGGGAGACGCTCAAAGTCGTAGAAATCCAGGTCCTTGTCGTCCTCCTCGTAAAAATCCGCGGCGGCAGGGTCCATGGCCTGCATCCTGCGAGCGCACTCGGTCCCCGCCCGGCCCCGGCCCCGGCCCCGCGCCCCGATCCCCGCGCCCCGATCCCCGCGCCCCGCGCCCCGCGCCCCGATCCCCGCGCCCCGATCCCCGCGCCGCGCAGGCGTCCCCGGGCGGCCTCGCCTCCGGCTTCCGCGGCCTCTGCGCCAGGGCCGGCCAGGCGGGCTCCGCGGCGGGGTCTGGCTACGCGCGCCCGGGCGCCATGGCAACGCGCCCGTGCCGCCCCGCCCGCGCGCCTGCCGCAGTGTCACCCGAGCCCGGGAAGGCGGGACACTTGGGGCGGAACTGGGGGATGCGGGCGCTCGCAAGGCTGCGCTCACTTTGGCTGGCGCTTGGGTCCCTCGGGGACGGGGCCGCTTCCCGGGCGGGGGGAGGGGAGTGCCTGGCTCGGGAGGGGCGGCCTGTGCGGGGCTGGCGCCCTCGGGGGCGGGCCAAGCCTGTCCGGTGTTCGAGGGGCGCCGTAGGCTGCTGCCCGGGTCTGCGCCCACTTGGGCACACGCAGGGTCCAGGGCCGCGGCCTACCTCCCAGGACGGCGGTGGGCGGGTCATCGACCGTCCACCGGGTCCCTGCTCCTTCCCTCGCTGGCCTTGGGACGGGGCTGCCGCAGTCCCCGCACGGGGTGGTGGCTGCGAGGTGCCCGGGCCGCTGCGCTGGGCTGGCAGGGGCGGGGCTGGCAGAGGCCAGCGCAGGGACCGCTCTGAGATGCTGGAGCTTGGCCTGTCCCCTTGCAGGAGTTAGTCCTATGGACGATATGTGGGGACCAACAATTACAGCCTTACCCGCACCTTGCCAGCCAGCCTTCTGGGTATGGAACAGAACCCCAAAGACCTGACAACCTCTCCTATTTTGGCAGCTGGCTAGCAATTCAGCCCTTCACTGCCCCATTGGGATCGGTTAGCTGGGCTTTGGTCAGCACCCGTGTGAGCCTTGCCCCACGCTGGGGCCTGTGGTTGGGCAAAGAGGCAGGATCCAACCCCTCACCCTGCCTGACAAAGAGCCAGAATGCCCCCCAGGGTGATGGCAATTTACCAATGGGTGGATGGTAATCTCACCACACTGGGTGCGCATGGGTGGCAGCCCTGCCCCCACAGCCTAGCCTGGCTGGCGCACAGCAGGCATTTCATCAATGCTGCTTTGTGCTAAGGCAGAGCTTGGGGCAGGAGCTTTAAAATCCCAGGTGCAGGGGGCAGGTGCACTGCTTCTTAACGTTCTGTCCTTGGGTCAAGTCGCTGTGGCCTCTGGTCTGGGGATGTGACACCCAAGGATTTGAGGGCCTCCATGTCACTGGAGAAACAGATGGGCAGTGAGGCCTCGGGCTGGCAGCCAGGTGGGTGCTGGGCAGCCTTCCCTTGGGCCCACCCAACTCAACTGAAGAAGAAATCTGGGGAGCCTCCCCCACCCTGGGGCATTTGGAAGCTGGGAGCAGCAGACAGGGTAGGCAGGCTGGTGTGGTGGGTGGGGGCAGCAGGAGCTGCAGAAAAGACATCTCGCAGCAGTGTGACTTGGGCCCTGAGTGCTCTCTGTGGACATCACACAGGGACTCAGAAGGAGGGGTTCCAGCGGCCCCACTGCCTCTTTCCTGAGGGACTCTGTGTCTGCATTGCCACTTCTGCCTGCATTGCAGCTCCTGGCCTGAGCTGCCCTTCCCGACCTACGCCCACTCAGTGCCCAGGGCAGGGGCCCCCCAACAGCCACATTCTCCGGCAAAATCTGCTCCCTGCTAGTCTCTGGCCTTTGTCACACTCAGACACTGTCAGGACTTGGTCTTGTGCTTCTGAGCCCCGGCTTTCCACCAGATGGGGCTCCCTCCAGTCCCAGAGCACGCAGGGCGCTGAGCTGGGCCAGGCCGCGTGCGAGGCGGCTGGAGAGGGTCTCCAAGCCTTGGCTGGCATGTTCCCTGGAAGAATTTTTTTTTTTTTAAGATTTTATTGGGGAAGGGGAACAGGACTTTATTGGGGAACAGTGTGTACTTCCAGGACTTTTTCCCAAATCAAGTTGTCCTTTCAATCTTAGTTGTGGAGGGTGCTGTTCAGCTTCAAGTTGTTGTCCTTTCAGCCTTAGTTGTGGAGGGCGCAGCTCAGCTCCAGGTCCAGTTGCTGTTGTTAGTTGCAGGGGGCGCAGCCCACCATCCCCTGCGGGAGTCGAACTGGCAACCTTGTGGTTGAGAGGACACGCTCCAACCAACTGAGCCATCCGGGAGGCAGCACAGCTCAAGGTGCCGTGTTCAATCTTAGTTGCAGGGGGCTCTGCCCACCATCCCTTGTGGGACTCGAGGAATTGAACCGGCAACCTTGTGGTTGAGAGCCCACTGGCCCATGTGGGAATCGAACCGGCAGCCTTCAGAGTTAGGAGCACGGAGCTCCAAACGCCTGAGCCACTGGGTCAGCCCCCAGGAAGAATTTTGAAAAGCTGTCAAACCACTTGCATATTGTGAAGTCGACATCTACATTAAAAAATAAACATAAAAATGTAAATAATTGCAACAAGTGTCATATCTGGTGTGGTGTAAATATTGACATTTTGAAATAAAGTTGTCAATCACTCTTGTAAATGTAGTGGCTTGATGCTCACCATCAGCCGTTACAAAAAAATCAACATGTTTTTCTGTAACAGTCAGAAACCTTCATTGTAACATTTATTGAATTTTGCCCAGAATTTTACTGTGACATATATTTGTGCTTTAAAGTTTCTATAGGTTCCACACTTTTTGGCAACAAGTACACATGTAAGTTTTAATAAATTGAATATTCAATAAATACATTTTTTGACCATTAGACTCATTTGACATTATCAAAGCCTTTGGGCAAAGTAAGTGACCATGTTTCTCTGAGAGACGGGGACAAATGCACAAGGACAGCAGATCCCTGATCTGCCGCTGGGGACTGAGCTACCTTGTCACTCTGTGGCTGTCACTTTGTTCTACACACCCTGACTTGTCCCTGTCCTGCCCGGCTCTCTGTGGGGCGTGCTGGAGAGTAGGGGGAGCCCCCTCTCCGCTGTTCTTCTCTGGGTGGGGGCTGGCAGTTGGGCCTGTTTCCAGCCCCCCTCTGAGAACCAGCCTCAGGACCCCAGCCCCAGGGGGGCCACCCCCAATCCTCAGAGGTCTGGGCCTTGGGTTCTCACAGCCCCTTACCTTTGCCTCCCCCCCTCGGGGTGGGGGGAGCTGCTTTTGCAGTCGCTGTGCTCAGGGAGCCTCACGCTGTCTGCCTGCCAGCCTTCCGGGTCTGAGCACACAGCTCCCAGCACGGCCGTCCTCTCCATGCCAGTAACTGGTTGGCTGCCGCGTTCCCACTGGGTCCAGGCCTGTGCAGCCCATCAGGAGGTCGTGTTGATCTGCCCCCTGCTTCCTGTTGCAGTCACACGAGTGTGCACCCGAGTGACAGAATTGGGGTGTGAGCAAGTGTGTGGTTCCCAGAGGTGTCACGCAGGGGCCAGGGACTTGCATATCAGCTCACAGTGCCCCAGGCCTCCCGCTCACTTTGCCTTCCTGGGGACTCACTCTGGACGCGTGCTTCTGTACAGGGCTTGGGGACGCACAGGGTCACTGTGGACATGGGTCCCCGTCCCACCGCCCTGCTCGTAACACGCCTGGATTGGGGACACTCAAATACCCAAATGTGACTTCTCACACTTGCCACTTCATGAGAGAGTGTTGATGAGGGGCCTGGGCCGGGCCCTGTGGGAGGTGGCAGAGCCAGGAAGGGCCAGCCCCGACGGAGCTGGGGTCTGATCAGAAAGCTGCATCTTTAACACCCCAGTGTGAGGACTGTCCCTCGGGCAGCGTGTCTGTGCTCACATGTGTCTGCGTGTCCATGGCCCCCAGGAGACCCCTCCCTCCTGGCCCACAGGAGCCAGCTCGGTGGAGTTACCCTGTCCCCGACCCCCACGCCTGCAGGCTGACTGTCTCACTGTGAGAGGGACGCTCCTCTCCCAGGAGTGGTGACTGCAGGTCACGTCTGGACAAACTCTCTCTAATGCCCCTTCCTGTTCCTCCTGCCCTCCCAAATGGCCATCACTAAGATTTGACCGTTGACCTCGGCCTTCCCAGGGCACCATCCTCCACCCTGGCCCCTGTGTCCTCACGGGGTTCTTACCCTGTCCCTCTGTCCCCACCCTCTGGGCACACGGACCCCTGCAGAGGCAGGGCTGGCCTCCATCAGGGCCGCTGGTCACCCTTCCTCACTTTTGGGCTGGGGAGCCAACAGACAGCACTATGTGTGAAGGTGACACCTAGGCCAGAGGCCCGAGAGCACCTGCTTCTCCACCCCAAGAAACACCGAGGCCGTGGGGCAGGTGGCGGGACGCAGGCACAATGTGGGCACCGAATAGGGACACCTGGTGCCCCCTGCAGCCACCATCTCTGTGTGGCATGTTCACCACGTGGCTGACACGCACCTGCCCCAGGCCTTGAGTGCTCAGTGCGTGGAGCTCCTCTCAGAGTCCCCGGCCTGGGGGGACAGGCCTCCGGCAGCTGCGTCATTGCAGCCACCAATGCAGTGTGGCACAGAGCCTGGCATGGCGCGGGAGCCCCCAAGACAGCTGCCTTGTAGGCAGGATCCCGGCCCTCGCCCCCGACAGCCTGGTGCTCACGTCCTCTGAGCTGACCTCTGTCCTGAGGTGGCGCTCCAGAGACCAGGGCTCCCTTGACTGCATCTCCTCGAGTCCTGGCCAGGCAGGCAGGATGTGGTGCGAAGAGTGAGGGGCAGGCCCATCCCCTCATCGACAAGGCAGGTGGGAGGGGCTTTTCGCTGCAGGAAGCCCAAGGGGGGATGGTCCAGAGATGGGTCAACGGGTTTCTGGGAGGAATCGTGTCTGGCAGAGATGCCCTTTATCTGACTAATGAACAGCAGGGCTCCCTGACCATGCTGCGGACGACACTGAGCCCTGGGTCACAGGCTCTCTGAGGCCCCGCTGGCCAGACGCCATAATGGCCCTCAGGAATGACTGAAGTTCCCTGGGCTAGAAGTTTCCCTGAGCCCGTTAGGCTGATTAAAGCGGTCACTGCGTCCTGGTATGACCACAGCGTCCCTGTGTGACCACCAAGTCTCCACCCAGTTAGACAGGAGTACACAGGAGGTGTGGCAGAGTGGACGTTCTCTGTGAAGAGCACGCATGCACACACATTCTCACATACACACACTCGTGCACACACACAAACTTACTGCACACACACAATATAACCCACACTGAGCCCCCACACTCACACTCACTCAATGCACACTCACACATGCACACAGCCACACAACCCACATACAATGTACAGACATGCAGCACATGAGCACATTCATGCACGAATACACCTGTCACAAACACACATGCACGCTCATCTTTATACACTTACTCTCATGCATGCTCACGTAAATATTGTGTACACTCATACTCACACAGCTCACACAGCACTTATGCAAACGTGTGCTCACACCCATGCACACTCATGCATGCCCTCACACACTTACACACCCAAAGCACTCTAACAGCACACCACCCACACATAGTCTCACATGCACAAAGGAAGTGACATAAAATGTCAGGCCACAGACAACCTTGGCTCCGACCTCCCATTGCACACCCTTCCAAAAGCTTGCTCCTGCACTGCAGTCATGCTGTGGGTTTTGTCCCCTGGAAACATTACATGCCAATGGACATGTCAGCACACTATTCCCAGGTGGACTCAGGAGGCTGAATTGATATTGAAACACGCGGTTTAATATTTAGTGTGGAGTTTCTTTGGTTTGAATAATGAAGTGAGCTTGTGTTCTGCCAGGGTCACCGACGCTAAGAAGGACCATGGGGCCACACGCGGAGGTGGGATGCCCTCCTGCAGGGCGAGAGACGCACACGGACGCCATTAACCAGCCTCACGAAGGGCGAACAATGCAAAACACTGTATTTCGCCTGACGGTTCTGCGTCTACAGTGCACAGCATGGTGTCAGCTCTCTGGTCCGTGTCAGCTACAGAAGCAGGTGAAGAGGCAGGAACCCCCGGCGGCCTTTGGGTGCCCGTCTGGTTGACCTGTGAGGACACACGGGGTTTGCAGCAGGTACAGACACTGCGGCAAGTTACAACGTCACCATCAAGTTTACACGAATCCCGGGAGGTGGGCCTCCTTGTGCTCAGATGCTGAGCATGGGCCCCCGAGAGCCCGACCCCCGCCCTGCCCCTCCTCTCCCCTCCCCTCCCCTCCCCTCCTGGTGTGTAAGGAAGGGTCTACTCCTGGTGGCGTCCCCCCACCCAGACGGCATGGCACACAGGCAAGTCCCAGGGTGACAGCTGTGCAGAGCACTGGACACCTGGCCCTTGGATGCTGGAACACACGCTGCTCGGCACATGCATAACGTGCCGTGTGCATGTGAGGTGGTGACATGTCACACGTGCGTATGCATGTGTGCATGTGCTTGCACACACACAGGTATGCACATGTGGAGGTGAGGTGGCACTGCATGTGTGTGCACACGGGGTACATGTGTGTAGGTGCACTGTGCACGTGTGGGTGAGAATGTGTGATGCACACGTGTGCACGTGCATGTCTGCACCAGTCTCAGCTGCAGGAGGAGGGGGGAGGGGGGGCGGGGGGAGGGGGAGGGGGAGGGAGGAGGGGGAGGGGGAGGGGGAGGGGGAGGGGGGCGCGCACGGTCTCACGCGCACGGTCTCACGCGCACGGTCTCACGCGCACGGTCTCACGCGCACGTCACACCCCTCTGAGTGTCCGCGGTTCTGCCGCCATGGGGACCAGTGATCCCCACCCGTGGGAGAGGTCACCTCTGTCCTCTGAGTCAGGGCTTTGTGCCCAGATGTTCGTGGAAATGCCAGCCCCTCCTGTTTCCCCCAGAATGCCCATGTTGGTGCGAGACTCAGTCCTGACAGCAGCTGGCTTTGGAAGTCGAGTGTCCACTAGGGGACGTCTGGGCGTCTGCAAAGCACCCCCTGCCAGAGCCCGGCCAGCGCTCTGAAGGCCGACGGTCAGGCTGCGGCCCCAGCGTCTGTGATGCTGTGAGGCCCGGGGGTCAGGGGCTGAAGGGGGAGCCGGTGCCAGGCCGAGGGCCGAGCGGTCCCCTCCCGCGAGGCACGCACAGGACACAGCGGCCGAGGTGACTGGCCTGGTGACAGCACGCTGGGCCGACGGGCAGGCTGCGCCCCCTTGACACAGTGAACACAGAAAACACCGGCGGTGCCTCCAGCGCGGGTGGGCGGCGCAGCGTGGCTCCTCGGGTCGGGCCCGCCAGGGGCTGGTGCTGACGTGGACAGTGGCACCCACGGACGTGGACGCTGTCTGACCTGGAGATTGCCGGGGGTGATACGCCCAAACTGTCGTCCCAGTCGAGTTCTTCACAGCAAGGGGGTCAGCGGGGGTGCCAGCCGCTTCTGAGAGGTTGTCACTTGGTGACCCCCAAACTCACGTGGCAGAGGGGCTCCGCTCTGCTCCAAAGCTCGGCGGGGCAGGTGGCGCGTGGCCGGCTACACGGTCGTCTCGTTCTTCCAGGGCCCCGTCCGGATGCTGCGTGTGCCGTCGCCACCGTGACGCATAGCTTCGCGCACGTCGCCCGTGTGCAGCCCATTCTGGCCGCGGAAGGCCAGGGCCTGTGTCCTCCGCACCATCTCGAAGTGGGCGGCGCCGCGGGCCGCCTGCCGGCCCGGCCGCAGAGGGCAGTCGTAGAGTGTGGGGCTGGCGCTGTGGCGCTCGGGCTGGCTGACCAAGGGGAAGGGCTCGTCCTGGGCGCAGCAGGCCAGCACGTGCACCCTTGCTGGGCCCTCAAGCGAGCTGGTGGGGCTGTCCGTGCGCGAGCTGTGGGCGCTGCCGTCCAGGCTGGACGGGATGTGGTAGGCGTACCCCTGCTCGGCCGTGGCTGCCCGGAGCAGGCCGAAGTGGTGAGGCTCAGTTCTGCTCTGGTGGCAGTTGTGCAGGGGTGGGCCGTGCCCAAAAGGGTCCTCCTCATGCATGTGGACGTGGGCGGCGTCCTCTGCCAGCTGCTCACAGTGCATTTTGGCGCAGCAGGGTGTGGCCGGCGACAGGCAGCTGACATGGCTCTGGGTGGCCTGCAGGTTGGTCATCTTGCAGTGGCCGGCAGGTGGTTGGCCGAAGCCCCTCTGCTTGCTAGGACACGGCGAGTCCTGCAGGTAGGTTGCAGGCCCCAGTGCGTCCCCATTGGCGTCGAGTGCGGGGTGGGCGTCCCTGCGGGAAGGGCAGCAGGACCACCAGCAGTGCCACACATCATCACGCTTCGCACAGTGATGGATGAGCACAAACAGCCCCAGCGTCACGCAGAAGGCGCCGTACAGGCAGCTGAAGACCATGTCCAGGAAGTGGCCCTGGGACACGGCCAGGGCCCCGAAGGTCCACGTGGCTGTGAACAGGAAGAGTGTGAAGGCAGCAGCCCGCAGCTGGGCCTGGAACGGGTGCTCGTTCTGCAGCAGACAGGCGGCCAGGGCGTCACAGCTCGGTGGCATGCCCGGAGGGGCCCTGGGACCGGCCTCCGGCCCCGCCAGCCGCTGCTGCTCCTCCGTCCGCTCCCTGAGCTCATACCTGCGCTCTGGGTGACGCCTCAGCTGGACGTGGGTGCCCAGGAAGTACACGCAGGTGACCAGGGCGATGAAAGCTGCCGGCCCGTAGAACGCTCCTAGGCTGGGCTCCCAGGCCATCCAGCAGCTGCAGGAGGAGAGTGGGTCAGCACTAGCCGCCTGGCACAGAGCCCAGCCGAACAAGGGTCACTGTCTCCAGAGCTCATTTTCCATAGTGACTGAGTGCACTTGTGTGACAAAGACAGATGAAACACAGGAGTGTGGGGGAGTTTGGGGAGCACTGGTGAGACCAGGCCTGTGGTCCACCGTCTGCCTGCCTCTCTGTGCTGCTTTTCTCAGGCCCCTATTGCCTTTCTCCTTCCTCTGCGGGGCTGGGTGCCCTGGACAGGACAGGACCAGTGCATCCTGTGGGCTTGGGCTTTTGGAGGGACAGAGGGAGGAAAGGGAGCTGGCGAGGGCTGGGATGTGACCTGAGCCCAGCACGGTACTGGTGTGAGCGTGGGGGCTGGACTGGCCTCTTCTGCAAAGGGCAGGTGTGGTCGACTGTGGGGGGAGAACCCAGTGGGGACTGTGCATGCCCTGGCCCCTGAGATGCCCGGGTGTAGCCAGCAGGTGGCCTTATGGTCGGGTGTAGCCTGGGAAGACCATCGAGGTAGACTCAGCCGATGGCCAGCCTGCTAGCCTGCCAGGGGAAGGCCTGATGTACTCAGGCTGCTGAGGACCCGGTGCTCATAGGGCGCTCGGGGGGTTTGTCCTGGGGCACTGGAGCCCACAGCACTGGGGATAGGCCTCTCGTGGGGGCAGTGAGAGTGAAAAGGGCAGTGAGGTCCCCGGGCATGGACAGGGTGGGGAGGGTCTGCGGGGTCTGACGTGGCTCCTCGTGTGGCTGGGTCCACACTCTGCTGGCCTCAGCAGTGCTGCCCGGGGGTTGCTGGTCCCCCAGGCCACTCCCATCTTCCGAAAACCAGCCGATGGTGCTCAGGGAAAGAGGTTGGGGGAAACTGAGTCTGTCAGGGAGGAGCGCAGTAACTGCATGGTCTCAGCTGGGCCTTGCCTCATTTCAGGGCATTTCAGTCTGTCATCCACCAGCGGCTGTGACGAGTGGAGGTGGTATCACTGGTCCCGGGAGGACCCTGCAGGAGCCTTGCCGATGGCTATCCCCACCCCCTCAGCGCCTGTACTCACTATGCGGAGTCCTCGTCTTCCGTCCCATAGTTCCTGATGTTCGTGGCGGCTGTGACTCCACAGATAATGAAAGGAACCCCTCCACTGATGAGGTAGAACCTGCGGCGAGAGGGAGGCCGCTCACTGCACTTTAAGCCCAGCTGGGCCCCCCAAGGACAGTGCGGCATTCAGGGCAAAGGTGGGAGTGACGGCCCGGGGGTCCTGGCCAAGGAGTCATCAGTCAGAGGCAGCACCAGCCTCTGACCAGAGAGCCACGGCCAGGGCCTCTCCTCTCCTTCTCCCCTCCCCCTTCTCTTGGCTTTGCGTGCCCTGCTCTCCCTGCACATCCCCCTCTTGCCCTCCCCTCACCCCCAGTCCGCTGGCTGTTGTACTCCTGCAGAGACAGCCCAGGCCAGGCCCCAGTGCCATGTCCCTAGAGAGAGGAATGACATGGGTCTCAGGTCTTTGGGTGGGAGCAGGGTGACCCTGCCTACTGTCACTTTCCGTGACCCCTGGGGACTCTGCCTCCCAGAATTCTACACCCCGAGAATACATCCTTTCTTCAGAATAAAGAGAAATAAAGACATGTTCTAACAAAAATAAAACTCAGAGAATTGCCATCAGCTAACCTGCACTTCAAGAAATGCTAAATGGAGTCCTTCATGCTGACAGACAGTTGGAGGAAGGGAAGAAAGGACACTGGAAAGCTGAACATGAGGGTAAATATAAAGATGTTGTTTCCTCTTCTTTAAAATACATATGATTGTTTAAAGAAAGAGTATTAACTCTGCCTTGTGACGTTTATCATACATGCAGGGGTGTTCATATGTATGGCATCTGTCACATAAGGATGGAGGGAGGGGAGATGGTCCCATACAGTTGCAAGAGTTCTAATATATTTACATGAACTAGTAGAATGTTCCCACTAAATAGACTGTGAAAATGCTCTGGATTTTAATCCTTAAAGCAACCACAAAAGAATAATAGGCAAAAGCTAATAGATAAAGTGAAATTTAAAAAACTATTAAAATAATCCAAAAGAAGGAAATTACAGAGAACAGGAGGAACAGAAGAGAAAAAGAAGTAAAAACAGAAAACAAATAGTGAAATGGAGACCTAAATCCAATGAAATCAAAATTCCATTAAATTTTAATGAACTAAATACTCCAAAGGCAGAGACCATCCATTGATTAATAACAGAGAGCAAGTCACAGACTACCTACAATAGAAGCATTTAAAATATAGAGAGGGAGGCCTGGTGGCTCAGGCGGTTGGAGCTCCACGCTCCTAACTCCGAGGGCTGCCAGTTCGATTCCCACATGGGCCAGTGGGCTCTCAACCACAAGGTGGCCTGTTTGACTTCTCAACTCCCGCGAGGGATGGTGGGCTGCGCCCCCTGCAACTAGTAACGACAACTGGACCTGGAGCTGAGCTGCGCCCTCCACAACTAAGATTGAAAGGACAACAACTTGACTTGGAAAAAAGTGCTGGAAGTACACACTGTTCCCCAATAAAGTCCTGTTCCCCTTCTCCAATAAAGTCTTTAAAAAAAGAAAAAAATATATATGTTGATAGTTAATGGATAGAAAAAGCAACCCATACAAACAGGGGGCCCAACCAGGAGTATCTACATTAACAGCAGATAAAACAGGCCTTAAGAAAAAAGACAAAGAGGGACATTTCATAATGATATCAGTGTTAATTCACAGGAAGACTCTGCAAGCAAGAATGTGTGTGTGCCCAAGAAAAGATTCAAAAAATGGGAAGCAAAATGGACAAAGTTAAAGAGATAAATAGAGAATTCCAAAATCGTAGTTGGTGGTTTTAACTATCCTCCCATAGCAACTGGTAGAACAAGTCGTCAAAAACGTCAGTAAATAAATAGAACAACATTAATTATTTGGCCCTAATTGTTCTTCTTAGAACATCACAACCAACAGTGGCATGGCAGTCATTCTCTTCAAGCACATGTGGTCTGTTCATCATGACAGATGATGTGGTGCTCCATAAAACAAGTCTCAATAAATTTAAAAGCACGAAAATCATGCAGAGTGTATTCTCTGACCACAATTAAATTAAATCAGAAAATAATAACAATAATACAGCTAGGAAAACCACAAATATCTGGAAATAAAATAGCATATTCTAAATAATTCATGGATCAAAGAAGAAATCACAAGGGAATTTAGAAAACATTTAAAATAGGGAGGAAAATAGAACATAAGATTTCTGGGATGCAGCTAAAGCAGGCTAAGAGGGACATTCATAGCTGTGAATGTGTCTGTGGGGAAAAAAGGAAGGTCTAAAGTTCAGTGAGGTAAGATTCTACCTCAACAAAGCAGAAAAATAAAAGATCGGAAAGGAACCAGGAAGGAGATAATAAAGATAGGAGCAGAAACAAAGAAAAAAGAAGTCCTGAGGACGTGATGTACAGCAAGGCAATTACAGTGAATGACACTGTGTTGCATATTTGAAAGTTGCTAAGAGAGTAGATCTTCAAAGTCCTCATCACAAGTAAAAAGTGGTAACTGTGTGGCTGATGGACGTTAACTAGATTTATTGTGGTGATCATTTCATAATATATACAAATATGGAATCATTATATTTTCCACCTGAAACAAATAGAGTTTTACATCAGTTATACCTCAATTAAAAAAAAAAAAGATAAAAATAGTGAAAATTACCAAGGCAGAAGTTGATTTACTGAAAAAAATCAACAAAACTACACACCTCTAGTACGCTGATCAAGAAAGGACAGAGAATACAAATTGTCAGCATCAAAGATGCTTATCATCGCCCATCCCACAGATGGAAGGAGTAAGAGTACAGACGGTCCCGACTTAGCATAGTTTGACTTGTGATTTTTCAACTTTGCGATGGTGTGAAAGCAATTTGCATTCATTAGAAACCATGCTCTGAATTCCAAGTTTTGATCTTTCCCGGGCGAGCAACATTCAGTTTGATGCTCTGGTGGTGCTGGGCTGCGGGGTGATCATGGGGGGCACACCCATACTTTGCAGTGCTCCGTGTGCCAGTGTTTTCAGATATTGTGTTCTGAGCATGTGTAAGGGGGGCTCAGCTAAGCTATGATGTTCAGTAGGTTAGGTGTAGTAAATGCGTTTCCGACCTACAATTTTTCCAACTTATGATATCAGGATGAAACCCCATCATAAGCCGAAGAGTATCTGTATATTATGTACAAGTATACGAGTTCTGACAATTAAGTTCGTGAACTCATCCTAGAAAAAGTGCTACATACCTCACTGCTGAATATCACTATGGTCACCTTCGAAATACTCCTCTTGGGAAGCTGTGCACCCACGCCAGCGCCTAGTCCACCCTTTAAAGCGATTTTGGGACTCTTTTTCTGGAATGGCTATTTGAGTTGTCATCGTATTACCCTTGATGTCCTGAATGTCACCAAAATGTCTTCCTTTCAATATTTCCTTTCTCTTCGGGTAAAGAAAGAAGTTATTGGGGGCCAGATCAGGTGAGTAGGGAGGGTGTTCCAATACAGTTATTTGTTTACTGGCTAAAAACTCCCTCACAGACAGTGCCACGTGAGCTGGTGCATTGTCGTGATGCAAGAGCCAGGAATTGTTGGCGAAAAGTTCAGGTCGTCTCACTTTTTCATGCTGCCTTTTCAGCACTTCCAAATAGTAAACCTGATTAACTGTTCAGTTGGTACAAATTCATAATGAATAATCCCTCTGATATCAAAAAAGGTTAGCAACATCGTTGCAACAAGTTCCTGACTTCCTATGTTAACAATTCAGCAATTCAGATGAAATGGATACGTTTTTGGAAAAAAACCTAACAAATTACCAATATTGAAACATGAATAATTAGGAAGTCTGGATACTCTGTATGTAGTAAGAACATTGATTCAATGTCCACAAACATCTAACTGAGAGACTCCAGATCCCGGGAGGATCACCAGTGAATCTGATCACACATCTAAGGAAGAGACGATACTGGTATGATTTAGGCTCTTCCAGAAGCAGAGGAGGGGGTGCCCTCTGGTGCAGTGTGAGGACAGCATAAGCTGGTACCCAAACCGGAGGAGGACACAGAAAGAAGTGAATGCCCTGGCAACCTCCATCGGGGACGCAGGCACAACATCAGTGACAGTGTGTTATCAAAGGAAATCTAGGACTTCATGAAGAGGATGAACCATCAGACCCATACGATCGTCGTAGAAATGAGCAGGTGTGTTGTTCATAAGCCAGTCACTTCATCATAGAAACGCAATAAGGAGAAGCCACGTGATCGTCTCACAGACGCAGGGAAAGCCTCTGAACACACGGCCATCCCTGCTGAGAGCTCAGCAAACCAGGACACGGGTCTCCTCCATCGGCTGAGGCCTCTGTGAGACCCGTCAGCCAGGTCCTACCTGACGACGAGGTGCTGAAGCTCCCGAAGGTCAGGAACAGTGTAAGGCTGTCCCTGTCCCACTCCTATGAAACACTGTCCAGGAGATCCCAGCACTGTGATAAGGCAGCCAAGAAACAAAGGCTCCCTGAGCGAGGAGGAAGTACTTAGTTTGTGTTGCAGGCACTAATCACCTGAGAAATGCAGTGGGATCCATGGAGAAGGAGGGCTGGGGAGGGAAGGGAATTAGGAAGGTTGCAAGGCTAATACACAAAGGTCAGTGCTGCTTTGTATAGAAGCAGGAAACACCTGGAAAACAAAACAGCTATTTACAATGACATAAAACCATAATCTCAGCAGACTCTTTAAGTTGACAAATTTATTCTAAATTTATATAGATATGTAAAGGACCTAGGCTGTCTACAGCCATCATGAAAAAGACACAAAAAGATGGAGGATTCACATGACCGGACTTCAAGATTGACTATGAAGCCACAGGAATCAGAGAAAACACTGACAAACTGATGACAGACCCTTGGCCCCAGCCCTGCCCAGATGGGCGCTGGGCCCTGGTGGGGAGAACCGCTGAGCGCTGCCTGCTCTGCTGGGCCCCGTTCCTCCTGGGGTGAGGCCGGGGCCCACTTGACCATGAAGCACCCAAACCGAAATCTGTTTGGGCGGCACTTCCAGCCTAATGACAATCAGTGACTGGTGACGAAGCCCTTCCAAGCGCCTGCTTGGTCCAGAATTCAGTCCCCTCACCCGAAGCCTGTCCAGGTCCAGCCCCAGCCCCTGTGCTGGCTCTGCCTGAGCGCCCTCTGCCTGGACCCCCGCCCTGTGCGTCTCAGGGCTCTGCCCATTGGCTGCTCCAGGCTCCACTCTTACCTCCTGAGAAGGTGCTGCATGCCTGTCTCACCACGTTTCGTTCCCTGCATACCTGAGGTCACCCCACTGTGACTCGGGCCAGACCGTGCCTTGTGAGCCTCACTGGGCCCACAAATACATACATACATACATACATACATACATACATAAATGCCAAACTGAAAAAAAAAAGGGACCAGACCTTTCCCGGGGCCTGTGGTGTGGGTAGACCTCTGGTTGGGGGGTCTCCAGCACCCTGACCTCTGTGAGGGGCCTGGGGCTGTCCCCAGACTCGCACACTCGCCTTGCTGCTGATGGGTACTCATGGTCCAGGTGGAATAAACCAACCTTGGGACACAGAGAAGCTGGGTGGGGGCGTAGGGTGGTAGGTCAAGGGTGGTCTCCTAGCTGGGGCTCGCGACTTCCAGGAGATGAGACTTGTGCTTCCCTGCAGCGCTCTGTGGTCACAGCCTGACCAGAGAGCCAGGGCAAAGGGCAGGGCTGGAGCCGGCTCCCTGGGGAGGGCCTTTGCCAGGAGCTGTGGGCCTGTGCCCCGCACATGCAGGGGGTCCCTGGATATGTCATTTTGTCTCAGCATCTGCTCCTCTGGGGACAGGAGGCCGTGGACAGCAGGTGGATCAGGGCCTCTCTGTGGCCCACCCACCATTTCCATTAGAAACAGTGACGGGACCCAGGATGAAACGTTAGGAGGGGTGGTTGCTTTGGCCAGCAGACAGAAGTGCCAGCATCTCAGCATCTCGTCTCCAGCACTGCACCACCGCCCACCACCAGGATCCGGTATCTGTGATTATCTAGCTGACAATGACCTGAGGCCAGTTGGGGTTTCTGAGTTTCAGTGCCACAGGTCTTTTCTAAGCCGGTTTAATGTCTTAAATGGAGCATTTGTTTGAGTCCCTCTGTATATGTTTACAGCTAGTAATTAGCAAGTCCTCTAGAGCCATCTGGAAAATTTAACTTTGAAACCCAAGCGCCTGCCTCCCACAGTGCTAGGCAGCCCACATCCTGCCTTTTCTGATGCATTAACTGTGCTCTGGGATGCAGCTTTCCAGGTTAGGCTCGGCCAGGCCAGGCGTCGGAGGGACCACAAGAGAGAGTGGGGACAGCAGAGTGGGTCAGTTTCGCCCTCTTCTGCAGGGTTTGCACTGTGGCCTGAGAAGCGTTCCTGCAGAGAGAGCCCAGGAGCCGTGCTGCAGCTGGGCAGGGTCCCCAGAGTTGGCACGTGCTGCAGGCTGGACGGAGGTACAGGCAAGTGCCCTCCACCCCTCACGTAATCCAGGTGTAAGTGCATCAGTGCTGGTGCATTTTTCGAGAAACCAGCAGCAGACCTCAAATAATAGGAAAGTACTTAGTGCACTTATCCGAAAGGGCAGGACAGATTGCAAAGTTAGGGTGTGATTACATGCAGTCGAATGGGAAATTGGCCTCTGAGCTTTCACAAAGCCACAGCAAGAAGGTCCATTTGACTCTGAAGTAGCTTCCTTTTGGCTGACTGCTATGGCCTAAATGTGTGTCTCTCAATTCCGATAGTGGAGCTTTAACCCTGAGCGATGGTGGGAGGTGAGCAGGTCTGAGGGGGAGCCCCAGGCTGGGGTCAGTGCCCCAGGGAGCCCCCCTTCTGCCAAATGAGGACAGGGAGTGTCCTTCCCCGGCCATGCAGGTGTCTGATCTGAGACCTCCAGCCTCTGGAACTGGAAAGAAATGTCTGTTGTTTACAAGGCCCCAGTCTGTGGTGTCTGTTTTATTTTTTTAATTTTATTGGGGAATATTGGGGAACAGTGTGCTTCTCCAGGACCCATCAGCTCCAAGTCATTGTCCTTCAGTCTAGTTGTGGAGGCCACAGCTCTGATCCAAGTCCAGTCGCCGTTTTCAATCTTTAGTTGCAGGGGGCACAGCCCACCATCCCATGTGGGAATTGAACCGGCAACCTTGTTGTTAAGAGCTCGTGCTCTAACCAGCTGAGCCATCTAGCTGCCCTGTGGGGTCTGTTTTAACAGCCCAAACTAAGACTTTAAGGGAGGGAGTAGAAGAGTGGAAAGGTCTGTCTCCTCAGACACCCTCCCTGAAGGGGGCCGACTAGTGGAGTTCAGAGGGGACGTCCCACCGTGTGCAGCCTGGCCCACCTGAAACGGCAGCTGTGCACGTGCAGTGCTACCCCCGCCACGTCGGCCAGCGCCCACAGAGCGGCTGTGCTGGGCGACCCGGCTCACTCAGTTATACGCGTATCTCCCACGGTGACAAGATGGCAGGCAAACTAGAGCCGTGGGGAGAGTGGTTTCAGTGGAAGCTAAAGAGAATTCAGGGCACAGAGTCCTGAGCACGTTCACCATCTTTCGGGAGTTGTGCTCCTGTCTTGTGGATAGGGGTCAGCTCAGAGTACGTGACATCCGGCCCTCTTCCTTCTCCTTCAGTATTTCTCAACCCATCTCTTTCTCACGCGCTCTTCTCTCTTCTGTCACCCAGCTGGAGTGAGCAGAGTCGCAGACTTGCCAGGAGAAGGCTGCGTGGCCGTGCAGGAGGCAGGGAGCCTGGGGCCTGTCTACTCTCTGGCGCCTGTGGCTGGCGTCCGGGAACCTGGCTCTGGAGCGTCCTCAGCGGCTGACGGATAGGCTGTTGTGAGTGCTGGGCCCACAGCAGGATGTGGGACACCTGCTTTCCTCCGGGGATCTGAGGGTCAGCCGCTGTGGTGGCTGAGCAGGCAGGGCTGCCTGTGTGGCCAGTCCCACTGAAGCCCCGTCCGAGCAATCAGCCATGTCCCTGGAGGGAGGGGCAGGCTGTGCGTGGGTCCTCCATGTGGGGGCGTCGACACTCGTGTGGCTGTCCAAGTGGTGCCCCAGGCCCTGCCCCACAGATACCCTGCCGGCAAACCCAGCCCCTGGCCTCCACTTGCTCTGGCTGGCTTGGTCTGCTTTCAAACTCAGTGAAGTGACCTCGCCCTTACCCTGGTCGTGCCCTGTATGGCCCTGCGTGGCACGTGGTGACGCCCTCCCAGCCAGTATAATAACCTCTTCCTTTGAAACCTCAAAGGGTTTCATTTCCTCCTTGGCCTGCCCTGGTGAGACGGCTGCAGGACCTTCCCGGCCAGGGGACAGCATTGGGGAGTCTTGCCGGAATCTTCCAGACCCAGTCCTGTGAGTGAGCCGGGCGGCATGAGGCCCTCAGACGGCCCACAGTGGTGGTCAAGCCTGCTGGCCACTCACACTCAATCAGGTGCTGTCCTCCCACATCCAGCTTAGGTTCCGCTCTGACGCTGTTCATTCGAGGACAGTTTAGAAAATATTTACCAAATCTGTCATTTCTCCGTTCAGTTTCAACACTTAATGCGTAGGAGCTGTGTGTCCAGCTCTGAGATAGAGAGAGAGAAATAGCTTTCCCTTCCACCCACAGGGACGGAGCAAAGATCTGCAGTGACACATACTTGGACAGGTGCCAACCACAAGCCATGGGGTCAGGAGGACGGCTGGTGGTGCTTGAGAATCTGGTGGGCTGGACTGTCCAGCAGAGTAGTCTGGCCCAGGGACTCAGGCTGGCATTCTGGACAGAGTAAGTCACCTTGAGGCTGGGGAGCAGATGTTCATCCCCACAGCAGAGTGCCAGGGACGAGGGCTGCTGCCAGGCCTCGGGGCCAATGGGGGGCCCCTGCACGCATTCAGAGGTGGAGACACAGTCAGGCTTCCACATTAGGTAGAAATTCTGGAGGAGGAGTGGGGGCCAGACGGAAGGGTGCCGAGCATGGAGCTGGAGGCCCGGGGGGGAGGGTAAGTCCTCGCCAGGGCAATTAGAGAGAAAGAAATATAAGCCATCCAGATTGGAAAGGGAGAAGTAACGCTCTCCGTATGTGCACACGACACCACGTGAAAGAGGCTGCAGCAAAGCCCCCACAGCTAGCAGTCGGCAACGCCACAGGACAGATCAACCTGCGAGAACCACTCGTCTGACGAGGCATCAACAACGACATCCGAGGACATTAAGAAGGCAGTCCATTCACAATCGCATCAAAGAGTGCTTAGGAAACAACTGAACCGAGGAAGTGGGGCTCGTGCCCTGAAAACCATAAAAGTTTGCTGAAATAACCGAAGACCTACATTAACCCCTGTCACAGGTTGGATTCTGTTAGTGCCACAATGTAAGTGCTTCCGGAAGTGCTCAGTCAATGCAGCCCATCAAAGGCCCAGCAGCCGAGAGTGGCTGTTTGCAGAAGTGGAAAAGCGGACCCTAATATTCACAGGGACCCTGATTTGCCAAAACCACTGTGAAAGAGAAGACCCATGTGCCTCGCTGCTCCTTGACCCGAGGGAAATGTGCTGGATGCCGCAGGTCGGGGGTCTCAGTGGGGCGGCCCCTGCGCCAAGAAAGGACTCACCCAACGCTGGCCCGGCCACATCAACCCCGTGCTCACACAGAAAGGAGCCACGCCTGAAATGTTCAGCCACCCGGGGCCATGCGGCCTTTCGTGGCCACAGTTCCCTTGAACTCTCAGGAATGGGCTTCGTTTTCCCCAAAGCTGAGAAGAGGGGGCTCTTGAGAGACCCCAGCATGGCACTTACAGGAAAGGGAGGGCTCTGAAAGTCCCATAGGCTGACTCCTCCAGGAGCAGCCCCCTCAGTAGCTGCAAAGGTGGCAAGTGTTATCTGTGTGGCCAACTGGCCACCAGCGTCAACGTGAGAAATTAGATAATTGGCCACTGATTTCCCGAAGCATCGAGTGCTCTGAGTTCACAGCTGCTTGCTTCTCATTTCTCATCAGAAAACTAACTGCAGAGCTGGGCTGGGAGGACATAGCTCCTTCCAGCACAGACTCGGCCGGAGATCGGTCGAGGCCCCCGCGGCTTGAGGCCTGTTGGTGCTGGAGAAGCACCAGGCTGCTTCCCAAAAGGGTGCCTGTTGTGGGGCCCGAGGGAAGAGCCGTCTCTGCAAAGGTCGCCTCTGGGTCAAGCTGGAGGAGGAGCTGCTGGGTCCGGGTGTGGACAGCTGACCCTGAGCCCCCGGGGTCTGGGAGAAAAGGCTTGGGCCCCTGGCCCGCTCGCCCAGCCTTTGGGGTGGTCACCACAGCTTCTGGTCTCCTTGGGGAAGGCCCAGCATGTGGGTCGCCAAACCCAGGCCAGACTGGATACACAGAGGCAGAGGGGAAGCCCATGGCTGAGACCTGAGTGGACACCCCCCAAGTCTGCACCCATGGAGAGACTGGAATAGAGTGGGTCCCCAAGTCTGCACCCACGGAGGGTGCGTACACAGAGCTGGATGTGCCAGTGGTCGCGGAAGCCACTGGAGTCACAGCACCACGTGCCCCCACATCAAGGGTTTTTAGTATAAAAGAATGGGACTCAGAGGGAGGGGGTGGTAGAGCGATCTCTAGGCAGCCCAAGAGGAACCGCAAGTTCCAGAGCGACCTGTACGTGTGACCCAGGCCTGCGCCCACAGAGCTAGCAGCACCTGGGCGTGTGGTTTGGTCGCCCACAGTTTGAAGCCACCAGAGAGAAAAGAGCCACGGCCTCCATTTCATTCTTCAAAAAACCAGGCAACTCCTCCATGAATCAATCACAGACCAGGAAATGCATTTTGAGATTGACTTTTAAACCGGTGACTGGGGCCTCCCTGGCAGGACACATGAGCTCACGAGGCCCTGCCCCCGGCCGTGTTGGCATAAGCACCACACCCCGGTTCCACATGGCAACATCTGCTCAGATTTGAAAACCAAACAGTGCTAGGAAAGCTCTGGTAGAGGTCACCTTGGTTACCCAAACAACACAGGGCACTGTCTTATCTGCCTCCAAATGACTTCTCACAGCTTCTAGGCACCGGACGTGTTGCCGGCTGGCCCTTTCTATTAGGAGCTAGACTGAGCTTAGTCTGAGTGGCTGGGCATCCACGGGCCCCTTTGCATGGGCCACAACCTTCACGGGACCACCTGCCCCCTTGAAGCCTCTCGTCCTGAGGAAGTCACAGGACGACCGGCTGGAACGGGGTGTCACGCGGGGTCTCTACTCCTGCTCCCCGCACAAGAACGCAGGACATGGTGAGGCCAAAAAGGAACACCCACGGAGCCATAGGTAGGGGAGTCAGACCACTATAGTCTCGCTGGCGGCTGGGTTGGAGACACGGGAAGCAGGAGCCACAAGATCCGCCACCTGCTGTCTGCTTCTCTGCCAACCAACCCCTTGCTAACTGCAATCCAAGCCTCTCTGCACTCCACAATCCGCCCTGCTAGCTTAGCCACGGCAGTTATATCAGTGGCCAATGGCTAACCCGTAACAGCTGATGGCTATCTACTGCCCGAGCCAGCACCTTCCACGTGAGGCCGAGAGCCTGGAAACTGCACTCCTGGCTCTGTCCCCACAGGGGGCCACTGTCCAAACCCGCAGGCAACCCCAGACCGAAGGCCCACCCACAGTCACCTTGAATCAGCAACGGAACTACCTTGGTTTCCCAGCTAAGCAGCAGGTGCCTTAGATCAGAGACCAGTGAACAACAACCCACACCCGGGTCTTGCTGACCCCACGGGAGCCATCTCCACCACGGGAGCCATCTCCACCACGGCCTACCATCACCTGGAGCTCAGCAGCACTGGAGGGATACTCTGGCTCCCTCAGACTGCAGGCCAGCCGCAGCCCCCAGCACCCTTGCCCTGCACCCTCCCCCTGCACCTTCCCCCTGCACTCTCCCCCTGCACCCCTCCCCCTGCACTCTCCCCCTGTACCCCTCCCCCTGCACCCCTGTCCCCAGCAGCCTGCCCCACTCCTGGCCACCTGTGTGGATTGCATCATCCTTGGGCCACTTTGCGGAGCAGGCTGCAGGTGAAGGGCTGGGGCTTTCACAGCTCGGGGGGCGGAGCTTGGGTACCTGAGCAGGGGCTGCTGGGCGTAGGGCTGCTGGTCAGCGCCAGGGCAGGGCGGGGTCTTCTTGGTCACCTGCTTGTAGATGTTCCGGGCAGTGACTGCAATCCACAGCATGGTGGACAGCGTGGAGTAGTGCAGCACGATTCCCACCTGGGGGGAGAGGCCCGTCAGCCCCCGCCCTCCCAACCACTCATCCCCAGAGCCAGTCTACACCCTCCCACACCTGCTCATCCTCAGGGGACAGCTCAGCAGTAACAGGAAACGTGGCTGCAGGAGGCACTGGGCTTCTTGGGTCAGGCAGACGCCACACTGCACAGGGGCCTCGGAGCTCAAGGGAGTCGCCTGGGCTGCAAAGGGCCTGCAAGCTTTGCTCTCCTGCAGAGGGGTGGGGACGGGGACCCCAAGGGCCTATTCGAGAGGCGTCCCTGGGTGTGGCCCTCTGGGGCTGGCTACATGTGTGGCTCTGAGTGGCATGAGTCCCACACGTGGGCCCATGTGCACACGTGCCTGTGGTTGGACCCTAGAGCTTCAGGGAGCTGGTCTACTGGACCCTCCCCAGACCTTGGTTCGCACAGGTGCCACCAAGTGTAGGAGGGCAGCAGGGGCCTGCCAGGTGCCAGTGTTTGCCTGTGAGAGAAAGCACCTTCCGGATCACATAGTCAAGTCCGCTCCCTGAGAGTCAGGGCTGCTCCCAGCTACGAGAGAGCGTGAGTCTGTCCCATTGCCCATACTTCCTGCATTGCTAGTCAGCCTTCCAGCTCCACCGCTCTGTAAGCGAGGTTACCTTTCAAGTAATAACCTGACATTTTGTAAGGACAAGGAAAACATGGCTATAATTGGAAAGGATATAAATGTTGAAAGAACACAGCTTCTCTGAATAAAGCTAGCATTACAATGACTTATCAAATCCACAGCTCAGTTCCTACTGCTGAGAAAGCTCCACAGCAACTGAGGAGAACTTGGCGGGGCGGGGGCCAAGGCCCAGCGCTGCGCTTAGGGCTCCCCGCGTGCGCGTGACCAGTCCAGCCTTTGCCTCACTGGGCCTGGGCTTCCCTTGCGTCACGTCACGTGGGCTCCGTCTCAAGCACATGGTCTCACCCACCTGGCGACGGGAGGCAGCGCTGGGAACTGAGGGGACGAACTCTGTCAGAAGAAGAGGCAGGCAGGGGGATCGTGTTGCTGGCCCTCAATGGAAGGATGGTCTTTATTTTCAGGGGACAGCAGGGTGGCTATCGTCAGGTATTAATAGAAATAGTCAGAGACGCGTCCTCAGAAGGAGCCTGACCCGAGGTCTCGTCTTGGGAGCTGACCAGGAGAGGAGAACGCCATGCAGGGCCAGGTCTGAGCCTCGCCCAAACAGCACGTTTGGGGATTTTGAGAAGGTGAAAACAGTAGAACGCTGTCTCCCAAACACTGCCTTACGCTGCACACGTGCAGAGGTCACAGGGACAGCGCCCTGGCTTTCAGACAGGCCTCTGCCGCCATCCCAGGCTTCCAGGCCCGGGCAGCACTGATGCCTGTTATTCCGTGAGGACCACGGTAGCCGTGTGCATGTCCATGACCACTTAGTACGTTAATGAGGCACACGGTCAGTTCTGTTGCCATAACAACATCTGTTCTCCCCAGCTTCAGAGCTTTGGACCACGTCTCGTACATTGTTTCACCGGAAGGTGGAGTGGCACTTGGACAGGGGAGGTTGGCCCGAGTCCTGTGTCCAGCACCAGGGCGGTGCTGGGTGTCACTCGTCAAGGCGGGGGCCACCTGGCTGCCTACAGTGAGTTGGCACAAGCAGTTATGGAGACCGAGGAGCCCAGACCTGCCGTCGGCAAAGTGCAGACCCAGGCGACTGGTAGCGTGTTGCTCACTGTGTCCCAGTCCAAGGGCAGGAGACTGATGTCAGAGCGAGACAGGCAGCACAGAGTTCGTCCTCACTCAGCCTTTTGCGCTATTTGGATTCCCAGAGGACTGGGCGAGGCCACCATGCCAGGGAGGCCGTCTGCTTGCCTCGTGATCCCAAACATCCTCACAGAACACTCAGAACCACGTTGGACCCGTCACATGGACACACAAAGCAGCCACAACCCTTCCTGTGCGTCCTGGCCTCTCGTGCACCAAAGGGAGGAAGGACCTGAGCTGGGCAGCCTGGCTGACACAGCCTCTGCTGGCGCCTGCAGAGCACAGGCGGCCTTAGATAACTGTCACCGGAGAATGTCACCTTGAGGGAGGCTCACGGAGGTGGCCAGTGCTGCACTCCCACCCCTGTACCTGCTTCCCCTGCGCTCTGTGGGCTCCTCCCTGGGTGCACTGTCCATGCCCCCCACTGGCAGGGGGCTCTGCACAGTGGAGGAAGGCAGTGTGGGCTTGTTCTCAGCTGTGCCACAGCTCCCACAGGCCCCGATGCATTTCTGGGAATGAACGAGTGGACAAATGAATGATGCCCCTGCTACCTTCTGGAAACACAGTTGGAAGATCAGGACGCATGCCGTCCAGAGCTCAGGGCTGGCTGCCTCCAGCAGTGTTCTGAGGTTGTCACCACGAGACCTGATCTTGGCAGATTTTGCCTCTCCAGTCAATTCCAGGCCTTCACTGGCCCATACCCACCTCGGAGCCTGGCCTCCACACCAGCTGAACTGGCCAGGGCTTGGGCGCCATGAAGGCACCTGGCAGACACAGGACATCTTCCAGGGTTTGGGGAGGGTGTGGGCTCCCCAGGGCCGGGACCTCTGTGTGGAGGGGGGAGGCTGGCTGCACTGCCTGCGGCACCCACAGGCTCTTTCCTCCCTGCTGGGCCCCGGCTCATGGACACTCGGGTGGAGAAGTATGGACAGAGATAGCAATCGTCAGTCAGACACCCTGCTCCACACAGTGCTTACGGGCAGACTGTGCCTGGGACGTCCTGGGCGCTGGTGTCGGTTGTTCCCACACCTAGCGAAAGGTGAAAGGACATGGGTCTGCCTCTCAGCGTGGTTTTCAGGTATGTGCTGGGCCCAGGATGGGCTTCCCGAGGGGTGGGTGGCCCTGAACATGGGCTTTCAGTAAAGTGACGTCTCCTCTGTGTACAGGAGTCTGGGGAGGGTGGGCTCAGGGCACCAGGGTTCTGGAGTAGGGCGCTGTCTCACGGGGGTGGTCCCTCACTTGTGGGTGGGCAGGTGTGGGGACAGGGACTCCCTGCTGATTGACCCCCAAGGCACCCTGCAGGAACCGCCTCATGCCCCCCGGTCTCCACGGTGAGTCACTATCCACTGCCATCTGTGCAGGGGGACAATTGTCTCGTGTGGGCACATGGCCACTGAGGTCAGAGCCAGTACACACGGGTCCTAGGGGATTAGGATGCAATAGCCCCACGGCCTTCAGTTAAAGCCTGTTGAATTCACAGCAAGCAAGGAAACAAGGAGAGCGATATGACCTCCTGGGGGGCGGCTGCCAGTGTCCCCGCCGCGTGGCCTAGGGAGATGTGCCCACAAAATGACAGAAACCAAACACGAGAATCCTTGGTGACATGCTCCATAGTCTGTGGGGCAGCCCTCACCTGGCCCCTACCTGGGTGTTGGAGGACACTGCCCACCTGGGTGACTGCCCACCTGGGGTGACTGTCTGCCTGGAGATGAGCCAGGGACATGAGCAGATGGGCTGGGCAAGGGGCTGGAGAGAGGGGAGTATGGAGGGGGCTCGGGAGTGGCTGCAATGGCCGGGCTCCTCTCCTCACTCTAGTTTGTGGAAAGGCGGCTTCTGAGTTCTGAGTGGCTGCCTGGCCGTGCTCCGGTGATAGCTTCTGCTGCCGGATGAGGTCTCAGCATCAGTGTCCATGGACGGTTCCCTGGACGGGGTAGCGGGGGGCCCCATCCACCCCGTCCTCTGTGAGGCAGTCTCTGTGGGTGAGGGGCGCGTCCCTATTCCTGGCCGAGCACGGTTGGTTGGACAGTAAACTTGCAGTTAGCGTGCAACCACAGGCCTCAGAGCCAGCTGGTGCAATTGAAAAGTAAGTTGTTTACGTGATGGACGCTGGGCAAAGCCACAGACTCACCTGGGTCTGCAGCAGGCGTGCTGGCCGTTTAACCACTGCCCTCGAGACACAGCTGAGCACACACTCGAGTGTGATTTCATGGCAGTTACCACACGTTTCCCCTAGGGAGGAGCACGGAAGGCCCTTCACTGTGTACAGAGTGACAGCGTGCAGCACTCACCGCCTGGCACAGTGTCCGGTACTTGGTGCGGTTGATGCCCCCGGCGAACGCCGTGAAGGTCAAGGCCGCGTGCAGGCAGAGGTTCAGGAGCGTGTGCCGGCCTTTCCTGCTGATGCGAATGGCGCTGCGGGAAACATGGTTTCCATCAGGAGCCGGGTGTGTGTGCATGGGGCCTCAGCAGGTGTGTGTGCATGGGGCCGGGCCGGAGGGGACACCCAAGGACAGGGTCACGGGAAGGCAGACGGACCGCTGAGTGCACCCGCTCGTGGGGCTGTGGGTGGTTTGGCGTGAAGTCGCCCTGGGACACTCAGCTGTAAGGGGTTTGGGGAAAGCTCGAACATGCTGGTCACTGACCGTGAGGACACGCAAGGCCTGTCCAGTCACAGAGACAGAGGGGCGGAAACTCCGGCTCATGCCTCCTGCCCCCCAGGACAGGCTCTCTCTGCCCTCTCTGAGCAGGAGTCTAACACCTTGAGAGGAGGCGTGACTCTGACCGATAAGATGACCCCTAGCAGCACGCCTGTCCCTGCACTCAGACGTGGCCAGTGGCTGTGACCACACCGTGACCCTGCCTGGCCCTGGCTGCAGCCACGGCGCCCCCGCCGTGACGGTGGCTGTGACGGTGGCCGTGACGGTGGCCGTGACGGTGGCCTCTCCCTCTGACTGTGGTCTAGGCGTTGCCTGGGACTTAGATTGGGGGTTTGCCCCTGACTGTGGCCAGGACCCCTCCCCACATTTCCCAGGTGAGGAGGACACTCCTAGGTCACCTCCCCACTCCAAGGCAGAGGTGGCCAGGAAACCAGCTCAGTAGAAAACCAACTAGCCTTCCTTTTCTAGGAAAAAAGGCACAATGCAAGGTGAGTTAGGGTCTGCTGGCTGCTTTAACTTCCACGGACGTGGGCTCTTGGGCACCTGAACTCACTCTGCGTCGTTGGGGGAAGAACCCTCACCCACGGGTAGGAACATAGAGGCTGGAATGAGGGCCACGGCTGTCCCTGACACTCAGGCCGCCTCCAGGGCCACCCGGGGGCTGGGCGGGCTCAAGCTGGCTGGCTCGTGTGAGGGACCTTCCAGGTACTTCTTGCTACAAGGTAGGAGACCCCACTTTAGGGCTTGCCTGTGCCGGTGAGAGCAGGAAGCCTCAGGGCAGAGCGGGGCCTCACCTCCGGTGCACGAGGTATGTGATGACGGAGGCGAGCACGCACAGCAGCATGACCGCCGTGCAGGCATAGACCACCGGGTGCAGGAACTCCCCTGGGTGCTGGGGCAGAGACAGCACGGTCTTCAAATCCTGGAGGGAACACAGAGCGGGGCACGTGAGAAACGTGGCCGAAAGCCTGTGCACGGCAGAGCTGGGGCGTCTCCCGTAGGCCCCCCCGGTGCCCCTGCGAGTCGTTCAGGACATTTTCTGAATCGAGGGGTTTGCTAGGTCTCAGCGAAGCAGACAGCCTGCCACGGTGAGTGCTCCGGCAGGGGGAGCCCTGGCCTCGTGGGCTCCCCACCGGGGACTCTACGTTCAGTGGGTGCTCAGTGAGGCCGAGGGGCTCTGACAGCCCTCGGTCATGTCCCTCGTGACTGGCTCCCATCAGCTGCTGCCCTGGCAGCAGAGAGACCTCCGCATGAAAGTCCCTGGATGCCAAGGGGACCCCTCATAGTCTGACCCCCAAGGGACCCGGCCGACCATGAGGCCAGAAATAGCAGCCGCGGCCAGAACAAGCAGACGACGGGATGCGACCAAGGGAGGCCGCGGTGGTGCTGGCAGACAGCAGGGGACACCACGGCACTTCAGTCCTGACCGTCCACGGTTCAGGGTTCTGCAGGGCTGGCGCGGACGTGCGCAGAGCAGCCGCCTTCCACCTGGAGCACAAGCTTTGGCACATGCACCCAATCCCCCTAAGCCGTGAGCTCGGGAAAGACGGCCATCAGATACCACTGCCGGGTGACAGGGACACCAGGCTGCAGTGCCCACACAGGAGACCTAGTGGTCCTGCCTGCGCCGGCCGACCAGGACGGCCATGCCTGCTGCTCCCTGAGGGGTGTCTGCGGCCCAGGCTCGTGCAGGAAGCCGACCTGGCCTTACAGCCACACACGACAGCGGGCAGGACAGCACAGCTGTGCCCTCCATCCTGCAACGTGGACCCTTCACCTGCGGGGGATGCGCTTCTGCGACAAAGGACGGAACTGCCTGTT
The DNA here is from genome assembly GCF_964194185.1 of Rhinolophus hipposideros. Taxonomy (NCBI): domain Eukaryota; kingdom Metazoa; phylum Chordata; class Mammalia; order Chiroptera; family Rhinolophidae; genus Rhinolophus; species Rhinolophus hipposideros. The sequence goes on from NC_138061.1 coordinate 392,511, forward strand.
GGTGAAGAGCAGTGAAGTGAAGTCACTGAATGCCATCGTTTGGGGGACATTAGCCGCTGACGTCCTGGGCTGCTAGAAGCACTCACACACCCTAACTCTGGGGCATCTGCCATCAAGCGAGGGCGGGAAGCGGATCCTGGTGGCCCCAGAGAGTTCTAAGGTTCGCCTACATTTGTCACGCTTCCTGCCAAATGCGAAACTGCGAGTCACTTTTCTTGGTCAAATCCTGACCTTCAAATTATCTTTTCACTCGCCGTTTCTTCCACAAGTAGGTTGTCGGCAGGAGAATACCTGGGCACCAGCCATGTCCCCAGGCGATTCCTGCCGGGGGGTGGGCGTTTCCCTCCCACGACATCCACCCAGGGTCTAAAACAGCCTCACTGTTCATGTACAGCCGGCTGGCCAGAGCATGGGGGTCACTCTGGACATGCGGTCCACCCTGTGTCCAGCCCCTCCCTACTTGTCAGGCCAGTGTCCTGGTCCTCGCTGAATGGTGGGGTGGGTTCCACACCTCGGGGGCCTTGCCTCCGTGGACTTTCATGGGGGTGCTGTCACTGTGGTGTGAATGCCGGGGACCTGCACTGCCCCCCAAACACCCCTGACTCTTGGTGGGGAGGGGTGTGGGGCGGGGATGATGGCAGAGAGCACAGCTGACGTCCTGACGGCCTGTCCGTGTGATGTGTCACAGCACATCCGTCCCCAGGATTGCAGAAGCACCTGGCACCCAGGACCTACATCAGAGCTTACACTGAAACGCATCTTATCTGTCGGTTCTTAGTCACATATGCAAACCCCCTTTCTGTTAGGTAAGTCACATAGAAGCCAGATGGGTTTTCCTGCAAACACCTTGGAGCGTCCTTTCACAACACAGGCTTTCCCTGCCGCCGCCGGCCAGCGTTCTTGTGCTGGGACGTCACCAGCCTTCGACTCTCTCTTCCCCTCCGAGGGCCCAGTTTCGAGGCTTCTGTGGAGGGCAGGCAGCCGAGGGGCCCCCAAACCCTGAGTCCTGAGCAGCTGCACCCACAGTGTATGTTTTATACGAAACATTCGACTCCCTTTGGACTCCTATTTTTTTTTCTCCAAATCAGTTATCAGCAGTGCCTTTCTACATTTTTAGAGGTGACATTTAAAATTCAAAGTAGGTAATACAGAATGGAGATATATTTTCTATTTTAAAGTTCACACATGTACAAGCTCCTGTTGGGAGAAGGTACTTTGCAAGCTTTCCATGAGAAAATCCTCACGGTGGTCGGGTGTGTGGCCCTCAAAGCTGACTGACTGCTCCAGACACGTCCCCAGAGGCCCCGGACCCAGCAGCACCAGGGCCAGTGGTCGGAGCTGAGGCCTCACAGCAGAAAGGCTGGGGCGCGGGACAGGAGGCCCGGACGCCAGCCTTCTCGCCTCCACGAGGTCTTGGCCAGGCCTGCGGTGGCTAGGGCACACCAAACGTCCTTCCTCCCGGCTCTGTACCAACCAAGACTGATTTCATTACAGGCTGATGTCCCTTGTCGCCTTTTCAATGATAATTGCATCTTATTGACCCGTCAACCTTCCATCAAAGTGTTCCCTCGGGAAAGGCAGAGGCAAAAGATAAGTAATTTATTCATTCGCAGCACAAATTACCCTAATTGGATGTTACATTTACATAGTTTGTTACAGTTGCCTTTGGACAGGCGTGTGGGCTGGTCGGATTCTGAAGAGCTTTGCACAGAAACACGGTGAGAAGGACCAGAGGGACGTTCCTTGCAGACCGGGGGTTACTTGCTCAAAATTGTTCATGGTAAGGGGCCTGGTTAGATGGGTGACACTCCATTTTGGGGATGAAGGTAGGTTTTATAAGTGTTTAGAAATTTAAATATCAGACCGAGTAAAAGCAACACACAAAAGTCACTGAAGTTCTGAAGCGTTGGCAGGACCGAGGGCCGTCCTCCAGGTGCCCCGGCAGGCGGCTTGGCAGTGGCAGCCACGGCCACTCTGCTGGCCGGCTTCGGGCCCGGTTCTGACTCGGCTCAGACCACCCGCAGGTCCCACCCTCTCGGCCCCTCTGCCCCCACCTGGCACCGCCCTGAGCCAGCCCTCCCGGCTCGCCTACGGCACCAGCTTCCTTGGTCCTCACCCCGCTCCCACCCTGCACTCTTTGGGGGTTTCAATTCCTTTGTTCCCTTTTTCAAATGTGGGGTGCTTCTGTGCAGAACAGGGCTGTGCAGGGCACGTGTGTCTCGGCTCCAGGCACGGCTGGGACAGGCCTGGCCTCTCACCCTGTTCTGGCTTTGTGCCCCTGAAGGACATGGCCAAGGACACTGTGACACCACGCTCAGCCCTGCCCTCGGCATGTGGGGGCTCGGCCGGAGTTGCTATGAGAGCCCCAGCCCTGCTGTCTCTGGCACCTTTAGGGCCTAGGGCACCCCCGAAGCGAAGCCACCGAGTGGCCGTTGTGTCACTAGAGACTGGAGCACCCCTCATCGCGACCTGGTGCTGCAGCGACTGTGAGCAGCAGAAGCTGCCACCCCAGGGGCCACTCACTGAAGTCACTTCAGGCCGTAAGCCAGTGGCTGGGAGAGCAGCGCCCACCTGTGAGGCCAGGGCTGCCTCCCTCCCACCGGCCTCAGTCAGACCTCGGACTATCTGAAAGGAAACAAAGTGCGAGGGTTTGGACAATGCCTGCTTCCAGAGCCTGAAGACAGCTCGTTGCCCCAGGGGACTGTGAGGGGTCCAGGAGATCACAGGCCACACTCCAAGGGGCACCCTGGACCTGCTGCTTTTGGGCCCCAGCCGCACAGCACAGAGACACGGTGAGACACGCCGGCCACCTCTGCTGGGTCTCCTGACAGCTGTGATGACGAGAAGGGGATCTGCGGGCCTGGGCTTCAGATGCTGGAGTCTGGGCGGCCACTTGGCCACAGGCCTCCGAGTCCCTACCCCGCACCGGACGCAGACAGAAGCACAGGCTGGGACCCAGCACAATTCAGCTTCAGCGTGTGGCCGCAGACGCCTCTTTCCCCAAAGGATCTAGAAGGTCGCCTGCCAACCTCAGGTGGCAGGCTCCCCATGGCGGGGGCTCCCCCCCCCCCCCCCCCGCGACCCTGTGGTGAACTTGGCCGCACACCACACGTCTACACCGCGGACTCAGACACACACGGCAAAGTGCTCGCGCCAGAGTCGCCGCCCTGCACGTGAGGCTGGGCACTCCACGCCTTCCAGAAACGCGGCCCAGTGCACCGTCCTCTAGGAGGGACAAAACCCCAGCACACTGCTGAAACCAGGTGCTCCAGGCACTGCCCACCCGGCTGGTTTTCGGTCTTGGGCCGGCCAGCGCAGCGTGCAGACCCATTGGCCTCAGACGGAGCCGGGCGTGTGCAGAACGGGCACAGAGCGGACAGAAGGCACGTTCTCAGCTTTGGGGAGACCACGTAGTGGAAGGGCTGACGAGTCAGGGTGGGGAGGCACAGAGGGGGCAGCCAGCGGCTGCGAGGTCTGAGGGGCGGGCCAGCGCCTCCTCCTGTGGCACCTCTCAGCGCGCCCTCCCTCTGCCAGTGGGACCTGTCATGTTCCACTGCCAATGGGGATCCAGATTTGAGGATGAGGAGCTTTGAGAGCTGCCACCCTGGAGGCTGAGGCCCTGCTGGGCGTGGCCTCTGTGGGCAACAAGTGCTCCACGGAGCTGGGGGCCGGGCCAGCTGCCGTCTTCTCTGAGGAGTGGCCCGTGCCCAGGACACGCAGCCTCTCGGATGTCTGAGAGGCAGGTTGCTGCCGTCCTTCCAGCCTCCAAGGCCCCAGTAGGGCAGCTTTGCGAATCATGCTGGTTTTTGGCAAAAAGCATCTCTCCTGTTTGGACATTTCCACCCAAGAAGACAATGAACCAGGTCCTTATGAAGCAGACAACCGGGTCTGCATGAGGACTCGCTGTCGGCATCTGTGCCATGGCCGCTGCCGGCGCACTGTCCGATGGCCATCAGCATTCCCTGCACGCGCCCTGCCACTGTCCCTTACAAACACACACAATGCATTATTCACTCAGCCATCAACCCTCCGGCGTCCCAGTCGGCAGCAGCCACCATGAGGCTCCCGTGAGGACCCGCACAGCCCCCTTTCCAGTGAGACACACTCCCCGTTTGCTGCACGTGCTGCCGAAGCCCACCATGGCGCCCTCCTGTTGTTCTGCCAACTTTCTGAGGGGAAGGGCTGCCAGGGGACAGCCGTGTGCCAGGCGCAGGACAGAGTGGAAGGGACCCCAGCCCAAGGCCATGGATCTGCCTGAGACGGGGGCACAGGGCAGACTCTGCTCTGCTGATGAAGTGATTCAACATTGCGGCAGCTGTCAGCTAATTAGTATGACCCACATGAGCAAGCCAGAGCCGGCAGGCGGCGGGCAGCGGAGTCCCGCCTCCCTGCAGCCCGCCCCCGCCCCACAGGCCCCCCGCCCCCAAGGACCAGCGTGTGCCCACTGCCTGCTAACTGCCCAGGAGACAACTCACTTTTCCTGCCTGGAACCTCGGTGACTGGGTGGCCGCCCTTGGCGTGGCCCCCGCTGGGCCCCAAACGGTGTGGCAGGCGTGGACTCACCATGAGCGCTGCGAAGTTGTGGGTCAGTGCTGGGTGGGTGACGGTGGGTCGCTGGCCACCGGCTATGTGGCGCCTTTCTCCCCGCCAGCCTCCATGGAGGTCCAGAGGTCAAGGTCCCAGACAGCAGCCAGAGTCCAGCCCCAGACCACGGGCCTCGAGGCTGCTCCCACCTGTGAAGACAGGGCTGGTCAGGGCGGGGGTCCGCCCGCTGCTGCAGCCCCCCGCAACCCTGGAGTTGCCACCATCTCGGCTGTTCTCAGCCCAGCCGCCTGTTGGGCTGTCTGGCTCGGGCCTGTGCTCTGCCAGGGACGACCGGGGCTTGGGGGCCTGCATGGCCCTGGTGGAGGCAGACACAGCCAGACTGCCCTCTGGGGAGCTCTTCCTTCTCCATATTTAAAAATCAACCTCTGCTTGTCATCCAGCACAGGAAACTGAAGCCGACCGTTTCGGCTGCCTGTCAGTTTAAGTCAAGAGAATCAAATAAACCTTGAATTAACCTCCCAGAGAACAGCCAGCCCTGGACAGGTGGAACCTTCCGCTGCCCGGATGTGGCCGACCTCGGGCAGCCGTTTTCCCCCGCACACAAGCATTTTGGCGGGGGCTCCATGCCCTCGGCTTGACCCAAAGTTGATCAGAACCTGCATTTCCAAGAGCGGGATTCACCTCAGCCTGTTGGCACTGACGTCCGCCAAATGGCAGTGAACGGACGCTGCGGCCAGACATTGCAACCTGGCCTCCCCCGTCCTGCTGCTTCCCCACCTGGGCCACCCCCGCCCCAGACCCCACGGAAACGCCGCCCAACTTCTCACCTATTTTGGCAGAAACAGCTGGAGTGGCAACAGTGCTGTGCTTCCCCTTGCCGGCAGGACGAGGCGAGCTCCCTGTGCCGGGCAGCAGTCCCCCATCCCAGGAGCGGTGGCTGGGGCTTGCAAGTGGAGTTGTCAACAGATTGCAAGCCTGCAGCGCGGTGTCACAGCCAGGCCGGCAGACATGCAATGCAATTCTCAGCAGGCAGCTTTCAGAACTCGGCGACGACTGCCAGCCGCCTCTGCGCCTGCTTCCGAGGGCGAGGGCGACAGCCGGGACCACGGGCCGGCGGGAAGCAGGAGCCGTAACCATGGGGATGGGGGAGGCCGCCGGCGCGGGGCCGCTCCCTGCGGCAGGCTGGGAATGGTTCTTCCCGCGCCCATCACACTGCAGAGCGATTTAAAGAGACAACCGGCCAGGTTTTGCCTTCGCTTCCAGCCGAGTAGGACAACTCACGTTAACGTGTCTCTGTGAGAGGATGCAGGGGGAGGACTGGTGATTTCATTTTTAAAGGAAACCCCTGTCGGTTGAGGGCTCCAAGCACAGAAATGTGAACACGGGAATTGATTTTGGAGGAATTTTCATAGTGCTTGCGTGAAAACATCACGTTGCTGAACCCACAATGAGTCCCTCCCAGCATGAGCCGGCAGGGTGGTCCTGCAGGTGTGCACCGAGTGGCCAGGCAGCAGGACCTCCATCCAGGTCTCAGCGCCCAGCCCCGGGCAGAGGAGGGGAGGGCGTGGGGAGGCGAGGGGCAGGAGCCCCGTCTGTGCGTCCCGCTCAGTTCTCCAGGGCATGTACAGCTGGGGGTCTGGGCTCAGCTCCCCTGAACCTGGGGGGACCCCACTGCTCTTCCCTTTAGTCTCGAAGGCTGTGACGCTGACACCTAGAGTCCCCAGGTCCCTGCAGTCCCCAGATTTTGAGGGGCCTGCGCCTGTACTACGGGGGTGCCATTAAGAAGAAAGGATCTAGATAGAGGGTTCTGCAGCTCTGGCTTCCTCGGCTTCATGGCACCCTGTCTCTGAGTGGGGTGCTCCCGCTGCTGCTCTGTGGGACACTGCGACGAGCTTAGATCTCAGATGACAGCACGAACCCCGAAGGGTGAAGTGACTTTCCAGGAGCAGAGGGAGTGGTTCTCCGAGCTGGTCCAGACCCACCTGCTCTCCCAGGATTGCTCCCCAGGCCTGGAGGGCAGCTTCGGAGCTCCCTGGCGGCCTGGGCCAGTGGTCCTGGGCTGAAGGACAAGGACAGAGGTGGAGAGACCGAGGGGGGGTCCTGCCCAGACGCCCCCAGGCTGGGGTGGTCTCCACAGCACTTGTGCCCTGATGTCCTGCTCACCTGCAGCTCTTCCCACCAAGACTGTCCAGCTACGGGGTGCAGGGCGTACGCAGGTCAACCCCGGGCTGTCCTCGGGCTCCCAGCCCAGACAGACAGAAAGACAGGTGTGAACAGTACGTCCAGGCCCGGGAGCCCCAGGGCAGTGGGAGGGGCTTGGAGGAGGAGGTCTCTGGCGGCCTCTGCGTCTGTGTGCAGCCTAGTGTGCTGTCCCCGTGCCCTCTCCCAGAAAGCCGGCGATGCGTCCTGGCCTCAGAGCAGCGGCCGGGGTCAGAACCCAGCTTTCCAAACCCTGCAGAGGCGGCTCTGGGACAACAGAAGATGCTGCTGGGTGGGGGGGCCAGCCAGGCCTGGGCAGCCCTGGAGAAGCCCCTCCCTGCCTGGCTCTGTCCCATCTGTGTGCCCTGGGCTGGGCCTATAGTCTCAAAAGGAAAAAGCTGATCAAGTCTCAGGCTCACCTGGGGTTCGGTGGGGTGCATGGAGGGTCCTGGGGTCTAGTGGGGGGTGGCCGGAGGGTCCTGAGTGTTTGAGGGGACCCTAGAGTCCAGATGGGTCACATGCAGGGTTCTTTGAGCAACGTGGGGCCCTCTGGGGTCTGAGTGGGGTACAGGGAGAGTTCTTGGATCTTTGGGGGGGCTCTCTGGTGGGCCCTTTGGGCAGACGGCCTGGCTGGCTGCTAACATCCTTACTGCACTCCATGGGCTGGACCCGGCGGCGACCTGGGTGAAGGTGGCGTGTCCCTCGGGGAGAGCTGGCTGTGTTGCTGTATGGCCACCCCAGGAAGCACACCTGTGGGCCTCTGGCTCTGGGAGGGGCTGAGGTGCTGGCAGGCGGCCCATGCCCACTTACAGCTGTGAGACCCTCCTGGGTCTTGGTTCCCGGGCACCCAGGACTTGGAGCTGTCACGGAGGCATCTGCTCCAGACCTGGTCTCAGGCCGGCAGTGGGGGCCAGGCTGTAGCAAACCCCTCGCACAACCCCACGTGGCTGGTGGCGCTCTGCACTCGACACAGAGCAGCACACCTGTGAGATGGGGAAACCGAGGCAGAGAGCTCACATGTGCTGGTCGCCTGGTCAGAGTGGCACTGCCGGGCTGGGGCCACTCTGCCTTTGTTGCTGCCGGTGCGGCCGCTGCCCTCAGAACCACTGCCATGGCAGCGAGCCCCCAGTCTCTCCCCTCACAAGACGACAGGCTCAGCTCAGAGAACTCAGAGGGACCACGTTTGATGTGACTGCATTTTGGAAGTCACTGTGCTTTGTGATGGGGACGTGCCCGTGGCTGGGCCGCCTCAGGCGACCTCTGCCTGTGCCCTGCCGTGCAAACACTGTCGGCATCCTCCTTGCCCGCCCTGAGCCCCCGTGCACAGGCTCATGTTCTGAGGAAGCGTCCATCAGACCCTGGCCTCCCCACGGCGCCGAGAACCCCTCCTGAAACTGACTGCGTCTGCAGTTTAATTGGAATAAAGGAGTCACGTTATCCCAGGAAAAGTGTGTCCAGTAGCCTGTGGGCTCTTGGCCCTGCTCGCTGCACTGAGTCTCCACTTCCCTCCGGAAAGGTCAGCTTTCTGGCACGTTCTATGAGTTCAAGACTGCCCCTGAAATTTGCGTCCATAGGATGAGCAATCCCGGCCTCCGGTGGGACGTCAGAGTGCTGACTCCATGTGCTCAGTAGCCCTCAAGTCTTCCCTTCAAGCCACGTCCTTTCCTCCTGTCACGGGAGCCACAGCAACGTGGCGGTGGCCGACTGCTCTGTGGCAGGGCTGCCTGGCGCCTGTTCGGGCCCCACCTCATCAGGGAGGGGAGTCCATGCGGTGAGCCCACCCCTGCTGGGACAGAGCAGGCCGGCTGCGCCCGCACGGCCAGAGGGCCAGGGTCCTAGGGTCCCACGCCTGGCACATGCTGGGAACCGGTTTCTGTCTGCACCCCTGGCTGCTGGCACCTGTGGTGGGAGAGCAGGAGATGTTGGAGTGGGTGCTGGGGCCGCCTCAAGACAGACGTCTGGGTGGACGGAAGCAAAGGTCGGCAGGAGGGTCTGGAGGTGGTCAACCCAGTGACAGGGCTGTCCCAATGCAGCTCCCCTCTCTCCCAGGTAAGTGTCCGGCCTCACCCCTCACACAAAGGCGGTTGCTAAAAACGCAACACTGCTGGAAGAGCGTGGCTGCTGACATCTCAGCCGGACTTGCCTTTCTGAACACTTTCGAGAGCTGTGGAGTCGCCCCACTTTCAGCCATGTGTGGGTTTCTGAGGACGTGAAGTGGGGAGAAGCCCGGAGACGTTGGAGGTGGTGTGTCCTGCGTGTGCAGCCTGGCTCATGGAGTGGAATTAAAGCTGGATCTCGCGTTGCCGTGGAAACCAGCCGTCTCTCTCTCTCTCCCCCCCACCCCCCCGCAGCGTCAGCTTGAATTTGTGCAGTCCTTTTCCACAAAGACTTATGCCCACAAATTCAACCAGCCCTGAGGTGAAGCCTAGTTTGAGAACCAGATAATAACATCAACCAACTTAGAATGGTCCCAGTGATGCCCTTCCTTTCGTAAAGCGCCCACGCAAGAGCCCAGCAGACCCCAGGACACAGTCCTCGTCTAGGCTCACGGGTCGGGGGCACAGGCCCCGGTGGCCTGGCTGAGCAAGCCCCCCCAGGCTGGGCATGGGGGGCATTGAGTCCAGCGGACCATCTTTGTCTCTGAGTCCCCAGTGCCCGCCCCAGCCTGCTGCCCTGCTGGGACTCTCAGGCCTGGCCCACCCCCTGCACCGTTTTGGGCCCATCAGAAGGGCGACTCTGAAAAGATACTGGAATGTTAAGAATGTACCCATTTCTCCTTTGTCCTTTCTGGCCATTCCCAAGTGGTTATTCCATTTTTATTCCCTCCATCTGGCAAGTCACATTTTCTCTTCTCCTTCTTAGTCCTTAGACTTTCACCCCAGACCCTGGGCCCCTCTGTCCTGGGGCTACAGGCATGGAGAACCGAGGTTCCACTCAGTGGGGCTCAGGCAGAGAGTGGGGGGAGGGCGCTGGCTGCAGTGCTATTTGGGACCAGGTGGGGGGCCTGGCACCTGCGGGACCCTTGCTGTCTCTGGAGGTACTGGGGCTGTCATGTCCAGAGCTCCGTGGATGGACTCTGGGCCTGACCTCATGGAGGCTGGTCAGGGAAGGCGGTGAGTGAAATGCTTATAGTCGTGACATTAGGCTTTTTTTTTTTTAAGAGTATATTGGGGAAGGGGAACAGGACTTTATTGGGGAACAGTGTGTACTTCCAGGACTTTCTTCCAAGTCAAGTTGTTGTCCTTTCAATCTTAGTTGTGGAGGGCGCAGCTCAGCTCCAGGTCCAGTTGCCGTTGCTAGTTGCAGGGGGCACAGCCCCGCATCCGTTGGGGGAGTTGAACCGGCAACCTTGTGGTTGAGAGGACACGCTCCAACCAACTGAGCCATCCGGGAGGCAGCTCAGCTCAAGGTGCCGTGTTCAATCTTAGTTGCAGGAGGCACAGCCCACCATCCCTTGCGGGAGTCGAGGAATTGAACCGGCAACCTTGTGGTTGAGAGCCCACTGGCCCATGTGGGAATCGAACCGGCAGCCTTCGGAGTTAGGAGCACGGAGCTCCAAATGCCTGAGCCACTGGGCTGGCCCCAACATTAGGCTTTTTTGATTAGTTGTGGTCAGTTGGTTTGCTCTGCTGCTTGCCTACATTACAAAGTGGGGAAAGAAAAATTACTAAAATAAATTTAATACCAAAAATCAAGAAACAAGAAAAAAGCAAATATTTTGATAAACAGAAACAAAAGAAGAAAAATACCTTGAATTCTGAAAAAGGATCACAACCTGTGACTCTAAGTAGACATTTTCAAAATCCCCCGGACTCAAACTCGATCCTATACAGACCAGGTCACACGCGTGTCTGAAGGCCAGCGTGGGGGTGGCGCATGTCCCTGGTGAGGATGTGGTGACGACAAGCCTGGGCTTCAGAATCACTCCTGTGGCGGGCGCAGGAACAGGTGTGTCTGCGGGGAACACAGACCGTGGGACTGCGGGCAGGGCTGCGGCACCGTCCCCGGAGGCTTCTCGGGGCCATGGTGTCAGGGAGGTTGCGGGGAGAGTGAAGGGCAGAGGACAGGGTGAACGCCAGACCCCAGGACACTCCAGTCAGAACCAGGCGCCCCGGCTCTACCCACTCCGGGCGACGAGCAGGGAAGCCGACTTCACACGAAACTTAAGCCCCTCGGTCCCCGGTCAGTGTGTTTATCCAGGAGTTAACGGAATCTCAGATCCCCATTAGTTGCACAATACGGTTCACAGACTCCAAATATTTGACCAGTGTGCCCACATGTCCCGAGCTTCCTCAGTCAGGCAGAGGGGAGCTTTGGGGAAGCACAGGAAGGGGGTGGACAGGTGCAGGGAGCCAGGGGACATGTGGCCTCCCCTGTGCTGCTAGGGCACCTGTGGGTGGGGCGAAGCATGCAGGGAGCCCCAGGGGCAGAGACCCCAGCCATGTCCAGTGCAGGAGGACCCTGCTCCACCTTGGGAGCCCTTAGTGCCTTGGCCAACACCCCAGCACGGCCATCATCCTGGTCTCGCCTGTCACCTGGTGGTGCGTGGGCCCCTGGGAGCGGGAGATGAAGCGCCCCATCTCCTTCCAGGTGCCTTGGCAGCCTGTGTTCCTTCTTCCCTCCTGGGCACACTGAGGTCTGACCCAGCGCCCAGTGTCCTCCTCTCCCTCTGAAACCCCTCTCCCAAGCCAGGGCCCACAGACCTGTCTGCATCTCTTCCCCTCACCTGTCACATTCTTCCCACGCTCCCTGGGGCTTCCCCACCTCTGACAATCCGCCTCAACCTGCTCCAGCCCCAGCCCCATCGCCTGTCACCGTGGGCCCTGGGCTCCCCACCCGCAGGGCCCCGAGGGGCTCACACCTCCTGTGCCAGCCCAGCCTCCTCAGTGCTGCCCGGAGGCCCAGAGGGGGCACCCGGTGGGTATCACCGATGACCAGGCTGCCATCAGCTCTGCTCGGTCCATTTGTTTTCAGGCCGACGGGTCGTCCAAATCCCAGGGCCCAGCCAGGCCCACGGTTCACTCTGCTTAGAGGGAGAGAGCCGGGCGTCCCAGGCCTGCACACCAGACTGGCCTGGAGGCGGGACCCCTGAGGTTGTGGGGACACAGTGCAAGGGAGGGGGCCTGGGCTTGGGGATCGGTGGCAGTAATGGAACCCAGGAACCAAGATGGGGGACGGGCCCCGGGTCCCAGCAGTCGGGAGTGGTGTGACCCTGCCTCCTGTCCTGCACTTCGTGACACAGCACAATGACGGTCAAGTACAGGCTTGGACTGCGGGGGGGATGGCTCACGGGGGCCGAGCCACGCCTGACCCGGAAGGGAATCACGGCCTGGGACCCCGGTGAACACGCAGGACTCGAGGGACCAGTTTCACAAAGTTTCCTCTTTCCTACGTCAAATGCCTGCAGCAAATGTGCTGTCTAATCCTGAGTCCCTTGTCACCTAGGTCGGACGAGCCCGCCTAATCGCTGGTTTAACACGAGACTCCTGATGGAGCAGCTCTCTCCACGAGCAGCTGGGACACAGCAGGATCTGTGAGGTCGGCTTTAAGTCCACGTTCCGACGTCCCTCGAGTGTCCACTCAGCCTTCCACTCCTGAACATCAGGGAGTCCCAGGGCCGAGGTGAGCTCCCAGGTGCTTCCCACCCTCGAGGGGCACAGGACCCGGAATCGGGGTGTCCCCAGACCTTGCCTGTGGGAGCCACCACTGCTCCTGCTGCAGACCCTGGGGCACCTCCCAGGTGTGGCTCCAGGATGGGGCTTCGTACTGCTGTGGGCCTGTGGCCAGTCCTGTGACAGCACCGGACTTGCCCGCGTGGCCTGCAGGGGGCACCTCTGGGCCGCACGCCAGGTACCAGCGCTGACGGAGGCTGCAGGCTCCCCGGCACTCTCAGACTGAGCCGACTGGTTCACACCTGCAGTGCTGGCTTCCAGGGGCCACAGACAGGTGACAGCGTCGTGGGGAGGGGGCGCGGGGCGTGCGTGGGCCCATGTAAGACAGGCGACACTGACTGTTCCCAGAACCACGTCCCCAGGCGCGTGGGCGGACCCTGGTGACCTGCGCCCAGGGAAGTCGGAGAATTAAGGCGCCTGCTTTCCAATCAGCCGCTCGGCAGGTGGCTGCACCTGCGCTTAGTAAGTCCTGGTCCCAGGTGCTCCATGCGCACCCTGCTGGGGGTCCCGGAACTCTCCAGAACTTCCCAGACTGTGTTCCAGGGAAGCACTTGACACAGACAACATTGAATTGGAAATGAAATGTGCAAATGTGCAAATTCTGTAAATGAGACACTTGTGGTTCTTAAATTTCCAACGAGGTGTAATAAGCACGTGTAAATGTGACATTTTGCATCGAAACCAGTGATGAGGCTCCCGTGACGAGAGGAAATGGCGGCCCCGTGTCTTCGGCTTGTCAGGCTCTGTGGGGACAGGGCCAGGGGCGCAGTGTCCAGGCTCTGGCCTCACGGGGAAGGTGCTGGCTCAGGTAGTAAATGGCCAGCAGCTGTGGCTAGTTGGCCGTCAGCTGTAACCCGTAAGCCATTGGCCACGGATATAACTGCTGTGCCTGAGCTAGTGGGGTTGGTTGGTTGGCAGAGAAGCGGACGGTGGATTGCAGACCATGTGGCTCCTGCTTCCTGTGTCTCCAGCCCAGCCGCCAGCGAGACTATAGTGGTATGAACCCCCTATCTATGGCTCCGTGGGTGTTCCTTTTTGCCTCGCCATGTCCTGTGTTCTCATGCGGGGAGCGGGAGCTGAGACTGCATGACACCCTCTTTGTGCAGCCTGGGGGTGGGGCAGTCTCTGCTTGGGTCCAGAGAGCACAGAGCAAACGGAGAAACCGAATTTCCCCACAGTTGCTTTGAGGGCTGGCACCGTGGTCACGATGGAGCTAGGCTTCTCCAACACCTTCCAGAACATGCGAATCCCATGGGGGACGTCCTTACTGGAGGGTAGTGTGCTGCCTCTGGGAAAGAGATTGGTGTAAGGGCTGCATTGAAGGCGTGGTGGGACAGGAGCGAGACGGGGGCAAAAGGCCGTCCACTCTTAAGGAGAGGAGCAGGCAGGCAGGTTTCCTGGAAGAGGCAGGAAGCACCTAAGAGAAACGGGAGCCCACAGAATGGGGACTCACTGTGAGGTGGCAGGGCAGGGATCAGGTGGGGCTGGCGTGTTTGCAGAGGAAGCCGGCCGTGACCGATGGCATGGCAGAGAGGTTCAGGCCTGCTCGCCAGACACCTCCAAAGTCAGTGAGGAGGGACTCCCTTGAGTGCACCAGGAAGGAGGAGTGTCAGTCAGAGTGAGCTGGAGGGGACAGCGAGGCTTGAGAGGCCAGGAGTGGTCAGACGGGCTGCGTGAGGGTGGTGTGGCTTTAGGCCGCTGTGTGTGGGACAAGGAGGGAGCCCCTAGATTCCAGCAGCCCTTGCCTCTCCCCAGAATAATACAGGCTCCAGGCCTCTCCTCAGGGGCCAGACTGTCCCCCACCCTCAGCTCCCTCCTTAGACGCGCCCCAACTAGCAGCGGCACACCAGCGAGGCAGCTGCGGCCAGGGCCGTGCCGGCCCTTTGGCACATGGGGTCTAACTGGAGCCCACGCTCTGCCATGCCTTCTCTGCCTGGTGGGGCCAGTGAGGCCCAGAAGACAGCCTGTGTCAGGACTGTGCTGGAATCACTCCAACGTAAATGAACATGTTTATTGGTTTTGGTTGGAAACAGATGAGAAGGCACTGAAGGGTTTTGCAATAATTAAAAACCGGCCATGCTGGCTGCAGGCACCATTTGGGACACATCTCCAATGGTGAGACATTTTCTCCTGTCTCCCAAGGGGCCCAAACTGGGTTTCAGAAAAGTGACAGGGAGGTTATAGTCACCGTGCATTAATAAAAAGAATAACGAGCCTCGAAACCTGGGGCCTCAGAAAACCCAGGGCAATGGCTCCGGGCTCAGGCCTGCACTGACCTCACGGACGGGTCTGTTTAGACAAACCTGCGTGGGAGCAGCACTGAGGGACCTGAGTGGACAGGACTCGCACGCACAGGGCACATACCAAGAGGAAGAGGTTCTCTGAGCATCTGACCTTGCTGGGCACTGCCCGTTAGGGTTGGTCTGAAGCACCAGGTCACCAAGGTCAGGACGGCAGCGCTCAGGGTGGTCCCAGCCCCAGACAACGTCCTGTTCCTGAGGCCACCTGCACCTTCTGAGGTGGGGGTTGGTGAGGGCATGCAGGGACCAAACTGCAACCTCTGTGGCCTCAGTCAGTGCTTGGTGGCCACCCTCACGTGAACTGGGACAAAATCTCCACCAGGCCATTCCCAGGGGACAGTGAAAGCTGACAGCCTCAGACTGGGGTGGAAGTCGGGCCGTTCCTCCCTCTGGGGCCAGGGAGATCTGCCGCCTCGTACCCCCGCGCTGGCTGGTGTCTTAGCCAAATTCCAAGGAGGCCTTGGCTGCAGCAGCAGGAGACCTTTGGGCTTTGGGTACAGCCCCCCCAAACAGAAGGCAGCCTTGCCTGGGTTTGGGGTCAGAAACGCACATCTCCAAAGAGACCATGAGGCCCGGCTCACACAGTTGGGCATTCAGACCTGCCTCCTGCTGGTGCCCCACCTCCTGCTCCCCACACCAGCGCGGGGGAGAAGGATTCCCTGCAGCCTGTCCAGCCCGTGGACCATTCTGCCCCCACCCCCGCCCACCCATCAGGCCTGCTGGGTCTCCCTCCGCTGTCTCTGAGGGTGAGGCCCTTCGGGGATGAGCTGGAGCAGGAGCTCTTTCTGCCATGACCCATGGTCCTGTCTGCTGCCCCCAGCACCAGAGGCCCCGCTCCCGGGATCTGCATGGAGGGCTGGCCTCGAAGGGGTCGGTCTGAGGTGCCCCTTTGTCTCGGCCTCCGTCTCCAGGCGATGCGTGCAGGGAAGGAAAGTTGTTTTGGACAAGCTTTTAGCCAAGATCGGTGTCATTCATTTTATTCCTGTAAACGAGCTCTCTCAGCTGAAAGCCGTTGCAAGGACACCCGGGACTCTGACGGGGTTGATGTGTTCATACGTCACTCCCACTGCCGCTGCCACCCCTGCGGCCACCCTCGTCTGCCTGGCGGCCTGTGCGCGGCGTGACTGGCCCACCTGCGCCTGCACCACACACCTGCTCCCGCTTGTGCACCGTGAATCCCAAGCACGCCCACGACTGGGCGGCAGCTCAGTGCTATATTCAGGGCCCACAGCGGCCACCTGGGGACTCTCCCGGGGCCGATGGAGCAAAGTACGGGCCTCACTCCTGCCAGTGGCCTCGCAGCCAAGATAGACGGGCTCCCGGGAGGAGCTGCCCATGGTTTCCGTTGGGGGTGGTATTTCCACGGCCAGCCCGGGAGAGGAAGGCAGCTGCTCAGGAGGCTGGTCCTGCCTCACTCACGTGTGACAGAAGCACAACACAGACAGTCTGAGCAGGCACCCATCCACTGTCGCCGGAAACTGTGGTGCAGACAGTGGTTTCTGAATGACGTGGAATGATCTTGCTGTAATTTAGCACACGCTCTTATGCTGGCATCTTCTTAAGAGGAAACGACTTGGTTCCCATCCAAAATCTGCATTTTCGTGACAGTGTAACTCAGTTTACCTTCAATGCTGGAGTCAGCGCATCGCGGCATCGCTGAGGTCGATTTGGCAGGTGACAAGTCAGCCAGCCCGGCCCTGTGCCCCCAGGACTCGCGTGAGAATGGATGTGGGCGTGTCTTTCCCACGAGGTGTAAAAGGACAGGTGTTCCGGCACCCAGAATGGGCACGCAGGCCCCACCACGGCCACAGAGCCACGGAGCTCATGCCAGAGGCAGGGGAGTCTGTGGGGCCGCCCTGCCCGCCCGCTACCTTCCAGGAACACATCTGGAAGGGCTGTCCCAGCTTTCACGGTGGGACAGCCCTTCTGCCACCCACCCCGTCAGTCCAACCCCTGGCCCCACCCCACAGGCAGCCATCTCTCCAAATTTCAGTTAATCAAATCTTTATATTTCGGGGACTAAGGCTAAATTTAGATGGAACGCCAGTCACCCTTCCTGGTCCATCCATAAGTCACGGGTGCCAGCTGGAGGAGTTACTGTCAATCTGTAAAGACAGTGCTTTCTGACGTAATCTGGTGGGGCCGATGGGCAGAGAGCTGGAACCACTCACCCTCGTGACTGACCCAGCCCGAGGGCCGTGCGCCTGGAGTCCCAGGGTTAGAAGGAGGCGCACTCGGCCGCTCAGCGGGTCTCAGCCCCGCCTGCCCTTCCTCCTCGTCTTCCTCCCTCAGGCCTCACCCGCGGCTCGCCACAGGACTTTGTGGCTGAGGACACCAGGGAGAAGTGGGGACGGTTCCTGTCTGTTGTTGCGGCCTGGGCAGCTGAGCCCCCACAGGAAGGTTTTGAGGGGCAGGCTGCCGTGGGTTCTGACGAGGGTCCTGGCGGCGCGAGTGGAGCAGGAGTGAGGCTGCAGAAAGCCGGGGTCAGGCCCAGCAGGGCCCGTGTCGCAGGCCCGCCCTTCCCAGCACAGTTGTCCCGTTTCTGTGGGATCCTGGCCTCTGCACAGCAGCTCCGCCACCCCAGGGCTCCTGAGAGCAGGTTCTGCAGGTCCCCAGAGCCCGGCCTTGGCCTCGGACGCCCAGGGAGGGGCTGGCTCTGGTCACACGGCTCGGGAAGAGTCCTGGCTCTCAGCCTTCTGAACGGAGACCACGTTAGCGAATGATGAAAGGACAAGTACTTTCCAGGGTGGCTGGTGTGGAGAAGGGGACACTGACAGCAGA
Organism: Rhinolophus hipposideros; assembly: GCF_964194185.1. Classification (NCBI taxonomy): domain Eukaryota; kingdom Metazoa; phylum Chordata; class Mammalia; order Chiroptera; family Rhinolophidae; genus Rhinolophus; species Rhinolophus hipposideros. Next base: position 410,008 of record NC_138061.1, read on the forward strand.
GCCATTTGCACGATTAGACACATCCACACGTAACCAGCGATGAGGCTGGGGACAAAGCAACACGGGCTGCAGTGGAGGCCTGGGTGTTTGCAGGCCCAGCACCCCCCTCGCAGGCCCACCGGTTCCCCCCGCTGTTCCTGCTGCAGCGGTCATGCTCTGAGAGGCAGAGCTGGGCCTGGGGCTGCGCTTCAACCTGGAGGCCAGGAAGCATGGAGGCTGCCCTCCCCGAACTGGCCCCATGACAGGGCTTCAGGGTGCTGGGCGTAGTGGGGCTCCTGAGAAGCTGCCCAGAGCACCTTTTAACTGACAGGCGTCTGTGCTCCTAGCCCTGAGTCACAGAGAGGGAGACGTGTCACTGCTGTGCGGAAGCTGGACCGCGAGTTGCCGGCGTGGGCGCCATTTACAGAATTTACAAAGGAAAGGCCCAGCTCTGACCTGAGTGACATTCCTTTCTCTCCTGTGGACATTCACCCAGTGGCTTCCAGATCATTCACCTGAAATTAGAAAAACCTGGATGGAGCAGGGGCTTTTGGGTGGTCTTGCCAGCAGATGGAGCCCCAGGGACCGGCGGAGGCTGTCCCCGCCAGCTGGGAGCAGCCCCCTGCCTGCAAATTGCAATAAAGTTGCTGATAAACGGCTCTGCCAATAAATATCAATAGAATTGTCACAATATCCCTAAAATATTTGTTCACATTCACACAGACACGTGATAAATCAAGATGTATTAGAGAGAGGTGCTTGCCCTGGGGAGCCTCTGAAATACAAACAGTCCAAAAGGTGCCAAAAGGACGAAGACAGCGCGATGATGGTGTGACTGAGGACGCCTGGGAATAGTCTCATGAAGGTTGTAGGGAGAGCCTGCGGAAGCGGCCCCACACCATCAGGTTTGCATGTGAAGGAAGTGATTCTGGACACTTTGAGGCAATGTGTGTGTAGCTGTGCATAAAGTAAGTAATTAAATGAACGCGTCACACAGAAGTGCTGTGGGTCCCTGCTGTCCTCTGCATGGGGTGCAACCCCACCCCCTCTGGGGAGCCGTGTTTCAACAGGGCGGGCTCTGCCTGTGAGGGAAGCCCATGTGGCCCCTGCAGCGCCCAGGGGGAGGTCGGCCAGAGGGCCTATGGCCACAGCCCTCAGACTGCAGCCATGTGTCATGGAGGACATTCCTGAGAGGCTGCGTGCTCCAAGCCAGAGGGAACCCGTGGGCGAGCTGTGCTCCTGGGTTGGGGGGGACGCCTGGAAGGGGAGTCCCAGGGGTGACCTGCTGCTCCCCAAGAACTGCCCAGTTGTGCCAGGGGGCTCTGGCCAAAGGAGAAACTACCTGTGTGCTTTTGACACAGAGCTGTTGGGTCTCTGTCAAAACTGTCTCCGTGGTCCAACCCAGCCCGGCTGCCCGGCCCCAGCTGGGTCTCAGAGCACGCTGGCCGCGGGATCACCCCGTCTGTGGCTCAGCCCGTGGTCTTGGCCACGTGACTGCAAATCCCATTAGTCTGGGTATTGAATGATAATACACAGCAGATTAAAAAAAAATTAATTTCAAGTTTTCTTCCTTGATTTGAACTTAATTTGCTAAAACCATTTTCATTTGAAGATGCTCTTTTATCATAAAAAAAACAAAAGAGAAAAAAGGCAAAATTTGTGTATGTGACATGAGTACATTTGTGAAGAGGCCAGTGTGTCCCAGCAGTGGGAAGAAGGGGGGTCCCTAGCGGGCTGTGGCGTCACACTGAGCGAGGTCTCAGTGCATCTTGTTTGCGTCCACGACACGCGTGACTAGCATTTCAGGGCTCCTCGCAGGGTGGTCAGCATCCCGTGAAGGGGTGTTTCCTTCTGCCAAGGTCCAGGGCCACCGGACGGAAGGCCGGGCTGCGGTGTCCACTGTGCCGGTGGAAGCGTCCCCTTCGGGTGCACTGGCGATCCACGCGCCGGTCCAGCAGACAAGCGACAGCGTGGGCAGGGCCGTGGGGACACCGTGTGCCCAGACAGGCCCAGCCTGGCAGCAGCCAGGGCTCACGCACTGCCCCACGACCGTACCAGCCTTCGGGCTCCCCAGGCGCTGACAGCACACGTCCCCCAGCGCCTTTCGTAGGCCCAGGGTTCACAGGAGGCACTTCCCCTAAATGTTAATGTCAAAACTTGGGGTGAAAGTTCAACGGAAATGGCTGATTCCCAGCCGAGAGAGGCGCCACCCGGCGCCTCAGGCCCAGGGTTGCCCAGAGAGGGCCCTGCTGATGATTTCTGACACCGGGAGGCGCTATTCCGCGTGGGACCCGGCACACACCCTCCTGGGCAACCTGCGACCACTGCTGAGCCTGTTTGTGGAACCTGGACCACTGGGACAGTCGGGGAGCGGGGAGCGGACACAGGCTCCCCAGCTCCGGAAACACGCACACGTGCCTGAGACCCCAGGGCCTGTCCCAGCCTAGCATGGCTGGGTGCAACATTTCTGGCATGATTCACTTGGCCACACCTTCATTTATTTGGAATTCAATTTGAACCTGAGGATTTGAGATGTTTCTTGGGAAAAGAAAATGCTGCTTCTTAGTTTGAGTTACTTCAAGAATTTCTACTGACTTTGCCAGTTCTGGAGTAGGGTGTACAGATTAAATTCCATAATGTGAAATCTTTTAATGTAAATATAACTTTAAATGTTACATATTGGCAGAAATGGAAGATTTATTACAAAAGGTTTTCCTAAAATATTCAGAAACTGCATTTACTTGAGGGTAAATTGATTTAAAATTTATTAGCTTTTATTTGAAATGCTTATGTTTTAAATCTCTCTTAGATGGGGTGAAAGATTCTCCTTCCTCATCTACAGATATTTTAAACATTAATGTGTTTCTTAAAACAATAACTTTACAAAACAAAATTATGTTTAGTCTTTTAAAAAATGTACGTCCTAAATAACTTAAAACCTCTTTCCTGGATGTCCCTTCTTCCCCACCAACTTCTAGGTTTGTTGAATTAACGTATTCATTTCACGCTCATTGAGTGGTTGCCACTGAGAGGCCATGAATAACTGGTCTGTGAATCTTTTACAAATATCATCTCATTTAAGCTAAAAAAAATAAATAAAATTAAAGGGAAGGGCAAGGCCCGTGTCACGAAGCACCCCCTGTAGGAGGAGGAAAGGGGCCATGACTGCCCGGGGTGGTAAAGTGAGGTCTCACCCCATGTCCCCCACCCAGGGGAACCAGATCCAGGGCTCGCAACCCAGGTTTAGCTCTGGTCCACTCTGTCGGCTTTTACTTGATCAGGCCATTCCATGGTATTTTTGACAGTCAAGGCTGAATGGGTTTTGTAAAATATGACACATGCTCCTTATTAAGAAAAATTCAAGCTACACTGAAAACCACCAAAAAAGGAAAAAACCCGAAATCCAACCACTCAATGCAGATACCTTTTTGCACATATTTATAGCTAGAAAGAAGGTAATCATTTTTGAAAACTGGGACAACATATACATGATATTTTATTAAAACACACCCAATTTTATTTCAAATTAACCAAAAGTCAGTTGAAATGAAGCTGATAGAACAGAACATCAAATAAACCTTCCTTTCCTGTGAGAGGTATTTGCACGACCCCTGATTGCTGGCACCTCGAGCTACACGCAGAACCTGGAGAACCATGAGGCCAGAGCCGAGCCTGAGACCCCTTCAGTGGTCGGAGGTGTCGTTGCCATCGGAGGCTTTGAAAGTTCCCCAGGAGCCTTAGGGACCAGCACGGCTGAGGCCAGCTGCCCTGAATACAAAAATACAGTGGTACCTTGGTTTCCGAACGTCTCTGTTGACGAACATTTTGGTTTATGAACACCGTAAACCAGAAGTAAATGCTTCGGTTTTCGAACACGACTCAGAAGTCGAACATGTCACACAGCTTCCCCTGAGTGCAAGATCCTGAGGCCCAGCTGCCGGCTGTTTTCCAATGTTTCAGAACTCGTGGGTTACGTTCGAAAACCGAGGTACCACTGTACTATGAATTGCTGTGTGGTTAGAATGACCAAGCTTTTAAGGCATCTGCGTCTCACGTAGTGTACTGTCCTCCTCAGCCCTCAGTTCACACACTGTTGTTTTCACATACACGCTGTCCCGCCTTAGCCGTACAGTGGGCGTCTCCCCAGGGTCAGGCTCACCCAGCACGGGAGGAGCTGAAGCACCCACTGTCCTTGTTTTGTGATGCCCCTCTCCCCCCGAGGGCTTCATTCTGGTCTGGCTTGGCTCAATTCTGTCACTAGAGGGTTTTTGAGAGGAGTTCATGGTGCCACTTCCTTCAGTCTCTCCGTCAGAGGCCCATCAGCGGTCTTTCTGCTTCCCACAGATTCATCCTGGGTCACAATTTCCTAACCTGGAACTTAGCTTTGGGTCCACAGCCTTGGGTCCTGAGTGCTCCCAAGGGAAGGCCATGGACGACCAGAATTTTCTCTGCATTTATGTGACTTGATTTTTCTGCTGGAATATTCGAATGATTCTTTATTCTTGAAATCTGATAACGTCACTGGGTGGTTTGGTTGATCATTGTGTATCATTTTTCCTGGACATTTAAGGGCAGTTTTCACCATTTACTGCCTGTCCCGTTTGCTCCCTTCCTCGGCAAGGACTCCGTGTGTGGACTGCCTTGTGAAATTGTTTTTATGTGGTGGTTCATTTCCATTGTTTTGTGTGGTTGCTGCAGGCCAGTGGCCGCACCCCTGACTTTGGTTTTGGTCACATAGCAGCTTCCACTGTGGCTTTCTTCTGTGGAACAGATTTATGTTGTTTTTGCGTTGCTTCCCCTAGCTTGGTCCCTACCGGCCACCTCCTCGTGTTTCTGCGTTGGTCCTGTCTTTGGAGCTCATCTCTTTCTAGACAACTTTGTAATGAGAGATTAGCCTGCAGTATGTTTGACTCCCTGCAGGGCTCCCAAGTGTCCTCACATGCTTCCCCTGATTGCTCTTGGGACGTGTGTCCTCCCCCGGCCCTCTGCCGCCTCTACTTCCCACCCAGCCTTCTCCCTGGAGCAGTTGTTTCATAGGTGGCTCTGGGTCACTCCCCTCGGAGCCCTGCTGGCTTCCAGGTGTGGGGAGGCCATTCTCAGAGGAGCTGGGAGGAGCCCCGTGGCCGCCTCACCTTCTGGGTGATGTCCCTCAGCACAGTGGCCACTCCTTTCCTCCCTCGAGGCTGGAGGGGCCCAGCTTGCGCTGGATGGCTCTCTTGGCTGACAGGTTTGCGTCCAGCCCCCGCGGCTCCTTCCAGCCTCTGCTGTGTGCGGTCCTGAGGAGATGTGGGTTCTCACGGGGATCCTTCTCTACCAGGGCCTCTCTAGACCCTTGGGCCAAAATTCTGATTTATGGAGGGGTGTCCTTGGCATTCGGACGTGCAGCCTGGTGTGGAGAGACCAGTGTCCGGCCTGGATCTGGGGTAGCCAAGGTTCTGAGCTCACAAGCTCCCCTCTGCTGTGCTGACCCTGAACCGCACAGCCCAGCTGGCCGCGTGCTTCCTGGAGCCGCTCCCACAGAGCAGAGCCTCCCGCCTCTCTGCAGCCCGCCAGGCCCTTCCACTCCCAGTAGGTGTGTGCCAGAAGGAAAACTCACCCTCATCCCAGCCTTCACCAACCTGACACCATGGGGAGCAGAATGCAGGCTCCAAGTGATGAGAGCTAATGATCACTTACACAGGAGGACGCGTGGGGCACAGCCACTGGGTCTCAGTTGGGGACACTGCACTCACCTTCTCACATCCCTCCCCCTCAGCAGAAGCCAGGGACAGCCGCTCAGCCAGTGCTCAGGGGCACAGCGGGGAGGGCAGGTCAGAGGAAGGAGCCTGTGGGGACGCAGGCCTGGTAATGTCACCCACTGTTCCTAACAGGCTCCAACTGGGCCGGCTTCCCGCCTTCCTCGCAGGCCCAGCGGCCTGTGGCTGCTCGTCTGCCCCCTGTCATGAGAGTGGACCTCACAGTCCCCATGGCTGGACTGGCCACAGAGCGCCCTCAAAGTTTGTCCCAGAGCTGGCTTCCGGGGAGGACCCAGCGTGGTCTGAGGACGGCTCTGATTCCGAACACAGAGCCTTCAAATGCCGGAAGATTAGCGGGCTTTTGATATGCGGCCAAAAATAAAATGGCGTGATCAGCAGAGAGCCGTGTCCCCTTTTCCTTTGGGTCGCCAGACAATGAGAGGACGCCCTTGGCTTTCATTAGAAAGTGCAGGAGTTTTTAAACAAGCCTTTATGTTAGGGAAGGAGCAGTGGGACTGCACCTGCTCCCAGGGCTCCTGGGGCTTCTGGGCGAGCGGGGCGTTACGTTGCTCCCACGCCAGCTCAGATGATGTGCTTTTTAAGTTTATTTTTAACGGGAACATTGGCCTGTGATTGGGGCCAGGACGGGAGGCAGGGTCTGACCCAGGAGACACTTGCTGTTGAAACGACAGGTCTCAGAGCCTGGCTGTCAGCTGCCTTCGCCCAAACCTGCCAGTGCTGAGTCCTACCAGATACCCAGTGGCTGGGCTGCAACAGGGGCTCTCGTCCCTGGGACGGCCATGTGCCGGGCTGGCCGGCAGCATCAAAGGTTCTGCAACAAGACAGGTGTCAAAAGGCCACAGGTGTGACACGCACAGCCCTGGACGAGAGACTCGGTGTCATGTGTGAGCACCCAGCCACAGGGACCCGGCCCAGCCGCACCGTGCGCAGGGGCCTCAGTGCGTGTCCAGGAGAAAGATGGCAAGTCCCTCATCCCATCTCCCTGGACATGGTCAGGGCACAACTGTCTCTCCTGGGACATGGAGCAACTCCAGTTCAGAAGTGGCTGGTGTGTGGCCTCTGGTTCACAAGCAAGGTGAGGCTGGTGGCTTCATTTCCATGCGTTGTGTGGCCCCAGGACCTGGCCATGTGGTGCTCAGGTTACAGCCAGCTCGGTGCTCTCATGCAGCTTACACTGCAGGAAGGAGGCCAACCTGGTTGGCTGGCTCATCTGCACTTTGTCATGTGTCACTTAGGCAACGCGGTTACTTACTGGGGCCCTGGGTGGCCAGGACTGGGAGCTGTGCAGCCCAGCCAACTGGCACTTCCGCACCCCGTACTCCCCACTCAGATGTCCCCCCACGGTGGGGAAACACAGCTTCATCTGCTGGGTACTTGCTCAGAAACACAGGTGTTCTCTCTCCTGAGCGGAGGCTCAGGATTCCATCCTGAGAGGAGACTCGGGGCGGCGGGCAGGCTGCCAAGGCCCCTGCTGGTGTTTGAGGAGGCGGGCGGCCTCTGGATTCCTGCGAGGATGTGGGGCCTTGCCCGGGGGCTCCCCCGAGGAGTGTGGAGGGTGACCGTGCAGCCCTGCCCTGTGGACACGGGCACTGGTACTCCCCACACCCTGGGCCCCCACGCCTCTGCTGGCCTGTCCTAGACACCGTGGGGACCAAGTGTGGGACCTGCCCCTGGGTCCTCACTCCTGGAGGTCAAGGGCTTCTACCCCAGCAGAGGGAGAGACAGGCCCGGTGCCATCGCGTCCCTGGGGGACACAGGAGCCGGGGTTCCTTGGAGAAATGTGGCCTTCATCCCTCACACAAACACAAACCTGCTGTCTGTCCCGTGCAGAACTCACCCAGCCCTGCAGCTGTGACCTGGGACCCTGGCTGATGACTGGCTGAGTGGACACCTGAGGGCGGAGAGGCTGGGCTGACCACAGTGGTTCTCACTCGCTTCTCGCTCTTCCCCAGGTTAAGCACTGCTGAGAGCTGCCTGGTGCCAGGGCGCCCACCTTTGTGCCAAGCAGACAGCGCTGGGGTGCACAGCTCTGAAGCAATCAGATGGCCAGCTCAGAATCAGGTACCTTCACATCTGCCTATTCCCACACCTGGTTCTACAGAAACGACCAGCCGGATGTGTGAGTCCCTGGGGTTCTCAGGGATGGCTCAACCCTGTCACACCACAGCCTGTCCCCAGCAGCTCTGTCACAGCGCCAGCGGCCGAGTTGTGGGCAGAGCTGAGCCCCCTCCCCTCCGAAGAGCTGCTCTGGAACTTCTCAGGGTCTCAGCAAATGAGTTCTGGAAACAATACTGCAGACACAGACCCACGTCGTGCACCCGTTGGGCCAGTGAGCCCGGCTGCGGGCTGGCTCCTGTTCTGGGGCCTGATTTCATCGTCAGATGCAGCGCGTGTGACCTGCACACCCCACGTGGCAAGGGCCCTGGGCTGTCTGCAGGAGAGGAGGGAGCCGAGGTGGAGCCACCGGCGTGTAGACTGGGAGGCAGAGCCGCTGTGATGCTGGGCGGAGACTTCAGGGATGAATGCTCCCCCCCCTCCCCCCCGGGGGATCCAGACACATGGCTCGCCACGGGGTCACCTCCATGATTCTGTCCTTGGGCCCCAAAGCCACTGTCACCGGTGTGGTAACATCAGGGTGCGATTTTACCGCTGCCCGTGCTGGCTTTGCGGCTCCCCCAGGATCAAGTGGAAACCTCGTCCTGTGGCAGAACCTGTCAGTCACAGAGCGAGAAACAAGAGCCGGCTCTGCAAGCTGGGGGGCATGGAGGAGGCTCGCTGGGGTCGGCCGCAGCTTCTGGAGCCAAGGACATTCCTGAGCCACGGCTGGAAGTTCCCACCCCACGCTGGGATGGGGTCGAGAACCTGTAATGTGCCCAGAAAGACGGTGGGAGACGGCAGCAGCCCTGCTGGCTCTGAGCTTCTCGGAGCTCATGTCTCAGTCCCCGGCGGCTCTCCCTTCCCCCAGGGGGAATGCGGGGGTCCCCAAGGCCTGCCAGCACCATCCCCACCTTCCTCACCTCCTCCGTACTTTCCAGCATCCTCTGTGCACCTTCCCGGCAGCCTCGGCACATCCCTAAGCTGTGTCCTTCTGCTGCTGGCACCAGCTTCTCCTCAAGAACAGGCAGCCCTGTCCCTTCGGTGGAAGACGATGGCGAGTGGATGAGGCCCCAGCCTCGGAGCTGAGAGTGACTCTGCCCTGGTTGCTTCTGCGTTCTTACCCCTCTTCCTGCTTCTCAGGCTGCGCTTTGCCACCTCAGCGAGATGCTTCTTCACCAGCTCTCTTGGCTTTTGAGTTCCAGTGCCCACAGCAACCAGAGTCAGGCCAGCCGGGAGGCCCATCATCCGGGGCTCTGCGAGAGCTCCCCCAGTCACTTAGGTGCTGAGGGTGCCCCGTAGGTAACAGACCCACGGAGCTGGGGAAAGATGGATGTGGCCAGCGGGACAGTAATTCTGAACCATCCCATGAGACCCACCACGTGCACACACAGAAATTAGCAAAGCAGTGATATTTTGCCGTGATCTGAAGAAATTGGGGCTTCTGGCCTGTAGGGACCTGCAGGGGACGTGAGCGTGACGTCCTCATGTCTGAGCCATCATAGCCCTGTGAGGGGACAGGGGTCCTCTCCTGCGCCCCCACCCACAGTGCCAACCCGCCTTTGCAGGACTCTGCCCTGGTGGCCCCAGGACACCAGACCCTGAGGCGACGATGGTACCTGCAGTTTTAAGTATGGGGTTCATAGATAGTGCTGTCCCAACATGGCACAAAGTCATAAAGGGACAGTGACAGTGGCAGCCATCATGTCAGCAGTGGAGAGGAGCCATGTGCGCCCATGGGGTGGGAAGTGCAGGGTTCTTGTCAGGAATCTTTACGTGTGGTTTCAAAGTCACAGACATCTGAGTGTTCTCTTAAAGCGTATTTCTCACCAGATTGTGGGCAGTGGTGGCCTTGGGGCTGTCCGGTCCCCTCTGCCTTCTGGAGACAGTGACCCAGCCCACAGCCTGAGCGCCCAGACAGTGAGGACCCCAGTCCAGCCCACCCCACAGTGACGCAGGCCCACAGGGAGGGCAGCGTGCAGAAAGTGTGACTGTAGGAGCCGAGGTGTCATCTGGACTAAAACAGTGTGTCCACGCACCTGGCTCCTGGAAGGCAGGCTCTTGGGCAGAACTGCTCGCGTGGACGGCCTTGTGGAGAGTTCACGGCAGGAGCCGCTGGTCTGCAACCCGCGTTCTCGTGGGCGGAGCGGCAGCCGCCCAGGGGACCGTGAGTACCTAGTAAGTTGCAGTCCTAATTGGGACATTTGCTTTCTCCAGGTCCCCAGTCACGCTGACCAGAGTCCCCATAGAAAATGACACGCTGGGCTGGCCGGCCCCTCCTGTCGGTGCTCTGTGTTCACATGGGCGCCAGGGGGCCTTACACGCGCTTGCTCAGCCTGTTTCTTGGTTTGGAGGCAGTTGGGTGATTCCCTTTTAAAGCTTCCAGAAGGTGGTTGCAGTGTTTACATTTGAGTCCCTCTGACAAAGAAACGGAAAACATTTCATGGGATTTTCATGGTAACTCTCGTCCTGGATGCCTTCCAGGCTGCTGGTTCTGCGACACGTGCCTTCTCGGCACCAGGCTGGCGGCTCAGAGGCCCCCTGTGGTCTCTGCCAGGCACAGCCAGGCACCTGTGGGCTTCTGGAGGGTGTGAGGACGCTCACGTCAGCTGCGCCACCAGGGGAGGCCCAGCCTGGCTTCGTCAGCACGGGAGTTCCTGAGCATGGCACACACATGTGTGTGCGTGCACGTGTGTGTGCACTTGTGTGTGGACGCAGCTGCAGGCAAAGGTGCTGGGTGGACAGGACGCTCTGAGACCCATTTTAGTCTGTGAAGCAAAAAGCCACAGTGTTGGGAGACATTAGTTTCTTGATCTCTGATCTGTAAAGAAAGTCCAGGTGTAATTGTTTAGGGAGGAAACGGCAAACATTGTGCTTCAGTCAAAGCATATCGACCGGTACCTGAGCTGTTTCTTATGTGTTTTAAAGGTATAATTAACATGTAACAGAATTCATTATTTTAAAGTGTATAGTTTGACAAGTTTTTAGAAATGTGTAGAAGAATGTTCATTTCTTTATATGATGGACCAGCACTCCACTGAGCGGATGTATGTGATCTTTTTTTTATTTATTTACTGATCGATGGCTGCTTGAGCGCTGCAGTCTGGGGCTATAGAAATGAAGCTGCAGGAAACACTGCACAGGTCTTTCTGGCTGTAGGTGTGGCTTCTCACGAGTGAGCCCCTGGGAGTGCAGGGGCTGCGTCACTCGGAAAGTGCATGTTTGGCCACACAGCATGTGTCCCCTGCATGGGATGGAGCTCCCACTGCGCCCGTCCTCATTTGCTAGTGTCCCTCCTCCCACCACCTCACGGAGTCTTCGTTCACGTCTCCCTAATGAGTGGCGCTGGACATCTTTTCACAAGTGTATCTGTCATTCATTCTGTTCAAGTTCTCCAGTTTGAGGAGATCGTTTGCCTTCTTTATTGAGTTGCAAGGGATCTTTAAAAAGTTTCGCAAAACTACGGAGAGGTTCATTTCAGAGACATAATACATTTTAAAACATAGTCCCCAAATTTAACTTTTTAGTATGTATCCAAAAAAGGTTCATCTTGGAATATAAATGCAATCAGAACGCCATAATATGAGTGAGTTCTGTATTTTCATCGGCGCTGACCCTGGTCTGGGTACAGTGCCCTGCAAAGTGACAGTAAGTGGGCCGCGGGAGAAACGAGCTGGACTCATCACAAACCAGCAACTTAGAACCTTCGAACGGCAGTGAATGGATAAGTGCTGTCATCCACTCTGGCTAATGCGTTGTTGCACTTAAAAGTATTTTTTCATAAATGGCAGTAACTGCAGCCATTTGCCAGACACCGAATAAGTGACACAGCAAATAAAAACAGCAAGAAAATCACAGCATACTTCTAACATTTTAATTAACTTTTGCTTGTGGTGACCTGTGGTCTGGAACCTTTGTTTTGCCTGAAGTTGGAGTCCGTATGGGCCTCGTCCTTCTTCATTCAGGCAGCCACCTGTTGCCATTAAGGTCTGGTTCTCGTGTATCTCGGAGGTGGCTTTCTTTATAGAAACAGAGATTATTTCTTCTTCCAAAAGTCTTTTCTTAAAGCTTCATTCTCTCTTCTTGCTGAACTCTGTTCAGGGGCTCCAGTTTGCTCTGTAGCTCTCTTTCTGCTTCTTTACTTGCAGCACGGACACCTGTTTCATTTCGTCTTCGTTCCTCTGACGTTCACCATAAAATTGTGTCTTTTGGCTCCGTAGGTCTCTGGGAGACTGATGGCCTGTTCTCTGGGCCCACATCGGCAAAGCCCACTTCCTCCCATTGCAATGCCTGTGGAGTTCTTTGCGCTTGGTGTGGGTCTGTTCTCACAGACCCTCTGTCTCTGTACAAGTGAGCATTTCCCGGAGCCTTACAAAATCTCAGTGGTTTTCATTTTCCCTGGTACCACACCCAAGGGTACTGGTGAGCTTTGACCGTCCAACGTCTCCCTCATCCACGCTTCCTACAGCAGCAAATGCAGAGTGTCCACTCATCGAGGCGTTGGTTTTAGCTGTAGCTTCCTCATCTGCTGGGAACTGGTGTGTCTGCACGCCGCTGCTGAGCAATTCACTGCAAGCTTGAGCTTGAAGTTCTGTGACGCGGTTTCTGACATGGCCTCCGCTTTGACAGTCACCTTGCTGTCAAAGCTCTTGCTGGTGACAAGGTCAAGTGTCTTTAGAGTGGCCTGTTGGTGAGACGAAGCAGAGGGACGCCGGGTTCGAGAACCATGGTGGTTGGAGCAAGAATGCCTGCTCCCCTCCCCAGTGCTTCCGGGGCTGGGGCCTCACACAGCACCTGTGTGCTCAGCGCCTGGTTGGCAGCTCCCGCCTGGTTATTTGGTCACCACCTCCCCCTGTATTCACGGTGGTCATGCTTAGTCGAACATTACTTTCTTAGAATTCACATGTCTGAGCTTTAAGTCTAACATGTGGGTAAAATGTGAGGATTCATGGTCTTCAAAATTAGTATGAACTAACGCATCCATCAGCGTTGATTTTCCAATCCCAGTCTCCTCAACACAGAGAATATTAAAACAAGCCTTGCTCAATGGAGCTATTGACCGTATGATCAGGCACACTCTCAAAACCAGCATGCCAGACCTAAAGAACAAATATTGTCTTTTTTTGTTTTGTTTTGGTCTCTGTTCATCATAAGATACTTGGGACGACATACAAGTTTTTGTTGCCATGTGACACTGAAAGAGAAGGTGCCGTGCCACCTTGGAGGTCATGAGGGTCTGGAGCGGGGGAGCCAGTGGACCGAGGTCCAGTGAAGTGGAGGCCTCAGCCTCAGGCCCCCGGCCCCAGCAGTGCATCCCGAGGGCAGTGGAAGGCCGAGGGGCCTGAGGAGGGCGTACAGAGCCCGCCAGCCTCCGCTGGAGGCCTGGGAAAGGGCGCGGCGAGACTAGTCTGTACGGGCTCTTTATGCGTTCTTCCGGAAGTCCTTCACCAAATCTGTGCTTTCTCAACTCTTGCTGTCAGTCTGTGGATGGCTTTTCCATTTTCTTCAGTGTCTTTTAAAGAGCAGATGTTTTAATTTTGGTAAAATCCTACTTGTTGATATTTTGATGGTTTTTGCTCTTTTGTTCTTATCTAAGAAATCTTTCCCTTGTCTGCGATCTCACAATTTTTCTTACGTTTCCTTGTAGAAGTTGTGTAGTTTTAGGTCTCAGGTTTCGGTCTCCAATCTGTGTCAACTAACTCTCTGAGTGTGGTGTGAAGTGAGGGTTGGGGTTCATCTCTTTGCAGGTGGGTGACCAGCTGTCCCAGAACATTTGTTGAAAAGACTGTTCTTCCCCCATTTCATGGGCATGGCGCTCTGGTAGAAAATAAATTTCGCATGAATGTGTGGGGCAGCTGTTCCTCTGGAAACATTCTGTTTCTTCCTATCAACCAACCTGTTCATCAGTCCAACGTACAGGTTTGTTAAGGAATGTGTGGAGCTTACGGAAAATTCATTTAATTCAAAATACTTCAATTCTTAAAATGAAATATAAAGCTCAGGGAAATGTGAGGCCCTGAGGTGAGGGCAGGACAAACAGGGGTGGTGGATTAATGACCAGTGGTCACAAGTGCTGTCCAGACGTCAGCTGAGGTCAGGAAAGGTCCTCTCATGGCTGCACATTTAAGCAAAGCCTTTGCCAGCACTGCACTGAGGAGCTGTGGTGCCGCGTGGCTTCCTGTAGAGGAAGTGGGGTGTCTTCCCACCCCTGAATGGAGGTGACCTCATTCAGAGGTCAGACCTCACGAGGCTCTGATCACGGCTCCTTGAATCTCAACCAAAAGCATTTCCCCCAAGTCTGCCTTGGGGGGCCCTGGTGACATAATCCCCACAGCTTTGTGCGGCTCGCTCTTGAGTTGAAAACGCACAGAATCCTGGGAGGTTCTGGTCCTGCGTGCCCCTCAACCACCCTCCATGGGCGTGGCTTCTGCTACCCCCTGCCACCTGGAGGGTGGACACACACCCTCCAGCCTTGGGAGGAAATTTGTGGGCAATGTGCGCAGCACCCTCTGGTGGCCACTGTCCTGACCCCCAAAGCTGCCTGTCCGTGTGGGTACCCTAACCTCTAGCAGAGTAGGTGTCCAGGGAGGGGCCCTGGTGGGGTCGCAATGTCCGCAAAAGCCCCAGAAAAACACCGTTCAGCATACCTTCTGATTTTGCCAGGAATCTTGTCCTCTCAACTCTGCGTCCCCAGAGTGTGTGCTACCTGGGCCTCTGTGGTCAGTGCTGGGAGTTCACATGTTCACCTGACATTCTGCCCTGAACAGAGAGGAAGGTTGCAAACCAGGGATGGTACCTGCAGCACATCTGCTCATCTGGGCATCTGTGGGGCCAAAATGCCCAATGGGGCAGCTGAGCGGAGGGGCCACCCCCAGTGTCCTGGATCGTCCAGCCGTGGGGTCAGGAGGAATGCAGCCCCTGGGCCGAAGCATTGCCGTCTTTGACCTGGTTCCCAAGGAAGCGGTGAGTCAGTGTTAGAACCCAGCCTGCTCCAGGACAGGAGGCTCCTGGGCAGCCATGGGCGCTGTCCTGACCACAGGAGGTTCAGCTGGCGCCTGTGATTTGGAGCTGCACCCTCGGGGAGCGGCCAGTGGCCTCTGAGTGGCCATCTGCCTCCGACCCTCCTGGCACGTGGAGCACGCCTTAGTGATGGATAGCGTACTTCCCGGTCGGCCTCTAGGAAACCTTCCGTGTGCCCCACACTCCCTCCCTTTCCTCACCTGCTGACCCTACCAGGCCCGAGCGCCGGTGGGGGACCTGGCGCCACCAGCATGTTGGAGACTTTGTGCTTATGGAGCCTGGACTGCTGGAGCGAGGCCATGGGGCTAGCACTGGATGGGACGTGAGCGAGAACTAAAACTGTGGTGCTAACACTGTGACGCTTGTCACAGCAGCTCCTGAACCCACCAGCAGTGCAGGGCGTGCGCTCCGCCAGCTCCGTCTGCAGCATTCGCAAGCGTTTCACAGGCCTCTGGGCCGGACGTGCTGCGGGCGCCGTCTGTCAGCACAGGGTCTCAGCCTTGAGCAGGTTGAACAAGTCGGGGCCCTTGAGGGCGCCAAACGTGTGGTCTTCTCTCTCCCCCGCGTACAGAGATGAAGGGGAGCAGGGCAGAAGGAAGCAGCCTTCTGCATCTGCCCGGAGTGTGGACACAGTGGCCCATTCCAGGCCAGCAGAGACCCGGGCTGGGTCAAGACGCCTGGGCAGCCTGGCCGGTCTGCTGAGGCTCTTTTAGCCAACACCAAATGACTCCTTGGCAGGAGGGGGCCGAGCTGCTGGTTTGCATGGGGGATTTCCTTCCTGTGCCCTACCCTCGGCCACTGAATGCTGACAAGGGTTCTTGAGTGCTGGCCGTGTCTGCAGTGGGCCAGGGACACCCACAAAAGCAAGCCAGCAGAGTCACTGTCGTCCAGACCTCGCCCCCAGAGCAGGCCCGGCACCCTGTTTGGGCGGGAGGAAGAATCAGCTTTGCCCTGGGGCTGAGCTGGTGCCATCCTCACCTGGACCAGACACCCCTTACATCTTTTAGACGTTGGGCCCCCCATGTCAGCAGTGACTTCGCCACTCCCTCCCGCCACCCTGAGGGGGAGCCCTGACCATCAGCAGAGCTTGGCCAGCTCCAGCCTCCCTGTCTTGGGCCATCCACTCCCAGGAACGGGGACCTTCCAAACCTCCCGTTACTGCGGCTTGGAAGTCGTGATGGTGGCCACACCATAGCTGGCTGTCCGTGGAGCACGTCCTCCGCTCTGAACTGCCCTCAGCGGACACTTAGCTTTGTTTCTTTCATGGTCATTGTCAACCTTCCAAAAACCCTTTGGGGTCAGTGTTAAAAAGTTCAGTGCCTTAGTCAGAAAAGAAATAAGGACCCTCCAGTGCTCAGAGCGTCCCCTGACCTGTACCCTGGGAGTTTTCTTCTGCACTTTGGACGGTCTACTGTTGCTGGGTCAGAAGGTGGCCCCAGCGGACCTGGAGCAGTGTTGAGAAGCAGGTACAGGCTTATGACAACCACAGGTCACTCCAAGCCACAGGCGTCCTTTGTGATGGAGCTGAAAACAGACCAGCATTAGATCTTGACTCACACCCTCCCTGAGACAGTGCAGTTTGACCTTGAGGGGTCTCTATGACCCGCAGACAGACACGCACAACCTCTCGATGGCCAATTTTGAATTGGGACGAAGTCACTTCCCTTGGTGAGCCCTCCTACAGCTGTCAGTGCCTCGCCTGGGGACCCTCTCAGAGTGAGGCCGCACCCCCAGAGGTCCCCAGCAGGAAAGGAGCCAGGTGTCCAGGCATCGGGGGCCACCTTCCCTGCCTACACTGGACAAAGGAGTGCACCATGAGAGTCCCAGGTCGCTGGGGGCGCGTGCGCTGTGTCTAACTGACTTCCCTGAACTTTTTATAGAAGGCAGATGATTCTTCTCTTCCTGCTATATGGTTTCTGCCAATGTTGGCAAAATCTGGCTTCAAAACTCTAAAGAAAAAGGCTCCATAGATCTCAATGATAAAACTTGGTAAATTATATATCTACACCTTTCTGAGTTGGAATTCTTTTCGGGAGCTGGCAGTGGGTTTCTACGATGTGTACAGTAACCGTTCCCAGACTCCTTCACTGTAGGAAAGGGCGCCAGGGCCTGGCATGCTGCTGATGCTGAGTGGCAGGCCAGCCTGGAGTTCTGCCAAGCAGTCTGCAGCCTGAGGGGCCATGACCCCCCTGGGACCCTGCCCAATGGGGAGAGTGTCGCTGGGAGACATCAGGGTCCAACGCCTCACAGGTGAGCCTGCAGGGCTCCCTGGCTCACAGTTAATAATGAGTTGCATGGTGCTTTCATGTGTCACACCCTCCACTCCCCCAAACTGCCTGCCCACAGTCCTAGTCCTGGCGTCCTGCCTGCCCAGAGGGCGTGGGAGATTGTTAGGGGCCTGGGGATGCAGGGGGGTGGCAGTTTGCAGCCAGGGCTCTCCAACTTCAGCCTGAGGTTGAGCCTCCAGCACAGTGAGCCCGGCTGCAGGACAGAGGTGCCCTCAGGTGGGCACTGTGCCGCCTGCACGGGGCCCAGGACAGAGCGGACAGCCTTGACTGCCTCCCCACACTTAGCTGACAGCCTTCTCTCACACCAGCATTTTTTAAATATTTCTGACGTTCCCCTTGTGACACTGTGACTTACAATACAATATACGTGTGTTGTGAGCAGGACACAGCTATCCAAGGAGCCGTGGAGCCGTCTCACACACGTGTGTGTCTGTCCACAATGTCAGACTTCATTAGAGTCAAGCCATGGATCTGGTCCTGCTGACTCCGTTTCCCACGGACGTTAACTGAGGCTGCAGCCAGAGGCCTGTCTCCAGTAGTGGAGGAGGAGCGGTTTTACACAAGAGGGTCACACAGGTGTGCAAGCAGGAGGGTGAGGCATGGCGAATCGAGTCTTAGGAAAGAAGGATGACAGTCCCGTGTTCAGCGAGAGTCCCTTGAGCACTGGTGTGCATTTAGTTGGGCGTAGGGCCGGGCTGGTGAGACGGTCAGGAGGTGAGGCTTCAGGGGGTCGGTCTGGGACGAGCACAGGAGTGGTTGTCAGCTTGGGTGAGGGCTGATCTTATGCCCAAGAAAGGGTGCGGTGCCCCCATCTGCAGTCTGATAAAGCGCCCAGGTGGTCACACTCCACCCTACGTCTGGAGTTACCTGGTTAGGGCGTCCACTGGGCATGCCTTTCCCAGGAGGCTCTGGCATGACTGTCACTTTTTGACTGACAGCCGTCAGAATTATTAGCGTCCATTTTGTGTTCCCAAGGAATGCTCTGTACAATATATTTGGCCTTCGTCCCCATTCCCGGCACAGCGCTCCTAAAACCCTTGACTTTCCTAAGTGATGAGAGTGACCAAGGGGTCTGTTGTTACGTTAATGAGGTGACTTCTGGAAAGCCCCTCTGGGTGGGGCAGGTGCCAGGGGAACCAACCTGATATGGGAGGGTTGGAACTTTCAGTCCCACCCCTGCCATCCAGGAGGGGAGAGGGGCTGGAGGTTGGGTCCAGTCACCAACAGCCACTGATTTAGTCGGTCACACCACGCACTGAAGCCTCCCTAAATCCCAGAGGGACGGTTCGGTTCAGACAGCTTCCGGTTGGTGCACACGTGCAGAGGTGGGGAGAGATGCCCGCCCGGAGAGGGCACAGCAGCCCCTGGTCCCCTCCCCCAGACCTTGCTCTGTGAGTCTCTTCTGTCTGGCTGCTCCTGAGTTAGACCCTTTTGTAATAAACCTGAGATCTGGTGAGTGAAACGTTTGTCTGAGTTCTGGGAGCCGCTCTGGCGAATGACTCCAACCCGAGGAGGGGGTGATGGGAACCCCTGACCTGTAGCCGGTGGCTGAGAAGCATGGGGGACACCTGGACTTGCGAATAGAATCTCAAATGGGGAGGGACAGTCTTGTGGGCCTGGGGGGTCTGATGCCATCTCCCGGTAGACGGTGTCAGATGGAGTTGAATGGAAGGAGCCCAGCTGAACAGCCTGTGGTGTTAAAACACACACACACATTGGACTCGTGCATTACAGTCTCCCTTTTACTAAAATCTTGATGTGTAGTTTGGACTAAGACCTTGGCGACTCCGGGCCTCCCTCCGCTGAGCGTGCGATCCCCGGTGTAGCTGGTTGAATGGTGTCCTTCAAAAAGGTGGTCCCCTGGTCCTTGTGAATGGGACTTTATCTGGAAATAGGATCTCTGCAGATGTGGTTAAGGGTCTCAAGAGGAGGTCGTCCTGCATTGACAGTGGTCCCTAACTCCAGTCACTGGTGTCCTCAGGAGACAGGGAAGAGGGAGGTTTGAGACAGATAGGGGACAGAGAGGGGAGCAGGCCGGGGGGCGATGGAGGCAGACCCTGGGGCCGAGGATCGCGTGAGGACCCCAGGAGCTGGAAGAGGCAGGAAGGAGCTTTCCCTGGAGCCTCAGGAGGGAGCCTAGACTTGCGTTTGGACTTTGGCCTCCAGAGCTGTGAGAAAGTACATTTCTGTAACTTGTGTGGCAGCCCTAGGAAACCAATGCCCGGTGGGTCACCAGTGCCTTGTCCCTTATCCCTTCTGACTGTGGCTTTGGGGATGCTCTCGGGAGCGTCCTGGGGGACTAATGCTGAAGGGGGTCGCAAGGGCCTTGGGGCCACGTGTGCCCAGGGGGTGTCCTTACTCCCCTGGAGGTGACAGCCCAGCCTTCTCCCTGCACCTTCGGAGGTGGACTCTGGACGGCTCACTGCTGCAGGAAGTGGTTTTGATGAGCAAAACGGGGAGCGGGGGAGCAAGCCAGGTGAGGTGGGGGTAAATCCTCAGACAGGATGGGGCCTCAGGCAACTTGGGAGAGTCACTGAGACTCATAAAGCAAGCACAAAAGCCCTTACATTTTTCATTTTTAGACAGTGTGCGTTTATAAACAACTTTATTCCGTTTTCACTTGGGATGGGAGGGCATGTAAATTTTAATTTCAATAACTCAATATGAGGGCTGTTACTCTTGCCCACTTTGTTTCCTTGGGAAGCTCCTTGCCGAATGACGGACAAGCCAGTAGCTTGGTAAATAATGACACACAGGTGAGCTGCGCACGTCTGCTCTCTCAGACCCCGTGACTGCTTCAATGACTAGTAGAAAGCTCCAGAGGCTGCCACACTAGGCGTCCAGGGGGCCAGCGGGGCCTCCCGCCCCTGCCCTCTTGATGTCATTTGTTTAGAATTAAGGCAGCAGTTTGTTTCATTTTCCAGTTCATCAAAGAATGATACTTACACTCAAGGTGTACCTCCTAGGGTCGGGTGTCTGGGTTCCACCCCCGGGGACACTTGTCAGCAGCCCTGGATTCTGTTCTGGCTCCTGCTCAGGTCGCTCAGGTTGGGCCTGTGAGCAGGTGAGCCCCTGGCCGCTGCTTCCGCCTGGAAGGAAGCGCCCTCGTGGTGAGGAAGACAGACAGGAAGGGGACTCTGCTGCTGGGGACACACAGCTGGAGAAGTTTGTCACACGGTCACACTCACATACTGTCACACTGACACACTCACACGTGGTCACACACACATTTCACACTGACACACACACTCACACTCACGCACACGGCCGACCGTCCTCAGAAGACAGGGTCTCACGTGCCTGCAGCCAGGGTTCCTGGGGCACAGGCGGGAAGCTGGCCATTTCTGTTTGCACAGAAACGCTGACACCGTCGCCGGCCTTCTGCAGTCTCTGCCCTTCACTCTGGCTTGAGCCTTTGGGGGTATAACTGAGACCAACCTCAGTCTAAACACTTCCCAATTTCCAAGCATCTGCTGACATCACTGATTGGTGACACCCCCTCCATGCCCCCCGGAGTAGGAGCAGGCCTGCACGTCCCCTCTGCCCCCTGCCTGGTGCCCACCGGGCTCATGGTCACTCGTGGATGCAGGCAGAGTCCCAGGCCCGCCGTCCACCCACGTTCCCTGGGGCCTGAGCAGACAGTCTGGACTCACGTGTGTTCTTCCCATGAAGGGACAGTCTGGGCTGACCACAGTGCTGGCTGCTGGTGCAGTTGCAGGAGGGCTGCTTTCCTGGTAGAGTGAGGCGGGAGTGCATTCTCTCTAAAGGAATGTGGGAGCACGGTCTGGGGACGAGGGTGGTGACCCCCCTGCAGGTGTGCATGGCCTGGTCCCCAGAGGGCTGAGCCAGGACCACTGTGTGACTGTCAGGCCAGGAACAGTTGCTGTCTCATTAGTGGAGCCCTCTCACTCCACAGTTGTGTTCACTGCTCACCTGCTGTTTGCCAGGTGGGGGGCCCGTGTGCACTGAGGAGTGGGGCTGTTACTGGGCAGGTGAGTGGGGTGCAGGGAGAACAGGGTCCTTCTTACCTGGGGGGGCTGGTCACCCGCTTGCCCCTCTGTGGGGACAGAGCCCCAGAGAGCAGTTTCCAGGCTCTCGGCCTCATGTGGAGAAGTGCTGGCTCGGATAGTAGATGGCCGTCAGCTGTGGCTGGTTGGCCATCAGCTGTAGCCATTAAGCCATTGGTCACTTATATAACTGCCGCGGCTACGGAGGGGAGCCGAGGAGAGTGAAGGAGGAGACTGAAGGAGTGTAAGGAGAGTCGAGGACAGTCGGTCGGTTGGCAGCAAAGCGGACAGCAGGTCGCACGTCGTGTAAACCCAGCCTCCAGTGAGACCATAGTGCTATGACTTCCCTACCTATGGCTCCGTGGGTGTTCCTTTTTGGCCTCACCATGTCCTGCGTTCCTATGTGGGGAGCGGGAGCTGAGACCCCGCAGGCCGCCCCGCCAGACACCCGCACGACACCCTCACCCACCCCAGCCTTTGGCTTTGACTGCTGCCTCTGTCTGGGCAGACTCCCCGCGGCAGGCGGACACTGGGCCCTCCCGCCTGCAGGCCCGGCCTGCTCCAGCCCCGCCTCATGGCCTCCACTCCTTCCCTTTGTTCTTTCCCACCTGTCACAGCTCCTCACACACTTCTGAACCAGCACAGGTGGGGGCAGGCGGTGCTGGCCACAGTCGCTTAACAGACAGCACTGCTGTTCTGGGGTCGTGTGAAGCCAGGGTCGCTGTGGAAGGTGAGCCTCCCTCCTCTTGCCGCCCTCGACTTGCCTCTTCCCTGGGGAACCTTCTGGATTCCTGTGATGCCTCGACTTCCTCAGTGACCAGGGTGGGAGGCAGACAGGGGAGATGATGCCTGGGGCCTTCCGTGGGTGCGTGCGTGCGTTTCCCCTGGTGGGCAGGGGGCAGGGGAGTCGTGTAGAGGTTGTGGCGTGGGGCTCTGGGGCACGGCGAGGGTGCATTTGCGATTTCCACAGGGACTCCCAAACTGCCCTCCGTAGACGGCGTCGTACCTGGTTACCCTCCCACCAAAAGCATGTGATTTTCCCTTTTTCACATTGTTCCCAACCAACGTCTTGTCAAACTTTTGTATCTTTTCCGAAACCGATAGGTGAGAATTCTGTCTTGTTCTCCGCGTCGTCGTCTCTCTTCACTATGAGCTGATTACGCTTAAACACACCTGTCTCTTGTTTGAGCAGCTCTGGACTCTTGCCCACGCTTTTATTGAACAGGGTGTTGTTTCCTTACAGGTTTGTAAGGGTCGGCCTGGAAGTCAGCCCTCTCTCTGGACTCCGTGTTGCAAATACTCCCTCAGCCCTTATGTGCCTTGGACTTGCTTATGGTGAGATTTCTATCATTTAGAAGTTTTCATGTGTATTTATCAGTCTTTATTGTCTCGTCGTGGGTTTTATGTCATGCTTTGCCGTTCCCAGACTGAGGATTTTTATAATCCTCTTGCTTTTTTTGGGAATTTGTTGGTCTCATTTTACGCCCGTTTAGCGTTGATTCTTGAGCGTTCGTTTCAGTGTGAGAGTGCGGTCGGGTTAGGGTTGGTCTTGGTTGTTCACAGGGCGGTCATCACAGCGCTGCATGGCCTCTGTGGTCAGCGGGGGGGCTTCTGGGGGTTCCCCCCCTTCGCTGCCAGGATCTGTTCACGCCCAGGAGCCACCCTAATCACTGGCCTTAATGAGACGTCTCCTGCGCAGCAGGACTGCTCTAACCTCACTGTTGCTGCAGAATTCTTTGAGTTTGTGTGCATTGTTTCCTCAAAATAAAATGTTCTTAAACACGCAGACTTCCCTCCGTGTTGTGTTGTTATTATTCCTGGAATCACCTGTAATTCACAGTGCACTTTATAGGTTGGCTTGGGGGGAATTCACACCTTGTACATGACAGTTCTGTTTGTTTTTTTCTGATCTCCAGTCACATTTCCAGTTTTCTTTGGGAATACCTTGCCTGTTTCTGGCCAGGTTTCTTCCTGGGCATTTTACCTCTGCTATGGTTGTGACAGGTGACTGTGACAGTGGTGCTTTCTCACCTTTCTTCTAACTGCCGTTGCGTTGCAGGAAATCTGTGGGTTGCTGCAGCCACTTTGGCAGCTGGGCTGTGGGGTCTCCCTGTTTGTAATTGTGCCCCTGGGTGCCCAGGTCCAGGTATGCAGCCATACCCTCCAGAAATGAGGGTAATTTACCTCTTTCCTTATGGCTGTCCTCTGACTCCTTTTGTTAAATTGCGTTAAGATCAAACAGCTTTGTCTTGTTTCTGACTTAATGGGAATGACCGTTAAGAAGGATCTTGGAAAATGCTCATTTCTTCCTAATTTATTTAGGGTTTTTAATTGAGAATGGATGCTGGATTTTGTGAAGTGTTATGGAAATAGTCGTACATTTCTTCTGGTTAAGCTTGTAACACGCTGACTGAGAAGAATCGATCTGCTGGTATTAAACTGTCATTGAATCCCAAAGGGTGATCCCACCTGGTCACGACATGGCGTTCTCTTCTATGTTCTGCTATATTTCACAGACTTATATTTATTTAAGATTTTTACAATAGTTTTCATAGCGAGATTGGTTTGTAGTGTACATTTGTGTGATATCTTTGTCAAAATTGATTGTCAGTGTCATTCTGCCTTCATAAATATAATTTGGCAGCTGTCCTCCTTTTTCTACGCGTTAAATAGCATTAATTATTAATCTGTTTAAAGGAGTTAATACCTGTAGTGTTGAGCCTTTCTATCCAAGAATATGTCAGTTCCTTCTTTCTTTGCCTGTCTTCTGGAAATAGCAATAGAGTCATCTTTTCCTTAAAGATTTTGTGCCTGTCCCTGTGCAATGGTCTGGCCTCTTTTCGGGGGCAGGTAGTTCTTTAACAGCTTTCCTGATTTCTTCTGTGGCAGTTGGTCCATTCGGAGGTTTTCTCTCTTCTGGAGGAGAATTCATATTTTACATTTTCCTAGAAAAGCATTAATGAAAGCAAAGTACCCTCTTAGGATTTTTAATTTTAAATCTGTGCGATTTCTCCTTATTCTTTTGGGTATTTGCACTTTCCCATTTTTCTTTCTTGGCAAGAGGCTAACCAGGTGTTGGGTTTATTAGTGCTTTAGTTCTTCTGCTTTCTAATTATCTTCTGTTATCTTTTTAATTCCTTCCTTGTGCTTTTCTTAGTTTAATGCCATTCTTTTCTAAAACTCGAGTTGGATGGTGATATTACGTTTGGTTTATAATCAAAGGTATTTCTTTTTCTTCCAAGCACTGCCCTTGACCGTGATGTGTGTGACTTTCTCTGGATTATTTTTAAGATACACTATTTAATAAATTTAAGTTTTCATTTCTTCTTGAACCTAAGAGTTAAGATAGGTAATTTTTTTTGTCAGTAGGGCTGTTTCATTTCTAGTTGTGTTTTAATGTCTAATTTTGCTGTCTTATGATTGCACACTTTTCTCTGTCCTGTTCCTAGTTTGGGGACTCTCTTGAAGGATTTTTGGTAACCTAAAAAGGGAAAACAATAAAATAGAAAAGCCATTAGCTAACCTAACCAAGAGAAACAGGGGCACACAAGAAGGAAATAGCAATAATATCCACAGATACAGATGAAATGAAAACCAACCGCAAGACTACTTTGTCAAATCTGGATGAAGTCAATGCTTTTCTAGAAAAATGTATAAATTACCAAACTGACTTAGGGCTACAACACTCAACACATGTGAACAAACACACGAACATAGATGCACGCATAGGGACATAGACACACACATATGTATACACGAACACACATACACGTGCATACACAGCCACACAAATACATTCACACACGAAAATACACATGTGCATACACACCCGCCCTGTGTGGAAAGATGGAGACCTGAGACTCTGCTTTGAGGAACAGGCAGCGGGCACTGGGGACCTCCTGCCCCAGGGGTGCAGGTGCCAGCGGGAAGCCAACCAGGAGCAGTTGGGGTGAAGGCTGCCCTCAGGCTGCCGCGTTCCTGTGACATCGGCGTGTCCTTTCGGGCAGTGCCTGACCGCTTGGTGATGTTGGATCTGTTTCTCACAGAGCGCAAACAAGGTGGGGGGTGACACATGGCATCCCACAACTTCCACACTTGATTGTCTGGTGAAAACAGCACCAGCGCAGCTGGGGCTGACCTGAACTGTCTTCACCAGTTGGAGCACCGTCCAGTAAAAATAACTGCGTTTCACTCTTAATGTTTAAGGCTGCTGTGTAACTAGAAAAATGAGTGTTAATATTTAATGCTCTAGGATTCGGAAAATCTCTTAGCACATAACGTTTGGAGATACTTTTTTGGCGGGATTAAATATTTTATAACTGCTGTGCACCTGGTGCCCAGTGTCTGAATAAACAGACACAGGGAGAGCGTCTGTGAGAACCCACAGCTGGCGAATGTCACACAGTCTTCTCCCTTCGCGATGGTACACGGCCCTAGACCCCTCAGGGAATATGGAGTTGGGGTTTCAAAATGATAGGGGGGGAGGTACCCTAATTTATCACATATAACAGTATAACGGACATGTGCATATATGTGCATGTATGTCATCATGGTTTGCATTTCCAACTCTGTCTGAGGACACGTGGACTCACTGCTGTCAGAAGTCGGCCCACTGGCCGGTGGTCTGCACTTGTGTCCTAACCTCCAGCCGCAGGCAAAGCCGAAGCTCCCTTTCAAAGTGGCTCCCTGTCTTGTTTACTTTTTTGACGAGGGGACCCGGCCCAGACAGCGGCCCTTTCCTGCCCACGCAGGCAGCCGGCCACACTGTCCCCTCCGTCCTCCAGGCCTCGCCGGATGCCGCTCCCTCGGGTCCTCTTCAGGGTCCCTGCATGTGCTCTGGTCGCCCGCCCGGGTCTCAGCCTAACTGTCCCGCTTGGGGCTCTGTCCCCAGCGCGCCCCCCACTGAGGATCAGACCTGAGCAGCTGCCGGGCTCCCTGCGCTCACTCCCTGTTGTGGGGTGTCCTTTGCCCACAGGCCGGTGCAGCGCTGGCCCAGGGCACGGGAATACCCGTTTGTAGAATGAATGCGTGGAGGGCTGAGGAACACGCGAGCCGGTCCCTGCGAGCGGAGGGGGCCTGCCCACGGCCGGGGCCGCACCATCGCGCGGGCCGCGGGTGGGTGGGTGGGTGGTGGGCGGAGCCTGTCCCCCGCGGAGCGGGGACAGTGGCCTCGGGGCTGCGGCGGGGGCGGGGGGTGGGGGAGCAGGACCAGGCTCAGCCCCCGCCTCCCCTCCCTCCGGCCCCGGGCGGGGTGACTGCGGGGAGGGTTTGCCTCGGGACACGTGATCCTGCGGCCGACTCGTAGGGCCGGTCTGCGTCCCTCTGTCGCTGGGCAACCGCCGGCCGGTCCGCAGGAGCGAGGCAACCGACTGGCCGAGGACGCCATGGACCTGGTCATCACTCAGGAGTTGGCCCGCGCCGAGAACCAGCAGGGTGGGCAGGGACCCCCGGACGGTCCCGGGGAGACCCCAGAGCTGCCAGGAGACCCCGCCTCGACCCTCTTGACCCCTCCCCGCCTGGTTCAGTGACCCGCCCTCCCCCACCCCCCCCCCACCCCCCGCCCTCCCCCCCCCCCCCAGCCAGCGCTTCGCGGCTTTGACCTGGACACACACAGGCACCCGGAGGGCCTTCCCTGAGACGCGGCTTTGTCACCCCAACCTGCTCTGAGGCGGGGCCTGCCTGCGCCGCCGGGTGGGGACGGGGCCCTGCACTGGCGTCTTGCCCCTGGCACTCTTCTCCCTGGAGGTGGCCAGGTCCTGCCGCCCCAGAAAGGGGCACAGCCCTGGGGCTGCCAGCCTGACCCCAGGCCTCTCGTGGACCCTCCCGACTGTTCCCACCGCTGCTTGTGCTGAGATGGGTGCCTTTGCCTGATCATACCTTCCCCGACTGTTGTGCTGGCAGACGCGGCCTCCCTGAAGAGGGCTTACGAGTTGATTAAGTCCGCCAGCCTGGGGAGATCGGAGTTTGACCCCACTGAGAGCTTCAGCCCTGACCTGTTTGTTCTGTGTGCGGAGCAGGCTCTGAAGGTCATTATCCCAGGGGTCCCAGGGCCGAGCCTTAGGACACCTCTGTGTCTGGGCTTGTGCTGGAAGCAGAAGGGGACTGACTGAGGAGAGCACAGGCCTCAGGGAGGGGACTGCTGGGCCCTCCTCAGGCGTCTTCTGGGCTTCTCCATCCCAGTGCATGGGAAGGGGGCAGCGCCCTCCACTGCCATCTGCGGAGACCTTTCCTGGCTGGGCGTTCTCTTGCAGATGGGGCAGCTGGAGATGAGCGAGGACTGCATCCAGATGTACTTCAAGGTGAAGGGGCCCGTCACCCAGTTTCTGGGCCGAGCGCACCTGTGCAGGGCCCAGCTGTGTGCTCCCAAGTCCACAGAAAACCTGGTGAGACATGGTTTGTGGGGCCCCCCAAGGGGTCCTCCCCTCCCCCGATTTAGCCCATGTGGAGCCCTCACGTGTCCAGTGCTAACAGTTTCCGTGAGATGATGGGTTCACCATTCTAAAGTGAACCGATTGGGTCTGTCCTACTAGAACTTTTCCCCTGAGGCCACCCTGATTCTCCTCAGAATTCTGTATCACAACGGTTACTATTTCACCCCCCTTCCAAAGTTGTGTCAGGCTAGACAGATCTAAAAGTATTTTTCATTTTTCCCCAGTTAATTTTCCTTTTGTAAGTTTTTTGTTAGTTTCAGGTGTAAGAAAACAATGTACTAGACATTTACACCCCTCACAAAGTGATAATCCCCCCAATTTACTACCCTTCTGAGATCATACAGCTGTTATGATTCCATTGACTCTGTTCCCTATGCTGTACTCCATAAAAGTATTTTTCATGGAGAGTTATGTGACCAGATTCATTTTCAGGGATGTGGAACTTCCGGTGTCTCGCTCAGCACTGGTGTCATTGGACGTCACACACAGAGCAGCCGCCCTTGAGCTGGCAGCGAGGCCGAGGTTGCCCGAGAGCCCACGCAGCTGTGGCCCGCCCGCTGCCCCCCTCCCACTGTGCACTCAGGGCTGCCAGGCCCGACCCCACTGAGGCTGAGATGGTCACGGAAGGGGCCGGGAGCAGTGCTTGGGGTTTCAGCGGCAAATTCAGTTAGATTGTGCGTTCTTTGTGTGGTTTTAGGAGGAATTTGAAAATTGCGTGACTCAGTACATGAAGGTGATCAACTTTGCGAAAGGGGAACCGAGGTAAGCCCAGCCCCGCATCCCCGGGGGCAGACCAGATCAGGACCTGCTGGCAGGGTCTCTGCACACTCAGGGTCTGTCCTCTGTGGTCGTGCACGCAGGCCTCCGCCGTAGAGCGGGGCCTTGCACAGGCGCCTTAGCTGCTTCCTCCCTTCCGTTCAGCGGTTGTTGGGATCTGCAGTGACCTTGGACAGCTTCCCCTCTGGGTGTCTCCTTTCCCGTCCCCGGCCCCTCAGGGTTCAGCATCTTGGTTCCCTCCCTGTGCTGCCCCCCCACAGGCCTGTCCTCCCCATGGCCACAGCCTGGGCCAAGGTCTCAGGGGTGTGGAGGTGCTTGGGCTGGCAGTCCAGCACGGTTTCCACTTCACTACGCTTGCTTCATTAGCAGTGGTATTACGGATGCTTAAGCCTGCACGCAAACTGCTATCAGCACAACCTGTTTAACAGGGCACAACACTTACAGGGACGTGAGCATACGTCCCTCACTCGCTCCCCACTACCTGCAGTTGCGGCCTTCTCTGGCTGGCCCTGTAATAGGTGCTGGATGCAGGGCCCAGCCCCCAGCCCCTCCCTCCGTGAGATCCTGCAGATGTGGAAGCTGGTGGCCTTGCACCAAAGGTTCTGAGGACAGTGGGTGTTTCAAGGGGACCGTACCCTGCAGCCATGAAGCCAGAGTGGTGGGCATCCTTGGGGAGTGGCCCACAGGCTGCTGCATGCCAGGGGTTTTGGGGTAGCTGCAGACTGTCCGATGGGGCCCAGGAGCCTTGTCTCACGGTCAGCGGCCTGTGTGATGTGGTGATTAGCAGTGCTTACCATCTAATGGCCAGCCAGACACCTGGGGTGGGTCCTAAAGGCAGAGCCCCTCCAGAGAGGCCTGGAGAAGGAGGAGAGCCAGCCCCTGTGCTCCCATCCTCACCTCCTCAGGTGGCTGCCTGCAGCAGTCAGGAGAAAGGCCAGCTTCTGAGGAGTGGCCCCACTCCCTCCCTCAACACTGGGCACTTCCTCTCCACCTACCTAGTCCTCTTTCCCTTTACTGTTCTCCTGGCTGTTTCCTGGTTGCTTTCTGGGTCACCTCCTCCAGAAAGCCCTCCTTGATTCCTCCTGCACCTTCCTGTTCTTGTCTGTCCCTTGGGAGCCAAAGGGGTCCTTGCTCAGAGGTGTGTTTTCATAGGGAGGTGATCTCTTTGTGCAGTGACTGAATAAGTGAAGAGGTCTCCGATCTGGGATCAGGATTCTGTGGCCCAGCTAGAACCAGGGCACCATCTGCGCAGGCGCCCCTGGTGCTCCCTGGAGGGCACTGCATGTTCTCATGCAGTGTGGACCATATGTATCCGAGGAGGCTGCTGCCATCTTCTGGCCTAGGGGACTCCAGAAGAGGGCAGGGTGGCTGGGCGCCTACCGGCTCTCAGATGTCCTGTCTGGCCTGTGCCACAGGTATCACTTCTTGGTGTTTAACGCCTCGGTCCTCTACTGGCGGATGGCGAGGCCCTTCCTCAAGCCTGGCTACTCTCACCACCTGATCGCCAGCCTCTCCCAGATCGTGAATGTGTTAAATCAGTCGGAGGAGGAGGACACAGAGTGGCGGGCCGAGCTCATGCTGTGAGTGTGGGGGGTCCGTCCCCCAGGGGCCTTTCCTGTGCAGGCCTGGACTCTATAGGACGATGTCACAATGTCCCAATCGTATGGGTGTCCAACAGGACGCTTGTTTCCACTCAAAGCACAGGAAATGTGAGCCTGTGTCAGAGTCCCAGCTCTGGTTTAAAGCTCAGTTCAGTGCGCTGTTACCTTAGGAGAGTGTTAGCAGAAATCTGGGCAGAGCGGGCGCCCCGCACATCGCTCCAGGGATGGCCTGAGGTGCCACTGTGACAGACTCAGCAGGTGGTCCCTAACCCAAGGGCACCGAATGGTGCCTGTCCGACTGTTTTTCTATTTGCGGAGCACAGTGTGCAGGCCAGAGGCTGGCGTCCATCTGCACGGAGGACCCACAGGGTCTGTCTGGAAGCTGGAATCTGTAGGTGTTTCTCTCCTGTTGTGCCCACGTGGATCACCTTTAACAGAAAAGACATGTAAACGTGCTTGTTTTCAAATGTCCCATGTCGTTACTTCCCTGGGGAGCAGACTGCAGGCATGGGGTAAGGAGCTGGCCCAGCCTGTATGTTCCTGAAGTTTGCGAAACAGGAAAATAAGGAAAGCATCAATACCTGCTCATTAGATGTGGGCAGCAGGCAAGGATTTCCTCAGGGCTCTGCATCCACTGTTTCTGTCCCCCAGGGAGCTGCTGGACTGCTACCTCCACGCGGGCAGGAGAGACGAGGCCGCCATGCTGTGTGCCACGGCCGCGCCCTTCATAAAGGCCCACGTGCCACACAGGTACCGCCAGGTGTTTGCCATCATGGTGAGTAGGCACCGATGGAAGGAGGCGGTCTCTTGTCATTGTTCCGACAATGACGTGTAAGGGCAGCCACCAGGTCCACCTGTGGAGGGACAAAACACACGCATGAAGAAAGCAAGACAGAAACTAGTTCTTCATTGTGACTGAATATTTATTTCCTTTGGGACAACACTGAATTTACAAAAGCAGAAAATTTGTAAAGTTGGTTACCATAACAACTGTGAGACGCGCATTCCTAATCTATTCATTTTTCTGTAAAGGAAATCAAGTTATATATGAAAAGCTAAATAATGAACATAGTTAATGAAAAGATGCTTGTTAATTACGAATATTACAGTTAAAGGAGGAGTGTTTGCAAATGAACAGTCAAACACAGTATCTGCATCTCTACCTAATTATTTGCTTAAATCTGAACTGATATTTTGTTCCATTTTATAACAGGTACAACATGAATTAATGGATGAGCTTCAGTTAAAAGAAGAAAAGAAAACTTCCACTAGCCTGTCCGTCACTTTCCACATGAGTGTGCTGAAAGCGTAGGTGGTTTGGGCGGGTGACAAGTGTCCTGTACGGGGGTGTGGCTGTGCCCCGCCGGCTTCCACTTGTGCAGAGTGGTTCTGGGCGAGGCCCCAGCCTTGTGCGGTGCTTCTGACAGGCGGTGCCAGCTGAGCCTTGAGACTTGGCTGGTAGGTGAGAGCGAATGGGAAAAGGGATTGTCCCCAGGCAGAGACGTGATGCTGTGGGAGAGGGGACAGAGAGCGAGGACGCCAGTGAGGGAGAGGGGCTGGGGGACTGTGCAGAGGGAGGCCGTGGCCCCAGTCCTGCAGCGGGGAGTGGCCAGGGCCCGGGGTCCCCACGAGGTGGGCCTGGTGGGCAGCTGGTCTGGCAGACGGTCTCGTGCAGTGTCCTGGGCTGTTGTCACTCTTAGCAATGGAGGGAGAAAGCTGTCCCTGGAGTGAGGCAGAGACAGGCGTGTGACAAGTCGTTTGAGAGAGTGCAGGAGAGAAACGAGGTGGATTTATTTTAGGCCTCTGTCAGGGAAACACAGGCTCATAGACTGAGAGTTTGTTTTAGGATAATTTGAATAAACCTGACAGGAGTTTTTGGTTACTTGATGTTTGAATTAATTCTAGAAAATTGGATAAAAATGATTTACCTGAAGACGTCAACGCAATTCTGAAGAAGACCTATAAAGAGTTAGGTCATTGCGATGACCAGCACTTCCCTTCCATCAGAGAGGAAAAGTAAGTGTTTATGTTTTCCACTTTCACAGATACATAATCACTGCATAAAATTGCTAAGCACAGGAAAACGTGAGAAATATAAAAAGCACTCATCACGCCCCTGCCGAGCGCCAGCCGTGGGGGGTTCCCATGCGTTTCCTCCAGGCCTCTGTGTCCTGAGTTTTGTTCTGTGTGGGGAGCACTTGTGATGTGTGACTTCATATTGTACTTTTAAAGTCAGATTTAACTTCTGGCAGAAGTCCTTTTCAAGTTCTTGCAAGATCTCACCCCCTTCTGAATAACAGCACAATTTCCGCAGGTGGAAGACAAGCGTTTTTTCTCCCCAAGCATTCTAACTTTTTAATTCTGTGCGTTCTGCACCCTCTGACACTACTGGGATTTATGATAATCCTGGATTGAATTCCTGCAAGTGGGAAGCTAAGCCAGAGGCCAACGGAAGAGTCTGGAATGTCCTCCTAGTTTATTCGCACAGAGGTGACAGGTTGGCTTCCGACCCAGCAGCTGTCACGTCCTCGTGTGTGTTTATTTAAAAGAGCAGGGAAGGACACATACCCGTTGATCGGTGGGTGACATGACCGCATTGCTTTGGTTCTCTCTGCGTATCTGTGGTCGTCACTGGCGGGCGCAGTGCTCAGCTGTGCGTGGACCTTGAACTTGCACTTCCGACAACTTGTCTTTACAGTTCTCGGTGATTTTCTCAACTTCTCTGCACTCCAGACACAAGGAACATGGGCCTTGTGCCTGTTGTTTTGGATGTTTTTTCCATTTGTCATTTAAAAGTTGATTTGGGGTGTTGTGGGTTGAATTGTTTCTCCTAAAGATGTAGTGAAGCCCGGACCTCGCTGCCTGCAGATGTGACCTTGTTTGGAGCTCGGTCTTTGCAGGAGTCATCAAGCTCAGGTCAGAGTGGAGTAGGCTGGGCCCTTACAAGGAGGGAGAATCAGAGACACAGAGACTCAGCTCAGTGGAGAGGCCATCCAACAGGGAGACAGCAGTGAGCCGGGCATGGGGTGCCGGCCAGGCTGCAGTGGGGCACCGTGTGTGTTCCCTTCCCGGGACCTCCGCAGGGAGCGCGGCCCGGAGACTCCTGGAGGTGGAAACTCTCTCCACACTGTGAGCACTCACACTTCTGTCATTTTAAGCCCCCGAGTTTGTGGTAAGCAGCCCTAGAAACTGACATGGGGAGCGTTGATTGCCTAGTGTGACTGGGGGGTGCAGACAGACGCTGACACAGTCACGTTGGTTGTCTCGTGGTGTCTGGGACAGGCCTCCCGGCGCAGCTGCCGTCCTCACGGTGTCAGTGGGGCTGGGCTGTCTTCCAAGGCTCACCTGGGTGGCCAGGCAAGCTCTCCAGGGGGCAGCTTGCTGTAGCAAAGCGAGTAAAGGACAGTTGGGTAGCACTGGAAACCGAGAGTGTTGTGGCCTAAGGAGAGAGGTGGCGTCTGCTAAACGTGGAGGTTTCCTGCTGCTCAGAAGCAGGTCCCCAAAGGAAGAGTGTCACACAGGCACGGACGTGGGGCCCAGGGTCACGGGCCTGAGTCGTCTGCAGCTGGGTTGCAGGGGAGGGCGCACAAGGGCATCTCCTGTACATGTTGTCACTTCACATGTGAGTTCTCCATTGCTCGTCAATGTTCACAGATTTCACGGGCCAGGCGTTGTATACATACGTATGTTTAATGGCTCTCATTGTTTTATTCATTTCTAATTTAACATGTAGTTATTGTAGAAAGTTTGAAAATAGCATCAGTGTACATTTTCAGAATTATCATCACATGACTTTCAACTGCTTTCCCCACATAAATTGGGAACATGTTTCTGCGTCATGGAGTGTTTTTCCACGACGAGGGTCCTCTGGGAAGTCAGGAACATGCTTTGCGTGTGTGAATGCATGCATACACGTGTGTTTCTCTGAGAGCGGGCCACGCTCGGCCTGGCCTCCAGTGTCCTCTGTCATGGCTGGGAGCTCCTCTGGGGGTCTCGCTGTCAGGTGAGCCCAGAAACTGCACGTGGGTTGCTCCCCGACCTGCTCTGAGAACCAGCCTGTGCCCAGGTGCCCGCCAAGGCCCTGCCCTCCAGTGTCTGCGGCCCCACGTCTGTCAGAACTTGTAGTTTTGTGTGTCGTGGCCAAACAGGATGCAGAATAGCTCGTGATTTGCACAGTTAAGTTTGCTCATGGCTTCGTGTGCAGTCAGCAGGTGGTGACTGCTCCTTGGGCCTGGAAGAGAGGGTGTGTCCTCTGCTTGGGGGGGGGCGGGGGGGCGGGGGGGGCAGGCTCAGCCCAACCCTCTGGGAGGGGCCCAGCTTCTGACGCCTCTGGGGTGGGAAAAGTTTTCTGTTGTGTAAACCAAAAAGGATGGGAAGCCGGGGGTTTGTACCTTCACGGGGGCTCTCCCTTCTCATCTATGTAGGAGGCTGAGTGGTCGGAGCTCAGGGAGGGCAGGGGGCAGATGGGGGCCTGACCTGCCAGGGCCCTTGTTGGTCCCTGGGGCTGTGTGGGTGGGGGATGAGGGAGGCTGGGACCGTGGGGAGCCCAGGGTCCATATGCTTCCCAACGCAGAGAGAGGGGAGGGCGGTGACACAACACACAGGCCATTTGCATTCCAGTTAAGACTGACACTTAGGAAAAGGCAGAAAGGGCTGGACTTTCCTCCAGGCACATGTGCTGTGTCTGGAGACAATGCTTGGTGGCACCAGTGGGACATCTAGTGGCTGGCCACCCGTGCTGCAGCTGAACGCCCCTTGGTGCCCAGGACAACTCTTCCCCACCCAGAGAGTTAGCTGGTCCAGGTGTCAGTGGTCGCAGCTGAAACCCTGGCTAATGCCGCCCAGGGCACTGCCCTGTCCCTGTGCTCTGTGACGTCTGACAGTTCCTTTGGAACTCCTCTTTGCTCTCTTTCAGAGTTGCTTACTTAGGCCATTGTAGGGCCTTTGCATTTCCATATACATTTTAGCATCGGCCCATCGATTTCTACCAAGACCCTGATTGGTGACTGCGCATGCTCTTGGTGACGTCCCCAGATGCTCGTCACCTGGCGTTGAGTCAGGAAATGCAGTCTGTCCCCGTGTTCCCACCCACTCTCTGAGCTGCTATGCGAGGGTGGGGGGTGGGGAGGGGTGGGGGGGTGGGGGGGGTTGTGCTCGCCTCCCCTGAGGGCAGAGGAGAGGAGCGGTTGCCCAGCGGCCGCAGCGTGAGTCTCTCTACATCCCGTGTCAGGGCTGGAGGAGGCTGGGCTTGGGGCCGTCACCGCAGGATCGCGGCTGTGTCTTATTTGGGTTCCCTGCCTCTGGTCTGAATGCTTATTCTACCAGACAGGTGTGTCTTCTCATCACCCCTATTGATCCATTATTGCTTTGCTTTTTTGTTTCCAGAATCCTTTTGCTTTTTGAATTAGCTCATCTTTCTTTGACCTTGAAATGTGAGGAGGTCTCCTCTGGCTGCCTCTCAGACTTGAAGAAAATTGACAGTGAGGTAAGTGGTCAGTGACTGTGGGTGTCCAGTCTCTGCTCATGGTCACCTGTACAAAAAGGGAAAAGAAAGGGAGTGGAATTGGAACCGCCTCTCCCACAACAGGGCCCAAATCTGTGTCATTGCCTCGCTTCCTTCCCATCTTTTCTATGCGCGTTTCCCACATGAGATGTGGGTTTTGTACACCGCTCTTTCCCATTTCCTGTTGTCATAGGCACTGGCCCGTGTTGCCACCAGCTGTTTTATACAACTGACTTTAAGGGCTGCACAATATTTCATACTATTCATGATCCATAACTTACTCTCCAGCCCTGTTATGGGACATTTAAATCCTATTATTCTTTTGCTTATTACAAAGGGCTGCAATTAACATCTTGTGCCTAACGCTTTTATGTGCATTTAGAATTTTTCCCTCAGATAAGTTCATTGACATGAAATTACTGGGGAATTATCACTTTTAAGATTTTAAAATGCACGTTACAGTATTGCCCTCCAAAGAAAATTTCACATGCCCCCAGAAGTTGATAAGAATGCATGCTTCAGGTTTATTTGTGTTTTACTTAAAAAACTGTGAAAGGTCCCTTCTGCAGAGCAGTCTTATAGCTGGCACTGCCAGTTCTGAGCGTAGCGCAGGGCACCTGGCAGATACTGTTACAGGAGCGGCTGTTCACAGGGTGAGTGAGTTACAGGAGGGGTTTGCTGGACGGTCCCACCGTTGGCTGGAGGGTCACTTCACTCTGTCTTCATTGAGTGTCTGCTGTGTTTAGTCCCAGGTTACCTGTGAGTGTCAGATGCCAGCTGACCCGCAGGCATTTCCCACCAAATGAAGCTCTAAGATGACTGCCCATGACATGGTGTGGTCTGTAAGAAATACAGGTTAGCAAAAGGGAAATCAGTTAGTCACATTCATAGTTATGTTGACCTGGAAATGACTCTAAAAAAGGAAACAAAACTGAATTTGGACCTTGACAATCAGGTGGTACTTGGACAGGACTGTGATCGTCAGTGGGGAGGGGATTGGGGTGCAGATGCAGGTGCAGGTGGCCAGAGAGCACAGGTGATGAAAACAGCAGGTGGGCCTCTATTTGAAGCACTTGACAGAGTTCTTTATGGGCCCCATTCCCATTATCTGGGGAAATAGACAGTAAATCAAAAACTGTAACAAGACAAAGGAGGTCCTTATATAATGACAAATGGATGGATTCATCAAGAGAATATAACAATTGTACATATATATGCACCCAACATTGGAGCACCGAAGTATATTAAGCAACTATTAACAGATCTGAAAGCAGAAGTAGGCAGCAACACAGTCATAGTAGGGGTCTTCAGTACCCCACTTTCAACAAGGCGAGATCGTCCAGACAGAAACTCGTGAGAATATACTGGGATTGAACTACATGTTAGACTGAATGGGCCTAGTGGACATTTACAGAACATATTATCCAACGCAGAAAAATACAGAAAACCCTAAAGACTCCACTGGAAATTGTTAGAACTAATGAGCGGGTTCAGTAAAAGTTACAGGATTCAAAATCAACATCCAAAAATTGGTTGTGTGTTTGTCCACTAACAACCAGCTATCTGAAAGAGAAATGAAGAAAGCAGTCCTGTTTACAATAGCATCAAAAACAACAAAATACTTGGGAATAAGTTGAACCAAGGAAGTGAATGATCTGTGCACTGAAAAATGTAAGAATTAATGAAAGAAACTGAAGAAGACACTAAGAAATGGAAAGATATTCTATGTTTTTGGATTGGAAGAATCAAAATGTTTAAAACGTCCATACTGCCCCAAACCATCTACTGATTCAGTGTAACACCTGAATTCACTGTAATGCCAGTGGCATTTCTCACAGAAATAGAGGAAAATCCTAAAACATGTATGGAACCAGGAAAGAGCCAAAGCATTCTTGAGAAAGAACAAAGCTGGAGACATCACGTGTCCTTTTTCCCAACTATCCTACAAAGCTATAGTGATGAAAACAGCGTGGTACTGGCATAACAGCAGACACAGAGACCAATGGAGCCGAACTGAGAGCCTGCATATAAAATCCCATATGTTAGCTAATGGAAAAAGGATCGTCTCTCCAATAAACAGTGTTAGGGAAACTGGATATCTAACTGCAGGTGAATGAAATTGGACCCCCCCATCTTACACCAGTTGGGAAAATGCACTCATGATAGTTTAGAGACTTAAGACTGGCAACCATAAAACTCCTACAAAAGAAGAATACTTGGAGGAAAAGCTTCTTGACACTGGTCTTGGCAATGAGTTTTTGAATATAAAAACAAAGCAAAACTAAACAAGTAGAGCTACATCAAACTAAAAAGTCTGCACAGCAAAGGAAACAACGCCATGGAAAGGCGACCTATAGCAGAGGAGAAAATATTTGCAAGTCAGCTAGTTACCTGATAAGGGATTATTATCTAAAAAAAATAAGGAACTCATATAATTCAGTAGCAAAACACCCAAATAATCCAGTGAACGAAGTGGGCTGAAGACCTGAGTAGACATTTTCCAAGGAAGATACTCCAACGGCCGCCAGGTCCATGAAGAGGTGCTCAGCATCACTGCTCATCGGGGGCTGCGAAGCGAAACCGCTGTGACATGTCACCTCGCACCTGTCAGAGGGGCCCATATCAAAAAGGAGCGATAACTGGCGTTGGCTCCTACGCCAGATAACAGGTGCCAGGGCTATGGGGGGGGCCCTCCCTTGTGCACTGCGGGTGGGACTGAGAATGGGTGCAGCCATATGGAAAACAGTGTGGAAGCTCCTCAAAAAACTGGACAGAACCACCGTAGGATCCAACAGTTCCACTTCTGGGAACATGTTCTACAGCAGAGAAATCAGGTCTCAGATGTCTGCACCCCGTGTTCACTGCCGCGTGACTCCCAGAGCCTAAGTGTCCGCTGGCGAGAAATGCCTGAAGAAGACGTGTACATATGCTGAGTGAGAGAAGTCAGACAGAGAAACAGTGGGATTGTGGTTCCCAGACCAGGGTGCAGGAAGAGGTGAGGTGCTGGGGAAAGGGGACAAGCTTTCCTTGTGAGGTGGGGGGTTTCTGAGGACCCAGCATGTGGCGTGGTGACCGTGGTTGACAACGCTGTGTCGTGTCCTTGAAACTTACTGAGACAGTAAATCTTCACCATCCTTACCCGAAGGAAAACAATAAGTGGTGAGAGGTGGAGGATGTGTTAGTTGTGTGATTCTGGCAGTCATCCCACCACGTAGACATGTACCAAGTCATCACACTTACACTTAGATATATACAATTACTTGTGAGTTATAGCTCTGTAAAAAGTTGAATACAAAATAAGGTAGAGTAGACATTTCAGAAGAAAATATTAGCCAACTTTTGAAGGTACAGTCGCTCAGTTATCCAAAATGAAACAGGAGAAACACTGGAAAGAACATACAGTGCAGCATGAGCCGTGCTACAACTTCAGGCAGATGGGTGGGTGTGTCGTTGGAGTCCTTGAGGGAGAAAAGAGAATGGAGGGAACTGAAAAAAAATAGTTTTAGAAACAATGGCTCAAAATCTGATGGTCGTGAAGAGGAGCACAAGTAAGCATGACAGCAGACTTTTTCTTGGAAACAACACGAGCCCAAAGACCTAAGACCAACAGCTCTGAAGCACCAGACTGAAAGCTGTCAACTAAAAATCTATACTCAGGAAAACGTCTTTCGAAATCAGAGGCAAAGTAAAAATTAATGAAACATACAAAATCCGAAGGAGTCTGACTAACACCGTAAGAAATTTTAAAGGAAATTCTTGAGCCAGAAAGAAGATGGTACCAGATGTGGGAATCTGGACCTACACAAAACCAGGAAGGGAACTGCATGACTCAAAAGAAAAGATATAACAAATATTTTCATCTTTTCAAGAGATAACTGGCTGCAATCCCACCCCAGATCCAGCAAAAGTGTTTTAGAAATTGACTGATCTCAAAATTATACAGAAATACAAAGGGCTCAGAGCAGCTGAAATCAGCTTTGAGAAGGCAGAGCAGTGTCAGGGGACGCCGCTGCCTGACTTGGGACTCTTTACAAAGGCTTGCAGTTAGCGCAGTGATGCGTTGGCACAAAGAAAGTCACACAGACTGACCGAGTGGACGCACAAACATGTGGTCAGGGGCTTTTTGACAAAGGTGCAGGGGCATTCAGTGGGTAAAAGATAGTCTCTTGAAAAATGGTGCTGGAACAATCGAATAATCACACGTGAAAAAATGAACGTTGACCATACCTCACGCCATACACAGACATGGACTCAAAATGCATTCTAGACCTAAATGTAAGTTCAAAACTGTAAAACTTCTAGAAAACGGCTAAGAAAACCTTTGTGACCCAGGGTCAGACAAAAAATTAGGATTTCAGAAGCACAACCTGTGTAAGAAGAAATTGGGAAATTAAACTTTATTAAGTGAAGAACTGCCTTTAAATGATACTGTTAAGAAAATAAAAGTACGAGCCAGATACTGAGAGAAAAGGTCTTCAATCTCGTATCTGATACAGGCCTGTATCCAGATTCTATGACAACTCTAAACACTCAAGAAAACAAAACAAGCTGAAAAATGCAAACGATCTGAACGGA
Source organism: Rhinolophus hipposideros (assembly GCF_964194185.1). NCBI lineage: Eukaryota > Metazoa > Chordata > Mammalia > Chiroptera > Rhinolophidae > Rhinolophus > Rhinolophus hipposideros. The sequence goes on from NC_138061.1 coordinate 450,039, forward strand.
CCCTTCCCCCTGGACATACACAAAGAAAGGATGCCGAACCCCACACGTTACGAGGTTCAGTGCCGTGTTTGCGGAAACCTCGTTTCCACCCCATGTGTTTTCCCCTATTTTCACACAGGACACTTCACATCTTGACCTTTCTGGTCCCCAAAATGTGGAGACTTCCCACACCAAGCTGTTCTGTGACACCAGCTGTGTCCTGCAGTTTAACTCAGTGCCACTAAGTGCCTGGAGAGAGTGGCAGACCACAGGTGAAGGGCTCGGCCCGAGACGGCCTCCTCTTAGATGCCGATTGCAAGTAGCAGGTCCCCAGGTTACACACAGCGTCTCTGACTTGGCTGCAAATCGGGGGTTCCCAGGACACGCTCGTCGGGTTTGATTGATTTGCTAGAGCGGCTCCAAGAACTCAGGAAACATGTACGTTTACTGTTTTATTTATGTCATAAAGCACGTGCTAAAGGACACAGGTGATCAGCCAGATGGAGGGTCCAGAGCCAGGTTTGGGAGGGTCCTGAGTGCAGGGGCTTCTGTCCCTGTGGAGCTGGGGGCGCCCCGCCTGCTGTGGGGTGTCCACCAGCCTGGAAGCTCCCTGAACCCTGTGCTGTTGGGATTTCACGGAGACTCCATCACGTAGGCATGGTCGATCGTTGACTCCATTTCCAGCCCCTCTCCCTTCTCCCGAGAACCGTCCCAGCTGAAAAGTGCCAGCTTCCGACCATGGCCCATTCTTCCCAGGGACCAGTCCCCTCAGAACCCACCCAGGACGCCTCAACAGACCCAAAGCGCTGCTGTCCCTCGGGATTTACAAGGGCTAGGAGCCCTGGGCTGGGAACCGGGCAGAGACCTGTCTGCACATAATCTCACAACTACACACCTGCTAGAGGGGTTCAGTGAAGGGCCGGCCATCCCAGATGGAGACAAGGGCTCTCGTGCACAGCTGCGGGCGGAGGAAAGGGCGCCACCCTTTGGAAGACAGTCGAGCAGTTTTATAAAAAGGGAAGCTCCCGGCCCAGACACCCCCGCTGCTGCCTGCAGCTCCGCCTCCTCCCTGCAGGCGCCCGTCCTGACCATAGAGAGCAAATCAGAGAAGTTGGTGTAATTACTTAAGAACTCAGTGTCCACTGACACGAACTACTTTCCCCTCTATTAAAAAGGTAGAGCGATTTTGTTTTAGCTTTCTCAAACCTTTGCATCTGTTGGAAACATTTTAAGTTTTTAAATACATTTTTGTGTTTCCTTATGATTTTTATTTGTGGAATTTCTGCCTAATACATTGACTACAAGTGAACGGTCTTCGGAGTTAATGAAGGTGAAGCATTGCTTCTGTCTGTACACATGCTTGTGTCTGCAGGGTCCTGGCACGCTGATTGAAATCGAATGCCTGGAGTACGAATTAGAAGCCCTGAGACTTGAAAAGAAAATGAGCACCTACGCGCGAGCGGTCGTGGAGGTAAGCCCTGGGCCTCCGCGGGGCAGGCTGGGCGCAGATTGCCTGGGAGAGCCGAGCCTGTGCCACATGTCAGGGTGCTGGGGGCGTGCGGGGATCCCACTGCTGGCCGCGCTCTGGCTCTGGCTCTGCTGCTGTTTCCCATGTGACAGGCATACGGCCAGCTGGCTGTGCCTCAGTTTCCCACCTGTGAGCACAGCCTCTCGGCAGGAACTGCAGTGGCCAGGGCAGCACATGAGCCGGCAGCCCCTCTGCCGCCCTGAGGGTGGTCCCCCATGGCTCCCAGGACCACGTGGTGGGCGTGTTGGGGGCCAGCAGCCAGGGCCGGGCTGGATGAGCCCTGTGGCCTGTGCAGAGCTGCCTGCCCTGCCCCCACGCACACTGACACTTGTCCTTGGTCAGGGCCACCATGCCCTTGTGAGGCTTCTTGACATCATGACTCATGTCCGGGAAGGCATGTTACCCCGCCATAGCGAGGAGGGCCGTCGGCCTCCTCGGGCCTGGGAGCCTGAGGGCCTCTGGAGAGGTCGTGAGGTCACTGCAAGGGATGGGGGCAGCGGGGACCCAGGTGCATGGGGCGGGCAGGCCCTGAGGGCTCCCACCGGGAGGGGGCCGTGTGTGCTCGCTGCAGCTGCTCTCACTTCCTCGCTCGCCCCGTTTGGAAGCCACGCGCTTGTGTGGAATCGTGCCTCTGTAGTTACAGAGGCGGCGGCTGTCTTAGCCACCTCTTGGTGCTGCAGTGTCAGAGGCCACGAGAGCTTGGCCTCACTCTCAGGCCAGTGTGTGTGGCAGCAGGACGGGACCAGCAGCCGCCCCAGAAAAGCGATCCAGAGATCATTGTAGAGGGTTCTTTAATAAGAATTTTGCAGTTTAAAAAGTGGAGCAAAGTGTATTGAAACAATGATTTTGGGCCACTAGTGTTGATTTTGGGCCGAGGGGGGCCCTCCCTGGGATTGGCTCATGGAACGCTCACGGCAGCCCCCGTGTGCTGGGCTGCCCATGTCCCACGTCACCACCTGGCCTGGGAGGATCCAGCCAGTGTCTGCGCTGTGAACACTCTGCCCGGAGATGGGGCGACGCCCTCAGCGGGCACATTCAACGCTGCCTGTGGGACTTGCTTGCGTGACTGTCCCCAGTGGCGTGAACCTTCTCGAATGAGGTCATTACCGCGTGAGGCCTGCCATGTGCTGGTGCCTGGTGCCCGGTAGGCACTAGATAAATGTTGTTTGAAGGTGATTTACAAAAAACTCTGGGCCACCGCGTTTGATCGTGAAATGGCGACAGACGCGGTGTGTGTGTGGTGATGGTGGTGGCACAAGGAGGGGTTGACCGGTCCCTCTGCCTGTGCCCTCCGCAGAACTCAGAGGCCGCAGAGTCAGTTCGTGAGGCTTTGCCCACTGGTCCGAACAGCCGAGGGCACGGGTTTGGGAATCCCAGGCTTGGGCTGGACCCCAGACCCAGGAAGAGCGTGAGGGGAGCCCTGAGGGCCCTGGGCAGGCGTGGGAGCGGTGAGGCCGCGTCCAAAGCCGCCGAGTGCCCGGGCCAGAACCTGTCTGCTGGGGAGGGTGCATGGTCTTGGGGTAACACACGGAGTGGGCATAGGCCCCAAGAAACACACAAAACCAAGAAGTAAGCAGATCCGACCGAGTCGGTTCATGGGACAGAGGCTCGGCTCGGAGTGCACAGCCCCTGCAGAGCCTTTTAAGGAGGTGCCTCTAAGGGAAGCCATCCCGTCCAGAAAAGATTGCCCAGGCCACGTCCACAGACCATCTGAGACGGGCCCTGGCCCACTTGTGGCCTCCTAACCCCCCTGCCTCCCCGGATCGGGGGCCGCCCAGGGGCCACCGTGGCCTCAGGTCAGGCCGGGCCGTCTGTCTGTCCATCTGTCCGGCCGTCAGCTGCCGTTCACTGTTTGTTGTGCAGGCACAGCTGAGCATGATACAGAGGCTGGACGTCGCGCTCCAGCGAGCCGCCCGCCTGGGCGACCCCCGGGTCATCCAGGTGGTGTGTGCGACCCAGTGGAACCTGTGTCTCCCTTTGCTGCAGCACAACCTGCGGCATCACCTGCGGAAGCCGCTGACCAACATCGCGGACATCCTGGAGAAGGTGGACAGGTAGCCCGTGCGTCTGTGTCCTGGGCGGTGCCCTCAGAGATGGGTGGCACGTGGGCAGGATGCGGCCATCCCAGGGACAGGGGTGAAATCCAACACATTTGCCCCAAAAGTGATGCAAGCAGGCGAATCCACCTGCCTATAAAGAGGGCTTGAGTGGCTGCTGGAGCGACAGTGCCATGTTTGTCCTGAGAGGGTCAGGCTGCCCTCACCACCTGCTCACATCAGCTGCGGGCCAGCCTGGGCCTGCCACTCAGGGGCAGACAAACAACTGGCGTCAGGGTGGCCCTCTGAAAGCCAGTGCCAACACAGTGTCACCGTGCTCCACAAACTCCTGTGGAGGGACCTGCCATGGCCCAGGCGAGGCCCAGAGCTGGCCATGAGCCAGTGTCCACGCACCTGGTGTCCGGGGGCCCCCAGGCAGGGTGGGTGCTGCGGCTCCCCAGGCAGTGCCATCAGGGCCGGTGCCTCTGCCCACATCACACACTGGTCATGCGCCAGCCTCAGGCGAGGCACCTGGGCCCCAGAGACAGAGAGGTGGTACAACAACCCACGCACTTCCGTGTACACCTACGCCTGCACCTACATCTGTGCCTGTGGCTGTCCCTACAGCTACGTGTGTGCTTGCACTTGGAGCTGCACCTTCATCTACACCAACACGACACCTGCTGTGTGGTTACCCACACCTGCACTTCCCCACACCCACACTTACCTGCCCTCACCAAAGTCAGTGGTTGCCTGTGCACACAGCTCTCCACACGTTGACAGGCGCCGTCCACAGTGCTAAGAAGGCCCTCAACAGGCGGAGGAGAGGATGGCTGGGTGGCCCCAGCTGGCCAGGGAGGGAGAAGCTGAGCTCATCAGAGACCAGACTGGGCACTGGGGACAGTGAGGGCCCCAGAGCGGAGCCCTGTGGATGGCGAGGTCCAGAGCTGGTCAGAGCGTTACCCTAAGTAGTGGTGGGCGTCAGAGGGCCTGGGACACAGGCGGCTCTTCAGCTGTCAAGTGCCCGCTCTGCTGCTGTTGGGAACAGTCTGTGGATGAGCTGGTGGCAGGAGTCCAGGTGAGAGGTGATGGGGTAGATGCGAGCAGGTGGCAGGTGAGAGCCGGTGACCAAGCGGAGGAAGCCGGGAAGAGCGGGGGTGGGCACAGGGTGCAGGAGACACGTGGCCCCTCCTGAGATCCTGGCCTGAGAGGCCTGGAGACGGCTGCAGGCCCTGGAGTTGGGGGGCCCAGAAGGGAAGGGCCTGGGAGGTCACTTGGGACCCCAGAAAGGGAGGAGGCCCCAGGCAGTGCCCCCTTGGGGTAGGTGGGCCCAGGGAGCCTCGAAGGGCTGAGAAGGAAAGGGCAGGGCCGCGGCGGCGGGACGTGGAACCTGCTGGCTGAGAAAGGGCTTCGTCGGGGGAGGGTCGTGGGCTGCTGGGGGCTGGGGGGTGCCAGGTGGGCTGGAGAGCAGGGACAGGCGGGCTTGGCCTGGAGAGCGCTGCCTTGGTGGGGCCACGCGGTGAAGCCTCGTTCCTGGGTTGGTTTTTGTTCCTGTTGGGGATGTCAGGGCGTTGGGTGCTGCAGAGTGACCAGCAGACGGGCCAGTCCTGCAAGGGGAGCAGGCGTGTGGGAGTGGCCTCCTAACTCCACTTTCTGAGAGAAATCAGTGACAGGGAGGCTGGGGGGTGGGCAGGAGGGTCACCCGAAAGAGCAGGTGCCAACGGCAGCCCAGACCGTGGGATTTGGGCACAGAATGCGAGGAGGGGCCAGGGGGCTGCGATGGCCACTCGGCCCTGTGATTATCTAGGGGCTTTGTCACCCATGTGAGGCCTGGCACACACGGCAGGGGAGGCGCAGGGCCTGGTGTCGGGGTGGGGGCCAGGGGGGAGCTCGGAGCCCCGGTTCTGCTCATTTCCTGCTGGTCCTGGGGCTCTCTTCCCCACACCGTCCGTCCGTCTGTCATGTGAACAGTTTCTCCTGGAATCCCACTGGAATGTGTGACGGGACTGCAAGGCCTTCACGTCCCCGTCCTTTATCTTCACAGTCTGTCCTCTCCCAGGTGCCGTCCATGCCATCAATTCTCTTTTATTTACAGGTTCTCTAATTCTTCTTTTTAGCCTAGCTTTTGTATTTTAATGACTTTATTTCTCATTCACAAAAATATCCTTGTATTTTATTTTCATATTTGACTGATTTTAAGAAATAACTTCTAGTTGCCCTCTTTTTCTCGATGGTTCTTTTCCTACTCGATTTTATGGAGATATAATTGCATTCAAGAGAAAGCACACATTTTTTTTTAATTAATTTTATTGGGGTGACAATTGTTAGTAAATTTACATAGATTTCAGGTGTACAATTCTGTATTGCATCGTCTATAAATCCCATTGTGTGTTCACCACCCAGAGTCAGTTCTCCTTCCATCACCATATATTTGATCCCCTTTACCCTCATCACCCACCCCCCACCCCCTTACCCTCTGGTAACCACTAAATTATTGTCTGTGTCTATGAGTTTTTGTTTCTCATTTGTTTGTCTTGTTCTTTTTGGTTTATATACCACATATCAGTGAAATCATAGGGTTCTCTGCTTTTTCTGTCTGACTTATTTCACTTAGCATTATTCTCTCGAGATCCATCCATGTTGTCACAAATGCTCCTATATCATCAGAAAGCACACATTTTAAACATCCGTTTGCTGAGCTGTGTTTTAGTCACGGATGGGTGTTGGATGTTTCCAATGTTTCTTCTGCCCCTTCGCAAATGATCGTGTGCTTTTCTCTTGTTTAACGCGAGAGTGGCTCTGAGTGCGCTTGGCGTGCTGCCCCCGGCGTCTTCTGCACGCCCTGAAATCCACCTTCTGTGTGGCGCCTCCTCTCCTGGGCTGGCAGAGCTCCTTGGGCCTCTTCCTGGGGACGAGGGCCCGTACTGTCCTTGCCTTGTGACGCCTGTGGGTTTGACGTGGCCGTCACGCTGACGTTAAAACCGAGCTGGGAACTCGGGAAGTGTTTTGTCCGTTGCTTTCTGAAGGACTTTTTGTGAATTGGTGTTTTCTTCCCTAACGGTTTTGTAGGATCCAGTGAGAGCCTCGGGGCCCTGGGGCTGTGCTGTGTGGTTGCTTCTGTGGGAAGGTTTTCGAGCTGACGCCATCCTCCTCCCTGTAGGGGCTGAAAGCTCAGGAAGCCATCGTTCCTCTCGGGGGCTCGTGTCAGCGCTCGGGTCTTCTGACTCCGACTTCTTGTCTTCTGCTTCCAGCCATTCCTGAGAGAGGGGTGTGAGCCCCTGCTCAGCGGTCAGCATCTCCTGACTCCCTGTGGCTCTCGGCTCTGCTCCTGTGTTTCCAGATACCCAGTCACACACGCTGGGATGGCCCTTGTCTGGGGGCCTGACTCCCTCGTCCTGAGGCGTTTGATGCTCTCGGCTTCTCCAGCCCCCTCCTCAGCCCGCTTACCTCCTCTGTTCATCTTTCAGGTGTAACAGCTTGGAAAGGCATGTGTTTCTTGTTTATCTAGTGCGGGAATCTGTCTTGTGATCGTAGTGTTTGGTCTCTTTGCGCTTAGTGTGGTTTTGAACTGTGCCAGCATGTCATTCTGTGTTTCCATAATGTCTTCTGTTCTGCTCTGCGCCTTCCGTGTTCTGGTTCCCTGTACTGGCCTCTTCTTTCTCAGCCGTACCTCTTGGGTCAGGACGCTGCTGTGAGGCTGGTAACGACTCTCACCTGGCACCTTAAGGCCCATGGGTGACACTTCCACTTCCAAGGTGACAGCCTTGTAACATTACACCTCATTCACCCACCCACTTTCTCTGTGCTATTGTCATATCTTAGGCTTCGAAATATGTTATAAACCTCATCTAACAGTGTTGTTATTTTGCTTTTAACAGCCGGTGGTTTTTAAAGAAAATTCTAGAGAAAAACAGTGGCTCTGTATGCCCCTTGTTTGACGGTCCCACTGGCTCTTCTCCACAAATCCAAATCTGTGTCTGGTCTTAGTTCAGCCTGAAGAACTCCCTTTATTTTTTCTTGTAATGCACAATTGTCAGCAATGAATTATTTCTGCTTCTATTGATCTGAGAATGACTTCACCTCACCCTCAGCTTTGAGGAATATTTTCACTGGTTATTGGATTCAGATATGTTTCTTCTTTAAACCCTCTGAAGAGCTGGTTTTCTTTTCTCTGGCCTTGTAGTTTTTGACAGTGAGTCAGGAGTTACTCGAAGCTTCTCCTGGGCACCGCATGTCTTTTGCCGCCTCTCCGTTCCCAAGTTGGTGTCTAACTCTGTTTCCAGCATTTTTTTTCTCTCCTCTTCCGCCTCCCCCTGTTCAAGCCGGTATCAGGAGCCTTGCGCTACCATTGTTCGCTGGCCACCGGCTGCTCTTGGCAGCTCACTCCGACCTCTGGCTGCTCACAGCAGCGCAGCTCGGGGGAGAGCTGTTGTTCACAATCTTAGCTGTAGAGGGTGCAGCTCACTGGCTCATGTGGGAATCGAACCCTCAACCTCGGTGTTAGGAGCCCGGCGCTCCAAAGGCCTGAGCCACCGGGCCGGCCCTGTTTCCAGCATTTTGATGATGGTTCTCCTCAGAGCCTTTAAGACGGCCCTGCCTGCGGTTAGCTGAGACATCCCGAGGTGTAAGATGGTGTTTTCATCAGATTTGGGAAGTGATTTGGGCAATTATTTCCTCCAATACATATTCTCACTCTTTCCTTCCCAGCAACCCGTGTGCTGGAACACTGAAGACTGTCCCATGGGCCCAAAGCTCTGCTCATTTTTAAAAATCTTTTTGAATCTGTTCTTCTGATTAGATTGTTTGTATTGATCTGTTTTTCAGGTTTACTGACTTTTTCCTGCCTTCTCCAATCTGCTGTTAAACTCAACCAGGAATTTTTCATATCAGTTATTGTAGTTTTTTCAGTTCCAGTATTTCCATTTTTTGCTGTTTGTACTTGTCCAATATGATTTTCTATCTGTTCTCTCAGGGTTGTTTTCCTTCAGTTATTTAATGTATTTATACTTGTATTGTAATATCTACATTAAAGGATTTATCTGCTAAACTCGACCCCTTCCCCACCGGTCCCCACCTGGGGATTGCAGCTCGTTGGAACCGTGGGCCTGTGTTCTGCCCCCTGTGCCATGGCAAGCTGTTCCCAGGCCAAGCTGGCAAACACAGGCTCGGTCCTGCGTTCCCTTCCCCAGGGGCGGTGCCCCATCGGTGGCTTCGAGTCCTTGGTCCTGCTTTACGGTCGGCAGGCAGAGCAGCGTGTTTCACCACACACGGTTGGAAGCACAGTAACGCAGAGGCCACGCGCGCCTGACCTGTTTCAGTGGGCCCCGTTCGCCCTGCTTTGGTGGGCACAGATTCTCCTACAGTATTGGCATCTGCTCTGCTCGCCCCCGTCATCGCGTCCTCTCCTCCAGCCAGTGATTGCCAGGTTGTTCCTGAGACGGGCTGTTCTGCCGTGTAGACCGCTGTCATGTGTGAAGTGTCAGCTTGCCCGGCTGGCTCCTGGTGTCGAGGACGCCCATGTGACGGACTCCGGGCTCATGCCCAGAGGAGCACGATTTGGGGCCGGCCTGCTCGCGTCCCACTGGCTCCTGTGCCTGGCTGCAGCCTGGACTTACAGGCAGAGTCCTGGAACCTGGCTCCCGTCGGGCAGCACGGAATTCACCGTTGGGATATCCATGATGCTGGGCGGTGCCCCCTCCTGCCCACAATGCCCTGCTCCTGTCCTAGTGACACACGTGCAGTAATGTGGATGCTGTCTTGCTGAGTCATTTCAGGCTTCTGGTAGAACGTTTCTTTGTTTTCCTTTGATTATAGGTGACGTTCAATATTATATCAGTTTCAGGTGTGCAGTGCAGTGGTCAGACATGACATGCCTTTGAGGTGACCCCCCCCCCCGTCAGTCCCGTCCCCACCTGGCACCATCCTTAGGACTTGTGTTCACCCAAATTGTGGGATTACTAATGCTGTGTCCAGGGTGGGGCCCTGACACTGGGTCTCGTGTGCTGTCGATGGAGAAGGTTCTAAGGACACTGTTTTCCTGCTCAGACACGGGGTGTCCACCCTGCCCAGCCACCTGTGGTCCCAGCTCAGGTGGCAGCAGGAGATGACAGGTGACAGCAGGCCGGGTGCCTGGGCCTCAGCCATGGGACCGGGGGGCAGAGCTGGGACTCCAGGTTTCAGCGGGGGAGACTCCACGCATAGTCAAAAATCACGTGTTGGCGATGGCGAGACCTCGCCGGGGTGATGGGGTGAGATGGCACCAACGGATGGGATGTGCTGCCCTCTCGCAGCAGCTCACGCCGCCTCGGACCCCGGAGCCGACCTGCTGCTTCCCGGCCCTGCAGCCCCGGTCCCAACAGCTGTTGCCAGCTGGGCTTCTCCTCCTGCAGCCTGCGGGACCCTCCTCTCTGCCCCCCTGTGGGGGTCCTCACACGGCCAGGGGGGACCCCAAGGGCGCGAGGAGGCCAGGGGCAGCTGCCGTCCCTTACGCTGCGCGCGGCCCGCAGCCTCCTGGCCCTGCTGCGCTGCCAAGTGCACAGGGAGCTGGCCCAGCTGGACGAGGATGAGGACCGGCTGGAACCCGCCATGCAGCATCTGCACAAGGCTGTGCAACTGGATGGCCGCGGCCTCTACCGGGAGGAGCTGGGCTCGGCCCTGAGCCGGCTGCGTCTCTGCACCTTGCTGTACCAGTGCCCCGGGCGTGCCGAGGATAAGGCCACCTTGGCCATCGAGCAGGTGCTGGCACAGCGTCTCCATGGAAACCAGGACGGACGGGTGCCGAGATGCTTTTGGAGAAGTGACCTCCTGCTCACCACCCATCTCCTCCTTCACAGGCCAAGAAAGCTGGCCCCAAGGACAGCGTACGGAAGAAGCGGGCGCTGCTGGTGGACGCGGGCCTGGCCCTGGCCCCTGACGCCTTCCAGATCGTGCTCGACAGTGAGAACGAGGCCAAAGGTGGGTGCCGTTCTCACTCCCACAGCCCTGAGCTGTGTGGGGAGCAGACAGCTGTGGGGCGTGACCCTCGGAGCTGCTGGGCGGCTGCAGGGCCCCCTGTCACCTCACCCCTCGTTCAGTCTGGGCACAGCTGGGCCTCCTGTGCTTACATCCTGAGCAGGGGGGGCGCACGGGCTGTCAGCAGTCCCACGAAACACGCCTGGTGCTTCTCCACGCGTTGCACACACACAGTGTGCGGTCTCGCCTGCTGGTAACCCAGCGGGAGGAGGCTGGGGGACCTGCTGGGCCAGGGGTCTTCAGGCGGCTTTCCTGCAAGTAGATGGCGTGCTGTGCTGAGAGGGCAGGGGGCCGGCCTGGTGGCAGCACGTGCCAAGACCACGGCCTGCCAGGGACAGGAGGCCCCCCCAGGCCCAGGCCTGCTGCGTCCCCGGAGCGGCTATGCCAGGAGGAGGCGCCTCCAGCACTGCACAGAGCGAACTCCCGGCCTGGGAGTGGACAGCAGGGGTTGGGCAGGGCCTGGTGGGTGCCGGACGGGAGGGCAGGGTGACCGGGTGACCCTGAAGCACGCTGCTCCCAGAGCCCTGGCAGATTCCCACACGCAGAAGCACAGTCAGCTTGCCTTCACTCCCATCAAAAGGCCAGAATGCCCCAGTGAGGGGCCACTTGACATTCCTCCGGAGTCCAGAGCCCAGGGGGTGCTGTGATTCTGTGGCCGCAGCCCAAAGACACACGTGTCCCCTGGGGCAGGGAGCAGTCCCTTCAGGTTGCCTGGCCCCTTAAGCGTTTCCTTATGCGTCCTCAGTTTTCACCGGGAAAAACAGGGGCCGCTTCAGCTACCTGTTCGCGAAGGCCCGTCACCACAGCATCAGCGTGGACAAAGCCGCCGGGCACTTGCGGCGCTTGGGGAATGAGAATGACAAGGAGAGGTGGGTGAGGACCGGGAGGCGCCAGCCTCACGCAGCAAAGTCCCAGCCAGCGGGAGCGCCCATGTGCTCGGGTCCCACGTGAGGGCCGGCGGGAGGGGGCGCACGGCTCTGTGGGGGCCTGGTGCACACACGTCCCATCGCCCATGAGGCAGCAAGGCCCGGCCCACGGGATCCACACTCTGGGGACTGTCCAGACTCCAGCAGGACATCCAGTGCCAGGCCCTTTGTGTGGCCAGGACACGGTCGCGGGAACTGGCTGATTTGGGGACAGACTCAGGGAGGCCTGCCCCGGGGGCACCTCTCAGTCATGACAGTGACAGGAATGGCTGCCTGGCGCACACTTGGCCCAGGGACCAGGCCTTCCTGCCCCTGGCCATCCTGCCGCCTAAAGTCCCTGGCTGTGAGCATGATTTGTCTCAAGGTCGCTCTTTGTGACCTGGAAACGATAGAACCACCAGTGGCCTTGTCTCGCAAGCAGTCCCAGGTGATTTCTGACTGCACCTGCTCCATCTGTGTTCCGTTTCCTTCCTTCGGGTCTTTGGTGAACAGGATACAGATTTGGGCGGAGCTCGCCAAAGTGGCCCGGAAGCAGGGCGTGTGGGACGTGTGCCGCGCAGCAAGCCGTTTCTGTCTGCTGTATGACAGTGTCAACACAAAGAAGCCATCGCGGATGAAGAAAGGTGCGTGCAGGGCCCCGCCCGTGAGCACCCAGCTCGGGGCTGCACAGGCTCTGGAACCCAGGGCCAGCGCCTCTGCAGTGGGCGGTCACCCAGCACGGGCAAGCCAGCCTGGGTTCTGAAGTGACGGAAAGGGTCAGCACGCGTGGACATGAGTCCAGTGGGCTGTTGGCTGGAACGGTGTTTTGCAAATGTTTGCCGCTGACTGCCGAGACCGTCCATGATGAAGTGTTGGTGGTCACGGGTCACCACTGGTCATATTGCCGATTAGGGGCTTCCTCTGTGCTTCTGGCTCTGTGCCATCGTGTCGTTTGACCTTCAAGGTCACTTTGGGGTCGTCAGGGGACTCAGAAAGGGGAAAGGACATGCTATGGGTGAGAGAATTGAGGCCACTGTGCTGGGAGCCTGTGGGCAGAGGGCAGGGGCTGACCCCAATGGAGGTTGAGTGTGGAGCAGCCCCTGTGCGGGCAGGGGACCGGCTCCCACCACCAGCACTGGGTCTGGGGACAAACCCAGCATGCAGGTCCTTGGGGATGTGTGAGAGGTCCGGGAAGGCCTGGGTGTGGGTGTGGCAGGCTTGGCGAGCAGAACTCCATGAGCCAAACCAAGAATATGCTGTAGGGAACGTTGGCTGGAGTAGGGGACAGCTTTGCCACCCCACGGGGTCCCCACACCCTTGGGGAGATTTCCTCCATACCCTCCTGGGCACCGTGCCCACCACCCAGAGACCGCCGCCGTCCCCGGAGCTGGGGAGGGGCTCTAGCAGGCAAGTCGGCCAGGAGTCCTTGGTGGTTTTCCGAGGTCTGAGGCTGCTGTTTCTCCAGGAAGGAAGAAGCGGGGCAGGGACATCTTGGGGCAGGACACCAGGAGCCAGTCGGCGTGCCTGCTGCAGAGGCCGGCACACCCCAGCCTGCTGCGGAAGCTCGCGGAGGTGGCCTTCATCACCGCCGAGGTGTGTCCCGCACACAGTGCCCGCCTGTGGGCGTCCCCTCAGCCTCGGCGGTGGCCGCGTCCCCATGGGGAGGAGAAAAGGGGATGTGTGACCACTGCGGACTGTTCCCCTAGTGCCCCACCCCTGCTCCTGAAATAGGGTTGTAGGTTAGGTAGCTTTTCGTGGGTTCTTGTGAGATTTTCTAGGACAAAAATCTAAACCTTTAAACCAAAATGCAGTATGATGAGTGACGTACATGTTACTTAGAAATAGCGTCTCAGGGGTGACATCGTCCGAAATAACATAGGAGTCGTGGTGACGGTCGCTGCAGTTGTCCACATGCTGCTCGACACTGAAACGTCTGTGAAGGAGGTGCCATGGAGAAGCGGCACCTGTGACTGACGTGGTCACAGGCGGGCTGAGTGATTCTGGGGACCAGTCCACCGGCCTTTCCCTGAGCTCACTGCTGCCACAGCGTGCTTGCGGGACCCAGGCAGCCGGGGCAAGTGGACCCAGGCTGGCCCTGCGCCCCAGGCTGAGTCTCAGCAACGGCACCCGTGCCTGACGTGGGTGGTGACATTTTGTAACTCAGAATTCTTGCAGCCACTTCCGTTGTTTCTTTGGGGAGTCGGCAGGGTAAGCTGGCCTGAGCACTCACTGATTTATTCCATAAGAGTCTCCTGAGCACCTCCCAAGTGTCAGTGCCGTGAGCTGGGGACATGGTGATGACCCGAGCAGAGCCCTGTCCTCAGGGAGCCAGCAGCCAATGATGGAACCGGTGTCAACCTAGGGAGACAGGTGGCAAGGCCACCACCCGCCTTTCATTGGTCCCTGAAGCCCGTGCCCAGTGGACCCAACAGTCTGTAGTGTTTCCATGTGCACTTAAGTGACAGGGACACTGGATGCTGGTGGGGCACGTGCTGACGCTCAGGCTATGTCTGTGCTGAGCTGTGGTCACGGCCTGGGCTGCTCTCGAAAGGAGCCTCCTCTTTCTGAAAAGATGGAGTATTTATTTTCTGGGGAAGTGACACTGTGGGGGGGAGGGGAGCGGGTGTCACGAGGGGAGGACCTGAGGCTGCAGAGGCCCTGGGCTCCTCACAGGGTCTCCCCACCATGTGACTGCTGCTGGATCCATGCGCCTGTGACCTGTCCGGCTGCACACGTCCTTTGCAGGCCACTGTCCACTTGCTGCAGTCAGAAGGTGTACAGCTAAATGACCGTCCCAACCCCCCCGAGGACTTGAGCCAGCACTCGGCCGGCTACATGCCCGAGACGCCAGAGGAGAACTCGGAGTGGGTCGTGTATAGGTAGGTCGCCGCTATGGGCACTGATGGGGCTGGGTGTCCTGTGCCTGGAGGCGCCGCTGGGCTGTGGAGAGCACGGGCCGTGGCCTGGCCGGGGAAGCATGGAGAACAGGCCGGGGGGTGGGGAGTCCACACCAGGAGCTGCTTCGGGGTCCCTGTGAGAAGCGGGAAAACTGGCCTGTCCGTGTCCAGGGGCTCAGACGGTGGGTCACGCCAGTCTTTCTCGTTGTTGGTATAAGCGAGGTACTAGGGAGATCATGTTAGCGGTGGAAATACAGAGAGGGCAGCCTTTCTCTGCTCAGAGGAAACGCTGTGACGGCTCTGATTGTGGGAAACCTGTCAGGCTGTGTCGGGGACACGCCGTGATGGCTCCTGGTCAACGCCCAGGACACTGGCCCCGTGAGATGCCAGGTGCACACACAGCCATGACATGAAGGTGCTGTGTGGCTGTGATGGGCTTGGTTATTTTACAGCCTGGTACTGAATTCTGCAGAAGTGAATGTGGTCGTGAGTGAATGTGGGGATTATCGCGTCACAGGGGCTGAGCCTACTTAGCTGCTCTCGCTCACTAAACGGGGAGAGAAAACCTGCTCTCCTGCTCATTTGCCCGGGAAACAAATGGGCCTCCCTCACCCACCGGTCCTGGGAAGCCTGGGGGTTTCCCAGCCACGAGGGGTCGAGCGGGGGAGTGGCACGCTCATTCTGCACAGATTGTTCCACTTGTGACGTCAGGTCCTCTGCCCCGGCTGCCACACAAGTCCAGGCCCAGGCCAGAGCAGAGCTTGGAGCTGGGCGGGCGTCAGCGAACCTGGGCCCAGGACACATGTGGCCCGTAGCCCATGAGCTGAGTGCTCTTGACATTTTAAATTTATACAATAAAATTGAGAAAAAGCAAACAGAGAACAAGGCCCTTTGCAGAAAAGGTTTTCCAGGCCCCTGTCTGAGGGCCGACCGTCGTGACTTGTACAGAGTGCTGAATGAGACCGATGGCCTGTGTGTGGTCGGGTAGTGCTGGACACGGGGTGCGAGGGGCGGCTGCACAGGTGGACAGGTAGCCCGGCCGGCCTTGGACCTCAGATAGGAGGGGCTGGGAGCTTTGTAGGCGCTGCAAAGCCAGAGGGTCTGATTGTTGTGTGTGAGAGAGAGGTATGTCCCCATGGGAGATGGGAGGGCTGGGGCCCAGGGTCCTTCTGGAGGGCGTGCGATGGGCAGCGGGCGGCCCCCGGCAGGGCACCTTCTGCCCCATCTCCACAGCCAGGAGGGGCCGCTGGCAGACCTCACGCTGGCATCGTTAACGTCTGTTTGGGGAAGTTCTGTTTCAAAGGAAGAGCTTTGCGTGTGTGCCTGCAGGATGTGGATCGAGGGCCTGTCGCAGTACGCCATGAGCAGCTGGCTGCGGGCCGCGGAGATCGGGCAGGAGCTCCAGGAGGCCTGGATTGTGCAGAACGCAGTGGTGTCCATCCTGAACCACAACCACCATCTCCTCGCCGCCGGGCGGCACAGGGAGCTCGTGGATGCCTTGCACCAGCTCCTGAGAATCGTGAAGGCCACCAGCCACAGCGGGTGGGTTCTGGCGCCGGCGCTGTGGGCTCCGACCTGGGTCTACTTGGCAGTGATGCCGCGGGGCCCCTCCTGTTTCTTTTGTGCTGTCCTTCCAGTGAGAGGTGGGCCACCATCACCTGGCATGTGGAGGTGATGGCCCAGGGAGACGCCTGCGGGGGCCACGGGGAAGGCTGCTCGAGCAACCCCAGGGTCTCCATTTACTGGCTGTGCACCCTTGAGCCAGACACTCACCCTCTCTGAGGCACTCGGAACTCTCACACCCTCCCACGGCCCCACAGCGTTGCCCCGCGTGGAAGCCAGTCTGTGTTCAAAAGATCGGTTGTGAGAAAGGTTTGCTGAGCCCTGAGTCACTGGAAAGTGGAAGAAGAGATTGACTCTTCTTGGGGGGGCGGGGGAAGGGGAGGTGTGAAAATCTGCCTCTGCGTGTTTTCTTATCTGGATGTGAGCTTGTGAGACACCAATGTTTTCATGAGTCAAAAGTAGGCATTTCAAGTTAGGTTGAAGTTTTACCTAATAGGGTGAAATTTTAAAACGCTCCGTGTGTGTTTTCTGTTGGTTTGGCGTTTAGCCTGAACAGTAAGATTTAAATCATTTTATCAGCAAATAAAGTAGAAATTCAAGAATGAGTCAGAATGCAGAACGTGATATTTTTCATGTTATGAACAGTAAAGAAAAGGGGACATGAACTGAGGCTTGGCTTGGCGGTGCTCCTCTCCGCTGGGCATGAGCCTCTGCAGGCCCCGTCCTGGCAGCCCAGGGAGCCAGCCTGGCAGCCGCGCCTGCTGCTCACGGCCGCCACCCTGCCCTCTGCTGTTGGGGACAAAGATAAGAGTCCCTGATGAAAGCACGCAGAGACCATTTGCGACTGGAATGTGTTGGTACCATGCGTTTCCGGTGAGAAACACAAAGGTTCTGGTCTCAGCCCTTCATGTGGTAACTGATGGAAATTCCCAGCACCTGCCAGGGTCTGCGGGACGCCCCGGCCACAGGCACAGTGGCCACGAGGGTCTTTCTGTCCAGTCCCCACAGGACTGCCCGAGATGTCCAGGTGTCATCCTCTCAGTGTGAAGGCACCTGTGGCAGGAGACAGAGCTGTCACAAAGCAGACTTGTCACAGCCAGCCCCCTCCCTTGAGGGCTGAGAACAGCGCCTTCATCTGGTGCCGGGACAGCGGGCAGCCCCCTTCTGTCGGATTTGGGCAGATGGACCCGCCGTGGGCCGATGGCCCTGAGTCTGCTCGTGGTCGCGCGGTTGCCGGTCGCTGTGTGTCACCTGCTGACGCCTTGTTTTCCAGCGACTCCCTCATGTTGCTGATGCTCTGCAATGCTTTGGCTCGTGGCTTGATTATCAGCTGGATTCCAGCCCAGATACCGGAGAAATCCAGAAGAGTCATGCGACCAAACCTGTCTCATACACCACTGGACGCAGGGGCCATCTCTGAAGTCAAAGCCGCAGTGGAGGTACTGCGTGTGCCGTGACTCAGGGCCGGGCAATGGGTGACCACGCAGGAGCCGCCGGCAAGGGAGCCGGCAGGACGTCCCACGGCGGGAAGTGGGCGTGGCACGGGAGGGCTGGGAAGTGTGTGTCGGTCTTGGGTGGCAGTGCCAGGAGGGGACAGCCCTGCAAGGCCCAGGCCGGTCCTGTGCAGTTATTTCTCCAGATCAGAGAGCAGCGGGGATATAAAATGAAAAACCCAGACCAGAGCCAGTGAAGAGCAGAAATGCTGTGATCCAAATAAAATAGTCCCAGACCAAGTGCTGTGACCGAGTGGCAGTGTGCGTCCCCTGAAACTTATTTCCATAAATGTGGCCTTGACCATCATGAACCCTAACGAGGAGGAAAATCACGTCTTGAAGTTGAAAAGCGTTTGCTAATCCATTACCCATTTCTAGCGGAAGAAGCTTATACACACGGAAGAAAGCAAGTTCCTTACTGAGTTTGAGGGAACCTGTCAGACCTTGCCGAGGCCTGAGTGTGGGAGGAGGATGGCCGTGAGGGGCCCGGCGGCCCCGGTGGCTGAGGGCTGAGAGGACGGCCCAGCACGGGTGGTGAGGCTGCCGGGAGAGAGCCAGGTCCGCTTGTTCTAATGACGTGGGGGTCTTGGCCCAGGTTGCCGTCTGGGATGCGGCTTCCGAACAGGGACGCCTCCGTTTCAGGTCTGCGAGTTCGCCCTGAGCCTGACCAGCGGGGCGCAGCCCGACGAGGCCGTGCCCACAGAAGCACGGCAGCAGCTCATCGCCACCTGGGTGAAAGCCAAGCAACTGCTGCAGCAGCAAATCGGTCCGCGGCTGGGCACAGATGAGCAGGTGCCCGCCCATGGCCAGGCCGCTTTGCACCATCTCCCCACCCCGGGTGCCGCCAGCCTGCGCGGCAGCACAGTGGGGAGACCCCCTCCTCCTGGGAAAGCACGCTCCCCGCTAGGGGAGGGCTGTCCCCACTGAGGTCAATGCCCCTGGCGGGTGCCTCCCCTTCCTCCTGCCACCTGGCCACTCTTCTAAACGCCCACCAAGACGCTGGGCCTCTGGGGCTACTTTCCACCCTTGGCGACACTCACTGTGGCCTTAGCTGGAGGTGCACCCAAGCTAGAGGGGGGTCCTCCTTGGCAGGGGACCCTGAGCTGTGGACACAAGGCTGTTGGAGTGGGGGTGGAGGACAAGCAGGGGCACAGAGAGGATAGGAGAGGGCAAGGCTCTGCTCCTGCACACACAGGCTGCATGGCCGCAGACAGAGACGCCCATGGGCACTGGGGGGAGCCAGGACGCACTGGGACAGGCGGGAAGGGAGATGGGCAGGGCCGTCAGGGAGGGCATCTGAGCAGGTCTGGAGTGAGGGCTGGCTGGAGCAGGACAAGGCGAGGGGCCATGCAGGCAGAGGCCCAGGCCATCTCTGCCGGGTCAGCTCAGTCGCCTAACCGCTAAGGGCTGTGCTGCTTCCCACCTCTTTCTGGAGTTAGAAGGTCGTGTGGAGGTAAACGTTCACAGAGTGCTCCGATGACTGCCGTGGAGCTGGCATTTCACAGGATGGAGTCTCCACTGTCTCACATTCTCTCCGACACCCTGGACTGATGGGCATGCTCTGCTTCCTTCCCACCAGAGCACCAACGAGGACGTCAGCTCGGTGACCAGAGTCCTTGTGGCTCTGGAGATGTACTCCTGCAATGGGCTGGGCCTCATGGACTTCACCGTGCCCCCTTTGGCCCAGGTCGGTGTCCCCCCCCCAGGTATCCCCTTCCCCCCAGATGTGATCCCCCCTCCATGTCACCTCCCTTGGATACCACCCACCAAGTGTCACAGTCCCCTCGGGTGACACCTCCCCCAGGTGTCACCTTCCCCTCTTAGGTGACCTTCCCTCCCAGATGGGCATGCCAGGGCTATACATGGGTAGAGCCCGCACCTGAGGCCCCTTGTTCAAACCCTGCTGCTCAGAGGCAGCACTGTGGTCAGAGGGCCTGCCCAAGGTGGCCATAACAGAACCTGGCCTGCCGAGTGACCCACATCCTCACCACACCTCTATCCCCTCAGGGCACCTGACTTTAGTTTCTCATGGAGTTTCCCTCTAAGCTTTCTCTTAGGGTGGCTCTGTGCAGGGCAGGGCACCCCTGTGGGGTGCCGAGGCAGTGTGGGCAGTGTGGACAGTCTGTCCCCCAACAGCCAATCCTGTGCCCGAGCCTGGGCCCTGGTTTATGACTGGGGATGCAGTGACTCAGCCTTCATGGGGTTTGTTGTGCGGTTGGTCGATTACCCATCAAGGGTCCATCTGGAATAACATAACTAAATGTTCAAGGCTTTGCCAAATGGCATATTCCCCCAGGCTGACAGCACGCAGCACTGCGGGCGAGGGGGTCAGAACCTCCCCTGCTAACATGCCCTTCTCTCCCTCCGGGAAGCTGGTGAAGATGGCCTCCGAGTGCCGCTGGCCAGACCCCCTGGTGGAATTGCAGACTCTGATGCGCCTGGCCCACTTTGCACACGCGGCCCACGACCACGCGCTCACCATGGCATGCTCGGAGAAAGCCACCCAGATGGGCATTACGTCCCTGAGGACGTTCAGTCGGTAAGTCACCTCCCTGATGCCTGCATTCTGGTGACCTGAGGACGTGGTGACCCCGCCAAGAGCAGGAGGGACACAGGGTGTTTGTAGTCACATATCAGTGTGGTCAGTGCACGTAGGACAGACCACTGTTTTCTTTGGGGTCAAATTGCTGTGGACCAAGGCTGACAGGAGAGCCTGGGGACAAACACGCATTTCAGACAGGGAGACAAGGACAGGCCTGCTGACTTCTCAACAGAAACAACACAGACCAGTTTAAGTGTTAAAAAAGAAAAAAAAACCCTGTTATTCTAGAATTCTATACCCATCAAAAATAGCCTTCAAAAAATGAAGGCAAAATCGAGACATTTTAAGATGATCTAAAGCTAAGAGAAGGCCTTCTGGAAGGCCTGCAGAACAGGAAAGGCTGAAGGAGATGGTTCCAGTGGGACTCGGCTCACGGAGTGCCAGGGGGCACCGGGCCTGGCAGATGTGTGGGTAAGGAACAAAGGTTTCCCTTCAGTTCTCAGGTTCTTTAGAAGACATTTGCCTGTTTAAAGCAAAAACACATTGTACTGTGGGATTATTCACAAACGTAGAAGGGAAATGTGTGACACTGGTAACACAGGATGGAAAGGGGATAGAAGAATTCTGTTCTTACATCACCTGTGAAATAAAATAAGTCAAGGAAACCTATGGTTAGCCAAGGGTGTGTGTTGTAATCTGTAGCGCAACAGTAAAAAATAATAAAAGGAAAAGGTATAACTGAAAACCCAGCAGAGGAGATCAAATGGAATACTGAAAAACCACTCAATTAATCCAAAAGACGGGAGGAAAGAAACAACATATGGGACAAAAGGAAGGCACGTGGCAAAGTGGTACGTTTACCCCTGACCATGTACATTAAATATAAATGAACCGACATTTCAGTTAAAATCAGAGTTTGTCCTACTGGACACAGAAACAAGACCCAAGTAGAAGCTATTTTCACAAGACACTCTTCAAATATAAAGATACAGGTAAAAAGGGAAAGGGTGGGGAAAGATGTTCTCTGCCAACACTAGTCATAAGAACAGTGGTGACTATATTAAAACACCCAAGATGAGAGAGAGAGGCGTAGTGGTACAAGGGTGAGATCAGCAAGAAAATATAAACATCTTAAATGTGTGCACACTTCATAGCAGAGCTTCAAAAGCCAAGAAGCAGAAGCTACGTACGTTCCCAGTAGCAGCTGCAGAGTTCACACTCCTGTCAGCAACTGATGGGAGAGAGTAAGCAGCAAACCCACCCGTTCACACAGCTGTGAGTGGTGCTCCAGTGTCCCACCCGCTGGCGCTGAAGCGTGCTGTCCCCAAACTGCATTATAAACACGGTTCTGGGATGCCAGCACCCAGGCAGCCAGACTCCCCTCCGGCCTTGTTGTGCCCTGCAGAGCCTGCGGGCTGGGGGTCAGCCGCTCTCCCCTTTGTGTGCTGTCTGCTCCTACAGGCAGGTCCCTGGCTTCAGGGCCCGTGCAGGGGGGCGACCCAGGAGCCAGTGTGTTTCTCTTAGAATAAAGTCGGTGCCCCTGAATTGAGTGGCAAGGACAAGCTGGTTCCTCCCGGCCAGTGCTGGTCGCGATGGTGTCTTAGTGTGTGTGGTGTCCTCTGTACCCTGCCACGGCTTAATGACACCTAGGGAGCAGGGCAGCTCAGCGTCCTCGAGGTGGCTGAGTGGAAACCGCCCGGGACAGAGCCCGGGAGCAGAGTGGGGCTGAGGCAGCGCGTGTGCTCCCAGGGGGCTCGGCCAGGCTGAGGGCTGCCCAGCACAGGCCTGCTCTGCTCAGCAGTGTCCGCACAAGACACCCTGCAGATCAGCCATTTAAGACGGTAGGGGGTGCTTCTGGTCACGGTTCCACGGGTTGGCTGCACTCAGCCCGGAGCCCTGGCTCGGGCGCTTTGGCTGCTCTGCACATCCCGGGCTTGCTCCCCACGGCAAGCCTGCCAGGGTGCATCTCTCTCGGCAGGGTGCAAGCCCAGCTGGTGGCAGAGTTGCTGAGCAGCACGGCCTGTGTCCAGGGCAGGAGCCTCATGGAGAACCTGAAGGGCAGGAAGTGGCTGCGCCTGGCGGCCGCCAAGGCCTTCACAGAGGGTGTGAGGTGCGCTGTGCGACGCGGTTCGGGGGAGGGGGGCTCTGTGCACGGGACATAAACAGCCCTGGGTGCCGTGAAATGAACAGTGTGATGCCCAGAGGGACTGTCACCGAGACCTGCCCCTCAGCGACCCCATGACAAGGGTCGTCATCTGCACTGGTGGGCAGCTGGGTGGCTGGTCCGGGTCCCGGGCTGTCCTGTGAGGAGCTGCACTGGGTGGGGGTGGGGGGCGGCAAGGAACGAGCGTGCCGTCCTGCAGCCGGCACTGGGCCCAGCCTCACCCTGCCCTTCGTGAGCCCAGAAGCTGCAGGCGTAGCTGGGGCAGCTCGGCATCGCCAGCCCTCTAGGTCAGGAACTGCCTTTCAGGTTTGGGGGCATGGCGGGGAACAGTGGCCTGGTGATGCTGGCCACACGGCACTACTGGAACGCCTGCCTGCCGTTCCTGTCCTCTGCCGTGAGCAGGAGGCAGTCCAAGGGCACCATCCAGAAGGTCATCAGTGTCATCAACAAGACGGAAGCGAAAAAGCAGGTGCGCCAAAGGGCGGGCGTGCCAGGTCCCAGGGTGCCTCTAAAGTGCTTCCTCCAGAAAGGTGGGCGACGGTCCCAAGGAGAGAGCAGCCCTGGGACTGCTCACACCAGGGGACGACAGCTACATGGGGACGACGGCTCACACCGGGGGATGACGGCTACACGGGGGGACGACGGCTCACACGGGGGGACGACGGCTCACACGGGGACGACGGCTCACACGGGGGGACGACGGCTCACACGGGGGGACGACGGCTCACACGGGGACGACGGCTCACACCCGGGGACGACGGCTCACACAGGGGGACAATGGCTCGTAGCTGAGCTCCGCCTTAGCTCTGACCCACGTGTCCCCTCCAGGAGAACCCTACCCCATACAGGAAAGCTCCAGGGGAAGGGGATGGGGGGGGGGACAGACCCCGAATCAGGCAGCAGGAAAACTACGGAAGCCGCTGGGTGAGACCCTCGGCAGGGCCAAGCTGGCACCTGCCCACCCCATCACCAGAGTGGTCTTGCTAGATAGGACTTCCCTGGCTGGCAACCCCAGGGCGCCCAGTGCCTCCCTCCCTCCGCCTGCCAGCTGACCACATGTCCTGTGTGTGTCCTGCAGCTTCCCAGCCAGGACCTGTCCTCCCACGGGCCTCCAGCACCTTTCCTGTCAGCCTGGGAGGGCCTTCTGAAGGGAAGGTCTGTGGGTCGGAGACTGTGGCAGGCAGATGGTTGTGGTTGGAGAGCTGAGGACAGAGCCCCTGGACCAGGCTTCTTGGGATGGGCACGGGGCCCAGTGACACCCTCAGATGCACCGTGGGAGGCCTGGCCAGGACAGGGTGGGATCAGGGACCGGGAGGGCCAGTGGCCCTGTGTGACCTTCCCTGCCGTCCCTGGCTGGGGAGCTAAAGAGACAGCAAAGAAAACTGAAAATCATAGTCTTATATAAGATTTGGTGATGGTCCCAATTTTCTTAAGATATTTATAACCTCTAATCGTCTAGGCCAGGGGTGGGCAAACCCCACCCAGCCCGCTTCCTATTTTTGTAAATAAAGTTTTATTGGAACATAGCCATGCCTGTTCATTTACATATTGTGTGTGGCTTGGCTACACAGCAGAATCATTGTGACAGAGAGCTTGTGGCCCGCAGAGCCAGAAGTATTTACTATTTGGCACTTTACAGAAAACGTTTGCCAAGCCCTGGGCTAGACATTTATAAAACTTACCAAAAATTCAGTTCTTTCTAATGTGTTTTGTAAAATTGCAGTACAATATACGTAACATAGTATCATTTCACTATCTGTTAAGTATAATTCAGTGACATTGATGACATTCACAGTGTTGTGTGGCCGTCACCACTGCGTACACCTGAAACTTTTCATCATCCCCAACAAAAACTCTGTCCTCATGACCAGTAATGAGCCCCTGGTGCAATCTGTTCTCCTCTCTCTGAATGTGACCCCTGTAGGGACCCCACATAATTGGGATCGTATGGGATTGTGCTTCTGCGTCCGCCTTATCCCACTCAGCACCATGTGTTAAGGTCCGTGCACGTTGTAGCATGTGTCAGTGTCCTGCCTTCTATGGCTGGACTGTTCTCCGTTGTACATGTGGAGCACACGCGTGTCCAGTCACCTATTGCTGGACAAGGGTTGTTTCCCCCTTTGGCTGTTGTGACTATGCCATGTGAACACAGGCCTGCAGGCCCCTTTGTGTCCCTGTGGCCAGGCCTTCGGGGTGAATGCCTAGGAAAGGAACTGGTGGGTTATGTGTAGTTCTGTAAGCATCCTGGCCAACACTTGTTATTTTCCATGTTTTGCTTGTAGCCATCCTAGTTGGTGTACGTGGTGTCACTGCGGTTGTCATTTACATTTCTTAGTGACCAGTGATGTGGAGCATGTGTCCCTGTGCTTGTTAGCCATCTGCATGTTTTCTCTGGAGAAATGTCTGTTAAAGTCCTTCGTCTATTTTTGAACTGGTTTGTTTGGTTGTTTAATTATAAGAGTTCTCTGTAGATTCTGGATATTAATTCCTTATCCGATGCATGATTTGCACATTTTTCTCCATTCGCCTTTTCACTCCCGTCATACTGTCCTTTGATGCACAGAGTTCCTAATTTTGATGAAATTCAATGATCTTTTGTTTTGTCGCCTGTATTTTTGGTGTCATAGCTATGTGGCCAAATCCAGTGGCACTAAGGTTTTTTCCAATGTTTTCTTCTAAGAGTTTTACAGTTTTTAAGTTCAGGCCTTTTTTTCCATCTTGAGTTAACTTTAGTATGTGGTGTAAGCTCAGAGTCCAGTTTCCTTCATCTGCATGGGGACATCCAGTTGTCCCAGCACCACTGGTTGAAGAGCCGGTCCTTTCCCCACTGGATGGTCTTGGCTCCCTTGTCAGAGACCATCTCACCATGGATGGAAGAGTTTCTGCTGGGCTCTCTCATCTATGTCTGTCCTTATGCCTGCACCACACTATTTTGGTTACTGTCACTCTGCAGTAAATTTCGGAGTCAGGAATTGTGAATCCTCCAGCTTTATTCTTCATTTTAAAAATTGTTTTGACTAGTTGGGTCCCCTTGCAATGTCATATGAATCTGAGGATTGGCTTTTTAATTTCTTTGAAAAAGGCTGCTGTAACTTTGAGAGGGATTGTTAAGGATTCTTCTCCACAGACATGGGATGTCCTCCCATTTATTTAGGTCTTCTTTGATTTCTTTCAGCAGCATTTTATAGTTTCCGACACATGCCTTTCACCTCTTTGGAAGTAGTTAATGCTTTTAGGTGGTATTGTAAATGGAATTGCCTTTTGTCTTACTCAGCTCAGGTGCCATAACAAAATATCATGAACTGGGGGCTTAAATAGCAGAAATTTATTTCTCACAGTTCTGGAGGCTGGAGTCCAAGGTCAGGGAGCCAGCATGGTCAGGGTCTGATAAAGGCCCTTGTCCTGGCTTCCAGATATCTGCCTTCTTGCTCTGTCCTTATGTGAAGGGCTGTGTGGAGAGAGGGAGCAAGCTCTCTGGTGTCTCTTCTTAAAGGACACGAATCCCATCAGGAGGACCCCACCCTGATGGCCTCATCTAACCCTAATCACGTCCCAAAAGCCTCATCCCCAAGGACCATCACATTGGACATTAGCGCTTCTACACAGGAAGTGGGGGAGGGGACAGAGGGCCACAGCACTGTCCTAATTTCCTTTTGGGATTGTTCATTGCTGACACGTGGAAACACAACTGATTGTTGTATGTTGGTCTTGTGTTCTGCACTTTGCCAAATTCATTTATTAGCTCAAGTTTCTTGTGGAATCTTTGGGATTTTCGATATACAGGATCATGTCATCTCTGAATAGAAATAGTTTTACCTCTTCCTTTCCAATTTGGATGCCTTTTATTTCTTTTTCTTGTCTAGTAGCTCTGATGAGGACTGATGGATTTTGTCAAATACCTTTTTTTTTTTTTAAATATTTCACAGCTCCTTCTGTGAACTATTCCTACAGTTTTTTTTTTTAATTGGGGAAGGGGAACAGGACTTTATTATTGGGGAACAGTGTGTACTTCCAGGCCTTTTTTCCAAGTCAAGTTGTTTTCCTTTCAATCTTATTTGTGGAGAGCGCAGCTCAGCTCCAGGTCCAGTTGCCATTACTAGTTGCCATTACTAGTTGCAGGGGGCGCAGCCCACCATCCCTTGCGGGAGTAGAGGACTCACTCCAACCAACTGAGCCATCCGGGACTCGAGGAATCAAACTGGCAACCTTGTGGTTGAGAGCCTACTGCCCCGTGTGGGAATCGAACCGGCAGCCTTCGGAGTTAGGAGCATGGAGCTCTAACCGCCTGAGCCACTGGGCCGGCCGTGAAATACCTTTTCTTGATCAACTGAGAGGTTGAAGGTTTTTCCCTTCATTCTGTTACTGTGATGTATCACATTGACGGATCTTCTTATGTTGAACCACCCTTGTATTCTTGGGACAAATCCCACTTGGTCGTGGTGAATAATATTTTTATTATGCTGTTGGATTTGATTTGCTAATATTTGTTGAGGATTTTTACGTGTATGTTCATAAAAGATGTTGGCCTGTAATTTTATTTCCTTGTGTTGTCTTTGTCTGGATTTGCTATCAAAGCGATGCTGGTGTCAGAATGAGTTAGGAAGTGTTTCTTCCTCTTCAGTTTTTTTCAAGAGCTGAAGAGGCTTCATGTCAAGTCTTTAAATGTTTGGTGGAACTCCCTGGTGAAGCCATTTGGTCCAGGACTTTCCTTTTTTGGG
Organism: Rhinolophus hipposideros; assembly: GCF_964194185.1. Classification (NCBI taxonomy): domain Eukaryota; kingdom Metazoa; phylum Chordata; class Mammalia; order Chiroptera; family Rhinolophidae; genus Rhinolophus; species Rhinolophus hipposideros. Next base: position 476,875 of record NC_138061.1, read on the forward strand.
AGATTTCTGACTACTGATTCGCTCCATACTTGTTAGAAGTTTGTTGTGATTTTCTGTTTCTTCTTGAGTCGGCTTAGGCAATTTATGTGTTTTGGGATATTTTCATTTCTTCTACGTTATCTAATTTGTTGGCACACAGCCAGTCATAGGATTCTCTTACAATCCTTTTTGTCTCTCTAAGCTTGGTCAGAATGTTCCCATTTTTGTTTCTGAGTTCTCTCTCTCCCTCCCTCCCTCCCTCCCTCCCTCCCTCTTTTGTCAGTTTAGCTAAAAGTTTGTCAGTTGTGCTGATCTTTTCAAAGAGCCAGCTTTTTGTTCCATTGATTTTTTTCTACTGTTTTTCTGTTCTATAGTTTCTCTATCTCTGCTCTAATTTTTATTATTTCCTTTTTTTCCGCTGCCTTGGATTTGGTTTGTTCTTTTTCTAGTTCCTTAAGGTGTAAAGTTTGGTTGTTGATCAGAGATCTTTCTTCTTCTTCAGTGTAGGTGTGTGTGTACAGCAATACACTTCCCTCTGAGCACTGCTTTTGCTGCATTCCATACATTTTTTCCTAAGGTGCTTTTGACTCCGCTGGCGGAAAGCTACCAAACTGACTTGGATGCTTTGCCATTGAAGAGGCTGTAGTTGTGTTTGGTCTGTGGACTCTCAGGTGTCTGACCTTGCACTGGAGAACCGTTTCTTATGGGTAAAATGTGATGCCACATTTTGTGACTTAATATTTTGAGAATTTAACTGCAATTTCTATAATTAGATACTGAGCCAAATGGAAAACAAAATAATGAAAGAATGAATTGCAGCTTTCAGATACCCACACTGCTCATTTCTACTTTAGGAAAAAGGAAACGTGCAGCTTCTGCACCATTGGCCGACTGCTGACTTCCAGAATGGAGGGATCACTGATGGGTCTTTCCTCCCAGGTTTGTAGACGTGACAGACAAGGCCACAGGCACACGGCAAGGCAAGACTCGGGGCTTTAGATCCCTGCACCCTGTGCAAAGCCCATGTGGCCGTGACAGGAGCCACAGGTGATGTCTCGGTGTGCAGGGCATCATGGGCACTGTGAGTGCCTCTCATGAGCACCGCCATGTGATCCCTATTGTTGCCCAAGGAGACCAGGGCCCAGATGTCCCCTTGTCCAGGTATCACCGGGTGCTCCCAGGCTGCCTGGGCTCAGAGCCTGCACACTCAGCCCTGGAGTAACTGCCTGGAAATCTAGCCTCTGGGTTATTCTGACAGACAAAACATGTTTATGTCCACAAAGATGTGGAGGTTTACTCCTGAGAAGTACTGATCTTAGAACAGTTAAAACCACATTTTAGAATCCACATTTAAGGAAAAAAAAAAGACCATTATTGGCTAAAATTCACCGCCCCAGTGAATGCTAGGGATTGTGCATGTTGTGTGGCCGTGTCCCACCCTCCAGGACGCACAGTTTTATTTGGAGAGAGAAACTTGATTACACATAAATAGAAAGACAATCACGTGTAAACACTGGGTACTAAACCCCAACTGTTGAAATGGTTTACTGCTGCAGCAAAGAGAGAGATGCCAGTGGCAGCCGTGTGGGACCTGGAGCGTCCCAGACACGGCAGGAATGGACCCTGGAGAAGAGCCAGGCTGCCTGGTCCAGGATGGGAGCAAGGGGAGGGCGCAGGAGTCCAGTCCACACCACCGTCCGCGGGCTGAAATGGACATCATGCGGGCTAAACAGTGCCACTGTTTTAAAATTCAAATTCTAGGAACAAATCAGAAAGTAGAATTGAGCATAGCAGAGATTCTTGTGGAAAGGTTGTTTCCTCAACGTTAAAGTGAAGCAAATTTGCAAATACTTGGAATTCAATGCAGATAATGAAAAATGCATAATATTAAAAAGTAAACCCTGGGGAACATGTGCCTCAAACTTGGCAGCTAAGTGATTAATTTCGGTAATGCACGCAGTCACCTGGGTCAGGAGGGGTCTGCGTGCGCAGGGGAAGTGCGCCCGGAGTGGAGCGCGGCTCCCCCTGGGGCCTCCGCGGTGGGCAGGAGGCGGCACACGTCCTGGCACCCTGGCCCCTTGTCCCCACAGAGGCCGAGGATGACCTGACACTGCGGGCTGCGCTCTACGGGGTGCTCTTCCACTGCCACGCTGACAGCAGCGACTGGGACGGCGCCCTCAAGGTGCTGGGCCAGGCAGCGCAGGTGCTGCCGCGGACAGTACACCGCCTGTAGGTGCTGCCCGGCCCCGCCCACCCGCCCCGGCCCCGCCCACCCGCCCCGGCCCCGCCCACCCGCCCCGGCCCCGGCCCCGCCCACCCGCCCCGGCCCCGCCCACCCGCCCCGGCCCCGCCCACCCGCCCCGGCCCCGCCCACCCGCCCCGGCCCCCCGCCCACCCGCCCCGGCCCCGCCCACCCGCCCCGGCCCCGCCCACCCGCCCCGGCCCCCCGCCCACCCGCCCCGGCCCCCCGCCCACCCGCCCCGGCCCCCCGCCCACCCGCCCCGGCCCCGCCCACCCGCCCCGGCCCCCCGCCCACCCGCCCCGGCCCCCCGCCCACCCGCCCCGGCCCCCCGCCCACCCGCCCCGGCCCCCCGCCCACCCGCCCCGGCCCCCCGCCCACCCGCCCCGGCCCCGCCTCCGCCTGCCCCCCCCCCCCCCCCCCCGCTCCCCTTCCCCCCACCCCCCTACCGACCCCACCCACTCACACTGCCGCCCACCCACCCACTCCGCCTGCCCCGGGACCCCCAACACCCGGAACTCAGCCCGGGAGGGTAGGTTAAAGGGCACACACACCAATAATAAGTGAAGAGGTAAAATGTAAAAGTAGGACACAGCACAGGAAGCCCGAGTAACTCAGGTTCCTTTTTGTTTTATCTTGGTAAGTAGGAAAATGGACGAATACCGTCGTTTGGATGCATTAGATGTATTTACATTTCTTGTTATTTGACTGGAATTAATTCCTCTTTCGCTTTTCTGTAGCTTGATTTTCAAACACATGGTTATCGTGAAGGCCAAACTCGGCCAGAATTTCATGATGGAGATACAGAAATTCAAAGACGAGAGTGAGGAGTATTTGGCTCACATGTGGCAGCGCCTGGCCTGGAACTCCAAGGACCCCTCTGGGGAGCTGACCTGCTATCACAACGCGATTCAGGCCTTACAGGTGGGTCTCTGGCCAGTGCAGAGGTGGCCCCGTGGGGGGTGGCGTGGGACACATCCCGGGAGGGTTGCCAGGTGGCAAGGGCAGCACATGGACCCCTGCCTTGCGGCACCCTTTTCCAGCAGGGAGGGTGAGGTCCTGTGTGTGGGAGTCGGCACTCACGTCACAGCACCGGAGCAGGGCGAGAGGGCGTGAAGCCCACCGAAAGGGAGGGCCAGAGGCCTGCAGCCTCCTGGGAGTCGGGGTCTTGGGACGTTGTTCATCCCAGAAAGCCAAGGCTGGGGTGTCAACTGGATGTCAAGTTGAGGTTCAGGGCAGGTGGCACCGAAGATTCGAGGCAGCAGAATGTGGAACTTGCCTCAGGTCAAAGGAGGCCCTGAATTGTGGGGACTAAAGGTGTCCCCAAACAGGCCCCGTGCTGAAGCCTGGAAGGTTCTCTGTTGGACACAGTGCCCTCCACCCCCACCCCCATGGAGCAGGTCCTATCTGAGGCTTTAGAGCGCTCCAGGGGCTGGGGGCTGTCCCTAGGGAAGCGGTAACATCTCTGGCCAGGTAGGTGCTCAGAGTCCAAACAGAGGCTGCCTTGTGCTGTGTGGTCAGCGCCAAGCGGTCACCACAGAGATCTGGGTCCCCAACAAGGGGCTGGGGGCACCCCTGTGCCTTGCTCCTGGAACCCAGGGCCAAGTCCTCCCTTGGCAAAGGCCTGGCCAGGTGGGCACCGCCTCCAGCGGGGAAAGCGACCAGGTCTGCTCTGGAGAACGGCAGGGCCTGCAGTTTGCGGCAGGCTCCTTGTGACGACCGCCCTGCTGATCCCAAGTCCCTCTGTTGTTTCCTTTTTCTGAGGGTAACGGTGTGTTTTAGTAAATTCAGAGGGCTGTACCACCAGTTTTAGAACCTTTCATCACCCTGCAAACACCCAGGACCTGTAGCGCTTCCCCCCTGACCCGCCCCCCGGCTGCAGGGAGTCACCAACTCATTGTCTGTCTCTGTGGTTTGTCTGTTCTGGACATTTCACACAAATGGAATCAGATAAGATGTGTCCTTTGCAGCTGGCTTCTTCATTAGCTTAGGGTTTTCCAGGCTCATCGTGCTGTCGCCGTGTCTGCTTCACTCCTTTTTCTGGCGAGCAGACCCCACTGTGTGGACAGGCATTCTGTTGGGCACTTTTGTTGTTTCCATTTCTTAGCTATTGTGAATAGTGCTGCTCTAAACATTTGTGTGCAGTCGCGTGCTGCTTACCGACGGGGACACGTTCTGAGAACTGCGTCGTGGGCCGATTTTCCCGTCGTGCGAGCGTCACAGAGGCCCGGACACAAACGTAGACGGCACAGCCCCCCACACACCTGGGCCGTATGGCACAGCCCGCGGTTCCTGGGCCACGGCCGGCACAGCACGTCACTGTACAAACGGCAGGACATTCAATCTGCACAAGAGACGGCGTGCCATCAAGGCCCGAGGCAGACACGACGTGTGTGTGAGTGGCATGTTGCTTTTCTTCTAAGAAGAGAGAGTACGTTGTAAGATAAGGAAGGAAGTACAGAGAAACATAACCCAGTGACGTGCTCGTTGTCATCACGTGTCCTCAGTGCGCCTGGTGGCGGGCGGTGCACTTCACACGCGGGCAGTGCAGTAGGTGTGTTCACACCAGCACCGCACACGCACGAGTCGGGCGTTGATGTCACCAGGCGGCAGGACGTGTCCAGCTTCTTGGGGATCTGACCGGACCACCCAGGCAGCCATCGGTGTGGGCGCTGCCTTGGCCACAGTGTTGTGACGTGGCTGTTACCACACAAGGTTTTGCAGAACATGTGTTTACACTTCTCTTGGACATTGACCTTGGGGGGGGGGGGACTGCTGGGTCACATGGTGACTCTGTGTTAACCCTGAGGGACGCCAGGTTGTTCCCTGCAGCCACTGCCCCATTCCGCACCCCCACAGCCCGCTGCCCTCTGTTCTCGGACTGGTGCGCGCCGTCCCAGCTGCCCAGTGCTGTCTCCTGGTGATGTCACCGGCTTTCCCGTGTGACTGATGACGACGGGCCTCTTGTCATGTGTTCACCGGCCACTTATATAGACTCTTTCAAAAAATGGCTGCTCAGATTTTGCTCCTTTTTAAATTTGGTTATTTGTCCTTTATCACAGAGTTCATTGTGTGTCTGGACACAAGTCCAGTATCAGATACATGCTTTGTTAACAGTTTCTCTCATTCTCTAGGCTGTCTTTTCAGCCACTTTGTCACCTTCTCGTTGATGTAATTTATAGCACAAACATTTAGTTTTGACCAATTTATCTGCTTCTTTTCTTGATGCTTGTGGTACTCTATCTGCATAACCCAAGGTCACCAAGATTCACTACGATGTTTTCTCCTGAGAGTTGCATAGTTTGAGCTTACATCTCAGTCTTCGATCAATTTTGAGTTAATTTCTGCACTTGGCGGGAGGTAGGGCCGCCTCTGTTCCCAGCACCACCTGCTGAAGACCGTCCTTTTCTCCTAGACCCTCCGCTGAGCTCTCACCCCGTCACCCTCTTGCAATCTGTTGTCAAAGCCAGCGAGCGACACAGTCGTTCTGAGGCCCCCTCTGCCCCTCCCCGCCCCTCCCACCCCCCAACAGGACATCTGATCCTTCCCTCCAGGCTGATGTACTTCCTTCACTTGACTAAGGCCCCCCCACCTGTTGGGGTCGCTCCTGCATCTTCTCCCCACCCCTGCTCATCTGTCAGTGTCCTGAACCACATGCCACCTCCAGCTGATTCTCCTCACCACTGAGTATCCAGCCCAGAGGTCCCTCCAGCCTGATCTCGTGGGTTCTGCCGCCCGCAGCCTGTCCATCCCGCCAACACCTTGTCCTCGTGCTTCCGGAATCAGATTTGCGCTCCTTCACACGCTCCTCCTTCCTGCCTTCCCCACCTGCGGACGGTGGCTCGGGTGTGAGGTGCAGGACGGAGTGTGTGGGGTGCTGGGCTGGCTCTGCTCTGTGAGGCGGGGAGCAACGGCCTCGTTCCGTTGTGCTGCCATCACTGACCAGCGGTGACTGTACTGGACGGTGAGGGCGGGATGGGGGGGGCGCTGCACGCTGGACAGAGCAGCTTGTTCCCTGCCCTGCAGAGCTCGGTTAACCGCACAACCATCCAGGTGAAGCCTCATGTGCACCTTTCAGTGCATGCTGGAGGAAACAGGGCAGAGGGTGGAGTGAGAGCAGAGAGCCACGCGAGGCCGGTGAGGCAGGGGGGTCCTGCTCCAGGAGGCAGGCAGGACACGCGCAGTCATGAGGACGAGGCAGGCCGGCGGGGGTCCACGGGGCAGAAGGCCTGCAAAGACTTCGCGAAGCTTCGGTCTCGCTACACGCGGCCTGTGAAGACAGGCCCTTTTCGTAGGCCTGGCAGGTCCCGGCGAGCCTAGACAGCAGCTGCAGTCCCCTGTGAGGGGTCTGGTTAGGAGGAATACAGGGCAAGGACAAACCCGTTTGCTTCTAGAACGCGAACGAATCCAACTGCTGTGTGCTGTAGATTGTGTGTTCAGCACTAGGTCTGGTCAGTGCCGCGTGCTCACCACCTTTCCTGTGGGACCCACAGAAGCCAGAGAGCGAGTGGCAGAAAGTTGACTACATCATGGAGTTCAGTGAGTGGCTGTACCACAGACAGTTCCCCATCGAGGACGTGGCCTTCCACCTGAACTGGGCCATCGACATCCTGCTGGGGATGAAGGCCGCCAGGGCCACACCTGAGCCAGGAGGTGAGGTGACGCAGCGGGGGCCACCACTGTTGGCTCCGGGGCACAGGTGGCCCCAGCGGTCGTATCTGCTCTGGTTCAGAGAGTGGGCGTTTCGGTGATGAAAGGAAGGCGCGTTCCAAAAGACGCGACCTGGAGCCAGCCCCCGGCCACCCTCCAAGGCCACAGGACTTCTGAGGCGTGGTAGTCTCAGCCCTCCCCCAAAGCTCACCTCCCTGGCCTTGGCCAGCAGCGTGTGCAGGCCTGAGAAGTGGGGTTCAGGCTGAGCCAGGTGCTGGTGAGGCAGGGAGCATGGCGAGCCGCACTGTCGCCAGAACCTGGGGGTTAGAAGCCATGGGCGCTCCATGTGGAGGGCTGGGCAGGTCAGGGACTCAGGACCCGTCCTGCTGGGAGCAGCATTTCAGAGTAACCAGTCACCCTTCTTCGGGGTGAGGGGACCTCTGCTGGGCTGGGGTTGGGGACCCAGAGGTGACTCCAGGCACATGAGCCTGCTCTGTGGGGAGCACAGACTAAGGAGACAGGAGAAGGGCTCTCGGAAGCTCAGCCAAGCCTCCTGCAGACCCAACGTCTCCACGGATTGCACAGTACTGGCCGCTTCTAGGTGCGGCCTCCAGCGGGAGAGCTCCTACCCCAGAAAGGGGACGGCCCCCAGGACCGTGCTGGGCCCCAGGGAGGCCTTGTGGCAGCTGCCCCATCTAGTGGGCCTCTCTTCCAGCATGGCATGCACAGGTCTCTGCGGATGCAGGGCCACGAAAGGGGCAGCCCCTTTCTGTCTGCATGTACTGGAGGCCAACCCCCACCTGTGCAAGTCCAGACAGCAGCTCAGACCAACTGGGGTGACGCAGAGGGGGGTTCCATTGCTCCCAACCCCACATGTCGACCCCAGAGCCACAGGACGCCTGTGAGCTTCCTAGCCCCACCGCTGGGCCTGGGATGGACCACTGCCCTCTGACCCTGAGGGCCTGGGATGAGGGCAGAGAGGAAGTGGCCGAGGCCCCTGGACTCCTGAGTCTGCGGGCACCCTGTGTTGCAGGGGGGCACTCGCCCACACTGGCCCCAGAGAGTCCCATGTCCGAGGACACGGGGGCAGTCTCCTTGGAGAAGCTGCGAAACGTGAGGCAGTTGGAAGCGCTGGCCCGTGCCTACATCCTGCTGGCCCTGGTGACGTCCCCAGGCGCGGCTGGCTACCAGGACCACTGTCTCATGGCCTACGCGTTCCTCAGACGCATCTGGCAGGTGAGGCCCCACGGCCCCTCCCAGGCCCTCAGCTCTTCCTGGGACCAGACTCTGGGCTCAGTGTCACAGCGTCCAAAGACTGAAGACTTCCGAGATGTGAGCAGTGCCTCTCATAGCAGCCCTGCCCTCTCACTTTATTCCCATCGGCAAGGGCCCTGCCCCTGCCACCTCCTGTGCCGCTCCCCCCAGCACCCCTGCTCTCTGAAACCCAGCCCCAGAATCACCCGCCAAGGTTGCCAGCACTGCTGTGTGTGGCGTGGACCATCGGCCAAAGCCCGCTGACCATCGGCAGCCCCGCTGCCAGGTTTCCAGAATCTTCTCCCCCCACCCCTGCCCCCTGCATGGCTTCCTTGCTGCCCCCTTCCCCACCACCTCTGCACGGGGGGGGGGGGGCCCTGGGAAGCTGTTGGTGGTCTCTTGTTCTTGGGGACCTCCTGCGGGCAGTGCCCTCAGTAGGACAGTGTCTGCCAGGACAGGCCTGTCTTCTGAGGACAAGCTTGCCCCAGCCCCCAGGACAACAGGGCTGTCACCTTTGACAGCAGGGAGAAGGGATTCTTTTAGGAGGAATGCTGGAGGTTATTCAAGTGCGTTCTTGATTAGAGACCATAAACTCAGTCTGCACGCCCTCTTTGAGGGTCAGCCCCAGCTGTGCCTCTGCCAGCCCAAGTCTGGAAGGGGCAGCCCCGGGTGCATTGGATGGGACGGCCACCAGGTATCCTACTGCCCAGGGGCGCTGCAGCCACCTCTGCTCGGCTGGCTCACTGGCTTGGCCGTGGCAGACGGATGGACACCAAGTTGCCACTCTGAGTCTTGGGGTCAGTGACCCACCCCTCAAATCCAAGTGTGAGGAAGGTGGGGTGTGCACCTGCTTACGTAATGTTGCAAATTTGTATTTCGTTTTCCTCAGGTTTCTTTATTAACTGCAGGAAAATCCATTTCAGAAAGCAGAATTACAGTAGCAGCTAGTACAAATGTATTGTTGCCTAAAAAAGAGAAGGAGAGAGGCAAGGACAAGGACAGAGAGAAGAGCAAAGAACCGAAGCAGGTGGCTCACCTCTCCCGGCGGTGCAGGCGGGACGGGACAGTGGAGGGCGAGGGCCATGGGCGGGCTGGGCTGGGGCCCGACCGCTGTGCTCAGTCCCCTCTGTGAAGTGGAGGCAGGGACTTCTCTGTCCCCTCCCCGTCACACACACACACACACACACGCCCGCACACATGCTCTCACACACACTCATGCTCGCACACATGCTCTCATACACATACATGCTCACACACATGCTCTCACACACACACATGCTCACACACACACACACACACATACACACGCACACACACACAGGGTTGGTAGCAGGGTACCGGGGTGTTTGGCTTCTCCCTGGCGGTTATCTTGTGCCGTAACAAGTCACCAGACAAACGCCTGCCTGCCATCCCCAGGCACATCCGGGCCCTGGGTATGTGGGGGTGTGCGGGGCTGCTTTCCCTCGGGAGCAGCAGGGGTCTGCGTGACACGGGCCTGTCCTGCACACCCGCCCTCCCACCCTGAAGCATCTGCATGTCCGCATGCCTGTGTCCCTGCAGCCTGTCCTCCAGCTGTCCCGTGTGCGTAGCCCTCCAGAGCTCGCACTGGCGCCCAGCTCGGCACTATGTTTACTGAGAGTGGACGTGTGCTGGGGCTGGGGCTGGGCTGTGGGCCTGGGGTGCCCCCGAGAGACTCTAGCTGGGCAGGGGCTGAAGCATGAGTCTGTGCTCTCAGAAGTGAGGTCAGAAGTCGGATGTGGCTCCAGGTCTGGGTCACAGGGAGGGCGCCATGTGCTGCAGGGCCCTGGGGAGAGCACAGAGGCGTTGCCACCCGTGCTCCCCACCTGTCGGCTCCAGCTGGCCACCTCTGCCCTTGCAGCTGTACTTTCTAAAGCACAGCAACAACCCTGCTTTTCAGTGTCCAACCCCGGTTCCCGGCACAGAACTGGGGGCTTTACCGGTGAGCGTGGAAGAATGGGCCTCCTATTCTTGCCCGGAAGAGGTGACGGCTGTATTCAGACAAGATGAGAGTGAGTTCACCATTAACCCATCCAGCATCCAGAGGCCGGTGAGTCACCTGGAGAGATGTTCTCCGGCCACGGTAACGTGCGACCGTCTGCATTCCCTGGATCCTGTCTCCTTGTACCTATAGCCACCGTTTCTGTGTGAAAAAACCCAGAAAGAGAAGCACATAAAGGGGTTTAGCTTGCTGAGTGTTACAAAGGGAACACTTGTGAATCACCGCCCAGGTGGAGGCAGGGCACCGTCAGCCTCAGGACCCCCACAAGCCCCTTCCCAGCCCCCAGCCATGCTCTCTCCCCAGCAACTGTCGGCCTCTGTGGGAAACACACCCTTCTCTTCCCCAGGTACGGGTACGCACCACCCAAGTGACAGCCCGAAACAGGAAAACTTACTTGTGTGCTAGGGTCCTTCCTGGGGCTGCTGTAACAAGTCACCACAGACTGCGTTGTTAAAATAGCAGAAATGTGTTCTCACAGCCAGAAATCCAAAGTCGGTGTCATGGTGCCCAATCCAGGTATTGCAGGGCCACACCCCCTCAGGTTCCAATGGAGGCTCCTTCCCGCCTCTCCCAGCTCCTGGGGCTCCAGGTGCTCCTGGACTTGTAGCTGTGTCACCCCAGGGTCTGCCTGTCATCACAGGGCCTCCTCTTCCTCTTCTGTGTCCTTCTGCTTCCCTCTTCTAAGGCCCCGTGGGCTATGTCTAGGGCGACTTGGGCCATCCAGGATTCTGCCCCCGCTCAGCGTCCCTCTCGCCACGTAAGGGCACAGACCCAGTCCTGGGGTCGCACCAGCCGGCGGTGGAGCCATCACTCAGCCGTCCATACTCTGCCATTGCTCTAAGAAATGGGCCCTTCAGCCCACGGCCTTTATGTCTGGCTCCCTTCACTCACAGCCGCGTTGGTGGCTGTCCTCTGTGCTCATTTGTGGCTCTGTCACTTGTGTGCACTGACTGCTGTGGAGCCGCCTGCTGCCGACGAGACCGCCATTGGTTTCTCCATCTACTGTTGAGGGACAGTGGCTTGTCCCCAGTTGTGGCTGTCACAGGTGAGGCCACTGGGGGAACCCGTGTGCACATACGTGTCTGGAGGACACAGCCTTGTGTGGAATTCGTGGCTCTCCAACTGATGTGTGTTGGGGCCGAGCTGTCTTGGAAAGTGGCTGTCGGGTTCCCCCCACTTCAGTGGGCAAAGTTCCCACGGCCAGGTCCTCGCCGGACCCATGCAGTTTGCCGTGACTGTGGCCGTTTGGTGGACGCGTGGTGACGTCTCACTGCGGCTCAGCAGGACTCGAGGTAAGACAGCTCTCAGTGCCTGTTGTCACATGGATGTCGTCTTGTGACTGCCTGCCCAGCCCAGTGCCCACATGCGATGAAGTTCTGTCTTCTTCTTGTTGGTGGAGGGAATTCTTGATTCTGGAAACAACAGCTGGACAGTTAATGATAGCAGACCGCCGCCCACCCTGTGCCTTGACTTTCTGAGGTCTTCTCACCAACAGAGACGCCTAGCTTTAATGTCACAAAATGTATTAATCTTTGTCCTTCGTGACTAACGCTTTTTAGTGTTCTGTGTGAAGAAAAAGCTGCTCTCCCCAAAGGTCGTGACGATATTCTCTCAGTGTTTTCCCCAAAAGCCTTCTGGTCTTTCACGTTGGACTCAGATGCAGTCCCTGGAGCGGGTGTGTGTGAGGTGCTGTGAGGTGCGGGGTCGGCACTGCCCCGTGACCTGGGGCTGCAAGTGTCCTGCTCTGTCTGCTGAAAAGCCACCTGCCCACCTTCCTGGCGCTGCCACGCGTGCAGCACGTCTCCCTGTCGGTCACTGAGCCTCAGACCTGGACTGCTGAGTGGAGATGTCCCCCCGACTCCTCAGGGCCTTGCAGCCCTTCTGCGCCCAGCCGTGTGGCCACACAGCTTTAGAACCACCGGTCAGAGTCCTGTAAGCCCAAGGGGTTTGGACCACGGTGCTATAGTCCCCAGACTGAGGGGACAGCTTGAACCTCCCGTGACCAGGCTCCCAGGCACTTAGCTCTTCTCCGGCCTCTTGAGGATGGATGGGAGTTTTCCGCATGCAGCTTATGCACCTCTGAGATTTATTTCTACGTATTTGAAATTTTTGATGCTATTATAAGTTGGTTTTGGGTTCCATTTTAAATTCCAGATGAAATAGAGAAATGGAATTGTTTTCATCTTAGCCTTGCATCTATCAATTTTGTTGACCTCTTAATAACTTTGGTAGTTTATCTGTAGATTCTTTCGGATTTTGTGTGTGCACAACCATTTCATCTGCAAACAGTTTTTTATTTTATGATTTCCAATTGTCACGTGTTTCGTTTCTTCACCTGGCCTTGTGCTCCTGGCCAGGATCCCGCGCGCTATGAACAAACGCGGTGCTCACACGCGTCTCCGCGTAGCGCTCCATCTTGGCGGGAGACTTGCCACACCTCACTAGTAAGTATGTGATGTTCGTCGTGGCTTCTTATGGGTACTGCTTGTCGATTAAGGAAGTTCCTTTATTCCTATCTGCTACTTTTAATCAGGAATGGCTATAGGTTTTTTATCAAGTATTTTTCTCCATCTATTCAAATGATAGTTTTTTCTCTTTCATTCTTTTAATCACATTGATGTTTTCTAAATCCACTCTGGTTGAGAGTATCATTCACCGTATGTGGCTGATGTCTTGTTTTGGAGTTTGCTTCTGTGTTCACGAGGAACACCAGTGTTTCATCTTCTCTTCATACCACGTGCTTGTCAGGATTTGGTAAAAAGTCGCGTCGATTCTGAACTGTTCTCTCCTCCCAGCACATGTGGCGCCAGACGTGTGGGTTTTCCACACCAGCACCCCGCTGTCCGGCTGTCTGTGACACCAGCTGGTGGCCCACAGCCCCCCTCAGCCCTGACACCGGCTGCCCCGAGGTAGCACACGGGGAAGGAAGGGGCTCGGGCCCCTGAGACGGCCCCCACCGCACACTCCACTCACAAGCCCTGGCCAGCCAGCTATAAATCGGGGGTTCCCACACTCCCCTCAGGTTCGATCATTTGTTGTAAGGCTCACAGAACTCAGGGTACTCAGCTACTAGAATGACCGGTTTATTACAAAGGACACAGGTGAGCGGCCAGATGACGAGGCCTGCGGGATGAGGTCAGGAGGGTCCCGAGTGCAGGGGCTTCTGTCCCGGTGGAGCTGGGGGCGCCCCCTCCCGCTGTGGGGTGTCCACCATGCCGGAAGCCCCAAAACCTTCCTGTGGGGCGTGTGGAGGCCCCATCAGGTAGGTGCGGCTGACGGAGTCCTTGGCCGCTGGTGAGGAGTCCACCCCACCCAGTGCCTCCCCTCCCCCGGCCATGTCAGCGGTCAGCTGCAAGTTCCAACCCTCTGATCTCCTGGCTGCTTCCTCTGGCCACCAGCCCCCCCCCCATTAGCATAAACAGGTGTGCTTGGCAGGGGCTTCGGAAAAACAAAATTCCGAGGGTGTTAGGGGCTGGGTGCCAGGAATGGGACGAAGACCAAATTCATGTTTCTCGTTCCCTCACAGGATCACACTGACCTTTTAGTCAGTTAGGAACTGTTTCCTCCCCACCCCCCTTTTTTTACTGTTCTTGTGAATAATTTGCATAAGACTTGTTGTTATTTCTAACTTGGTGTTTGAGTGAATTCCCTTCTGGGCCTGAATCTTCTATTTGGGACGATTCAAAATTATGCATCCAATTAATTTAATAGTTACAGAACTCTTCAGTTTCTGTTCTTGTGATGATTTTGGTGGATTGTGGTTTTCCTAGGATGATTCCATTTAATGTAAAATGTAGTATTTTTGGCATAATGTTGTCCTCAGCGTCCTCTCACGATCTTTCAGTGTTTGTAGGGTCTGGAGACATTTCTGTGCCTCTTCCCATCCCTCTTTGTTGATTAGCCTCACCAGTAGTCATCAATTATTGGTCCTCAAAGAACCAAACCCCACATTTTCCTGGCCACCCAGGTGCCACTAGCTTGGGTCCCTGAGCGGTTGCCTCTTAAGCCGAAGATGCAGCCCTCTTCAGGGCTGTCAACGTAAGAAATGTCCAAACCGAGAAGTGTCATTAGTTTATTTAAGCCAAGCTGATGACACTGCTGGGAAGCAAGTTCTCAACAGATTGAGAAAATCCTCCAGAGAACAGCAGTTTTGCAGGTTATTTTGTACATTAGCATCAAAGGAGGAGAGGAGACGTTGGGGGCAGTTACATGAAATCCATGGAGAGGTTAAGCGGGTAAGAGAAAACAAAGCGGGGGAATCCCTGGGGTTGGATAAAAAGTAAAACGGAGAGACACGTACATTTTACATAGGTGAGTGCAGGATAGTTAGTAATTAACATTTGAGCACATTGTGATGGTTTCAGGGGACAAGACAACAGGGAGGGGTTCCGTGGTCTCAGTGGCTGTGCCCCGAGGGGTCTGGAAAAGGACATTACTCTGACATTCCAAGGGTCTGTTACCTTAGATACCTAAAGACAGCAGACAGTTTCAAAGGTAAAGGCCGACCTTTGTCAAGGAAGCCACAGCCCAGGACGCCACTACCGGCCATGACTCACTTTTAGTTAGGAATTTTTCCATTCAGACCACCCTGTGTGCTTCTTCTCAGTGTCTGATTTGTAGGTTCGCCATGCAGGGCTCCTCTGAGCTCGGCAGGTTTAGTATATATTGTCCCTTTGTCGTCCACAGTACTTTTAAGCAGATTTTAAAAACAGTTCATCCCATTTTTAACTGAAGAATAATTATTTTATCAAATGTAGCCTGACATTATAAGAAGTATTAGTTCTACTCTCTATTAAATTTTAAGGAAGTTGTGTGTATACATAAAAAAATTCTGTTTTGAATGGATCAGTAGTTTTTAGGTGGAAAATGAAAAAGAACACATAACCTTGACTACGTAAATGGACTGCTTCTTGTAGGATCTTTATACAGGAGTGCTGGCACTTAGAGGTGATTGCACAGGACAGAATGAAAGGCATTCATGAAGGAGAAGGAGAGGCACTTCATTCATTCATTCACAAACTCTGGTTGAACACCCTGTGCCAGGCTCTGGGCTTGGCCCTGAAGGCAGGGCCTCTGGAGAGCCTGGCCTGCCTCCCGTGACCGCCCATGTCTGCTGTGTTTGTGCAGACGTACAGCCTGTACTACCTGGACCAGCTGGCCAGGTGCCTGCAGAAGCTGTCCCTTCATGAGCTTGCGGTCCCCATCCTGCAGCTGGCTGTGCTCATCTCGGCCTCCGTGGTGGGCAGCAAGAGCCTGGAAGACCTCTACCACCTGCGGTCAGTGGGCCTGTTTCACCCCAGGGAGTGTCACGTCTTGGTAGTGTGTGTGCGACTTTGCTGTGAGCTTCCACTTCTTTCCCGTGAGCAGCGCAGGGCAGCCGGTCAGTCATACTGTGCACCATTCACAGTGGCAGAGGGGCTGAGACGTGGCGAGGTGGTCACTTTGGGAGGTACAGAGACGTCCATGGCGGTGCTGTGCACTGAACCTCATGTCGTGCTGTGGTCAGCGGCACTAAAGCACGTTTTGAATCGTTCCACACCAGACTCATGTGGTCAGAGCCCCGATCGCCCTCTCGACCTTCATGGTGACCTTGAGGTTAAGAACATGCATGAGTCAGATACCTGAGCGAACGCTCGTTTTGCGTCTCTCAGCAGTTTGATAGGGCCACCTGTTATTTTTCCCTAGTAGTTTTGCGTACCTTTAAAAATTATTGAAAATATCATCAAATTATGCATTTCTTTATTCATTGACCAATTTGTACCCAGTGCATTGAGCCTAGTGCAGCCTGTGTGACGGCCTTAATGCATCTTTCTGTGCTCCTCCTAGACTTGCCCTGCTTTGCTCTGACTTGAAGTTGAGACAAGCAGCTGCTTTCCATGAAGAAGCAGTCGGACAAGCCTACATTGGCGACACAGAGCAGGCGAGGTACGTCGGCTGCGAGCTTCCCCGCGACTCAGTACACAGGTCGGGGCTCACCTGGACAGACGGAGCAAATGGCCACGTGGCCCGGCTCTCGGCTGTGTCCCCTCCACGCCCCAGGCCCCCATCTCTCACCGCAGCCAGACGGTGGGGTGTTGGGAGGACCCTGGTCCAGGAGGCAGTGCATGGTGTCAGTGTGGGGGCTGTGCCTGGGGGCAGTTAATTACTTACTGACCCTCCTGTTGTGCAGCCTCTCCGGGCTGGACCATGCGAGTGGAGGGGAGATATGACAGAGAATTTGCAGGGGTGGGTGGAGCCGCGGGGTAAGGGAAGCGGGCACTGAAGATGGAGGGAGGCAGGTCCCCAGGAGCGAAGCTGCCACGGGCACTTTGGCCTCTCGATGGGGCGGAGCTCTGGACAGAAGCGTGTGAAATATCCAGGTCAGGATGCCAAAGCCATAGCCGGATGCGTGAGTCTGGAGTTTGGTGGGGAGAGTGACCGTGGGCATCAGGGGTGCTGCTGTTTTAATCTCGGTCAACATGTGGCAGGGGCGGTGGGGGGCAGTGTAGTGCCCTCTTGCAGCCGTTTGAATTGCAGTTCTCCGATTACCGATGAAATTGAACACTTTTGTGTATTTTCTTGGCCACTGTATTTCTTCTTCAGTATATTGCTTTTTACTTATGTTAGCTGCAGAAAAGAAATTGCCTTGAAAAAGGAGAAGACTAGGGAACCACGGTTAGAAGAAAGTCTGCCAACACTGAATGAGCCCACGACTGCCGTCCAGCCCGCAGGGACGAAGGTTCTGGTAGCAAAAGACAAGGTACCCTCGCTTTGCCAGAGCACCTTGGTCCCAGTGTCGGGGGGCAGGGCGGTGACAGGACTGCAGCTGGGGCCAGTGAGCCAGGGTGCGTCTTAACGGCCTGCTGTGTCAGGTTTCCTGGGAAATCCAGGCACTGGTCAAGTCCCTGAATTCAGGGCTCTGGAAGTCCCTGGGAAGACCAGACCACAGACCACCCTAGAAAGGGCCTGCAGGGGCCTGCTCAGTGACTCAGGGAAGACAGGCCGGGGGCACAGCAGGGGCCCAGGAGGCAGACCATGTGGCTGGGAAGGGGAGGCCCTCGCAACCAGAGAGCACGCTGGAGGTCTGGCCACTGTCCAGCTCTCCGCTCCACTCGGTGGGCTCCCTGCTGCACACTCTGCAGCCAGAGAGCGCTTGTCCCCACGGCAGAGCCCCACAGTGAGCACGAGTCCAGCCAGGGCCTGGATGTGCAGGCTCCCCCTGCAGGAAGGCTCGGTGGACGGCTGCACCCAGGACTGCCCAGGGGCCATTGTGCATCTTGCTGAAGTGCAAGAGGTCTGACCTGTCCCCTGCCCACTGGTGGGGCACTGTCTGGTCCAGGAGAGGGGCCTGGAGCTGGGAGTAAAGGGTGGGGAGGAGGGCGGCCCAGAAAGCACCTGGCACAGCTGCTGGTGGGCTTGGTTGGTGAGAAGAGACAGGTGTCACAGGAGGAAAGCTAAGCTGGGCCACTCAGTGTAGACATGACCCAGGGGGAGCCTCACACCACAGCACTTGGCCGGGGTGGAGCTGCCCTGACACAGGCGTCAAGTGTGCGGCCCTGTGCTGCCCTACAGGTTTTGAAGATAAACCAAGAAACTGGGAGAGGCCTGGCCGGCACATCCTTTCCCCAACTGTGGACCCTCAAAGCAGAAGTGCTGCTGGACATGGACCAGTACCAGCCAGCAAGGCTGCTCCTGTCGGAGGCGTGCCAGGCCTTCCAGGTAAGGGCCACACCTGCCCGCGCTGGCTGAGCCTGCCTGCGTCTGGAGCGGCTCTGTCTGTCCTGGGCAGCTTCGGGGGTTCGGTCCTTGAACCGTATTTGTTCTTTCACAGACCCCGCTGTCCATGGAAGCCTCCCATGTCCTTTGTCATGCTTTTCCTACTGTCCTGCACTCACTGACTAGGGCTGCCAGGCTCCCAGCAGGCCTCCCAGTGGCTGTGTGTGGGTGAGACCCTGGAGAGGCCTGGGGCTCCTTCCTTCAGGGCAGACGGTGCCCCACGCCCCCTGACCCGTGACCTGCTCTCACACTTCGGTGGGCCTTGCGGTATCCGTGGTCTCTGGGGTCTCGATGGCAGCCTGGGGTTCACCCAGCCCCCGAATAGCTAGCATTCCAGCCTGCCAGCCTCGAGCCTGCTCTGCCCTGGAGCGCAGGTCTGTGGGGGGCCCCCCTCCGGTACTGGACCTTGCAGGGGGCCCAAGCTCCAGCTTCTTCTCCCTGCTTGGACTGTTGCTTTCCTCCTGGGCCATGGCCCCCACGAGGATGGCTGCCCTTGGGAGAAATCCAGGACAGAGTGGAGCCTCCATGTGTGCGTTCCCCCTCCCAAGGGCGGCAGCTCCAGTTCCTACGCGCTCAGCCGCCCCAGGGCCCACAGATAGGTGCTTCTCTTTGTCCAGAATTCAGACCTGTTTTCCCTGGGGGTGAGGCAAAGCTACAGGCCAGCCAGGCTGTCACTTGTTTTGAAGAACCCCAGCGAGAGAAAGTTTCCTAATAAATGGGTATACAACTCAGTGGCACCATCACAGCCTTGGGGTTCCAGTCTCATCTCACGCAGTGGGGACAGGTGTGTACAGGTGTCTCAGCATCTTCCCCTCACCTGCCCACCCCTTCCCACATTCTTGAGTCTCCATCTCCACCCTCCTCTTGGTTCTTTCCTGAGGTCACAGCACTCAGCCCCAGGTGACCTCTTGGCTGGGGATGTCTTCCCTGGGTGTCTGCAGGGACTGTCCCTGTCTTCCTGGGGAAGTGGCTACCTGCACCCACACACTGCGCCCCCGGCAACCCAGCCGCCAGCCTGTCCCTCCAGCTCCATCCGCAAGCTGCAGTGCTGTCCCACGGTCCTGGCAGGGGCCCAGCCCGCAGGCCCACCTCCGTTCTCCCTGCTCTGGCTGCTGTGGCACTGCAGCTATACCCCAACCTGCACGCGTTGGCCTTCCCAGGGCCCTGGCTCTTGGGGTGAGCCTCCCAGGCCCCCCACTTCAGCCTCTTTGGGCTGCATGCTGGCCACTCTCTCTGGACTCAGCCACCCTAGACTCCTTCTCTTCCTCCAAATCCTCCTGCTGCGCTCAGTCCAGAGGCCAGTGATGCCCCCACGGCCCCTCCCACCCCCAGGTCTCCTCTCACCATGTGCAGTGAATGGGGGACGGAGGCAGCCCTGACCGGCAAGGACACACAAAGCCTCATAGATTTGGACACTTGGTCTGTTCACCCAGACCGGCCCCTTTGCCCTGGACCAGCATCCGGGCAGAGGCTCCCAGCCCAGGGGGACGTGGCCCAGGAGGGCGGGCCAGTGCTGGAGCCTACTGCCGAAGGGAAGGGGCTTCCCAGGGCCCTTCCCACTGTCCAGAGCCCTGGAGGTCAGTTCTCACACACAGGCCTCAAGCTCACCCTGTGGCCTGGGGGCAAATGTGGAGACCTGTTCATGTCAGAGAGGAGCCCGGTGGATGAACACAGGTGTGGCAAGGCCTGTGCCTGGAGCTGCCACATTCACTGTCTCCCCGTCTCTGTCTCCGCGTCTCTGCCTCCCCGTCTCTGTCTCCCCGTCTCTGTCTCCCCGTCTCTGTCTGTCTGTCTCTCGCTCAGTCTCCCCCACCCCACCCTGCCTCCATATATGTACATCTTTTTTAGGAGCTTGACGATCCTTGTGCAGAATCCAGGTGCCTGCACCTTCTTGCACAGTTGGCCAACAAGGAGAAGAACTACGGCCAAGCCAAGAAGCTGGTGGAGCAGGCCCAGCGCCTGGGGGGTGGTGAGGAGTTTTGGTACAGCTCCACGCTGACTCTCGGAGATGCCGTCTTGTCCACGGAAAGCGAGGGGAAAGAAATGGTGAGGATGGGCAAGGCCGCGTGCCCGGCTGGGGGAGGGGCCTGCGGGCTGGGGCCCGCTCACATCAGTGCGGCCATTCTTAGGTCTGCCAGCTCTTTGAAAAGCTCATCGAGGCCTTCACGGTTCTCAAGAAAGAAAGACCGAACCGAGCACCCATATTGGAATTCATGGCCACGGATCTAGAAGCCAGGTGATTTTTGTAAGACAAACTGTTAATTACCATGAAAGCCGTGGTGTTTTCTGTCTGTCAGAGACTCACGTCACGAGGGCCGTGTGGCCACACCCTTCTCCCAGCTGCAGAAAACGCCAATGTCCTGGGCGTCCTTCCACCTTCTCTGAGAAGCAGAGTCTGTCACAGCCACTTGTGAAGGTGGCTTCGGAGAGGTCACAAGAGCCTCGTGTCGGGCTTGGGGCTCCTGCAGGCGGTGTTCCCTCCTTACCAATGTGCCTTTGCTTGGGACTGGGACGCAGGTGGCCGTGTCATGCCCCTGAGTTCTCAGGGAACGGCCCTCATTTCCCACCGAGCAGGGCAGGGCGTGGGCTTCCTCTGGGCCCCTCTCTGGTTGAGAGGACAGGTACCACCAGGCAGGGGAGCAGGCTCTTGGGGGGGCGCCCCTCCTCTCGTCCTTCACCCCGTGCCAGGGCAGAGTTGGGTCCAGTGTTCGGATGTCTCCTGCCCCTCTGCCTGCCTGCTTTCCCACAGGTCCGTCCCCGGGGCGGCACCAGGCTCTCCCCCCACACAGGTCCGTTCCCGGGGCGGCACCTGGCTCTCCCCCCACACAGGTCCGTCCCCCGGGGCGGCACCTGGCTCTCCCCCCACACAGGTCCGTCCCCCGGGCGGCACCAGCCTCTCCTCCCCCACCCGGTCTGGGCAGGACTTCAAGGAGCAGCAATAGTTCTTCCATGGTTGTTGGAAGTCTTTCAGATTTTCGGATTTTTTTTTTTTTAGTGATTTGTCTGGCAATTTCTGTTCTCTAGAAAACTTTCCTCGGGGCTTTTGGCTGTGTCAGTACAAACGCTCACCGCCTGGTTCTTGTAGCTTTTACAGAGGCTGTGTCTGAGGTGTGTCCCCTCATTGTCATGTCTCTGTGCCATCTCTCCTCCTCGAAACCAGATTCCCATTCCGTTGACCTTTTCCAAGAAGCAGCTTGTGCTTTATTGGCCGAAGCAACGGGATTTGTCTCATTTTGGATTTGTTTCTGCTGCTTCCTTGTCATGTGCTCTTTTTTGTGCTGGTGAGGGGCTGTTGGTGCCATTCGGTTCCCTCCTCTGCGTTCGTCACTTCGCCCACACCTTCCCACTGCCTCTGCTGCCAGCAGCCCCTCTGAGCACCAGGGCAGCTCCCTGTCTGACACGGGACACACGGCCGTTCCCACGGGGTTCTTTCCTGCCCCGGTTTTGGGAGAGTGATTTAGAACGTACAAATGGGCGAACACCTAGGGTGGGGGCTGCTTTCTAAGTGTCCTGTTGTGATTGGAGAATGAGGGTAGTGGGGGTGTTGGTTTTCGAGAAACAGTCCTGCAGGAGTTCCTCCCGGCGTGGAAGCGAGAGGCACTGTTGGCACCGCGTGGACGGTCGATGTCGTCCTCGAGTCCCTGGCCTTGTGACAGCGTGCCGTGTGCTTGGTGGAATCTAAAGGGGAGCCCCCGCCCGCAGGTGTGTGAGCACCCGGATCCAGGCGGCCCGGGCGGCCGCTGCTGGGGAGGCTTCCCGGGGCCAGGTCCTGCTGCACGACGCGGATGAGTGCTTGGAGGGAATTGAGAGAAAGTTTATCAGCTGTGGCTACAAAGAGAATTGTGCGGCTATAAAACTGGAACGTGCAAATATCAAGAGGTGAGTGGGCCTCGCTGTAGACACACATGTGACTGGCTGTCCCTGCTGGGGACCGGCACTCCGTGCTCTGTGACAGCACGGTCCCCATGCCGGGTCAGCCAGGCCCTTCCCCCCTCAGCTTCCACCCCCCGCCACTTCCCCACAGGCCACCTTTCCTCCCCATCGGCCTCCTCCTGGCCCCCGTCCTGTGGCCACCTGCACTTCCCTTGGGACAGCACACGGGGGTGTGAAGCCTGTCATGAGTGTCCTCTCTTCCATCCCACCGCCTCAGTGTCCCACCTGCTTGGCTCCATGACCCCACCCCAGACACAGTACTGGACACTATCCCCACAGAGAGACCAGCAAAGCCTCACCCCTGCTACACCCCACCCCGGGCCACACGTGCCTGGTGATACACAGCATTTCAAAACACAACAAGCCAATCACATGTAAAGAGTTAAAACCAGCCGTCATGAGGGAAAGCTATGTGGGCACTTAGGAAATGTAACCTCGGTCATGTGGTGGGAGTGGAATGGTGTGTGGCTGGTGAGGACTTGGAGACGCAGAGAAGTACCCCCACAGGACGGTGGGGACGTGTGGCGTCAGCTGCTCGCACGCCCATGAGGCCAGGCTCAGTGTTTACGAAGACAGTGCAGTCTGTGTGCTTGCTGAGGTGCTCTGTGCGTGTGCTGGCGACACAGTGTAGTCACACAGAGACTGCACGTCTTGTTAACACTGATGACTGACGCGTCGACCTTTTGTGGTGACTCCGCCCTTGGTCTCATGAAGGTTTCATGCCCGAAGTGAGCCGGACGAGGAGCAGAGGATGGCGTGTTACCTGGCGGCCTGCAGCCTGGCCCAGAGAGCCATGGCGGAGGTGGAAGAGCTCTTCCACAGCGTGCAGGGCTTCCTGTCCTCTCAAGATGTAAGTGCGTGGCCTGGACCCTGGGGCACACTCTGCTCATTCCCTCCTCCCATCTGAAAGAGCAAAAAGCGCCCCAAGCCATGTGGTCAGCAAAGGTGGGCAGCTACCTGTGAGCAGAGGTGGCTCACTCTGTCCACACTCCCTCCACACTCCCTGCGGCCACCGGGGCGGGGGACCCAGGTGAGGCTGGCAATTGCCTGAGTCGAGGGGATGTGGCTGGGGACCCGTGGAGAGCGAGGCGGCTGCCGTTGGCAGGACAGAGGGCCCGTGGGTGTCCTGGGGGAAGGAAGGCTGCAGAGGTGCTCGGGGGCCCCGCAGTGCCCGCCTGGGGACTGGGCAGCGTGTTCTTGGGAGGACTGCCTGAGGCTGGGAGGCATCAGGGGAAGGATGGCAAGAAGCAGGGCCAGGACCGCGCCTGTCCCCACCTCATGGCCTGGGTACTGGACACAGACAGAGCGGGAGTGGTTAGCCCTGGATGGGCACTGCTCACGCCCTTGAAAAGTCCCACTGTTTCCAAATAACTGTCTCAGAACAAAGCTTGGAAACTTAATAGGAATGTAAAGAGCCCCAGCACCCAACAAGATGAAATGTACCGCATCTCGCAGTCAATCAGAAATGATCAGTATGTAAAAAGGCAGGAACAGGTAACTCGCAATAAGGAGAGTAATCAGCCAATCAGAACCAACCCAGAGCTGAATTGGAAGTCAAGACATTAAAGCTGTTGTTACAACTGCATTCCACATGTTCAGGTAGTGAAATACACAAAGACACAAAGAGAAGACCAAAACTGAACTTTTAAGGGTAGAAACCAGTGTGTGAGATGAATACACGGATGGGATAAATGGCAGAGATTGTAGAAAATTGGAGAACGTGAAGACATAGCAATTGGAACTATTCAAAATGAAAGAAAGAACAAAGAGAACAGAAGTTGAAATTAACAGAGTGTCGGTGAGACGAGCAATTTCAAGTGCGTGGACGTAGGTGTGACTGGGGACCCAGAAAGCAAGGGCAAGCAGCGGTTCACAGAAAAATATTTGAAGGATACTGGCTGAAATTTTTCCAGATTTAATAACAGTAGCCACCCACTGACAGATCCAAGATGCTCCGTGAGCCCCAAGCACACGAATATGACTGGGAAGAAAACGAGACCAGGACACGCCATCACTGCACTGTTTAAAAGCAGTGACATGACTAAAAGTTCTTACAATCAGACAACGTGTACAGAGCAACAAGGACGAAGTGAAGCAGCATCCAAAAAGCCACTGAGAGACCTGTCCATCTGGAACTCTTCACCAGCAAAAATCTCTCCCCAGAATGAAGGTGGGGTGAGAGCCCCCCCCAAATGCTCAAGCGCTGAAAAAAGGTGTCTGGAGCACACTCAGTGCAGGAGGCTTACAGCCACCGCCAAGACACGGGGTGAGAGCGGTACCGGATGGGGACGTCACTCAAATGATCCCAGAGCATCGAAAAGTAAACCACCTGGGAAGACTTAGAGAAGAGCTCTCATTATTTAAGTCTCTTTGAAAGAAAATCGGTGGTTTAAACAAAAATAAGTGTCTCATAGGGCTAACATGTAAAAACGAAGTGTCTGACGACAGACAACAGTAGCACAAAAGATTTTCATGCTCCGAGTGAAGTGGTGTGACGTACCGTAAACCCTGAATCGACCACAAAATGACAGAGCAAAAGGGTGTACCTAATAATTCAAGAACGGAGACAAAAGGAAATCATAAAAATTGTTCATTTGTTCCACAAGAAAGCAGAAAAAGGGGAAAGAGAATAAAGAACAGATGGGACAAATAGATAGCAGACAGCAGGACGGAACCTGAAACCTAATCCTATTAATAATTACACAAAATCGAAATGGTCTGACTGCCCAATTAAAAGAAATTGTCAGACACGCTGCCTACAAGAAAGCCACTTGAAGTAGAAGACGGAAAGAAGCTAGAACTGAACGATTGGAAAAGGATCTGCCAGGCTGACGCTCGTCAGGGGAAAGCTGCCGTGGTCACAGTACTACCAGGCAAAGCAGATTTCAGAGCAAGAACATGACGGGAGATGCAGAGTCCACTTCGTAACGTAAAGGAAGCGACTCACCGAATGGCCACAACACTCTAAACCTTGTACCTAATAACAGACTTTCAAAATAAATGAAGCAAAACCGATACCATTGCAATGCAGAAGTAGACAAATCTACAATTAATAGTCAGAGACTTTAATACCCCTCGCTCACATGTTAGCGAGTAGACACAAAATAAGAAAGATGTGAACATACCCACCAGTTTGACCTAACAGGTGATGAAACGTTTCCCATAGCAGCATGTGGAACATTTTCCATGATATACCACGTCTGGACCACAAACATAAAATGAGTCTCAATAAATGTGAAGGGACTTAAGTCACATAAGGTGTGTCCTGAGACCACAGTGGAACTGAAGTCGAAATCAAAAAGCGGAGGCTAGAAAGCGCCATCCACAGAGACAGAAAGCAATCTGTGGTCGTGCGGGTGGCATTGGGGATGGGCATGGGGCCGTCGAGTGGGTGTGGGTCCCTTGGGAGGTAGACGGGGTGACGTGCATGCACCAAGTACCGGTGAATTGTACACTTTAAAATGGCAAATTTCATGTTATATCAATTTTACCTCCATTGAAAAAAAGAAAAAAAGAAAACAAAAAGAAAGCTATGGGAGAAATGCCCAAATAATTGGGAAGTAAATAGCATGTATCTCAAAATAACTATAGTCCAGAGAAGAAATAAAAAGGGAAAGTATTTTTGAATGGAAGGAAAAAAAGCACATCAGAGAGTCTGAGATGTCTCTGAGGCAGCACTTAGGAGGAAAGTTGTAGCACTAGTACCTGTATAAGAAAAGAAAAGGATCCCAAATCATTGACTTCAGCCTCCTCCTTAAGAAAGTAGAAAAAAGAGCAAATTAAACTCAAGTAGAAGAAAAGCAATTGAAGATCAGAGTGGAAGCAGTGAAATAGAAAACAGAAAAAAAAAAGAGAAAATCAACAAAGCCAAAAGATGGTTCTTTGAAAAAATAAATTGATAAACTTCTATGCAGATGACCAGGAAAAACAGAGGGTGGGGGAAGGACATAAATAACCAATATCAGAAATGAGGTGTGACACCACCGAGGAAGCTACACATATTGAAGGAATGATAAGGGGACGTCAGGAACAATTTTATGCTGATGTATTTGACATCTTAGGTGAAATGGAACAAATGCCTTGAAGACCTAACCTACCAAAGATCATGCAAAAAGAAGAAATAGAGAACCTGAATAGCCCTCTATTGAAAAAAATGAATTTGTAGTGAAAAGTCTTTTCTGAAAGAAAATGTCAGACCCAGTGGCTTTATTAGTGAATCCTACCATCATTTAAGGAAAAAAGAAAAGAGAAAATTCTGCACAAACTCTTCCAGAAAATTTAAAAGGTGGGATTACATTACAACTGTACAAGGCTAGTATTACCCTGATATCAAAACAAAAATTACAGACCATTGTTCTTCATGAACATTGATGCAAAAATGCCAAATAAAATTTTAGCAAATTAAACCCAATCATAAATAAAAAGGATAATACATCAACATCAAGGTGGGGGTCATCCCAAGAATAGTTCAACATTCAAAAATCAATCGGTTTGGTTCACCATATTAAAAAAACAATCAGTATGATCATCTCGGTGGATGCAGGAAAAACAATTGATAGAACCCAGTACCCAGTACCCAGTGCTTTTTTTGATTTTTAAAAAAAGACTTAGCAAACCATTGATAGAAGAGAGCTTTCTCGACCTGATGAAGGGCATCTATGAGGAAAAACTAGCGCTAACATCATACTTAATGGTGAAAGACTGAACGGTTCCTGAGACAGACTACACAGGGGTGTCCTCTCACCACCTTTATTCAGAATTGTATTCGTGTTCTAGCCAATTTAATAAGGCAAGAGAAAAACATAAAGAAAGACATATGTCTTTCTATTAAAAGCATCCAGATTGGAAAAGAAGAAGTAAAACTGTCTTTGATCACAGATAACATCATCGTTGGTGTAGAAAATCCTACGCAATCTGCAAAAAGTCATAAACTTGTTACCAGTAGTAACACGTGACTTTAGCAAGGTGGTGGGATATAAGAACAATGTGCAAATATTAGTTTCATATTTCTATAAACTAAGAGTGATCAGATATTAAAAAATTTTTAAACTACCATTTATGACAGCATAAAAATGATATTTGACGAAAAGTGAAAACTTGTACCCTGAGCAGTGACTACGAAACATTGCTGAGAAAAATCAAAGAAAATGTAAATAGGGCCGGCCCGGTGGCTCAGGCGGTTAGAGCTCCGTGCTCCTAACTCCGAGGGCTGCCAGTTCGATTCCCACATGGGCCAGTGGGCTCTCAGCCACAAGGTTGCCAGGTCAACTCCTCGAGTCCTGCAAGGGATGGTGGGCTCCGCCCCCTGCAACTAAGATGGAACATGGCACCTTGAGCTGAGCTGCCGCTGAGCTCCCGGATGGCTCAGTTGGTTGGAGCACATCCTCGCAACCACAAGGTTGCCGGTTCGACTCCCACAAGGGATGGTGGGCTGCGCCCCCTGCAACTAGAAAAACAGCAACTGCACCTGGAGCTGAGCTGCGCCCTCCACAGCTAAGATTGAAAGGACAACTTGACTTGGAAAAAAAGTCCTGAAAGTACACACTGTTCCCCAATAAAGTCCTGTTCCCGTTTCCCAATAAAATCTTAAAAAAAAAAAGATGTAAATAAATGGAAAGATATATCAAGTTCATGGATCGAAAGGCTTGATATTATTAAGGTGTCACTTCTCCCCTAAATTATCTGCAATCCTTATCCAGATAACTGCAGGCTTTTTGATAGAAACTGACAAAATCATTTTGAAATCTGTGTGGAATTGCAGGGCACCTAACACAGCCGACACCACTTGGAAAAAGAAAAACTAAGTTGGAGGGCCAACATTACCTGATTTTAAGACTCATTATTAAGTTGGTGCAAAAGTCATTGCAGATTACAAGGTTCATAATGGCAAAACCTGCAGATCCTTTTGCACCAACCTAATATAAAGCCACAGGAATCAAGAGGGTGCAATTTTAATGTAAAATTATATGTGTAGCTCAATGGAACATAATAGAGAATCCAGAAGTAGACACACACACACACACACACACACACACACAGAGAAACCTAATTTTCAGCAAAGGTGCAAAGGCCATTCAGTGAAGAAAAGCTAGTGTTTAACACAATGGTGCTGGAACAGCTGGACAGCCAAACAGTAGACTCAGTTCACGGCCACCCCTTCAACACCCCCCCCCAAAAAAAGAAAACTAATTTAAAGTTGGCCACAGACCTGAATGTGAGAGCTGAAGCTATAAAACTTCTAGAAGAAAATACCTTTGCAACATGAGGCTGGGCAAAGATTTCTTACTCAGGACACCACAGGCACGATCCATAAAAATTAAACTGGACATCTGCTCTTCCAAAGACACTATTACGAGAATGAAAGGCAAGTCACAGACTGGGAGAAAATACCTGCAAATCGTCTATCTGACAAAGCTCTTACACACAGAATATACAGACAACTCTCAAAACTTAATAAGAAAGCAACCCAATAAAATTGGGCAAAACTTTTGAACAGACATTTCTCTAAAGAAAATAGGTGGATGGTAAATATTTTTGTGAAAAGATGGCAGATTTCAATAGTGAATCATGGCATTGCAAATTATAACCATAATGACTCCCCCCCAACCCCTCCACCCCCACCACTTCTGGACATGGTGACTCTAAAAAACTTTCCCCACTGAACGCTGGCAGGGATGTGGGGGGCTGGGATTCGCACTGCAGGTGGCGTGTGAAGTGCACAGCCTTTGGAGAAAGGTGGCAGTTTCTTAGTCACACACAGGCCTGCCCCACGACGCAGCCATGCCAGTCCTGTCCACACACAGATCTGTGGGGGGTGTTGGCAGAGTTGTCCCTGCAACGGCCCAAGTAAAGCAGATAAAACAGCTGCGGTTCGTCTGCGCGATGGACAGTGCTCAGCAGCAAGGGGAAGGACACCCACGCAACCGTGAGGGCAAACCTTGATTATGTGAGCGAAATAAGCCGGACAGCACACCCCGTGACCACCTGTGCCACCTAGAAAACACAAACCACAGTTCCAGAAGGTCTCTAAGCCATCAACCGGGAAGGAGGAAGTTTGGGGAGGTGGGACGCAGGCGAAGCGGGGCATGAGGCACACGTTGGTTGTTTCATTGTGGTGATGGCTTGGCAAGCGTACTCAGACATCAGAATAGCCAAGCGGATTCCAAACGTGTCAGTTGCAGACCGTCAACTCGCCTCTGATGAGGAAGCTGGCACACGTCAAACTCAGCCTGGTGGAGGTGTGTCTGGACACGCTCCAGCTCACCTGGCAGGAGAGCCTGAAGCGGCAGTTAGAGCAGAGCTCCGCGGACAAACTGCTGGCCGCCTACCTGCAGAGCACGAGCGACTACACCCCTCTCGGCTTGGTAATATCTGGGATGAGAACTGGGCCCGATCCCCACGGTCCAGCTGGGGAGCTCGCCCACCCACACGCTTGTCATGCTGTGGGGGCTCCCTCACTGTGTGCCTGACGTGAAGGCTGATGGGTGGGAATGCAAGGGCTGGAGTTCCCGGCAGCCCTGAGAGGTGTCCGAGCAGCTGGGGGCCTCCAGGCCCTGCTGAAGAAAGGCATCATCTCAGGGGACCTACCTGGCTTGTGAAACCTGGGTGGCTTTGGGGGTATTGCCAAGCACATGACAGCCTTCCTCCCCAAGTCCTGAGTTTGCTTTGGCTGATGTCAGCACGTGAGAAAGCCCATAAGGTGAATTACATTCTGTTAAAAAAATAAGCTCAACTTGCAAAATAATTTGTTCTGAAGGAAACATGTTCTGCCATTTTAGACATTTTCTTAGATTCCATACATTATGAATCAAATTGGATGTAACTATAAACGGATCAAAGATAATCCTACAATTGAACTTCATATGGACTCACGTGTGTCATGAGTCCCAACTTAGGGTTATATAAGCAAACTTTAGTGACCTCTCAACACCTAAGCCCTGGAGACCCTCCCCAACACCCACTGGGTGTTTCTCAGACTGCCCGGATATCACGATTCCCGGGGCTCTGGAGCTGGGACCCCGGGGTACTAGAGGGTGGGCCTCTCATTTCCTGAGGTGGAAGCCAGTAACTGAAGCAGTTTGTGTTCCTGAAGGAATGGTTCATGCTGAAGCGGACCCTGGCTCACATGGCGCTGGCACAGCTGGGGAGCCTGCAGCCGCTGTGCAACGGCTGCGTGGAGACCCGTGCCCGGCTCCTGGGCCTGGCGGGGAAGGCCCTCCACCTACTGGCCACACACACAGACCCTGTGTACACATCCTTCTACTGGGAGGAGAACCTCTTGGTACGCTCCTCTTCTGGTCTGTGGGGCAGGGCATCACGGAAACGTGCACTAAGTCCCAAGGGGCTGGGCAGTGGGCTTTCCAGAAATGTGCCCGTCCAGCCCCAGCTCCCTCTCAGCCCAGCTTCCTCCTGCCCCTCCCTGCCGTGATCCCACAAACCCAGTTCTTCTGGGCCCTCTGCCCCCAGGCAGGTTCCCCGTGGTACCCCCAAGGACCCCATGAGGGTGGCTCGTCCTGCAGACAGGCCGCCACAGGCCCCTGGGGTTGGTTTGTGCATTTGTCCCCCAGCCCCCCCCCACCCCCCCAACCCGGGCGGGCACCTGACTCACTCGGTGCCAGTGCCCAGGGACTGAAGGAAAGTGAGCACAGCACAGCTCGTGTCCCCAGAGCTGCTCCCCACCCGGCTGCCCCTGTAGCCTCTGCTCTCGGCCCAGGGCCCCACGGCCAACAAAATCCGACAGGCACTCGGGTGGGCGGGCGTTGTCCACCCCACGCACGCCCTGTCTGGTGATACACGGTCCCTAGGCGGGTGCTGAGCTGAGCAGCCTCAAAGGTCTGGAGATCGTCCAGGAGGAGGGCGACAGGGAGGAGCAGGTCGGCAGCCTACCGGCCTGCAGGGCAGCCCTGGGGGAGCACAGCAAGAAGGGCTCGGACCTGAAGGTGCGCCCCTCCCACCTGCCCCGCGCCCCTCCCACCTGTCCTCCCACCTGCCCCGCGCCCCTCCCACCTGCCCCGCGCCCCTCCCACCTGTCCTCCCACCTGCCCCGCGCCCCTCCCACTTGCCCGGCATGCGCCCCTCCCACGGAGCCTGCCTGAGCCCCTTGTCCCTGCCCCCCCCCCCCCAGAGGAGGCTGGCCCTCGCCCAGCAGTGCCTGGCCCAGGCGTCCGAGGTGCTGTTGCAGTGCCTGCAGGTGGCCCTTGGCAACAGCCTCCTGGACGTCGCGGCAGCTGCCAGCCTAGAGATGGTGGAGTGCGTTGGCACCCTGGACCCGGCCGCCACGTGCCAGTTCCTGGCGCTGTCGCAGGTATGGCTCGGCTCTCTGCACCTTCCTGAGGCCCTCTGGGCCACCTTGGGGAGAATGCTCCCTCCTGCTGGAGGCCCCACCAGCTGGGCTGCGACTGGGGCCTCTGCACAAAGGCCGGTGCTCACTTAGAGGAGAGGCCGCAGGTCACCGGATGGTGGTGGGGACGGTCTGCGTGCGGTCCCCTGAGCCTCCCCTTCTCTTACTGGGAGGGGGTGTTCTGTGGGTTCAAGAGCCTTGGGGTCGGGGGCTCAGAGCCAAGCAGCATTTGCCGCGGTGGGCGTGTCCTGGGGGAACAGCCAGACAGGCAGCTGGAAGAAGCAGGGCATCCCAGGGGCCCCTCCCACGCGGCCTGAGCAGCCCCGCGCCCTCCGCGATCTGTTGCAGAGCTGCTCGGCCTCTGACATGATGCGGGGCGTGCTGCTCACGGCCACTGCGGACACCAGCAGCTCACAGCTGGCGGCCCTGCTGCAGCTCCAGCACAGGCTGAGGTGCCGGGAGGGGACTTCCACCAGCCTGTCTGCCTGCGTGGAGCAGAGGCTGGCCGCCATGTCCAAGGTGACTGAGCTGGGCACACCCTGTGAACCTGCGGCCCGGCCCGGGAGCCTGACTTCAGCAGAGGCTGTGGCCTTGGCCCACATCCTGCCTCTGCCTCTTGCTGGCTGTGTGGCTCCAGGAGGGCCACCTCCTGGGTGACTGCGGGGGCCTGGGCGGCCGTGCCCGGGGTGGTCGTGAGGTAGGCACTCTGGCCCCAGTGAGCAGCAGAGCTGAATCCTGAGAACCATGTGCAGGTCACCGTGGCCACTTGTGCCTCTTCCTTCCCGGGGACTGGCGGTGGGAGTTGGGGTATTTAAAGAAACAGGACTCCGGTGAGGCTCGTAAGTCATGGAGAGCAGACTAGCGCACTCCGGGCGGTCCAGCCGCATCCCTCCTTCCTCTCACAGTTGCTTCCGTGGTCCCTTCACCCAGGGTGGGGCCGCCCTGTGTTCTGTGGGCTGTTTAGCAGCGTCCCTGCCACTCCCCCGCCAAAGGCCAGTAACCCCTCCCCAGAGGTGACAGCCAAGTCTGCAGACGTGGCCCATGGGAGCAGGGCTGCCCTGCCGAGCGAGAGCCGATGCCTTAAGCCCCGTGAGGGAAAGTCCTTCCTTGAGCAGCCTGGGGGAGGGGCTGCCGCTGGAGGAAGACATCCGCACGTGTCCATGCCCGCTGGGGGCCGAGTGCCAAGCAGGAAGAAAGGGCCGCTCCAGGCAGCGTCACTGAAGAAGGGGGTGAGCGAAGAGCAAGGTGGTGACCTCTGTAAGCCAACGTGCGGTCCCAACTCTTTCGCAAATGAGTGGACACCTGGGCCAGCCACTGTCCTCCCTCTCCTCCCCTGTTACTGGGGTCACAGAGCCCAACTCAGGAATTTGGAGGGACCAAGTACATCCAGTTCAGAGAACAGGACCCAGGCCCTGGGGGCTTGGTCGGTGGTGCCATCACTGTCACAGTGTTACTGCTCCCACGCTGCTGTTCTGTCCTCACGGAAACCTGCACTGTCACAGACTCAGGGCAGCTACACTGGGGGTGGGGTCCACAGGACACAGAAAAGCCGGAGAGCTGCAGGGTCTCATGGGATGGCATCAGCGTGGGGAATCGAGAAGCAGCCAAGCTACAATTCCTGAGTGGAAAGCCTTGGGCAGCAGACTGACTGTCCGTTGTCTGCCCCAGGTCACTGGCTGGTTCAGGGAGCAGCTGGGCCTGGTCCTGACAGACACCTCGGGAAAGGGAGGTAGCCCGGCACACCAGGCTGACCCCTGGGCAATATGGGCTTTGCGTGGAAGCTCCTAGAAGGCAGTGAGCTCTGCTGTGGTCTCACAATGCCTGGGAAACAAGGACCCGCTTAGAGGGAGGCGGCTAGAGAGCCTGGCCTCACAAGACGGTCACGTCAGGGTCTCAGAATGAAGAGCTCACAGCAAACCAGAGAGCAGGGAGCAGAAACCCTGCAGCTGGAGAGGATGGCAGGAACGACTGGCCAGGGGCAAGTGCCACATGAGAAATGCGCACTTTCAGCCTGCGTCTTCAGAGGAGGCTAAGATGAAGCAGGTGGACACCCCCTGTGGGGCTGAGAAGGTGGGAGCTGGGGCTCTGGTCATGGGCAGTGTACTGGGATCACCATCCCCTCGGACAGTCGGGCAGAAGCCACTGCAGCTGAGCATTAGCGTGTTCAACCCAGTCACTGCACCCCTATGTCTGCAGGACCTTCGTGTGGTCCTGGGAGCAGGCGCTCAGGGTCCGCCATGGCCCCTAGCCAGATGCCCACTGCCCACAGGGGACAAAGAGGCCATGGGAGGCTGTGCAGTGAGGAGGGGTCAGCCCCTGAGCATGCCAGTATGGATGGACCTGGGGACAGAGTCTGCCGTGGTCCCTGTGGGGAGGCGGGCCCGGGGGCAGTACCCTGAGTCCCTGTCTGGCCGTGTGGCCATGGCCCGTTGTGGAGACGTTGCCAGCTGCCTGGCTGTGACTGGCACTGCCCTGTTTCTGTGTGCCCTCCTTGGACCAGTGCCATTGGACCAGCCTGCTGGACGTGAGTGTGGACACCGGCCAGCTTTTGCAAACCCGAAGCTCAGCAAAAGTGGGAGTCGTGCTGTTGAGCAGTCAGCTCACTGGGGGGCTGCGTGCAGAGCGAGCAGGCGCTGCAACCCTCTGGCGGCGTGACCCCCACGGGCCCCACAGGGCAGGAGGGCACACAGGGCTGACCGTACTGCCGGAGAGGGCAGGGTGGGTGTGTGCACATGAGGCTGGTGTCCATGTGGCTCTACCTGTGAGGTGTGGAGGCACAGGGAAGAGCCTGTGCTTGGGGTCGTGCAAACCAGGTTTCTGGCATGAGCTGGGAGCCGGTGGAATGTGGGTGCAGAGCCGGGGAATCCCACGTGTGCCTGCTGCCCCCTTGTGGTAGCCATGAGTCTTGCTGGGGCCCCACCAACTGGCTCAAAAGCCCCCTCTGGGGTGACCTGTCTGAACGGCCAACATGCGTCCTTTGATTCCCTGTTTGTCACACAGGCTTGGCAGAATCTCCAGGTCACGAAACAACACTTTAACCTCTTGAATGAGATTCCTCCCACTTTCCGACTCCTCTTTCTGCACCACTCACCAGACAGGTGAGGCCTCCTTCCTATTCCTGTGCCTGTCCCCCCACAGCACGGGGGGAGCCACGCCACAGACGGGGGTGGGGGGAGACTCCCTCCCAGCTTAGCCGGTGGAGGGGGAGCACGTCGTTCTCAGAAGAGGCCCAGGGGTCATTGCAATTATGCCCAAGCTGCAATGATGCGGGGGTGGGCACAGTGCCACCTCCCATCCCCAGCGTGGCCCCGTGTGTCTGGTCTAACGGTCACCATCCATGTGGGGCCAAACCGTCTGGCTTGTCTGGGGAGCAGGTGTCCTGCCCAGCCCCTGGCAGCAGCTGCAGACTGTTCACCTGGTGACTGTGCCCAGATGGGCCTGTTTTAATTCTGTCATGACTCAGTGGACACGCTCGTGGGAAGGGGCTCCTACTGGACATGTATGCGGCTCTCAGGATTGTGTCTTTGGGGACACTCTGGGCCCCAGAGCTGGACTTTGAGTCCACTCTGCGTCCTTCCCACAGGAGCCATCTCTACGGCGCTGCCTATGAGAGTCCCAGGCTCATCCGTTCAGCCAAAGGGAAGGAGCTGCAGGTGGGGGGTAAGCTCTGCGGGGCAGTACTGCCAGGGGCCATCCCTGGCTGGCACGCCCCTGCCAACGCACACACAGGTCCCTCCACTGGGTGTGGTGACCCCAGCCCCCACCCACATTCCATCTCCCCCAACAGCAGCTCTCCAGGATGGGGAGCCGACACATAAATGATACCCAGAGGCGTGTGTTTCCCTGGGGTTGGACAGGCTCAGCAAAGTCTGGCCGTGTACCTCGCTGGGGGGCGTCCCAGCTGTCAGCCAGCCAGTGACACTGTACCAGTCCCAGTGCAGTCACACGGCTGCTCAGGAAACCGTACACTGTACACAGCAGCCCTCTTGCCCTCTCCGGCATTTCCTCTCCAGCGGAACACCCTCTTTCTTCCTTGTGCCTCAGGCACCTAATTCTACTTGGTTTCTTTTGAAACTAAGGAAGGTTCTAGAATGATAGAGTCCATCTGCTGCTTCTTCGGGACCCCTCAGGCTACCTCCATGAGCCCCAAGCACCAGTGCCATTTCTGAAAGTTGTCCTGCGTGAACAGGAGCTCTGTCCGTGGCCAAGGACCGGACCCTGGGCCTGGCCCAGCCTTGCGGAGCTGACTCCCCTCGCAGTGTCCACACTGCAGCACCGGCACATTTTAAACGTGTACTTTCTGTCTCCCTTTCTTTCCCTGACCTTTGGGGATCCTTGCTCTCCTGGCCCATCCTGTCGCCTGGTGTGGCAGGTACCCAACGCTCCCTGGCGGCGCAAGTCAGACTCCAGGAGCTGCCTGCAGGTTCCTGGTAGTGGTTATACCAGTGACTCAGAGGAAGGGCCTTGTGGGCATGCAGCTGCAGCCTGGGGGAGGTGGGGGGGCTCATGCAGAGTGCGCCCACCATTTGCTTTCTCTCATGAGTCCCAAGGGTCACACAGGAAGGGCAGGTTTGCTAAGCCGTGTGCAGGACAGCGGCGCTGTCTGTCTCCACAGGCTTCTGCAAGGTGGCTCGGGTGGCAGTGAGCCCGGCTGCCTTTTCCTGCCTGTTGGCCAGCACCCAGGAGTTCCGGGAACAGACCCAGGCTGAGGTGTACAGAGAGGACATGGCCTTGACCCCAGGCCTGGTGAGGCACAGGCCCCAAGCCCAGCTGTCAGGGCTGCCACCAGCCTGTCGGGGGACTGGGACCCCAGCCCAGTTGCACTGGGGTGGGGGTGGGGGGCTGGGCAAGGTCTTTCCCCACAAGGTGGGGGGCTCTGGCCATCAGGACCCCAGGAGCTGTCGGACACGCAGGTCGGCCTCCCTGCTGAGTGGGGGCCAATTTGTCTTTGGATCCCTGAGCTTGGTCTGATGCAGACGCCCCCCTGATGTGAGCAGAGGAGTCGGGTGGGGCTGGGGATCCCAGGGGGCTCTCAGCAGAGTGGGCGGGTGAGACCAGCAGGGAGCATTGTCTGCGGGGGTCCGGGGACCCTGGCACGCAGGCAGGGGCCTCCTGTGCTTGTGAGCTGGGCCCCATCAGCTCCACCTAACCAGTGTGCTTTGTGGGCTCTCCTTAGACACCTTCCGATCACAGGCTGTTTGGGCTGAGACAGGAGCAGGAAGGCAGGTGCCTTGAAAAGGAAAGGCTTTCTGTGCAGAGGTTCAGTGACACCCTGAAGGCGCTTGAGGAGTACCTGCAGCCTCTGTTCCCCCTGCTCAGCTGCCGGGAGCCCAGGTGCCTGTCCTGCCTATTTCTGAAGAGCTTCGGCCGGAACTCTGACTCCCAGAGCAGCGCAGTGACTGGCTGGGGGAGGCGGAGAGGCAGGGCTGTTTTCCTCAGACACTGTTCACGTGGAAGAGAGTCTCGTCATGACACCCTATGCTAACAAGCTTCTCCCCACGCTAAATGGGGATGTGTGAAGGCCCCTTCACCCCAGAGCACCGGACTCTGTCCTGTCTGTCATGGGAAGAAGTCCTGGTTCCCCGACCGCTCCAACACCCCCACCTCTCTTCCCTTCTTGTCGAGTGTGTGGTAGAGGGGAGAGCAGCTAGAGGGGCCCAGCTTTCCTGACTTGTTTCTGGTAGGAAAGCGGGGCCGGACACTTGGTACTTACCAGATGTGCCAAGAGGTCAGAGGTTAGAGGTACTCCCGACCTCGCTTGCCCAGTGAGGCTGTCCCCAGAGTGAGCCATGGAGACTATCGGTGGCCCAAGATGACGCTCTTTAGTTCTTCCTGCATGTGATTTCCATAGATCTTTAAAACCTGAATGTGTGCCTTTGGCTTTCAGAACGCAGAGTCCCACGACTGTTGCAGATTTGGGGAAACCAAAGAGCAAGGACAAGGAACGGAAGCTGTCATTGCCCCCGGGTGAGTGACAGCCGCACGGAGGCCACCAAGGCCCCAAGTGACCTCAGGAGCCTCCTGAGGCTGATGATGGACAGTTGGGTTGGATGCAGCCACCTGTCTGGGAGAGCAGAGATGGGCAGACATGCTCCAGCAGCTGCAGGCGGCCTCCCTCCCAGGGTGTCCCAGGGTGCCGAGCACCCCAGGGTGGGGGGAGCCCAGAAGCTTCTGTGCACGACCCCTGACCAGTGCCCACCCTCTGAGGTGCACTGACCCCCACATGTGCGCATGGCTGCAGCACGCCGTGCCATGTTTTACGGCGTCATGTCGGCTGTCACCATTGGAGTGTGTGTGTCCCAGATGGTCTGAGGGCAGGAGGGAGGGTCCATGGCCTTCCAGGTCCATGGGCTGCTGCTCTCCTCAGTAGAAAACGAAACGTGCTTGTGTTGCCTGAGCCGGGGAGGGCAGCTTCAGGACAGCCCCGCCTAGGTATCGGAGGCCTCACAGCCGTCTGCACTTCCAGGACAGGCCCTTTTTCTCACGCACTGAGCTTAAAGCCATTTGAAATGTGCTGGCCACACCATCCCACCCCACTATGGGGGAGGAGCACTCGGTGTCCGTGAGGGTTCCATCTCACCGGGCACCTGATTTTATAAATTGCTGTTTTAAAAAGGCATTGCATTCATTTACTTTTCTTCCTCCCACAAAGAATTGTGGAGCAGAGGGGGACGGGTAGGGGTTTTGTCAAGGCTCTGACTTCCTCCGGTGCTGAGCGGCCCACGGCACCTGCCAGCTGCCCAGCAGTGGAGCTGAAGTGAGGGTTTCGGAAGTGTGTGCAGCTGCTGGGAAGGCCAGGCACGCTTGCAGTCCAGGGAGAGGCCAGGATGGACTACCGCAGGCCACTGCTGGGGCCTCAGAGCTCAGAGCTCCCTGGATCAGGATAAGGAGGCCACTCGCTGTCACACACACTGGCTTCCACTCGCAGGTCAAGCATCCTAGGGGGCGGGTTGGCCCTGACCACCGTGCCTGTCAGAAACAGCAGGTCTCCCCGACAGGCAGGACACGGCTCCTTCGAGGGGCCTCTTGGGCAGCCTGGACCCCTCTGTGCTCTCCTCTGGGAGAGGCTCAGTGCAGCTGCTCGCCCTTTGAAAGGCAGCTCCCTACTTAGAGGAGCCGTTGCACCCCAG
This sequence comes from Rhinolophus hipposideros, assembly GCF_964194185.1. Lineage (NCBI taxonomy): Eukaryota > Metazoa > Chordata > Mammalia > Chiroptera > Rhinolophidae > Rhinolophus > Rhinolophus hipposideros. Next base: position 515,175 of record NC_138061.1, read on the forward strand.
GACCTGACTCAGGAACTGGATGCTGGAGCCCGATAGGTCCTCAGAGCCCTGGGGGATCCGACATTCCTGTGACCTGGACTCAGGACCATCAGTGTCTCTCCCGCGAGAGACCCGCCTGTCCTGGGTCCCCCACTCTACAAAGGGGCGCTGCAGCCCAGCAGACGGCCTCAGCAATGGCAGGCGCGGGGGCTGGTCCTCTGCGGGCCTAGCTGGTGTCCTTCTGCCCCAGCTGAGCCCGAGGCTGCAGATGCCGTCGTCCTCGTGGTGGACAGATATCTCCTGGAGTTGCCGCTGGAAGGCCTGTCTGTGCTCGGTGCGGCGGCGTTCTCCTCTGTGTCCCGCGAGTTCTCCCTCCAGATGCTGTGGACCCGCCTCCACAAGGAGGAGACAGGTGAGCACTGCCTCAGCGTTCAGGTGTGGGAGGGGAGCGTGTGAATCACTTTTGCCAGGGGTGATCATGAAGGGTGTTTACAGAGCACCTACTATGTGCTCGGCCTTCTGTCAGGATCATTCTTAGCCTCACAAGCTTGTGTTTCAAAGGAGGGGACGTGCAGTGAGCAGCCGCACCGTCACTCAGGTGGTGAGCAGCAGCGAGGGAGGGACGCAGGCGGCCGGCGTGCGGGCGTTCTCCCTTCTGTCCCCTGCACAGACCTCCGCGTGGCTGCTGCTCTCCAAATAAATATCAAATTAAATAAAAATAAATAGGTCAGACTTCCATCCAGGATGAAATAACAAGGACCAAATTTGCCCTTCCAACTGAAACAAGGAAAAAACCAGACAAAATATATGAAACAATGGTTTTCAGACATTGGTGATCAGACAGGGATGGTGACCCCAAAGGAGGGGACCAATCGGTGACATAGCACCAAGCGGGGCTGGGTGGAGTGTCACGGTCTCCCCAGGCTGAGGAGGTGGCGCTGGGTACCTGGGGACCCAGGTGATGAGAGTTCTCGGGGCAGGTTCTGGGAGGAGAGATCAGCAGAGTCCCACCGGCCTTCAGCTGAGAACTGGTCTGCAGAGGTGCGAGCAGACTCCCCAAGGTCAGGGACAGGCACAGGGACCCATCACCGAGCTCATTCCAGCCTGCGCATGGCTCAGCTGTCCGCCCGCCAGAGTGGGCACTCATCTCCCACAGGCCTCAGGTACAGTGGCCAGAGAGGACGGCCTGCCTCTGCACTAATGAAGACGCCTGCCTAGCCCCACCCAATGCAACTTAAAATGAGCTGCAAAGCATCAAAGTATTTCCGGTAACTTAACTGCATCCCCCAACCAAGCTCGAGAAAATGTACAGACTAAAAGTATCCAGCACCCAATAAGGTAAAAGGTGAAAGGGCTGGACATTCAGTGAAAAATTACGAGGCACGCAGAGCAGTGGGAAACGATGGCCCAGTGAAGAGAAAACCACGTGATCGAGACAGACCCAGAAATGACACAGTTCTCATGGAACAGTCCTGGGCGGGGGTATCTGAAGTGATGGTGGCCAGTGTGCCCCAGATCTGATGGAAACTGTGATCCCACAGACCCAAGAGGCTCAGCGAACCCCAAACACAAGGGACAAAAAGAAAACGGTACCAGGAGTGTCACAGTCGATGATTTATTGTCGATCCACATGTGATGGAGCATTTTAAAAGCAGGAGAAGGAAAAAGACCCGATTCAGGAGCAACGGCAGACTGAGTGCAGGCAAACAGTGAACGTCTTTAAATTATTAAAGAAAAACCTGTCAAATCGCTTCCAAAAGCACTGGTGAAAGAAAGGCTTTCTCAGACACAGAAAAGGGGAAGGGATTCACCAGGAGGCCTGCCGGCATGACAAAAAGTGACAAAGAATGTGCTTCAGGCTGGAAAAAAAAATAGACGGAAAAACGCACAAGGAAACAGAGCAGAATGGGAAGCAGGTGGTAATATTTAAAACTTTTTTCTTGTTTTTAAAATCTCCTTAAAAGATTTTGACAGTTTAGAGCAAAAACTAACCATGTATTGTGGGGTTTCTAACGTGTGACTGGAAAGCATAGGACAGCGGTGCGATGGTGCTTGAAGGCAGACAGTGAGGGATTAGAGATGTAAGCGAACGCTCCCACTGGAAACACACAGATTTACAGCTAATACGCGGACGAGTGGAGTCGTAAAAAGCAGCCCAACAGAGACAGAAAGAGAGGGGAAATGGAACAAAGACCAGACGGGACAAATAGAAAACAAACTACAAGATGGTAGGTGTCAACCCAAAATCACATTCTCTGTAAACGGTGTAAAAACCCCAGTTAAAAGGCAACAGGGGCCGGCCCAGTGGCTCAGGCAGTTGGAGCTCCGTGCTCCTCACTCCGAAGGCTGCGGGTTCGATTCCCACATGGGCCAGTGGGCTCTCAACCACAAGGTTGCCGGTTCAACTCCTCGAGTCCTGCAAGGGATGGTGGGCTCCACCCCCTGCAACTAAGATTGAACAGGGCACCTTGAGCTGAGCTGCCGCTGAGCTCCCGGATGGCTCAGTTGGTTGGAGTGCGTCCTCAACCGCAAGGTTCCCAGTTTGACTCCCGCACAGGATGGTGAGCTGTGCCCCCTGCAACTAAGATCGAAAGGACAACAACTTGACTTGGAAAAAAAGTCCTGGAAGTACACACTGTTCCCCAATAAAGTCCTGTTCCCCTTCCCCAATAAAATCTTTAAAAAAAAAAAAAAAGAAAAAGGTAACGGTCATCTGCATGAAAATGCAAGACGGAAAATACGGTTCTTTAAAGGAACCCATTCAAAGGATAACAATGGGTTGAAAATAAAGGCTGGAAAGCAGACCATGCATGTTCTAGAAGCCTCTCCGTGCGAGGCCACGTCTGTGGGTGGTGCCTCCAAGCTCAAGGCCCCAGGGAAGGGAAACCTTTGTCACTCCTCACCAGCCATTCGGAAGGCCTCCTCCTCCAAAGAACGTGTTCTAGTCTTTTGTCAGCTTTCCTACTGGGTTATCTGCTTTTCTCAATAGCTGGTGTTTGGGGCCTTTTTGTAACTCATTCCTTACTTCAGGATCATGAAGCTACTACCCTCTGATGTCTTCCAGATACACCTTTTTGTGCCTTTCACGTTTGTATCTACCCTCCCTCTGAACCTGGTATTCATGTGTAGTGTGAGGCACCCACTGTGCGCGCACTGTCTGTCTGACTCCCCACCCCCGCCTCGCATGTGGTCATGGCCACAGTGGGAGACTCGCACATCCGTGGCGGTCGGCGGCAGAACGGCCCCCAAAGGCGTCCACACGCTGATCCCCAGGAGCTGTGAGGAACCTGACATGACCTAAGGGGCTGTGCAGATGTGACCCAGGGAAGGGCCCTGAAATGGGGAGACAGTCCTGGGTCATCACAAGGTTCCTCAGGGAGGGAGGCAGGAGGGACCGAGAGATGGGGAGACGCCATGCTGCCCTGTCTGCAGATGGAGAAGTGGCCGCGGGCCCAGGACAGGGCGGCCACCAGAACGGGCCCAGGGCCTCCACGGGGGCCAGCCTGCCCACACCGCGATTTTAATCCAATGGGACCCCTTTCGATCTCTGATGTCCGGACTGGGAGATAATACATTTGTGTGGTTTTCAGCCCCGACATTTATGGTGATTTGTTACAGTAACAACAGGAGCTGCTACAAAGTCTCACCACAGAGTCACAAAAACCCTGCCTAATGTGAGTTGAATCTTTTTAAATACATTGCTGAGTGGTCCCCAAAAGGAGGTTTTCCAGGCGTCCGAGTGGAGCATCCCGGAGCCCGCATGTTCACGCGGCAGGAAGGCTGTTTGGGCATAAGGAGCACCGTAAACCACCCAAAAGAGCTGAGCTGGTGTATGGATTCCAAACCTATAAAGAGGGAGAATGAGTGAGAAAACCAAGGGACCAGGTACCCAGTCACATTAGATGGGCCAGTCGTGGAGAAGCCCACCGACGGGGCGAGGGGTGAAGCCAGCCATTTTGATCGTCAGTTGAAAAAGGGCATGGGCCTCACCTGCCAGCTGCCCGGCAGAGACAAAGGCTGCCTGAGCACCAGGTGCTGTTTACGGGAGACACCTAAAGAAAAAGGTCACGGGTGTCAGAAAGCCGACGGGGACACACACCCGGCAGACGACCAGAAGGAACCGCTGTCTCTCGGTCAGATGCCCAGACTGCACAGCCGTCATCTTGGTTAGGGACAGGGCCGTCACCCGTCATCGTGCTTTGATCCATCAGGGAGGTCAAACAGCCTCAGAATATGTGCGGCACAGGTAGAAAGCGGAGGCAGGGCTACAACACATGCAGAGCAGACAGCAACACCGGCAGATGAAGGCAAAAATCGGTTGTTTGTCTTCCCGCGTAGGCAAACAGCGGGGGATGTGGGAGCGGGAAGGAGGAAGCTACCATTGTCCGAGAGCCTGCAGGAGGGCCCAGGAGCCACTGCAGCAGCAGTGCAGCCGGGAGACGGACGGCAAATGCTTGGACAGGAGGCAGAGCAGCCAGCAGGGCCCGGCCCCACAGCAGGCACACTGGTGGGTGCCCCGCGTGGTGTGAGTGGTCGGCGGCTGGGCCTGGGAGCCTCGGGTGACCGTTCTTTCTTGCGTCTCCTGGCCCGGGCCTTCCCCACACTGTCAGCCTGTGCAGTTGAGAAATGACTGCCATTTCAACTTTACAAAACTTAAAATGAACGGTGTCCACTATCTCTTGTCTTTTTATTGAGGTGAGATTCACGTAACCTGAAACGAACCGTTTCAGAGTGAACAGCTCAGTGGCAGTCAGTGCTGTGCCCACTGTCTAGTCCCACGGCGTCACTACTGCTTTTTGTTTCCAACAGAAGGGAGCGTGAAAAAGGACACCAAAGGCAAAGAATTCAGGAGGAGAGGTCCAGCAAAGAGGGGCCCAAAGGTAGGCGGGCAGGGTCCCGCTGACCCTCCGGCTGGACACAGGACGTCCCCACCCACCGTTGTCTGTCGTCATAGGGCAGCGTGCCCCGGGCCGCCTTCCCCGACTGCGTCACAGTCAACTCGGACAACTTCAAGTGTATCCTTTGCTGGACCCCACCCCTGACGCCAGCGTGTGGCCCTGGTTCTCCTTAACCAAGACCCAGTCGTCGTGGACCCATACAACGAGGCCCAGGGCACAGGTGAGCACTTCCCGCGGCCCCCACTCCTCACACACGTGCCCACGCCCCCGGTGCCAGGCGTGGCCCAGCCCCACGGGGCAGCGTGTGCCGAATGCGAGGCTTCAGGCCTCTGCCGCTTCCCACTGTCCCCTTGGGGACCCCGGCCCTCCCTGACCGCCTGCGGCCACAGCACACAGCAGTGGTGTGAAAAACGACCCCTGCAGCGCCACCTGGCCCCCTTCTGGGGGGCGGGGAGGCGAGGGGCCTCCAGATGGTGTGGGTGCCGCCCCTGCTCTCGGCACTTAAGTCCACGTGTTTCTCTGTTGCAAAATTAGTCCCAAAGGAGGGAATGAGACTAACATTTCCACAAGCAGTGAATGCTGGTGCCACCTCGGCCTGTGAGGCTGAGCCCGGGGCGCCTGCTGCATCAAAGGCACAGGGACCTGCCTGGCCCCACTGCGCCACATGTGTGTGACCTCCTGTGTTTGTCACCAGTCGCTTGTCGTTGCAGATGAGCTGACTCCTGTCTCCGTGACCCAGGAAATCCTGGACAAATTCAGAGACACGTTCACTGCGCGATGGACAGGACACCTGGGAAATAAGCACTTGCCCAGGTCGGCCCTGGGTCCCTGCGCCCTCTGCACCAGGGCGCCAGCGGGCAGGGCTGCACACGTGTCCTCCCTCTCCACCTGCGCCCTGCTCTCTCCCTCAGGCTCTTTCCCGCCCTGACCCTGCCTGTCTTGTGGACACACAATGGCTGCTGGTGTCTGACTGTTTCCCTCACACACGGGGCTCCTTGGCCTTCGAGGGGCTGACTAGGGAGTCATTGTCCGCACCCCCATTTTACAGGCAGGACCTGGGCACCCAGGGCTGTGCCCCTGCACAGGGTCCCGCAGCCAGTCAGCTAGGCCTCCCGCAGGAGCTGGGCCTGCTGGGACATGTCCTGTGGATGCCCTTAGGTACCTGGGTGTGCTTGGCAGTCCGGGAAGCTTCCTTCTAGCACTTTCCAGAGCCATGGCCCTGGTTCAGCCCAGGGACACGAGGTCCATTCTCAGGAGAGCCGGCTAGACCAGCCGTCAGGGAGCCTGAGTGTCAGACACAGAGAGAGGCCACGTCAGCGTGAGCGCTGGGGCTGTCCTAGCGAGGGGTGGGGCCTGGCGGGAAGACCGCCGAGGACAGTGCTGCTTTAACAGCGCGTCCCGAAGTGTGTCACCCTGCAGCCTGCGGCCCTCAGGGCTTCAGGACGGAGTCGTCCTGGCTGCATTGCTCTCGGACACCTGCCTGTGCCTGGCCACCCGCCTGCCCACCAGTCTCTCCTCCCTGTGCAGCCAGGCCGAGTGGGAGCAGCTCCTGGGCAGCTGTGAAGGCTTCTTCTTCTACGGGATGGAGAGCTTCCTGTCCCACGTGCTGGTGGAAAGGTTGGCGGCCATGAACTTAGAGGGTGAGCCAGGTCCTCTTGGGACCCCCCCAGCCCGACTCTCCACCAAGACCTGTGGGTACAAAACGAGCAGCCACAGACGCACTGGGACAGGGACAGGGCCGGGCAGCCGCGTCGTCGGTCGTCCTCATCTGACAAAAAGGGCTGGGGGTTCCGGGGCCGGCTTCTCCTGCCCTCAGGCCCCACCTGCATTTCTCAGACACCCCACTTCAGATTCCCAAACCTGGCAGGCCCAGCCAGGGCCAGGAGTTGGGGGTCACCCTCCAGGCCTGGGCCTGCAGCGTCCCGGGGGCTGGGGGACGGGGGCGCTTCCAGAACACCCAGGTGACAGCCCTCCCCACCAGTCCCTCTCGCCTAAGTGTGGGTGCTCTGGGCGTTGCTTTCCCTCTTGCTGTCTGTCCGTAGTCGAGGAGGCTGCCAGGTAGTCCCCCTCTGAGGTGGGTGACCCCATTAATGGCAGTACAAGCATGTGGGCACTTGTCCCACGGTCAGGGCACCTCAGCCTGTCCCTGTCACCTGGTGCCCGGCCTCCTCTCCCGCCCGCCACCCCACCCATAAGCACGTCATCTGGGCGGATTCCTTACCCCAAGGGGAGGTAGAAACAGCCTTTTTGAAACTGCAGATCTGAGCCTTCTCAAATGGGGGGCCAGTGAAACCCAAGAAATGTGCGAGCTCACAGGTGCCTGCAGGAGTGGCAGTGTCCTCGGGGCCCGGGGTTCCCTGCCAAGTCCTGCCGCTTCTGCCTGCCCCTGGGCTGCCCAAAGCCCAGCCCAGCCAGGGGGTGAGCTCTGCTTCCGTGGTGCTTGCATGCACACCGTGTGTCCTGTGACGCAACTAGTCACTCTGTGCCCGAGACTACCCTTAAAGCAGACACCTTGTCGGTGTGGCATGCTGGCAGCCAAGACACCTTGCCAGGCAGGGGATACTGGGCCCTGTTGCACAAGGAGGCAGTGAAGGGTGTGGGGCTCCTGGAGCAAATAATGTCCCGTGTGCCATGTGGCCAGTGGGTCCCAGAAAGGGCTTTCGGCAGACGTCGGCCTGCATGGCCCCTCCTGTGTCCGCAGCGTGCCACGTGATGGTCCTGCTGGACCGCGCCCGGTCCTATGAGAGCTCGCGGCGGAAGATGGAGTCCTCGGAGAGCAAGAGGTGCCTGTGTGCCCTGCCTGGGCTCTGCTGGGGCCTGGCCTGTGGATGACTGATGGCGGAAGTTTGGGGCGTGTGAACACTGGATGTGCCCCCTGGGGAGTGCGGGGGACAGAGTGTCTGCACGCCGTGGGCGGAGTCCCACGAGGGAGCCGGGCCTCCATCATCTGCCCCCAGACCCTTCCCTGGCTAAGTCTCTGGGGGGCAGACACTGACCAGAGGCCTGGCTGGAGCCTTGAGACCACCAGGATTGGGCCAGGAGATAGGGCCGGCAGGTGGGAGGGTGCCCCGCCAGGCCTCTGTGGACTGACCAGGTGGCCCAGCAGGACAGCTGCCTCTCACAGGGACGTGTCGCCTCCTGGCTTCAGCCCATGCTTGGGGGTCTGGCAGCTCTGAAACGCCTTTCCTTGTTAAGTGCCATTTAAGTTTGGGGGGCGGGGACGGACATTCTTGATTGTTTCAAGAAGTTGAAGAGCTGTCAGTCCAAATACACGCTCAAGCCCTTGGTGGTGGTTGGGTCGTGGGAGGGGGAGGCTCTGGTTCATGGGAGCTGGGTCCCCACAGTGCCCTGCAGCTGTCCTTAGAGGAGCCGGTCGAGACTGCTGTCCTTCTGAGCCTGGCAGGGGCCAAGAGCATCCTGGCGAACCAGTGGCCGACACGCCCACAGGACAATGCGCTGCGGGCCAGCGTCCTGTGGGAAAGTAAGTGGGTGCAGCCCCACGCCCATCCCGCAGAAGCCCACGGGGGCCCACGCTGTCTGAGGGGCGCTTTCTCCCTCAGATCTGCTGACAGTTGGAAAGCCGACTGGGAGGACGGTCCGTCTCCTTCAGAAGATGGAAGCTGGCGTAGTGGCCCAGCTGGGTAAGACAGACCGCCCCTTCCCTGCTCCCGCTGCAGGCTGTGTGGCCTCCACCCTGCGCCCCTGCAGGGTCAGTGTTCCCCCCTCTGCTTCTGCACACCCTCTGCAGGTCGTGCGTGACACAGACCCTAAGCCCCCGTGAGGCCTGGCCTCTAAACTCCTCAGGGAAAAACACCGGCCATTAGGTCTGCCAATGTGCCTTTGAACCCACCTAAGTCACAGAGCCTAATGCCCAGGGGTGCGGTCTGGGAGCAGATGGCCACAGCTGGTGACAGCCTCACACGTGGAAGCTGCTGTAAAAGTTTCACTGCGACACTTGGCAATGGCTTCAGCGGTCTGTTAGAGGGATAGTCCACCCGAGAGAGGTTTATCCCAGGATGATTAAAATCGTGAAACCTTCAAAATACGCAACATGAAAGGAGCTGAAAATGTAAAAATCACATTGTCTGCTGCCTGGGATGTAGTTCCCAGACAGTAAATGCTTTTTGAATGAGTGAGCGTGTGAATGTGAATGGATGTATGAGTGTGTGAGTGAGTGAGTGAGTGAGTGAACGGTGTCCCAGGTGGATGACGGCTCAGGTCACAGGACAGTCGGGTGACGGGGACAGAGGGTGCAGCTCTGTGGAGTGAGAAGCAGCTGCAGGTGACTTTCCCGTCAGCAGAGGGCTGGCGCCTGCCGGTGGCCCTGTGCCAGTGCTGCTGCCGCGTAGTGTGCGTGCCCAGTGCAGGCCGCCCACCCCTGCAGTCAGGTGGCGGCTGACTGGTGGCAGGAGGAGGCCCCGAGCTGGTAGAATCTTCCGGATTCTTGCTCTCAGTGCCGAGCTGTGGTGAGGAGGGGAGAGCTGCCTGGTGCCAGGCAGTCCTGTGTCCTCGGTGCCCTTGTCTGTAAGGACGCGTCCGAGGCAGAGCCAGGAGCACCCCACCCCCGACCCACCACGCGTGTGGCCCTGGGCACTTCACGTGCTGCCGTTCCTGTTCCCTCAGATGAGTCTCCAGGGACCTTGAGGGACAGGCTGATGTCCCTCCTGCCACAGACGCCAGGCCCTGACCAGCTCCCTATCAGCCTCAACCTGGTCCTGTACGGGCTGCCAAACCAGGTTGTCGTGTGACATCCTCCCTGAGCCCACCGCAGGCCCAGCCCTGCCGCCCGGCGGGCGTTCCCCGCGCTGAAGCAGCCCGGCCCCTGGCCTTCCAGTGACCTGCTGGGCTGTGGCCCCTTCTGCCCCGGGAGCCACCTGCCACCACCTCAGTCACCCAGGACCATCCCCTGCCCTGTCATGTCTGTACCCAGGGGCCTGGATGGGGTGGGGGTCATCACCTCCCGAGAGCCCTCAACCCCCGGTGGGCCCTCAGAAGACGGTTTCTGGCTGACGCAAACACCTTTCCCTGAGATGGGCTCATGGCTCCTCGACAGGGACACTTGGGCAGTGGGTTTGTTTTCTGTTCAGTTGCTTGAATAAATGATTACACCAAGCTACTGCCGTGTGGTCTCGGGGGCCCCAGGGCTGGGGGTGGGGCCCTGGCCCAGCCTCAGGGGTCAGGAAGCAGGGACCTGCTCGACCCCACACTCCTCCTACCCACCTGCCTGCCAAGAGACCAGAACCTTCTACCACCTCAAACTCCAGGGAGCAGGTCCTGGCCATGTGGAATGACCCCACTCAGTGGGCTCACTTCCCAGCCGAGGAAGCCACAGGCCTCCCACGTGACCTTCCAGCCGCCCAGGGAGGCCTGCGCGGCTCTGTCCCCAAGCCGGGACCCTCCGCAGACGGAGCTTTCCTGCCACCATGGCATCAAAGTGAGGCCGTGTCTTCAGCCAGGGACCTGAGATGGAAGACAAGTGGACTAGAGCCACTGGGCAGAAGCAGCCTGTGTGAGCTGGGAGGGGGCCGCCCCGGCTCTGGCTCTGTCCATGGGTTTTCCTCGGTGTCAGGCGTCAGGCAGCTCCCTCCCCCACGGAAGGCCCAGGTCGATGTGCACCCTCTGAGCCCCTTGCTGGCTCCTCTGACCCTTGGCACGTATCTGTCCCACTCTGGGACCACTCATCAGTAGGGCCCAGCAGGGTGTGATGGGGACCCCCACATTCCAAACGCCCCTTGGCCATACGGCCGGCACTGAAGTTGACAGCCCTGCGTCCGTGTCGGATCCTGGGATTCTGTGCAGGGGTGGAGCTGCGGGCGCCAGTCACCGCTGCTTCTGGGCTGAGTGGCATGAGGGGGAGCCATTGAGCAGGAGGGGTCAGGACCCCACTGCCCCTGAGTCACGGCACCGGAGACGACACAGTGAGCATGCAGTGTGGTCAGCGCCGGGATGGTGCTTTGGAGTGGCTGTGGGAGGAGCCAGAGTCCTGCGTTTGTCCAGCCTGCTGACCACTTCACGGTGTGGTCATCTCCGCCGGCTGAACTGGGAGCCCTTCGCATGGGGTGTCCAGTCCTGTCCAGCACTGCCCTGCTGGCCTCTGAGCACAGGTCAGATGTCTGAACAGGAGTCACAACCCCAAGCAAAGCCTTGCCCGCTGCCCGCCTCATCTGGAGACTTCTTTGGCCTCTGAGCACCAGCTGTGATGCCACCTGGTAGCTGGCAGCCCCCCAAGGGCCAGAGGACGCCAGACCCCAGGCCAAGTGACTCCTGGTAGCCATGTGGGCTGTGGGGCCAGGAGTGGAGCAGGTGGGAGATGGTATGAGCCTGGGGGGGTTCCCCTGGTACACACGGGGGGCTGGGGCCGTGAGGCACCCTGACCCCGTGCCCTGACGCCGCTGACAGGGCTGCACCAGGGCAGCGTGGCCTTGTTCCTGCTCTTCGATGCAGAGGGCGCAGGACTGGGACGTGTGACAGTCCAAACAGTCAAACAAACAGGAGCACAAGTTAAGACAAGGACGAGCCGTGCCTACCATGGCTACTAAAACAGCTAAAATAACAACAGGGCCAACGCCAAGCGCTGGCGAGCGTGCACAGAAGTGGTCTCCCGTGCGCTGCTGGTGGGGCATGAAATGTGCTGCTTTTCTGGAAACATCCACTCAGGACGTGCATAAAACAAGCACCGGGCCGGCCGTCGCACCCCCAGGCGTCACCCTGGAGAAGTGCACATGCACGTCCACGCAAACACATGCAAATACACGTGCACAGACCGACAGCGGCTTCACTGCCTCACGCAAGGCATGGGGGAGAGGCCACGTGAAGGACAGCCGCTGGCGCATGTGCTCAGCGGGGCGCGCTCTGCCTGGGGACCGCGAGTGCGGCCCCCCATGTCAGCTAGTCACGTGCTGCGCGGTCTCATTCCTAGAGAGACAGGGACCAGGGGGCGTGACAGAGCCTTGGGGGACAGACCGCGTCTGGATCTTGACGGTGGCAGCAACACAAATCTCCACGTGAGAGAGTATTTCACAGAGCTGCACACACACGTGCACACACGCACACAGGCAGCGCAGCACGTGCACACATGTACACACGCACGCCTGTGAAGAGTGGCACAAGTGGAGCACCGTCTGCAGTCAGCCGATAGCACATGTCAGATGCCGTTTGTCCCCTCCGGGGTCACCGCTGGGGTCTGTGTGAAGGTTACACTGCACTATCCGCACTAGTTTTGTAACTTCCTGTGATTCTACGGTCAATTCAACATAAAATGTGTTTCAAAAGCTCATCTTTGATAATGTTGAAAGGTGATGATTGCCCCCCACTTTTCCCCCCCGTTTTCCAAATGTATATACACATAGTTCCAGTTAAAAAAAAAAAGCTAACTAATGACCAGGGGATAAATTTAAACCAGGGCAGTGCTGGAAATAGGAGCTTCCTTCTAGAAAGACGTTGGCGTCCACCCAAACAACAAGAATAAAAACCTTCTGGAAATCCTTCATCGATGCAGCTCCATGTTTCTCACCGCACACTGTGTCTGCTCGTGTGAGAAATATGAAAGAGTGCTGTGCCGTGTCTCCGAGGCCCTAAAACAACTTTCTGAATTATGTCCCAGCAACATAACAAATCACATTATCAATTAACTTCTACAACAGAAGTGGCGTGCTGTAACAGAGCCAAGCGTGAACAAATTACGTGGCTGAAATTTATGTAACCCTAAAAACTACACAGAGAAGAAAGATCACTTGGGATTTATTGGCCATAATAGGAGACGGAATGTAATTCGGATGGTGGGCAGCCATGACACGGCAGCCAGACCTGCACGTTCTGAGCGTGTTCCACAAAGGACACAGTGGGGTGACCAGCCCAAGCTCCAGAAAAGGACCGCAAGGCCAGGTGACCCTGTGTGAGGGGCGGAGGAGGGAGCCAGGCAGTCGGCTCTGGTCCAGACTGAGCTCTTGACAGCCGGGGGCCTTGAGCTGGTCACTGGGAACTTCATCGCTCCCTGCAAATGCAGCAGCTGACCCAGAGCCCGGCCTGGCCCCATGGCCCGCCCTGTGTGCGGGAGGCAGCGGCCCACAGCCACAGTCCCATGTACACGCCCTGCCCTTTCCACATGGGTCCCGGCCCCTCTGGGACCGTTTCCCTCCGTCCCAGCCTGTCAGTGAGTGTCTTGCTTATCAATCACCTTTCTAAAAGTTCTACTTGTTTTCTTAATCTATGTCTCAAAAGCACTGACTTCTATATTTTTATAATGAGTGCTTTTAACAATGCTTATTGCGGGAAATTTGGAAAATAAAGTGCTCACCAAAGGTCAACATTTTGATGAATTTCCTTTTTTCTCTGCCTTTGGTGTCCTCAAGTCCCTTGCATTTTCACTTGATGTGGTAAAGGACTTCCCATTTCAAGATTTAAAAATCCGAATCCCAGTCTAAAGCATCTCTGCCCGCCCACAGGCTGCTTGCAGCAGGGCTGATGCCCACAGCACGGAGGGAGGCCTGCCCCAGCGGCCGGTCACCGGGGCGCAGTCTACAGGGGCCCTGCCGCCCCAGCCCAGGAACATAGGCTGTGGTGCCCACTCGGGGTCACAGTCGTATGACTGGTAAGGCGGGTCGCCCCAGGTCCAGGCCTGGAGTACATTTCTCATTTAATCTTCATGGAATAGCGTCACCCAGGCCCAGACCGTGGTCCATCACACACCCTGCCTCTTGCCAGCCCCTGGCCACCTCCTTCTGCCCTGGCCCGGTGCTCCTCGCACCGGCTCTCCAGGCTCCGGGGGCCCTCCCTGGGTCTCCCCGCGAAGACCCCGCTCCCCTGGGAGGCCAGGCCACGCCTCACCGGGGCCTCTCTCCTCTCCAAGTAGTTGACTCTTCACACTAAAAAGGCTCCCAGAGTGATTTGGATTAAGAAATTAGGCAGGTTAATAAAACGAAAATGTTCCCAGAGCTTTGTATATAAATGTCTATTAAGTTCCCTCATCCAGCACTGGTCCTAATAGTTTAATTTCTGTATTAAATAATTAAAACTCTATTTTCAATTGCTGTGAACAATTGTTTTCCTTAATGATCTTTCTAGAGGAGCCAGTAATTTTACACCTTGTAAAAATGATTAACTGCGTCATTATCCCGTACCCCTGAAATATGGCCCAGCAACTTCCCCAAAGGCCATCTGTATTCAATTAACGCCCCCTTGCGCTGGACGCTCAGGAGGACTTGGGCCGTGAGTCCCCCGTCCTCTCATTTTATTATGACGATGATGAAGATAGAAACAACCAGTTTAATTATCCCATTTCCAACAGTGAAATCAATTTGCAACACGGCGTCACCCTTTAAAAGGAGATGACAAAGGCGGCAGCGTGGTCCCTGGGAAGGGCGGAGCGGGCAGGAACCTCCCTCTAACCACACGGGGGGGGGGGGGGGGGGGGGGGGGGGGGGGGCCCAGGCAGCTTCCGTGGAGCGTTTCCCAGTGGGAGGGACCCACAGGGATCAGCAGACTCCTGGGGAGGCCTGCGACCCCCGCCTCTGGGGTCTTGTCCCCCAAGCGGCTGCCAGCTGCCCCCACCGCCCAGGCCCCCCAGGTCTGACAGCCCCTGGAGCCTCGTGGACACCAGCCTGCGGGGAAGCCCGGGGTCCTGGGGGGATGGATGGCAGCCCGCTCCCTCTGTCAGGGTGACTCAGGGGACGCGCCCTGCCTCCCCACTCAATCACGCGTGCTGTCGGCCGCTATAATCTAACTGTTTGACGTTTTTATCACAATTCATGGTGACCACAGAGAGATGACTAGATTAATACTCCATGTGGTTGGCTAATGGCCGGGATGGAGCTGACGGGCCAAATTACAGGGGAGCTCTTAAATTTTCTTATTATAGATTTAAATTCTTTGTGACAAGAGGCGAGAGACGGCGTTAAGATAATAAGATGCTGGCGGCGCCCTGCACCCAGCGGCGCCCTCCACCCAGAGGCGCCCTGCACCCAGCGGCACCCTGCACCCAGAGGCGCCCTGCACCCAGCGGCGCCCTGCACCCAGCGGCGCCCTCCACCCAGAGACGCCCTCCACCCAGCGGCGCCCTGCACCCAGCGGCGCCCTCCACCCAGAGGCGCCCTCCACCCAGCGGCGCCCTGCACCCAGCGGCGCCCTGCACCCAGCGGCGCCCTCCACCCAGCGGCGCCCTCCACCCAGCCGCCCCCTGCACCCAGCCGCCCGCCCCCGCCCTTTGCAGGCTCTGGGCTGGGCTGCCCTGGGATCCCTTCCCCTGCCCTGCCCCCAGGACCGCCTTCTCCCAGAAGAGGCCCTGGAGCTCAGAACTGCCCCCAAGGAAGGTGCAGCTGGAGCCCCGAATGCAGCCGCCGTGGGGCGTCCCCTGCTGCGCACACGCATTTTCTCAGCCGGTAGCGGGTCTGTTCACCAGCCTGGTGGGCAGTGGGATCTTCTGCCTGTGGGCTTCCTATTTGTGATTCATTCTTTTCTTCCCTTTTTGTTATTAATGCTAGTTCTTAGTGTAATCAGAACTCTGTTTTTTCCCCTGTCATAGACATTGAAAAGCTTCTTCCCAGTTTCTTAGTTTTTCTTTTTATTTATTTATTTATTTATTATTGGGGAACAGCGTGTTTCTCCAGGGCCCATCAGCTCCAAGTCGTTGTCCTTCAGGCTTAGTTGTGGAGGGCGCAGCTCAGCTCCAGGTCCAGTTGCCATTGCTAGTTGCAGGGGGCGCAGCCCACCACCCCGTGCGGGCATCCAACCACAACCTTGTTGAGAGCTCCCGCTCTAACCAGCTGAGCCATCCGGCCGCCCCTCTGGAAGCTCAGCAGCAGCTCGTTGTCTTCAATCTAGTTGTGGAGGGCGAAGCTCACCGGCCCCTGTGGGAATCAAACCGGCAACCCCGTTGCTCAGAGCTCACGCTCTAACCAACTGAATCATCCAGCCGCCCCTACCCCCCCAGTTTCTTTATGATGGGCTCCACCCTAAAAAATATTTCACACATTTTTTTCTGGTGTGGATGTGATGTTTTTCATGATGGTTCCGACCGGCAGAGAGCTAGGTCCCACTGTGCCTCCGAATAGCCGGCCTTCAGGGGTAACCCTGCCCCCATCCCAGGCCAACGATGTACCTGCCCCATGGGGCCCTCCCCACACAGCTCCTGGGTCCCCCACCTGCTGGAGAGCCTGTCCTCATCCTTGGGGCTATCCAGGTATTCTGCCACGGACTACTCTCACTTATTGTCCATTTAAGACTCGGAACTATGTGGAAAGCCTTCTGGGCACAAAATCAGCTGCAGGAGGCTGGGTGTGAGTACTTGCTGGACAGGCCCCCCAGCCACCCAGGGTCAGCTAGCCTGGGGAAGGCCCTCCCCATGGGGCAGCCTTCATCCTCTCCAGGAAGGGCAGCTATGGCTGGACCAGCCCAGACTCTGCAGAGAAGCTCCAGGTGGAGGCTGGGATATCCAGCAGGGGCCGGGCATTGAGGCGAGGCAGGCTGACAGAGGGCGTGGCATGGAGGCAGGAAAGGCCCCTGAGTGCAGGTCTGTGTGCGGGGCAGACCACACAGCCCCAGAGGCAGGGTGTCATGCCCGTATTTCCCAGGGACTTGTCACCCCCACAAGGTGAGGTGTCCGGGCACAGATGAACTAGGTACCGTGTGACCCTGAGGGCTCTCAGGGACGCTCCTGACCTGCCTCCTTCCCTGTGTCTGAGCCTCTCCCACAGGCCTGGCCCTGTCCCACGCTGCCATTCAGCTGCTCTGTGACCTGTCCATGGGTGACTCACTAACGGGACGTGTCCTGTCTCTAGGTCTCTGCCCAGATGGATGGGGCGTGCTGCACACACAGCAGGAGTTGACCAGCTGGCTCACTGCTTCTTGAGCAGCCAACGCCCTTCCTCCACAGTAGGGGCTCACCTCTCCTTTCCAGTCCCCCACCCCCATCTGCTCTTCACAGGCCTTCAGACCCCTTGGACCAAACCCTGGAACTCCAGGGATGGCCTCACCGGGCCTCCATGCCCAGTGCCTACTCTGAATCCCCACCCACACTGACTCACGCCACCCGTTCACATACCCTTGTGAACCACTGGGACCCCAGGCCTTTTTTTCCTAGACATGGCAGCTGGAAACCCAGGAATGACAGTATCTGTGGTCTTCATAACCAGAAGAATATTATTTGAAAACAAAATTGTTTTCTATCCAAGTCTTTGAGAACTGTCATTCTACCAAAGATGTCAAGAATGGTGCTGTGGCCTGAGACCAGCAGGGACGCCCAGCAGCCAGAGCCACGCCCCAGCCTCCACCATTGGAGCCCATGGAGCCGCCCGCCTGCATCTCTGCTTGCCCAGGACGCCCCTGAGTGCCCAGGACATACCTGTGTGTCCATGACGCCCCTGAGTGCCCAGGACATACCTGTGTGTCCAGGATGCCCCCTGAGTGCCCAAACCTAGCAGGGTGGGGGCTCCCCTTGGCCTGTGGGTGGTGGGAAGGGGGCTGCGATCTCCCACGACAGGACCCAGAGGTGGGGCCGCTTTCTGCCGCCTTGGGGAGGGAACAGGGCCTGGCACCAAGTCCTCTTCTCATGGGCGTCCCCGAGCTGCCCAAGTTCTCAGCATGGCGCCTCCCTTGGGTTTGACTTGAAATCTGGTTCCAGGCACAAGGAGCCCATTGTACTGGGGAGTGTGGTTGGGGGCACTTGGGTCGTCCAGTGGTCCCCACCCAGGATGGGTCCAGTGTGCCTGCCCTGTGGCTTAAGGGGCCACCTTCCCCATGAGCTGTGGCCTTTTCTTGGGTTCTGTCTTACTTTGGGGCCTTTAGTATTTTCAAGAACCCTCATTGGGAAGGCAGTGCCCGTTCTAGGGTACATGGGGCCCAACTGTAGAGGGCAGCCTGGGGGCACCCCACGCGGAATGAGTCAGGGAACTGTGACCCAGTGGGCCCCTGGCGTTCTCCCTGAACTGGAGAAGAAGAGCCGGTTGGCCTTGTGGGCTGGTCCAAATGTGCTCCGGTGATGGCCCCAACTGGCACGCTCTCTGCCCTGGCCTGACTCCTCATCAGCTGGAAATGCTTCCTGCCCCCCCCCATTCCCTTGAGGCTTCCTGGGTCCTGTGGGGTGATGGACATGCCTAGGGTCCCAGGCCTGGAAGGCACTGGCTGGACGGTAAGCTCCTGGTTGGGGTGGTGGGGGCCGGCCTCCCTTGGCAGCTCCTCTCCTGGGTTTGCTATCTTCACTTGGGAGCAGGAAGGACCAGCCCTGGATAAACTAGACCCTCCCGGAGGCTCCATGTCACCTCCTGGCCAGCCCCCAGTGCCCCTCTGCACCCCTACTTGTCCACAGCACCCGAGTAAGCCACCTGGTGTCCTTCCCCTCACTGGGCCCCCCACTACATAGGGACCCTCAAGTCTCTATGGCCACCAAAGGGCTGCAGCGGGACACACTTCCTGTCTGCTCAATAAATCAGGCAGTGACAGGAGGAAGTCATGAGGATGTCACCCAAATGCTTGTCCCTACCCAGCAGAATTGTCCAAGCACAAACAGCCCCCTCCTGCGAGCTTTGGAAAGAGCCCTTCATGACTCTGGTCATGTGTCCAGCCAGCTTTTGCTCGGACACTCAGTAACAAGTGTCCCTCCACCAGCTCGTGGGGGCTGGTTTCCCAGCTGCCCTCCTTCATCCTCGCAGCAGAACACTGGTGACACGTAGGGGCTCCTGGAGACTGTTCCTCCTTCCATGGGTACAGCATCACCTGGCCAAGCTGGACAATCGGAGGCAAGTGTCGTCCTCCCAAGAGAAGTAAAGTGAGTCACGTGGCTCGGCAGAGGGACCTCTGGCTGAGAAGGGGTTAACCTTAGATTCATCTCATTAGATACAGTCATTCCTGGGCGCTTTGTAGGAACAGCAGCCATAAGACACAGGTGGCTCTGGGTCCTGCAGACCAAGCCACATCCTGACGCCACAGGCCACCAGACCTGGCAGAGGGGTTTCCCATACCCACCCCTGTGGCGGGACGGGCTCTGTGGGCCTGGCAGCTGCATACAGACCCTGAGCCCAGACCAGACCGCTGGGCCCAGCTCACTTCCCTCCTCAGCCCTGTTGAACCTATTGCCTAGACAGTGGATGGCTTCAGTGGGGGCCAAAAGCCCCTTGGACATTGCAAGGAATGTGGGGTACACCTTGCCTCACACAGTAGGCAGGTTCCCTGTGGGGACAGAGTCCCAGAGAGCAGTTTCCAGGCTCTCGGCCTCCTGTGGAAAGGTGCTGGCTCGGGTAGTAGATGGCCATCAGCTGTGACTAGTTGGCCATCAGCTGTTACCGGTCAGCCATTAGCCACTGATATAACTGCCATGGCTGAGCTAGGAAAGGTGGACAGCAGTTAGCAAGTGAGGCTGGTTGGCAGGCAGAGAAGTGGATGGCAGGCTGCTCATCGTGTGGCTCCTACTTCGTGGCTGCCAGAGAGAGACTGGGGTGCAGGAAGACCCCTTGTTGGGGTACTGGTGGATGTTTACTCCCTCTGTCTCCAACCCAGCTGCCAGAGAGAATATAGTGGTGTGACTCCCCTATCTATGGCTCCGTGGGTGTTCCTTTTCGGCCTCACCATGTCCTGCGTTCTTATAGGGGAGCGGGACCAGAGACCGCGCATAACACCCCGTGTGACATCCCCCAAAGTCAGAGGGACTGCTCCCACTTAGAACCCGATAGCCCAGGGCACCCACTCTGGTGCAAACCTGCCGTATGGGTGGCAGCAGCTGTGATGGCTTTCCCTAGATCGAGGGCTCTCTTCCTGGCTGCCCAGGATAGGTTGGGGGAGGGGGCCCTCGACTCTTGTCTGAAACCTCACTGGGGTCCCCTGCACCCCTACCCCCAGCCCTTCACACCACAGTCTAGTGACCCTTTAAAATGCAAACTGTCTCTCATCACAGACAGCGTCTCCGATGGAGGCTGAACCCCAACACCCAGGCTGGCCTCTGGGCCCTACCTCACCTTGCTGCTCCAGCTCTCTCCCAGCCCTGCTGTTCTGGGAAGCAGCACCCCCACCCCCAGTCACCCCTCACTGTGCCCTTGTCAGACTCAGTTATCAGTTGCTGTGCAGTCGGCCTCCCAACCCAAGACCAGCATTTCACAAAGATCTGGGGACAGCTGGATAAAGCTCAATTCAGAGGGCTCAGGCCAGGCCCACGATGGGGCAGGCCCAGCCGCAAGGCCACAGGCAGACATCATCAGGAATGGGCACCTCGGGGCCCGGGCAGGCACTGGCCATGGCACAGCTGAGGCCTCACCTGCCAGAAGCCTCCACACAGGGGACAGACCCGGCCTGGAGTGTAGCTCGGAGCTCTTCCGGAAGCCTCCACCTGGCCTGTGCTGCTCGGATCCCATCCTGGGAGCACAGCTAAAGGTGCCCTGACACAAATCTTGTACTGGGCGCTCAATTAGCGCATTTGGCACACGGTCAGACCCCTGGGAGAGTGCTCATTACATGACCGCACATCTGGTACCCGCAAGGCCCTGGGGAATTAGCTGAGCGGTGATTTACGGCACCTCTCTTTGTCCTTTCCTGAAGGAGATGAGATTCTTGGGACCCAGGAGAGTGTTTCTGAGGCACCGTGTGGCTGTCTCCCTGAAGGCTCTGGTCGTTGCAGTCCCAGCAGTGGGCCGCCACCTCCTGGGAGTCCCTCCTGATTTAGGTAACTGCGGTGTTTCCCCCCTCACCTGGCTCCCATGTCCACAAGGCACAGTGGGGGTGGGGAATGATTTCTAGCAGGGTCCTTCTCAGATGGGGGGGGAGTGATGGCCTCACTTTCTAGGTGTGCAGAAGGTTGGAGAACTCTCACCCTGCCCAGTGTGGGGGTGGCTGCAGGGGACTGGTTACCACAGGTCTTCTCCCAGAAGCAGGAAAGCCCAACAAAATGGCACCTGCTAAGAAAAGCTCCCAAAACAGGAAGAGCAGGCAGGCTGGGGCAGTGTGGGGGTGCAAGCTGGGCACAGCCGTTGGCATAACCAGATCCACAGAGGATGGTCTCTCCTGTCTCTCCTGGAGCTCCAAGCTGCCTCTGCTGGGAAGTCATTCACTCAGCCTTTCATTTATTCCAACTCTGCCTAGTCCGGGGCCCCTGGGGGGTCGGTGCTTGTCCTGGACGGGAACCCTGCAGGGTGCTGGGAGAGGAAGGAGGCGCCTGTGGGATATCCACATGGAGAGCTCGAGGTCCCGGCAGCAGAGCTGCGGGGGTGGGGGTGGAGAGCCTGAGGGAGGAAGACTAGATGTGGGTGCTGCCCCAGGGCTGGGGAGTCTGCCCAGTGCAGTCCCAAGGGCCGCCATCAGGCAGTGGAAAGCTGAGGCTTCTCTGAAGGGCGGCCAGGTGAGCCAAGGAGAGCGCAGGAGGACCCCTCTCAAGGAGCTGGCCTGAGGTGCCAATGAAGAAAACCAATGTGCTGTGCGACGGCAGAGGGGGACACAGGCCTGTGGGGCACCTCGCAGCAGCCACGTGGATCTGTCCCCAAAGCAGAGAATGACTCGGAGTCCTGGCGGTCAGCTGGAAAGGGGCAGCCGCACAGGACGCGTGCACCCTGCACACCGCGTGTCCCAGCAGCCAGGGTGTGCGCTTGGCATAGGCGGAAAGGCCTTTCGTGAACCGGATCTCAGCGCCGACCGCTGCGATCCCCTTAGGAGAAGAGAGATGGCGCCAGGAAAGTGATGGAAAGGACTCAGGCTGGGGAGACAAGCTGTATGGTGTCATTCTGTGTACTCTTCTGTGGATGTTACAGTTATCAAAATAAACAACCTTTAAAGAAATAAAGGCGCTGGAGTAGGCTGACAGCTGGGGTGCGGGAGGGGGTCTGCAAGGCGGGCGACGCCTGGCCGGCTCAGAGACGCCAGACCGGTCACAGAGGATGGGCTGCGGAGAGGGCTCCACCCTCCCTACCCTCTGGGTCCCACCTCCCTGGGCCCTGACTGCCCAGGCTGCCTCCTGCCCGGGCGGGGCGGGCAGCTGGGGCTCCGGTGCCCACTCCACCACCTCCTTAGCACACCTTCCTGGCCACGCCCCACCTGCCGGGGGCCCAGTCTCCTGAGGCCTTTCCAAGTCTTCCTGGGAAGATGCTCGGCTCACAGAGTCCCTTTGGGGGGCCCCGCACACCCCTGATGACCTTTGGCTCAGGCTTCCTGGAGGCCCTGATCCCCGACCCCAACCCTGACACGGGGCTCTGGAAAACCCTCTGAAGCGTGGGGTGGGGGTACGTGTTCATTTCTTTATTCAGCAGCATTTATTCAGTCCCCGAGGCACCCCGAGACCTGGAGGTGCCTGCACCCGATGCTGGCATGCCGGGTCAGAAAATGCATTTAGGAAGAGCCCTGAGCGGCAGAGCTGGGCGGGGGGAGGCTGAGCGTGGGGGGAAGTGAGCCAGGCAGCGAGGCCCGGAGAGTGGTCAGGGGCCGAAGGCCGGCGCCGCGATTGGGCCAGTGGGAGGGTCGGGGGGTGAGGGGCGCGCAGCGGCCGCCTCTGCCAGGAGAGGTGCCCAGAGCGACAGCGCGGGCAGCGTCCAGGCAGCACCTGCCCCGGCGCCTCTGCTGCGGATGGGGTGGTACTTGCTCCCGCCCCGCCCCTTCCGTAACTCCTGTCCCGGCTCGTCCTCCGCGGCCCCTAGCGGCAGGCGCCCCCACCCCGCCCCCACCGGTCTAGGCTCCCGCCCCGGGGGCCCCGCCAGCTTCGGGTCCTGGTGACCGCGCCTCTTCCCTTTCATCTCTGAGCACCTCGGTCGCGAGCGCGAAGATGACAACTGGGTCGCGTCAGCGGCCCACCGACGCCCGTATCTAACACGAGTGCGCTCGCTTCCTCCAGCTCCCAGAGGCCGAGAACGGCTCACAGGCGCGTGGTGACAGGCAGGGCCCGCGCAGGGGGCCGCCCCAAGACCCCAGCCCAGAGAGGGCGTGGTCGGGGCCTCACAGGCACGTATCCCCGCTTCGGTGATGAGGCCTTTCGAGCTCCGCGCGGTGCGCTTAGATCCTCAACTCCTTTGCCAGGAGCAAGCCCCTGCGACGCGGCCTGCCCCTCTCCCCCCACCCCCCTTCCTCCGCCAGGCCGGGCTCCGACCTGCCCAGGGTGTGGACGCCCGCCGTCCTGGCCGGCCCCCCCAAGAGACACCGTCCCTGGCCCCCCTTCCCCCGCCCCCGCCCTAAGGATCAGTGGTCGCGTTCCCCTCCTGGAGGCACTCTTAACATTTGTTAACTGTTTATCACCCAGCCCCTCCTGCACGTTCATCCCAGGGCACGCCTCACACCTAGCTGGCACCTCGCCAGTGCCCAGTAAACAAATGTGGAATGAATAAAGGTCTCTGCCAATTAGGACACTCTCCTTTTCTCGACGACTCTGTTTGCTACGAAATGCAGCGCCTTCCTTGTTTGCGGGACGTTTTCTCCGAGACCAGGAGGTGGCATTCGCGAACCTCTCCACTGCGCCGAGGTCCATCTGGTGGAGCAGCCCAGGGCGCTCCTTCCCCACTGGTGGTCACTCGAGCTTCCCTGGAGGAGGGGTGTTCCTTTGATCCTACCAAGAGCGCGGCGCCTGGGGCCCGCAAGAAGAGGGGGTGCGGGGAGAGCCCGGGTAGCAGGCAAAGAGCGCTCAGGCCGCGGAGTGCACAGACGTGGTGGGCAGGGAAGACGAAGAAGTTAACATGCCTTCATACCGGGACCGGGACGCTGGGTGGGACCGGGACGCTGGGTGGGGCTGGCGCCCCAGTGATGCGGCGTCCAGAAGGGTGGGTGAGTTCTCAGGGCGCGGGCTGAGGGTTGTCAGGGCGCGGACAACCCTCGCGCGCAGGGCAGGACAATGGGCCTGGGGAGCGCACCGAGACACTTATGGCCAGAAGAGCGTGGAGAAGCGGCTGCCCTTAACCTGTGCTCCTGGCGTCCCCAACTCAGCCAGGGTCCTCCAGAACCGCACCCCGGTCTCCCATCGTGCACCCCCGTCCCGGGTTCCTTGGAGAGCTGTGCACACTGCGGCCAGTGGAGACGGCAGTCCCACTCGCGACCCCAAGCGTTCCGGAGGCAGCCAGGGAGGGCCCAGCGACGCAGACAGGCCTGGGGTTCCTGGGGCGCAGGGAAGCTAGTTGGGGACTCTTTTCTCAGCGCCGGGGTGTGCGAGGAGCCCAAAGTTAGGCTCCGGGAGCTGGGCGTCTCTCTTGTCTAGAGCCAAGGTGGCGGGGACCCTTCTTCGGAAGGGAGCGCAACCTGTGTCGTCCCTCCCGGGCACGTCCCTCCTGGCCGGCCCCCAGAAAACCATCCGGCCACCACAGCCCAGGGTGGGCTCGGAAACGCAGAGGAGGGATAGGGAGGGGGATCCGCCCTCGACCCGCTTCGGCCCCGCCCCTCCCTCCTCTGGCCCCGCCCCTATGCCCTCAGCAACCGACCTCACCAAGCCCGAGCCTCGGCCGCCCATGCGGCCGCCTCCGGCGAGCCCAGGGGACTCCAAAAACTGCGGGGCAGTTCCTCCCTGCGGCTGGGCTCTGGGGCATACACACGCTGTTGTTTCCTGGGAGAAAGTAGGGAGCGAGCGAGGCCGGGGCGGGTCTCGGGGTCGGCGGCCCGGGGCGCGGGAACCCCGCGAGCGGCGCGCTGGGGCCGATTGCCCGCGGGCCAACAACGCCCGAATCCCACGAGTGCAGCTCGTGAGGAGGAAGCAGAGGGAGAGAAAACCCCACGCGCGGGCTGCACCGCACACGAAGCCTGGCCCAGCCTGGTGCAGGCACGTGAGGCAGGGGCGACCACCCCACGCCCGCCCAGGACGCGACCAGTGGCTTTCCGAGCCGCCACCTGGCCACCAAGCCCTGCCGCTGATTGCACAAAACGAAAATGGACCCCCGAGGGTCGCGGTGCAAGCGGACACCGGGTCCCTGCACAGAACCGCGAGGGCAGCCTTCGTGCACGCCACCTAAACCCCGGAGGCCGGGGTGAAACGGGAAAGTCGTTGCGGACGGATAGCACGAGGCCCGAGAAAGGCTGGCCTGACACACACCACCCCCTACCCTCTCCACGAAACGGCTGTCCTTTCGCGCGCGCGGTGGGGTCACAGCTACAAACGGGCAGCGAATAGGAGTAATATCGGCCACTGATTAATTAATACGTGACACCGCCCAGCATTTACTCAGCGCCGGCTCTGCGCCGCTGTTCAAAGCCCACGGCGATCTTGAGCCCTACAGCAATTCTGCGGGGTGGGGGCGTTTTGTACCCAAAAAAGGACACGATGGGCCCCACCTGCCCGTCTAAAGGCCAAACTTCTGCCCACTGAGCTTAACACGCGCACCCACGCAGAGGCCTTGGACACCGTGGGCTTCGGGGTTCTGAGCCTACGAGGATCCGCGTTCTCCCCGATCGGGCTGCGCTCACAAGAGCGACCCGGGCTCGGTGGCGGGGCCCGAGTCGAAGCTCCGGGCTCAGGCTGCCTCCCGGGAACCGAGCTGCGACTTGGTGACCGGGAAACGCCCTCCCGGAAGGCCCGGACCGTCCTAGCGCTCGGACCCGGCAAAGGCCAGCCCCGCAGGCTGAGAGGGAACGGGGAACCGGCCGGCAGCGCGCGCGAGTCCGCGACCTCGCGTGTGGCCCCAGGAAAGGCCTCACCACCAGGCCAGCTGTAAAAACCAGAGCAGATGCGCGAGGGCCAGCTGTGGCCATTCGGCCCCTGGACTCCGAGGTCCGACTGCCTCCGTCCATCTGCGTCCCTGACAGTGCTCCCCGAAAATGTGTGCGGTCTACCCAAGCTGAGTGCGGGGCGGCTGCGAGCCGCGGGGTGGGGCGTTGGCCGATCCCCACGAGGCACGGCGGGGTCCCCGCGCCCGCCCGGGGCGCTTCACCAAACGGGGCACCGAGCGTGCCGAGTGTATCCTCAAATCTGCATTCTTCCCGGGGATAATATATGCTCTCGTATTTTTTCCCGATTTCCCATTAAAACCTTTGCCTAACTAAACTCCCATCCGACGGGATTTATTTCGTCCCAGGGGAGATAAATCGGGCAAATTTACAGCCCGGAAGGCACCTGCCGCGCTAATGGGCCCTTCATGGAGTGCGCGGCCGGCGGGGGCGCGCGGCGGGCGGGGCGCTGGCCAATGGCCGGGCCGCGGGCGCCGCCAGCCAATCAGCGCGCGCGCCGCGCCCGGGCCCCGCGGTTATCAGCGCGTCCGGCCCGCGCGGCGCCGCTGCCCCGACCCCGGAGCCGCCGCCCGCCCGGCCCGAGCCCCCCGCGCGCCCGCCCTCCGGGGCCGTCGGCGCCCGCCCGCGCCCCGCTGCAGCGGCGCCCGCGCGGGCCGCGCTCGAACTTCCCGGGCCGGATGGGCGCCCGGGCCGGCGGCGGCGGCGCCCATGGACGCTAACCGGCCGGGCGCGTTCGTGCTGAGCAGCGCGCCGCTGGCCGCGCTGCACAACATGGCCGAGATGAAGACGTCGCTGTTCCCGTACGCGCTGCAGGGCCCCGCCGGCTTCAAGGCGCCCGCGCTGGGCGGCCTGGGCGCGCAGCTGCCGCTCGGCACCCCGCACGGCATCAGCGACATCCTGGGGCGGCCCGTGGGCGCGGCGGGCGGCGGCCTCCTGGGCGGCCTGCCCCGGCTCAACGGGCTCGCGTCGTCGGCCGGCGTGTACTTCGGGCCCGCGGCCGCCGTGGCGCGCGGCTACCCCAAGCCGCTGGCCGAGCTGCCGGGCCGCGCGCCCCTCTTCTGGCCCGGCGTGGTGCCGGGCTCGCCCTGGAGGGACCCGCGCCTGGCCGGCCCGGGTGAGTCGCGCGCGGGGGTCGCCGCGGGGCGGGGGCGCGGGCCGTCGGCCGCACTCACCCGCCGTCTTCCGCAGCCCAGGCCGGCGCAGCGCCGGACAGGGACGGCAAGAAGAAGCACTCGCGGCCGACCTTCTCGGGCCAGCAGATCTTCGCGCTGGAGAAGACGTTCGAACAGACCAAGTACCTGGCGGGCCCGGAGCGCGCGCGCCTCGCCTACTCCCTGGGCATGACCGAAAGCCAGGTCAAGGTGAGGCGCGCCCGCGTCCTGCGAACGCTCCGAGAGGCCGGCGCGGCGGCCCTGCGGCCGGGGGCGCGCGCGGGGGCGGGGGGGGGACCGCGGAGCTGGTGCGGGGCGGGCGCCGCCTGATGCCCCCCTCCACCCCCAGGTGTGGTTCCAGAACCGCCGGACCAAGTGGCGCAAGCGGCACGCGGCGGAGATGGCGTCGGCCAAGAAGAAGCAGGACTCGGACGCCGAGAAGCTGAAGGTGGGCGGCTCGGACGCGGAGGACGACGACGCGTACAACCGGCCCCTGGACCCCAACTCGGACGACGAGAAGATCTCGCGGCTGCTCAAGAAGCACAGACCCTCGAACTTGGCGCTGGTCAGCCCGTGCGGCGGCGGCGCGGCGGACGCCTTGTGAGGCCGCGCAGCGCCGGAGCGACCAGGGTTGGGGCGCGACCGGCGCCCCCCAGCCGGACGTGTAGATATATTTTTACAGAATAAGTTATCAAGCGGCCCGGCGTGGGCTCGTCCTGGGCGAATCACTTTGTATCATCAATAAATTATTTAACACGTCCCGTCGGAGCTGCGGCTCCCGCCTGCACCGCGTATTTCTTCCTCTTGGAAAACCCGGGGCGCGGCGCCCTCCCTGTCCCCTCTCCGGGCCCACTTCGTCGTCCGCGGGGCCCGCGCCTACGGCCCGAGGGGCGCCCGGGTCCCGCGCGGGTCGGGCTCGGCGGCAGGCGCGGTGGAGCCCAGCCCCGGCCGCCAGCGCCTCGGTGAGGACGCTGCCAGGGGACAGCGACGGCCCGGCGCGCGGAAGGGCGGCCTCGGCGCAGGGAGAGCCGCGAGGAGCCGGGACGGAGCGGGGCGCCGGCAGGTGAGACGCGCGTTCGCAGGTCCGCCCTCCCCTCCCCGGGTCTGCGGGGCTCGAGTTGTGCTGGCTCCGAGGGCGGAGGTTTGGGGCGGATTTAAACACGGTTTAAACACAACTGGGGGCCTGGAAGGGCAGGTGACCCGCACTCCCCGCTCCCTCCGAGCCTGCGGAGCGTTTTGCTCGGATTCTAATGCAGCTGAGTATCTGGAAGTAACGATCTGAACTCACATCAGGTGAAACAAGTTGGGTTTTAAATTCGTCTGCGCCATGGTCCTGTAGCTACCGTTTTATAGATTTCTCAGCAGTAGAAAGCTCTGTTTAATTCAAACTGGGACAACCAAGAGAAATCCAAGAGACTCTGCCCGCGGGGACAGTGCAGTCCCCTCAGCGCGGCCCTGGCGCCCTTTGTGAAGTCAGCGCGCCTGGGCCCCGGCCGGCACGACCCCGGGAAGCCCTGCTCGCTGCCGGCTCCCGCGGCCCGAGGGTTGGTCGTTAGCACCACCCTGACTTCGGTCCGGTGGACAAAAGACCGTCCTCTGAGCCCGACGCGCTGTGGCCCAGGCTCCGCGTGTTGCATCTTAATGGGCATAAGTGTTGTTTTAAAAAATATAAATGACTGTATTAGTACAAGATTTCTCTTGGCACGTGGTTCTGAAAATGTTAAAGAGAAATATAAAAGGCTGTTTTTTTTTTTTTTTTTTTGCCACATGGCGGTCCCATCAATTTATTAAAAAACACATTTCTTCTGAACCACTGGCTATTTTTCAAAGGAGCAATATTAACATTTGTTCTCTCTGTGAGGGGCTCTTCTCAGCCCGAGCTGAGCAGGAGGATGTGCAGCTTTCAAAGTTTTGAGGGAAGCAGCACATTTACATGACCTCATTCCAAAATGCTGAGGGGTAAATCCCGTCACTGCCATCACAGTAAAACAGCCAAAAGGTTATTTTTCTGCTCTCAGCTAATGGCTTAGGCTTGCGATAGAATGAAATCCTGGGGCTTGGACCGAGCTCGATCTGAAAGGGTCTACAAAGGGGCAGAGTCGGCTCCGCAGCCTCTCAAAGGGGGTGGGACACAGGCAGCAAGAGAAACAAAGCAAAGCCGACTGTTTTCACCATGATCAATTTTATTGCTTAGGAACTGGAGCGGTCATTTCTAAAGGCCTCCACAGTGACCAACAGCTGGAACCCCATTAACCAGAATCGCCGTGTGGCCGGTGGGCAGAGCAGAGTGGCGGCAGCACTGACCCAGAGCCCGATCGGCTTGTCAAGCGGACACCAAATGACTCGCACTGGTAGTGACCTGTGTAAGAAGGAGCATGTACCTGCAGCCTCGCCCCGCCCAGGGACTCTGTAGTGTTCTGAAGCAAATCAATAAAACAGACGCTTGTGTTTCATCCACAGGCTTTGCCGTCACCTCGTAGTGCTGTGCTCAGTGCTGGAAAACGCTTGCAGCCAGGTTATTACACGGGGCGTTTACAGCTGAGCAACCCAGGAAATTGACAGTTGTTCGTCTGAATGTTTTATATACAGCCCATGTTAACAGCGGTTTCTACTGGAAGCAGACTAGGCTACTTGTACTTCTCCCATAGTATTATTGTTTTATGTAGAATACTTGGCACCGTAGAACAGTAACAAAAGACAGACAAAACGGTTTACAAAATTGGTAAAAGGTACACCCAAGCTAGCTATAACTTCACATTGAATTCTTAATATTACACCGGAGGCAGGGGTGTGGCAAGCTGCTAGTGCAGTGGGCGTGCTCCAGTCGCGTGCCCATGATGCCCGGGGGCAGGCCATGTCACCTGTTTGGTGGATCTGCGTGCGAAGTCCTGACTCCAATTTTACCTACTGATATGACACTCTTGAGCACTCATACTGGAAAGTAGATTTAGCATAAGTTTTGGTAAGATTTATAAATTATTTTAAAAAGTATATATTTATATATATTTATATATAAAAATGGAAAGCAGCTGCAGTGTGATTCAAAAGCCATGTAACATGGCAGTAGAGTAAATAACACGGAAGGGGGGGCCCCCTCGGCGTCCTACCAGAGGCCACACTGCCGGAGTCAGCCCAGAGCCCCGCCGGCTCCGTGCCCTGGGCACACCTCCAGCTGGCAGAGGGGACGTTTGACACCTGTGGGGAAGCTCTTCCACGCTGACGATGATTAAAATTGAAAACTGTGAATGTAAAATACAGAGTCTCTTTGCTGTCTATTAGAGTTTTGGCAACAGGACTGTGACTTATTAAAAAACCCCAATATTTCTACTTAATGTCACATGAACAGACAAGACGGTGAGGTATGTGACGCTCCTCCGCGAGGTCCGGAGGCTGAAGCGAAGTGTGGGGCCGCCGTCTAGCGGGTGGCGCTCGCGGCTTTCTCCGTGCAGCTGTTGAGTGTGGACGGCAAGAGACGGCGACTTCCATCTGCTGCGCGGCTACAGGCAGGGCTCGCGCGGGGTCCTCTCGTGTCGCTGGCACCGCTTCCCTGCCGTGGAATCAGTGGTTGGTTAAAGGGACAAACACACCGGGAAAAGCTCAGGAAAGGTCAACTCGAGGGAAGGAGTCATATTTACCACCACGTCACTGCACGACACAACACTTGGGCACATGTGTGTGACCTTTACCTGCCCCGGGCGCCATACGGAAGGCCAGGAACACGGGCTGCAGCGGGAGAAGAGGGGGCGTCAGAGCCAGGCAGGGAGCCACCGGCCGCGTCACAAAGGGCGCGTCCCCTGGGCACCGAGCCCGCGTCACGTGGAATGGCCGGGCTGTGCCACCAGAGCCCCGGCAAAGTGCCTTTGTGTCTTTAAAGAGATAGTATTTCCAGGCAAAGACTCACGTGAAAACAGACTTAAGGCCTGAATACACCCCGATAATGGGGGGGACAGAGTGCCCGTCCTCTGGCTTGCTCCCGCCGGCCAGCAGTGTGGGAGCTGCCTCTTAGGAGGACACACCCCGTGGTCGGGCCCATCGCACTTTCAAGTGGGAAAGCACACGTCCCGATTTGGTGGGGGGTCGCCACCTGTCGCCCAGCACAGCCCCTCAGTGAGGACGGCTGGGGACAGCGCCTTGCACAAAGTCAGCCCCATCCCAAGGTGTGGTGTTTCTGCCTGAAGCGCTGGCCGAGAACCCCGTTCACCACTGCACTGCTGACAGCGGGCTCGGCATAAGGACAATGCAATACTTCAAACGCACACTTGAGAAATGGCCTACAGAGAGAAGCGGCTGTAGACAGTGTTTTTTACAAATAGTAAAATTGTGCACTTTATTCCGTTGTGACCAGTCATTTCTGCTTTCTCTACCTACCCATCTACCTCCTGGTATTTTACGAAAATCCAACGAAAACAGACAAGTTGGCCTCTTCTGTGAGGCTAGAATGCGCCAGCAGAGCAGCCACCCCGCCCCCGCCCGCCCGGGCCCCGCCCCCGCCCGCCCGGGCCCCGCCCCCGACTCCGCCCCCGGCCCCGGGCCCCGCCCCCACCCACTGCCCGGTCCATCACCTTGTGGTCTCCCATGCAGACGTTGGGGCCGATGTGGTCGTAGGTGACGACCTTGTCCTCGCTCTCCGACTGGGAAAAGCAAACAGAGGGACAGTGTGGGAGGCAGGAATGGTTTCCTCAGGGAGCAGAGAGGTGACAGTGCCTGCGAGTGAGCCACACGCCACCCACCCGAGGACGGAGCGCGCTGGCCGGTGGGCGGAGGTCCTGGCAGCACCTCCGGGCCTGGGCCCCAGGCTCTCCCGGTCCAGGGGGCTCCTGCCTCTGGCAGGGTGGCGATGTGGGCGAGTCAGGGTGACCGCCCCCCAGCTCTCCTCTGGCGCGCGCCCTGGACTTCCGGGGAGGCACGGCGCCCCACGCTCACTACCGTGAGTGGAACCGAGAAGTTTCTTTTCACGTTTGCCCCTGGAGCTGCAGGTGCGCCAGCGCAGTCCCCCATCGACACTCGAGTGTGACGCGGGCTCTGCGCACCCAGCGCGCCGTCCAAAGGAGCCCCGACGCCGCTGAACCGCGGCCCCCCCCCCCCGGACTGTGCGCGCCGCCTGCGCCTGGCGGGCGCCTTCACTGCGGTGCCGCGGGGCCGGAATTTCACACCCGCAGCTGAAGCGTCTGAGACCACAAAGCTAAAACCGAATTATCTTTAATGCAGCGGGAAGCTAAGGTCAGATTTACTTTCCAGCGTGGTCGCCTGCCAGGACGTGTGAAAACAGAACCTCTGCACCGCGTGTGAGCGCAACGCCGCCCGGAAGTGGGGACGTTCACCACCGGCGCGGGGTAACTTACAAAGGCAGCACCAAATCGTGCGTTTGCAACTGCCTGATCTCCAGGCAAACAAATGGCTGCGGCGACACCTGGCTGAGCGCTCCTCACCGCGCCTCCAGGCAGCACCGCGGGCAGCCACCTCCGTGCCGTCCTCGGGCGGGGAAGCAGACGGGACACGATGACAAGGAAACCGAGCGTGGCATGATGGATGATGCCGCGGAAGCTGCCTGGCGAATCTGCGGCCTGTAACGCCCGCCTGGCACCTCCCAGGGGAGGGCCTGCGGGGACTTGTGCCCAGAAAGGACACAGGCTGGGCTCTGTCCTCATCATGTCTGCACCATCAACTCTCGGTTCCCCAAGCCGGAGAAAATGCGAATGAATGCAGACGTCTAAAGCGCTCTCTCCTACGAGGCTGCCTAGAGCCCTGCATGCAGCGTGGGGGGGGGCAGCCTTCTCACCAGCGGGTGAGGCCCAGGGTCTGGACAGGACCCCTCGGTGCGGCCCAGAGGGCTGCGAGGGGCGCGACTGGAGCCTAAAGCAGATTCAGCTGAGGTCTGAGGATGGCCTGGGGGTCACCAGGGCTTCCTGCCTCCTCTGTGCCGCTGCCCACGTCTCCGGCAGAGGCCATCTGCTGCTCCGTTTGAACCAGTATATTTCATTACTATGTCTCCTCATTATTATGTTAGTGGGGTTGATAAAACCAATTCAGATATTGGTTCTTTTGAAAACACTCTTTCTGTGTTACAATGTGGGACTTGAAAAACCCTGGAAATTCAAGAGGCTACAGGAAACCTGAAAATTTCCCGACACTGGAACGCTCTGTCTATTCCTTTCCAACTCACAGAGCCCAGATGTCAACCTGGCTGTTTACAGCTTAACAAAGTAGCCAGACACCACACCGTGCAGCTCGAGGACAGAATGACCCACCGATGTGTGACGCCCCGTGACCGTTCGGGCACGTTCTAAGTTCACACAGACACTGGCTCGTCCGCAGCCCCTTTAAGCCTGAGCCCCAAAGTGAGGGCTCATCCTGGGGTCGACAGAGACATGGCTGCCAGCCCAGCGGCCTCCCTGACTGGCCCTGGCACTCTGGGTCTCCCCTGCTCGGCCGGTGCCCGGCGGCCTGCCACTTACCCTCAGAATCAGCTCCTTGGCGGACGGGGACATGAGGACGCGGTCGCACCAGGCTGGGCAGCGGGTGTTCATGTACTGCTTCCCCTGGCTCGAGTCCTCGCTGTATGGATAGCTGGGGAGACAGGACCCAGGCCGGTCAGCGCTGCCCGGTGCCCACCCCCCTCTGACCCCTCCTCCACATCCCAAGGGGAGGGCTGTGGGGGTTCCTTTCCTGCGCATTAGGACGGCCATGCTGTCCTGGGAAAGAAAACTCATACGGAAGTTTCTAGAATGTAAAGGCAAACTCATAATTCTTTTAAAAGAATAGGATCATCTGTTAAACTTTGGTTTTATTTTTGGACACAGACTAAAATACAATGAAAACCTGCACAGGAAAAAAACGGCGTCCGGACCTCACCTGCCCCGGTGACACAGCCGTGCCCGGCTCCGTGGGGTCTCCTTCCCCACCTGCACCCCGGGAGTCAGCCTGGGAGTTTGTTGAGGGGCTGCACCCCGAATGGCTCATGTGCCTCCCAGAGGGAGCCCGGGGACAGCTGGGGCCCAACCTGGCCACACACCCTCGTCCCCACAACCTGCTCCCACCTCAGTTCTCATCTCAGGATGTGTCCAGAAGCCCAAGCCATGTCCTGAGGTCATCGTTGTGGCAGAGTGTGAGACCATCCCTGCCCTGGCCACAGGCCCTACTCTTCCAGCCCACTGACCTGCTAGGCCACAGGGAGAGGCCTGGCGGCTTCCTGAGGAATGGAGCCACCAGCCAAGAGCTGATTGACAAGTGACTCAAATGTGGGTGAGAGCATGTGGGGGTGCCACCCATCGCCAGGCCTGCTCTGTGACCACCAGTGGAGCATATCTGCATGGTCCCACAGACCTGCTGGTTATCACTCAGTACTGGCCACTTGTCCACAGTGTCCTGTGGCCACCTGTCCGAGGACCCTCATGCTTGTCCCCCTGCAGGCAGCTTCCTCCTATTTCTGGAACTCACCAGACAGTCCTGCCTCTGGGCTCTGCATTGCCCAGTGGGCCTGCCCATCATCCACTTAAAACTGCTAACCCTGCCAAGTGGTCACTGATAGGGCTTGTACTGAAGTCACAGTAAATGAACTTAACCTAGAATGACCCGGCTTTGGGGAGAACCTAAGCTGTGCTCAGTGTGTCCCCAGTGTGGTGTGTCCCCACATGTCACAGTGTGGTGCATCCCCAGTGTGGTGTGTCCCCACATGTCACAGTGTGGTGCATCCCCAGTGTGGTGTGTCCCCACATGTCACAGTGTGGTGTGTCCCCACATGTCACAGAGTGGTGTGTCCCCAGGGTGGTGAGTCTCCTTACTTGTGGTACATCTTGTACAACCTTCGATTGTCTAAAGTTTCTTCTTGCAAAAGTCTAATGTGTTTTGTAGGTTAATTCCATGTGGTCTTGTTGTGAATGGTGCCTGACTCTCTATGAAGTTTTCCTGCTTTAGCTGCAAGACAAGAATGTCATTGGCTCTTGGGGCTGTTGCTGTCGTGGGCGCCTGGTCACCTTGTCGCTCCGCTCTGTGGCCTGAGCCCCATGCTGTCCTTGTGCCCCGACCACTGACACGTGGTCGGGATTTGTACTTCTCGTTTCTGCAGAATCAGCAGGCCCAGCCTTTCCTGTTCTGCAGCGGGTCCCACGCACGTTCACCAGAACCCTAAGGTGACCCCAGCCCCACGCAGGGAACTGCTATTTCACTTGATTAAAGACCAAAGCAGCAAATATGGTTAAAATCCAGAGCTACATGTTCCCACTTCTAGCACCACTTACTTTTAAAGGACAGAATACCAGCTGCCCCACAAGCTTCTTCTCAGGAAAAGTGGCGGCCAGCGCCCGGCCCGCATGCAGACATTTAAATGACAGGCGTCTCAGTGGAGCCCACCTGGGACGGCGAGGGACACTCGCCTGCCGCACATCGTCCCATCCAAGCCCTGGGGGAGGCGCTGCGGCGGGGTAGTGGGCTCTCTGCAGCAGGACCCACACAGTTGGACGGTTTCCAAAGGACAACATGCTGAGTCACTCCGGAGCAACATCCCCCAGCTGAGGTCAAAGTTCAGGGGTGAGGCTGCCAGCAAGGCTGAGGCCACAGCTCAGAACGTCCTGAGGCTGAGCCCACTGCCAGCTGGTCTCT
The DNA here is from genome assembly GCF_964194185.1 of Rhinolophus hipposideros. NCBI lineage: Eukaryota > Metazoa > Chordata > Mammalia > Chiroptera > Rhinolophidae > Rhinolophus > Rhinolophus hipposideros. Next base: position 550,399 of record NC_138061.1, read on the forward strand.
GAAGGTTGTGTGGAAGTGGGAAGGTCTTTGCTGGGAAGCGGCCGAGGGTCAAGTTTACCCAGGAGGAAATCTGCGGCCAACCCAGGCTGCCCTGGTGACGAGCGAGTCTGCTGCCCGCAGCCCGGCAGGCCGGCACTGACTAGCGGCCTCTGTGAGTCAGCTGCCTCCTGCCCACTCCAGAGCGTTCCATCACGACCCTGTGAGGTGGCATGCCACCAGTGGCTCCCTGGCCCCAGCCATGCCGTCTGAGCGGCTTCACAAGGGGCAGGTGTGCAGCCACACAGGAGGCCCAGCTGGGAAGCACAGCTCGGAGACGCAGCCTGGACAGAGACAGGGTCGAATCCACCTGCCTCAGAAACCATTTCCACTCAGTTGTGCCTATGACATTGCTTCTGCTACAGAAAGTTCTCCTCCCAGAAAGCGCCTGCTGCCTGGAGTCCCGTCTGGGGCTGCACCCCGATGCCCACCCATCGCCCAACGGGGTGTGCCCAAGGGCAGAGGTTCAGTGTAAATCCTGGGTCCAGGTCTGAATAGCACACAAAAGGTGACGTTTAAATAAGTCTGTAGGTGACGTCCCCACACGTACCGCGGCGCCACCAGAGCACTGGGCCTGCCTCTGCTCTGTCCACAGCCCGGACCTGACCAGTCCTCACTGCTGGGACAGTGGCTCTGGTGATAAGAAACAGAAGAGCCTGGAGCGGTGGCCGCGCCCTCACCCCCACAGCCCAGGGGTCCCTGGCCACTCCCAGGGTCCCAGGGCCAAGTCTGCTTGGGCCAGCGGGGCCCAGGTGAGTCTGGGGCCGGGTCCCTCAGGGGCTGACACTGATTAATACGGTGCTTGCTGTGCATGCAGACTTATCTGAAAGCAAACCCTGCACAGGGTGGGGATGCAGGACAAGCCGCCCTCCGGTGCCCGCGTGGGGAGGGAGTGACCACCTTAAGGGGGGCCTGTGATAAAGCTAACAATCGCCCACCTGTCCTGGAGGCCACGCCCCTTCCCTCCCGGTCCCCCCTCCGGGTTCCTACCTCAGGATGTGGGCAGGAGACTGGCCCTGCTGACAAGCTCAGGTCTCCATCGGAGCAGCCTGGGCCAGCGGGTGGTGTCACCAAGGCACACTGACAACACAAAGCCCTGCTGTGCTCCGGGCTGGCCAGTCTCAGGAGGAAACTCGGGGGGCGGGGCGGGGGCCTTCCTGAACCAGCCGCACCAGGGACAGCTCCACGTCTGCTGAAAGTGCAGGCGGAGAAGTGGGGGTGCTGCCTGCACCCCTCAGGGCAGGTGTGAGGACAGGACCCTCAGTTCTCTCCTGCTAGGGGAGCTACTGTCTCCCATGCCAGCCCTGCGTAGTGACGGCAGACACGGTGACCCCCTCATCGAGGCCGACTTACTGAGCTACAGAGAAAAATGGTGTGGCACGTGCGCATGGTGGTAAGTGTGTCACCCGAGATTGTCCCCAGGTTCACACGAGCCCTGAGGACTCAGTATACAATGGGGGCCTCAAAGACTTGGTTTCAAAAACGCCAGGCTGTAAATGAAATTCCTAGGAAAGAAACAACTGAAATCAAAGAAATCACGGAACAGGAAATGAGGTCACAGTGGAACTATGCAGTGCAACCATGTAGCAGCAGAAAGCTCCCTCGGCGGCCGGGCGGAGGGCCTGCAGGTTCTCTGGGCCCTGAGCATCACAGGGGCCGGGTCCAGGCAGGGCTCAGGCACAGCCGGACAGACGGCCGTCCCCACTCCCTCCCTGCGCACCTGGCCTGGCAAACAGCGGACAGCTCATCCTTCCTGCATGAATTCTACAGTTTTGCAAATGTTATGACAGATACGGAACTTCCAATCATGGTCCACAAAGACATTTGAGAAGAGCCTCCTAATCGCAATTTAAAAATACCCGTCACTGAATCCGGTGAAGACACAGCACCCTCCGGCCAGACTGCTGTGGGCCGTCCCTGTGTTGTATGTGTTCGTCTTTTTCAAAAGCTGGAACTTGATCTCCCTGTACCACTTCTGCTGAGTGAAAACAGCTGTCCCAAGGCGGGGACCCTCCCTGGGCCGTGTGGCGGGGACCCTCCCCGTCGCGCTTACTCGGAAAGCGTTCCACACTTTGGGAAGTTCCCGCAGGTACATCCAGGTCTTGACGCGTCTGTCCTTCCGGTCAACTCAAGCTAAAGTACGAGCCACACCAGGGAGAGACCGCAGCACCATGGGCATGTGCCCACCGTCCCCCTGCATGACGTCACACCAAGGGAACGCGGCCCACGGCCAGCAGCCCAGGTCCTTCCTCCGCTGCCGGGACGGCCGAGGCCCGTGACTCCACCCGCAGTCTCGCCCCAGTGGCCGACCAGCACACCAACACAACCAAGCAGCCTTCATGGACCGCGTGAAGCAGCTGCTCACTGCCACTCACTGTGCTGTGACAGAAGCAAAAACCCAGGGGGCACTTCGGTCGTTTCCAGCTTAGGGCTAGTTTTTGGTGTGGTCTTGCCCAAGTCCCGACACCCGTTCAGGGGTCCAGAAGGTAAACACTATGCTCATAATCACACTCAGATGCTCTCGGAGATGGTCACAATGTTGAGGTGGCACCGATGGGTGTGGCCTCAGCAGGAACCAGCCGCTTTGGTGGTCGTCCTGTTCTTCGTGTCGCCCGTGCTCAGACAGAGGTGCTCTCCTTCAGAGCGCTTGGGCGCAGCAGCACAAACCACCACTGACTTCCGAGCCTGGCAGACGTGGTACTGGGGACGCAGCGGGGAACATTCTGCCCGACGGCCAGCAGTGTGGCCGTGCCGCGCGCGGTGGAGCCCCTGCCCTTTCAGCTTGTTTTCACAGGACACCGTTTTCACTAGAAAAGCAGGCAGACATGGCCGCTCAGACTCGGATGTGTGACAGGCGTTTCCTCAAGAAGGGACGAGGAACCTGCCTCTCCAGGGAAACAACCAACAGTATTTGTTGCCAATGACCAAGTTCAAGCTTTCAGGAAAAACGAGAATTTTGGAGAACGTGTACCCTCCATGAGCCTGATGACTTCCCACCACAAACAGTCACTCCTCTGCTGAGCTCAGGTCCTGAGGGAGGACCCACTGACACTGCGAGGGACGTGTGCCACCCCTGGGACGTCTGCACAACTTGGCAATTCAGGGTTTCTGAAGACGGGCGTGACGGCACCAGCCATGCACACGGGCAAAAGACCTTCCCGAGGGAAAGAACGCCCAGGCACTGGCATGGTCTCAGATCCTTACGGCAGCTGAATTCTCAGGAGACGTCCTTCCCCAAGGCGCACCCACGTGGTCTGACATGAAGCAGATACGAGATTCCGCCCGCCGTCCATTAAGCCGAACTTTAAGAAAGTTCTTTTAAAAGTGAAACCATGCCACTCTTCTCGCAAATTATTTTTGATTGGGCAACAGTTATTTTTCTCATAAAAGTGTTATTTATGTTAACATGTAGTGGTTTCTTACTGCGATTTAAAAGTGAGTGAATAAATATTTTAAAATCATGGTAACTATCAATAGATATAAACCACAGAGAAAAGCCCTTTGAGTTCCCCCGTTTTTCCAAGAGTGTATGTGGTCCTGGGACCAAATGGCAAGAGTTGCTGCTCCCTGGGATTCGTCCCCAAAGTGACGGTCAGTGCCAGCCCCTTCGGTGGTGGGACATGGTTTTTCTTTTCGTAAGCAGAAAGATTCAGTCATTTCCACAAATACTTTGCTATATTTTGAAGTGAGCCCAATTGCAGTGACGTGATAGACAGCTGTCATCTTCATCACAAATAAATTTGGGGAAAAAAGCCCTGGTCAGCAGTGGCCAGAGCACTGGAGGTTGTGGGAATGAGGTGGTGACCAGCCCGGGGAACGTCAGCCTCCATGGCTGACAGTCCAGTGTGATGGTAGGAAGGAGGGCCCGTCTCTGATGTAGGTGGCTTCTTGGGGATCATGAGTTCTCTGGCTTCAGGGAAAGAGGTTTCGGAGGGGCTGTCCTGGGGGAGTGGGATGGGTGTGCTGTGGGCAGGGTCTAGGCCGGAATGCTCGGCGCCCGGGGAGGAGATCACGCCCTCACGGGACTGCATTCCGGAACCCACCACGCTCCCCACCCCTGTGCCGCGTGGGCTGTGGGAATATCCAGTGCTGCCGCCACGTGAGTGGAAAGGCAGCTGGACCACCTTAGCTTTATGCCTCAGTCTCTTGATCTGAAAACGAATGACAACAACCCTCAAAATTAAACTATAAATTAGAAACTCCCGCCTGGCTAGGATGCGTAAGACAGACGCGTGACTGTTCCAGCTCCAAGTCATTGCACCCACGGATGGGCGGCAGGGCTCCTGTAAACGGCTTTGAATGGCCCAGATCTGGGTCCAGAGGCAGAAGCTGCCAGAGGGGGTGGGGAGGGTGGGCAGGGCCACCTGTCCCTCTGTGGGTCCTGGGCACCAGGGGGCTAAGAGCCTGACAACACAGTGTGATGAAAGCTTACTGTTACCGATGTTCTCTTCAGACAACCAATGTTATGGCAAATCCTGCGCCAGCTCAAAGCCGGCAGTTTCCCAGAGAACCCAGAGTGGGCGGAGCTGTGCCAACACCACAATGCCCACCAGTCACTGAGCACATGGAGAGCTCTTGACGTGGGGAGCACATGGGAACACGCTGTGGCCTCAGAGACACTCCTGGTGGGGCTGGCGGGCGCCACCTCGGAGGGAGGTGGCAGGGGCAGGGGCAGCCTGGGTCTGCCCAGCAACCTTCCTGCTCTCCCACTCGGGCCTGGCCAGGTGGCACGCTCTGCTTCCTGACTGCCACCCGGCCAGCTTCACAGCTGTCCCTAGTGAAGGTGCTACACTCACTTGGCTGTGGCTGTGGGTGAGGACAAGAGTCGAAGGCTCTATAAATGTCTGAGATATTAGCACCTTTTCTAGCAAAATGACAGACAGCAAGAAGTTAGAACCCATTAGGAGTGACATTCTATTAGTCCATGGAGAACGGTAACAAATGACTTTGCTGCAGAAAAACGCTCCGGTCACTGTCATTACGGGACCCGTCTGCTAATGAAACGACTCTGGGGAGGGGACTGTCACGGCGTGCCACTGGCCAAGGCTTGCAGCCAAGGGGACCACAGTGGGGGCTGCTCACACCCTCTGCACTGAGAACCCCCCACGTGTGCCCTGCACTCGGGGACAATGTCTCACTGTGCAATGCTGCAGGCGGCCCTCAGCGAGCACTTGAAAGCTTCCCTCCACCAGGACGTGACCGGGATGGCTCAGCCAGTGTGCGACGTGTTCACCACTCGAATGACAAAGATAAAAAGCACAGAAGGCAGGAGCCAGGGCAGACTTTCGCTGACTCCGCCGTCACGGCCACACCACAGGTCCCCACAACTGCAAGGGAAGCCACCATGGTGTGGTCCTGTGTGACAGCTGTGACAGCCGAGGTGGCCCATACTTGACAAGCGCATCCTCAGAGCCTTCCAGGAAGTGCTGGCAGCCTGGCAGTGTGGGGAGCACAGACGCAACCTGACAAACGCTGAGGGTGGCACTGGGTGACAAGACACAGCCCCTGACACAGGGAATGCTTCTTCCCAGGGGCTGGCCTCTGCCCAAGCCCCCAGCAGGAGTGGCCCTGGGGTTGGCAGGGAGCAGCTCCTGGGCACCGCAGGTGGCCCCCCCATGCGCGGGGTATCCTGGCACTGGAGGGTGATAGGCCCAGTGGGACGGGGTCTCCGTGGTGCCCCTGGGCAGGCTGCATGACCATAGTCTGGTCTCAGGCCCCAGTGGTGGGGCCCAGCCCCCCACGTAGGTGGTGAGTACCCCCAAAGTTGTTCTGGGGTTTCCTGCCCTGGTGTAGGGGGGTGGACTCGCCACCTCCTTTCCCGCGGGGTGACCTGGTGCCCCTGGTGAGGGGATGCTGGGAGTTCGGGACAGGTAGGAACCTGTGAAGAGGACGGGGTGCCCATGTTCTGGAAGGTTCCTCCCTGGACCAAGAGCTTCTTCACTCCCGTGACTTAGCCCAAGGAGCCACCTGGGGGGTGGACAGCCAGGCAGTGGGGGGTGGACGGATGGGCAGTGGGGGGCGGACGACACAGCACTTGGTGGGTTTTGCACAGCAGGCTTATGCTGTGGCTGGGCTCAGAGGTCGACTGTAGTTCTCACTATGACCTGGCCCCTGAACTTAAAAGCTGATGGCTCAGTTTGGAACACCTCTGCGTTTCTTCTCTTCACACGTCCGTCACTGAAAACTTCAGTGTGATATCCAAATTAAAGGGCAGACATCTGGCAACTAAATCAACTGGCCAACCATTGCCTGTAGGCAGCGGTCAGCCGTTCCACACAGCTGCTCCACCACTAAGGCCACGGGTCAGACAGGTCCTGGGAGCCAGGACACTCCCTGCTTTAAGGGCTCTCTTGCATGGCAAAGTCCCTTTTGCCACGTCACGTGAGACACACACAGGTTCTGGGACGAGGGTGGGGACATTGCTGGGGGCCGTTCTCCTACCACATGAACCAATGAAACCTTGTAGAGATTTAGGCTCGGCTGGTCTGTCCCAAGTGCCCTGGGCAGCCGGGGGCTCGGCAGGAGTCACTTCCATGGTCAACACCCAGGCGGCTCTCTGAAGCTGCTCCCACTTGGCACCAAAGCACCCTCCCCCGTCCGGGTGGGACTGTAGGGGACAGCTGGTCACAGCCACCTGCCCAAGGAGACGTGCCGCCCAGGGTCCACCAGCCCGGGACCATGGCTGACCTGTCCTTCCGCACGACAGGCCAGGTGTGGATGGGCAGGGTTCTGTGCTGCCCAGGGTTAGTGGCGGGCTTATCCTGTGTCCTCCCTGACCACGAGGCCCTGTGGGCTCCTGGTGTGGCCAGGTCCTGCCTGCATCTTCTGTGCTCTGCACCCACGTGACTTTCAAGGCTACAAGGTTTTGGAGAAACTTGAGAGACAGAAGCCAGCACACGTCCGCACATGTCCACAGGGCCATGAGCTGGTCGCCGTGGCTCCTGGGCCCACTTCCTCCTCGGCCAGCTCAGCAAAGCAGAGGGAGACATCTGGGAGTCTGTTCAAATCGGGAAGGCCCTTCAGGATCCCTGGTCAACCACCCACAGGAAGCGGAAGCCTGAACAAATCTCCGGGAACGTCTTCAGCTTCCAAATGTTTTGGGACGTACCCTTCTCGCACGTTTAAAGCAGCATCAGAGCCGTGAGGGAGCGCGCTCGGCTAGGACACTGGACAGTGGCGACTGTCCAGCCGCCCCTCCTGCCGACTCTCTCCTCACGGTGCCCAGACCTTAGCCTGTGCACCAACCCTACACTTCTCTGGCCCCTGAAACTCACACCATCCGGCTGGGCACCAACCCTGAGCTCTGAGTACCCGGCCCTCTGGCCCAGAGCCTGGACCCTGAGGTCAGAGGGGCCCAGGTCCAGGCCCACGCGCTGCAGGACGTTCCCCGTCCAGGGGACGGTGGAGGCCCCTTCCAGCCTTCACACGTGCGACCACTGAAATGTGTCACAGGAACCGAGGGTCACCCTCACAGAACGTGAAAGGCCTTGAGGTTCTCGATACAGGGCTGTCCCTTCTGAGCTCTGTGCAGGCCCCGCACACAAGCCCCATTCTCAGGCTCTCCGCCTCAGCCGCACACCTACTCTAGACATCTCCAACATGCCCCAGGTCCATCTCCACCTGAGTGATAAGAATCTCTATGTGGGACCTGAAAAAAGAGAAGGGTGGGGAGGGGTCCCGGGACGAACAGCCGTGTCCCCAGCGCGCCCTCCCCACAATGCCCAGCAAGGCCTCCAAGGTGGCCCACCCCACAGGCCACTCCTGTCAACGGCCTCTCTCTGTTGATTCCAGAGCCCTTGGAGGCCCTGGGCCTCCGTTAGGGGCCGCCCCTGCCCCAGGCGGGTCAGAGGGGAAAGACTGTTATTGCTGCAGATTTCCAGATTCTATAAATGTCAGAGCAAAACACAGCAAAAGCTGATGTGCCTGAGAAAGACACGAACAGAATGCAAAACGCACCCAGACCCTGCACTGTGGCAGGTCCCAGAGTCCCAGGAAGACCCAGACACACAGCCGCCTGCGTGGGCCCCAGTAGGCAAATCTGAGAAGGCGCCACTCTGCACGTTGGACAAAGTGTCTTTTTTCATAACAAGAAGACAGAACCACCCGTTGCTCTCTGAAGGGCAGGAGTGGTTTGCATGGGGGCACCGGCCCCACCGACAGAACAGTCGCCGCCGTCCGGCAAGCAGCGCTTCTTACCTGGGAGGGAACGAGATGTCCAGTTCATACAGCCTGTCCTTAAAGACACACAGCTCTTTGTCAAATTCCAGGAGCTGAAGAAAAGAAACAGAAGAAAATACAGTCACTGGTGGGCCTTTCCGGAGAGGTCTCCGGGGGGCGTGGTGGTCCTTCTAAATCTCAGGAACACGTCGGTCGTGCCGCGAGGGAGCGGTGGGCGCCCTGCAGCCCTCGTGCCGTGAGGGAGCGGTGGGCGCCCTGCAGCCCTGTGCCCACTGCCCATTGCCGACCAGCCGCTCAGACACACAGGCATGGGTGTCACCTCAGCAGTGCCCTGATGCTAAGGCCATGTCCCGCAGAGGCAACACGGCTCCTGTTTTGCCCAAACTAAGTCAGAGTGAGCAGTGTCGGCCCTGTCTAGGAAGCTGACAGAGAATGCCTCACGTTTGCATGGCCCACAGGGCACGGTGCCCCCAAAGGAAGAGGTGCCACCGCAGCGTCTGGCCACACGCACCCTCGGGACGCATTCATTATGTCCCCCTCACAGCTGGACGGAAGCAGGGCTCCTGCAGGGGCTCCCCTCAAAGCCACACGTGTCCTCTCCCCTGGCTACCACCTCATCAGTCACCCCCGAAGCATGCAGTGGGCAGTGCCGTGACCAGTAGTTGCCTGTGTGCCAGGCTGCTACCTCAGCACCTGCCTGCAGCCCTGTCCACTGAGCCCGCCTGTACCAGGCCAGCGACCCCGGGGCTGGTCCCCTGCAGGTCGGTCACAGGGACAGGAGCTGCTCATGACATTCACGCTCAGGACACGTAAGCCACAGCTGCTTTTGCATACACGGGACTGTTTCAGACACAGCTGCCTGACCTCGACCCCACACAGCCCTCACAGACACCTGACACAGAGAGCCTCACGCCCTGCCTGGCCCGGGGGAGGGTGTGGGGCGAAGAGGGCGCAGGGAGGGGAGGACGGGATACAGGGCAGCTGGGCTTTCACCAAATGGTCTGCTGCCTCCCTGTGGGGGGGACTCTAGTCCCTTGTGGCTGAGCCTGTCAGTGGGGTCGGGCAAGGGGAGGTGTGCACGTGGGGTCTGCACGGGTGCTAGACTTACACATGCAATTACATGTGTTTACAAACGTACCCGTGCACGCACGCACGTGCACGCACACTCCTGCAAACACCTATCTTACTGAGATCATCCCAGAGCTTGAATTCCCAGCCATCCCAGACCACAGAGAACAGCAGGCCCTGGGTCCTGAGTGGCTGCGTGTGGCCTCAGCAGGTTGATAAGAAGAGGAGCCGCCAGCCGAGGTCAGGAGCTGGGCTTCCCGGAAGGGACCAGAGCAGGCATCTAAGGGACGACCCCGGGAGGGCAGGGGGCAGCTCCCTGTCACAGCAACTTCGCGCTTCAAGCACTGGGGAGAGTGCTGCCCCCACCCAGAGTCACCAGATCTCATTTCTCCCACAGTTAACTCCTAAAGAAGAAACATTCCAGAGAGTAAGTCCCATGCACACTCGTCACCTCCTGCGGCGGTGGCTGAAGCTTGGATCTGACGGCCATGTCACCGCCACACACGCACAGCCCACTGTGTGTGTCTGGGACCCGACACGCGTGTGCTCACGGCTGCCTCTCGCCCGCTCCCGAGCAGCGTCCGGGGCCCTGGGCTCCGCTCGCAGGGCCAGTCTATCCACAGAGGACAACATGCGATTTATTTCACTTGTCGGGCGGCGTTTGTGCAGGATGAGTCGGCTGTGTGTTCTCGGCTCTTCCATCAGATCCCTCCATTGTCATCTGGCCTCTGTCACCGCCTGGGGAGCCTGTGGCCAATGTCATTCTCATAGGGTCATCTGACACTTTCCTCAGGTCACTTTGTCTTCTCTGCATTCATGTCTCACTGTTTCCCGCGGACGTATCCCGCTCCAGCCTCATGTTGTCAACCTTCCAGACATGGCGCTGCATGGCCTGTTAACTGTGGTGCCACTCAGGGTCACCCCTCAGCGCTGCCACAGGTCCCACGTCCTTCAGCCGCGTCTGCCCCACACCCGCCCCAGGGCTGCTCACTGGAGGTGCTGTGTGGCTTCTACTCTGCCTGTTTTCTCTCGGGCAGTGGTATTCATTTATGTTTCTGATCCTTTCACTTTAAACATTTTATAATTTATATCAATCATGCAATTATTTGGTGATCTGGAGGGTCTGTCCTACTTGCGTTGTGCCCCTCTGCGTTTTGCACCTGGGACAGCAGGCCATCCTCTGTGAGCCTTCATCTGCAGGAGCCTCTGCAGGTGACCGTGAACGTGAGGCCTGCCCTCTAGGAGATAAGAAAGAGCCGACAAGGACCCCAGCTCTCACAACACAAACACTCAGGATGCGGCTTCACAAGTTACAAGGACTCTTCCTCACACTGTGAAGGAAACACTCAGAGAAGGCTGCGGACAGCAGGCCTGCCCCGCCTCGCCAGCTGCAGCCACGCACGCGGCATTGGGAGCCGCAGTCAGACCTCCGCCCTCGACAGCTTCCTTAGCTGCCGCTGCCCCAGCGCCTCCCCAGGTGTGACTCTGGTGGGCAGCCCACCATCTCCGTCCTCTGCACAATGGTGCTGACGGCACCTGAGCTGATGGAGCCCCCCCGCCTGTCCGGTTGCTTGCTGCCCGTTCCTACACACCAGCCCCCCACCATAGGGCGGCAGGTCCGAGCTGAGCAGGCGATTCCTTAAGCGCCTGTGGGTCGGGAGGCCTCCCCATCTGTGAACATGGAGCTCATTCCAATGCAACACGCACTTGTCCAAGTCCAGGGGGGTCGGTGAGGGGCTATGCTGGACACTCTGGCACAAGCCGTGGGTGCCAGCAGATGGCTCCTTGCCTTCCGGGACCTTCCAGCTGGGGGAAGGCAGAGGTTAGTCCCAGGTCCACACAAACAGGTGCAAACCTGCATGCTGCAGTTTATTTATAAACCCCAAACCGGCCCAGCAGACCCCAAGCCCAGCTGCCGGGGGCCGACTTGTCCCTCCTGCCTGGCTCTGACAGTTGCTGGGAGCCTCCGGCTGTGGGACCAGCATGGAGACGGTGCCCGGGCTCCGGGGCCTGCGCAAAGCATGGGGGTGGGAGCACTGCTGCGGGCAGTGAACGATGGGAGATGTTTCTCATTAGAAATTATGTTGCATTTCTGTTGAAACGATAATTTGTATCTCTTTGAGATTTTTCACAAACATGATAACCAATTTCGCATGTATCTTAAACATTCTTCTTGATTACAAAGTGAAAAACAGCGCAGGGCGTGTGTGGACAATGATAAAGCGGCCGGCGGATCGTATGTATCTGTCAGGACTGTCCCAGCTGCACACACTCCACTGTGACTGCAGAGACACCACGCTGATAAAGAAAAAGGGCCGGAAAATCAATGTGCCCTGAGCTCGAGCAGCTGCTAAACACACAGAAAACATCTCCATCCACAGGCCAAGCTCCATGGAAATCCCAGGCCGGCCGGGACAGCCAAGGAAAATTTAATCTCTGCAAATCCTCGCCAGGGCACTCCATCCTGCAGCCTGACAGCCACACTTATAATTAATTATACAATTTCGATGGGAATATCGACTAAACAAAGCTATAAATCATAGAAAAAGTCAATAGGCATGGACACGTTCAATCATGTCCTGGCCAGTGATTACTACTCTTAAAATACAATAATTATTTTCTGGAGCCAGCCTGAATTAAACTTCTGTCAGACGGGAACAAGACCGGTGGGTGATGAAGGGTGCGATGGATTTTGGGGGGTGCGTCTGGCTTGGGCACATCCATCCTGTAGACGGTCGTTTGTTCCAGTGGCCGTGGTGCCACGTGTCTCACCATGGAGGCGAGATGATCTCCGATGGCTCAGAGGACCATTTATCCCGTCCTCCGTGTGGACTGGGCCACGCCGCTTCCTGCATGTGACTGACAGGGAGGCCGAGTCCTCGACGTGCTAAGGGCCCTGCGCGGCGCACGCACACCGGTGTGAGCCTTCGGGGTCCTGGAGCCACGGTTTCCGCAGGCGCCGCTGGGGGACTGGCTCTCGGAGGACCCACAGGAGACGGGCTGAGCAGGCCAGGCCCCAGGCACACCGGCTTCCGCACGCGAGACTCTGACGTGACACAGGGGGTCTGTGGGCCGTTCTAAAACGACCATGTGGGAACCTACTCCCTGCTTCAACCCTACTGCATTTTCTCTGACTTCGGAATCAAAGTCAGAAGTTTCTCTGAATATTCAAACTAATTTTCCTCAATCTTAACAAAACAAAACAAAAAACACCCAATTTCATAAGCTAACTAAATACAGAAATAGGTTTATTACTTCTAATATAACAATATTTGTTATTTCCAATGGTCATCACACATCTTCTAAGTGCTAAGAGAGGAAAAGGGTGACCTTGGACCCACATGTGACCTCCCTGTCCGTTTCTAGAGCACGGCCTCCGGTGCCCTCGCTGTGCCCCCAGCCTTGGGCCCGGCTTCTCCCTCAACAGACGGCGCCTCCTCCTCACCAGTCTCCTTGCTCCTTCCAGAACATTCTGGCCCTTCAGCTGCCCCATTACCACCCCTCGTGTCCACTGTTCGCCTCCCAGGGAGCCTCCCCTGCGTCTCGTCCTGGTGGCCTCATGGCACCCAGCTTTGAGGTCTCTGTGCTGGGGGCCCTCCAAGCCCACCCCTACCTGGCCTTCTCCAAGCTCAGACGGCCACACAGCTGCCCAGGGACAGGGCGGCAGCACGAATCTCTGGGCGCTTCTCCCCCAGGTGACACATCCAACCACGGCCTGTGCTGACCTGCCCTCGGGCTCATTCCTGTGCCCCAAGTGCTCCAGGCCCTGCCGGGTAGGCGCTGTGGGGACACGGGACAGTCAACCTCACCAGGCTCCTTGAGGAGGTGAGATGAACTGGCCGGTGCAGAGGGAAGGATCCCCAGGGACAGGGTGACCGGAGTGTTTGCCCACGCGAAGCTCACCCAGTGCCCTGACTGGCGGGTGCAGCGCAGGAAGCCAGGCCTGGGGAGGAGGTCAGGATGCCGGGCTTTATCCTCGGCCAGCGGGCACGTGACAAGCCTTTGGCCGGACTCCACGCTGAGGGTGGACTCGGGGCCGGGAGGGGGGTGAGGGGGCCCCTGCAGCAGGTGAGAGGTGGGGGCCAGGGAGGGGTACAGACTCAGGTGAGTCGGAGTCTCGGCCCAGAAGCTGCCTGCCATGACAGCTGAGGGGGGCCTCACAGCCAAACAGTGGCAAGATGCTGTGTGACTTCCAGGAGTGATGGGAGGGTTCAGAAACGGCCCGCGGGGCTGTGATAGCACCCAGGAAACGAGGCCACGGGGGCATCGGGGGCACGGCTGAAGCAGGACTCACCGCAGTGCCGTTGTCATCTCGGAAAACCTCCTGGTTGAAGTACTCGAAGAGCTTCTTTTCCAGCTGCAGCATGACCTGCCAACGACAGGGGCCGTCAGAGCAGGTGGGAGCAGACTCCAGTGGCTGAGTGCACGGCGCCCTCTCCCCCTGCTCGGGGACGGCGCATAGCCGGCCGCCGTTACCTTCCGGTCATTGTCTGACTCGCGGAATATCAGCTTGACAACCTCGTTGGTGTCGGCGGCCCGGACGGTCTGCATGGTGGCCTTGGTGCAGAGAGTCTGCAGGAGACACAAAGGAATTAGTCCCAGGAGGGTCCCCCTGCCTGGCTGCCCCGGGGCCACACCACCCGAAAGCAGTCACCTCGGCCCCTGACCTCCCTCCCCGACCCTGCCCTTTCCTCACTCCGACTCTGGGTCAAGGGCCCCAGGGCGGTTCAACAGGAGGAAGAGCCTGGCCGACCCACAGCGCCCAAACACAGACCTGTCCTGGACGAGCGTCCTGGACGCGCATTCCGGCTGCGGGCTGTGGGGCCGCAGAGTGGCCCCCGCCCCCTCCTCCCCCAGGGGCCCCCTGGGCTCCTCAGCTGAGCTGCTGGGGCTCAGACCCGGGGAGATCTCAGGAGGGTTTGCTAACAACAGCCTGAGTGGAGGAGGAGAGGGACAGTGAAGTCACAACATGCCTGGTGGTGTCCCCACCCCATGGACAGGCTGGTGGCAGCTGGACAGGACCGAGAAGGTGACACAAGGGGCTGAGGGTGACCCAAGGAGAACGGAGGCCACACTGGGGTTGGGGCAGGGGCTCCAGACGCCTGAGGGGGAAGGGAAGAACAAGTGCTGCTCCCTCCGCGGGACACGCCGCGCGGCGGGGTGCTCGCCTGGCAGGCCCGGGTTCACCGACAGCAGGCCGCCATCTGATTGGCTAAAAGTTATACGAAATCCAGGCTGACTTAGAAAATTCTGCTCTTAGCCTGGGTGTGCGCGTGCTCAGCCAGCAGAGTCTCTCGCCAGAGAGCAGCGTGGATGGCGGGGAGCTCAGAACACAAGACAAAGCGGGTGTGGGATAGGTGCTCACTGAGGACGCACGGCCTCTGCACGGGCGGTGAGACGCCCCATGCTCGGTGTTCACAGGGTGGGGGATCCAGCGCACCGCCTGCTGGGAGGATGACGCGCTTCCCGACGTGTCACAGGCTGCCAAGTCCCGTCCCCACAAGTGCAGGTGTGGGAGTGGGACACAGGTGGGCCGAGGTGGGCTGGTGGGCCTGGTGGAAACCACGGTGTGGTTTGCACACAAATCGTACCTCAGGGAAGCTGCTCGCTAAGAAAGGGCTCGATGATGCTTATTTGAAAAGACCACTGCCACAAAACAACCAGTCCCGACTGTTCAGAAACACCTCTCTGAGCGGCCCTGGTGAAGTCCTTCCTGCGTCCTCCTCAGGGAGCCGGGCTCAGCGCCCCTCCAGCGAGAGGCCCTAGATGTGAGCCCCGCAGAGCACATCCAGGGCCTGAGGACGAGGGACTCGCACGGCCTGGCACGGGGCGGGAAGGCAGGCATGGCCCCAGGCTCACTCGTCCGACACTCAGAGCACAGATCAGCCTGCAGGTCAAACCCCCAAAATGGCTTTTGGACTTCGGTGTCACAATCAGTCTGGCGTCTTCAATCGTCTTCAATCGGGTGAGGATTAGGACGGGGCACAATCGGAGCAGAGGGACCCCCTGCCCATCGGGGCGGAGGGCCAGCTCCATCCAGATGCTAATGTGTCTCAGTGGCTTAGGCCTTCCCTGAATGGGACAGGGCTTGGCAGGCCGGCAGCCACTGAAGCCACCCAACACTGATGCAGGACATTCATGGTGCTTCTCCCAAAGGCATCTGCTGAAACTTTTTATAAAATCGCATTATCTGGCCTCTTCAGGTGGCTCCCAAAGGATCAACATCTGATTGGCCGCGGGCGGACAGCGCACGCCGGGGTCACCTATACGTCAGGCCCAGCTCGGGGCCCTCCCCTCCCCCCTCCCCCACACACTCCCCCAGCCTCCTGGGTCCCAGGGTTTTAAAGAAGTGATCCGGCCGCCAGGCAGGCCACCCTCTTTCAATGGTCTGTCCACTCACGTACAGACGTGCAGGCCTGGCCGTTCCCCTCACCTACTTACCCAGGGGGATTTTTCTCCTTTGAAAGGAGAGAAAAGTACCCTGAAGGCTGCTTTTAATGAGCCACGAGATGTATTTCATTACTGGCAGCCACACGTGGCCAGCACTTATCTGACTGACACTCCTCATGCCGCGTTTTTCTCTTGGAATTTAAAGGGACTGCCATCACCAAGGGTGTCCACCTGTGGCGTGGGTGACAAAGTTCCTGGGTTTCTTGTCATCTGGGTAACTGGTGAGGAGGGAGGGCCCCAGGGCCTGTGTCCTTTGCAGTGTTTGATTCACAGAGCCACCTGCGGTTGGAGGTGCACATGAGCAGTTGGTCCCATGCGTCCCAGGAGCTAAATCTGTCCCATCTCCCTCCCACTCAATTGTCACCAATGCTCCCACGAAGTGCAATCCTGTTAACGGCAGAGCCCTTCCATGGTGTCCTGTGCCCACTGGGCAGACAGGGGCCTGTGCCCTCAGGGAGGAGGGGGACGAGCAACAGGCCCCAGGGACCCAGACTTGGTCCGCGGCCAGGAGCCTGCAGCAAAGTCCCAGCTCCTGAGCCTTTCTAATAGCCTGCTGGGGGGACATGGAGGGTTTCAGTGCATAGAACGCACAGGACGAGCTGCCTCCATTAGGAAGTATTCCCACAGGTTCTGTGCCACAAGATTTGGTCCGTGTTTGCAAGAATCAGCAAAAACACACAAGCAGAGACCTAAAGGTGTCTATCAGGAACCCAACTTAAGCACAGCGGGGGGCACAGGCGGGGCCACATTTTCTCATCTTAATTGCTGTTTCTAGACGCAGAGGCTGCAATGCTCATCCCTTGTGCAGCCACCCACAGCCAGTACAACTCCCGACCTGGTGGGGATGGCGATCTCAGAGGCAGGCTTCCCTGCCTGTCACTGCTCAGCCACCGAGTGCAGCCCACCCCCCGACAGCCACCACACGTCTCCTAAGGACCAAGGACACAGGTGGCGGTGGCACTGCCGAGGTCCCCACACGCCAGGATTGGGTGGGCACCGAGTGTGTCCCTGGGCACCTGGGGTGAGGGTGTGTAGACACCCAGGCAGGTGGCGATAGCGTACGAGGCTTCTTGGAGGTGGAACCAGTGCTGCAGGGGCTCCAGGTGCTGCGGGCCCAGCCTCTGAGAGCTGCGGAGGGGCCAGGCAGTCGAGGGAGGGGTGGACACATAGGCTCCCTGTCTTCAGCCTGGGGGACTGTGGTTGGGAGAAAGGGCCAGGGGAGGGGCAGTGGTCAGGTGGGAGGTGACGGGCTCGCAGGGGACACAGCCGGCCTCCTGCAGCTCCGTGGACAGTGCAGCATGGGCCCCACTGGCACAGGCCCCACCCAGGGGCCCAGGGGTTCTTTCCCTCCTCAGAGGCAGACAGACAATCAGTGCCTTTCCATTTCACCTTTTCTCCTCCCCCGAAGAAAACACAGGGAACGATGTATGTATTGTACGTACTTTTGTGGCTGGCTCTGCCCGTCTGCAAAGCCCTGCGTGGACCAGAGCAGCGTTTGGGTTTCCCTCTGCACCAGAGTCAGAAGGAGCCCCTGTGGAGTCTGCAGGGGGTTCTGGGTCCTCAGCCCAGCTCAGGCCACAGTGCAGATTCTAGACGCCGCTGAGGGCCAGTGCAGGGAGGACCCGGGACACAGAGGGGCCACGTCAGGCGGCCTGACACCCCGACTCAGAGCCTCGCCTCCTGCTGTGGGAGGCCCACTGAGGCCAGTGTGACTGCAGACAGGGGAGCTGGGCTCATGGCCACTCAGGGAATGTGCTCTGACCATCCTGGCAGCGGACAGTCCATTCCTGTTTTGTCGACGCACACAAGCCCAACTGTTAGTTCACAGAGCCATGAAGTCCCTTCCTGCAAGGAGACTCCATCTAGAGGGGATGGGCCCGGGTCGACGACCGAGAGCCACAGGGTCCCAGGCCACTCAGCAGACAGTCATTGCCCCCTGGATGCATTCTGAGGAGCACGCCTGCGAGGGGACGCAGGCCTCCTGGTCCAGTGTGACCAGTGGGCAAAGCCACCTGACTGGGACCAAAAGGCTCGGAAGAGGCTGCTGTCCCTCCTGGGGCCCCCGGAGCAGCGGGGACACACCCACAATCCATCAGTATGGGCTTCTGACCTGGACCACTGGTTGCCGCACACCCCCTCCCAAATCCGCACCGAGGGATGGGGGTCCTGACACACAGCTTGGACCTCGTGGGTGCCATGCACGGCTGTGTCTAGCCAGGCAGGTGTTCCGGAGGGCTGAGCAGGGCCACTGTGTCGGGGTCACCTGTCACTCGTCATGGCTACACAAAGAGGTGGGGACAAGGTTTCATCCTGACTTCAGTTGGTAGTGGAAACCTGTCGGGCAGGATGTCTGCAGACTGTTTAAGGCACCGGAGTGTCTGGTGGCACCTGGGCCTGGGGCCACATGGCCACTGTACCCCCAGAGCCTCTGCTTGGATTCCGTCCACATGGGGGGCAGGGCGCTGGTGGTTCATCCACCACTCGACAGTCAGCTACTGAGGCACGTGTTCTAGCATGTCTCAAGGAATTAGAGTTTTCTGGTTTTCCACACTGTGGCCTAAAGGAAATGACCCAGTGAGGCCCATTTCGGCCTGGACCTCCCCAGGACAGCCTCACATCATGAACAGCCCACAAAACACAGTCCCAGGGCTGCGGCATCCCCTCCGGGGTGCCCCCGGCCTCAGGATGGCGAGGGTCCCCTGTCCCTGTGCAGCTGGCTGCAGGTGTGTCTGCACGGTACACTGGCCTCTGCTGGGCCGGGCCGGGCTGGTGGGTGGTCCTGAAGACCATTTCACCACCTTTCACGCCCGTCCCTCCAAGTGTGACCCTGCTCCAGACCTTTCATCCCTCTGACAACTTCACGCAGAAAAACATGCAGCCCCTCTGAGAGCATGAAATCAGAAACAAAGGCGAGGGGACAAAGGGAGGCGAGCGTGGCTGGCCTGGCTGGTGCTGATTTAAGCCACAGACAGATGTTATAGGAACTGTTTCCTGAAACTCTGAAAGGAAAAGCTTGTAAAAGAAATGGGCCTTAAAAACAGTGCCTTCAACAGCTTTGTAAAGGGGCCAAAGAGCCCCCGAGGGTAAGCTCCGAGGACCTTCGGCAGCGCTGACCTGGGTGACACACTTCCTTTGGCCAGGGACCTGGGGTCACCTTGGGTTCCAGACGTAGGATGAAGACATGGGCGGGGCCTTCCACATCCGGGTCTGACCGCCCGTGAGCACAGCCCTGCCATCGGCCCGCTCCTGGGCTCCTCAGGACTCTTGTGGAAACCTGTGCCATCATCTCTGAGACTTCCCTAAAAACCAGCGACAAACAAAGGACAGAAAAAGCCACAGCATGGAGGAATGTGACTAGCCCATGTCTGGCTGTGACGGCAGACTCACAGATGGAAGGAGGGAGGCTGGAAATGCCTACAGAAGTCAGAAGGAGCTCTGCTCCCCAGGCGGTCACCGCCTCGTCCCACTGGACACAGAGCCTGGAGATGGTCAGTGAGGGGAGCGTGTGCAGCTGTGATGGGGCTGGGTGGCCATGGGGGCCTGGACGAGCCTGGGAACAGACGGGCACGGCAGCCTTCTCCTCTGGGGCCTACCGGAGCTCTGTCCACTCACACGGGATTTTGCTCTGGGTCCATCAACCAGGAAACGAAATGGGGAACAGAACAGGTGTGAGCTCAGCTGTCTGCCACGCCTGAGTGCTGTTGGCGCCTCAGGGCCAGTTCAGAGCCTTGCTCCTGGCCACAGCTCCCAGGCACACAGCCGAGTGCTTGTCACCTTCTGGGAGCACGGCTTCTCCATCAAACCCTAAGACTCAACGCTGGGCCGATCTCTGCTGCCACCAGTGTGTCCTGGCCCCTGTTTGCACTTAGGGCCAGCGGGATGTCCACACTGGGGACTGAAGGCATCAGAGGGTGCAGTAACAGCATTAACTACTGGGTCCAAGCAAGAAGCTGCTGACAACAGCTTCACGCTCCAGGGTGCAGTGCCCGGTTCTCAGCATGAGGACTCTGGCTTGCTCTGCGCTGTGTGTCCAGCAGGGACCACTGAGGCCACGGCCTGCTTGGCAGGTCCCACAGGGAGCTGCTCTCCCAGCTGGGCCGGACGGCCCTGCATGGCCAGGCTATCCCAACACCAACACGGTCTGTCTCCCCCTTCTCTGGAATTGAGTCGGGGCCTCTGTGCCCCCCGCCCCCCGGAAATCACGAGGCTGCCCCTCAGCAGTGACCACATGCAGTGAACTGCTAACCGCGGAGAAAGCTCCTCACTGGAAAACCAGCCAAGGGCGCGCCAGGAGGAAACTCACCCCCCCCATTGTTGTCATCCTGTTATTTTTGGTGAAAATCTAGCCATAAAATGTCTCAAAATAAAAAAGGCCTCCATATAAAAGTCCCACCTAATATCTGTCATGCAGCAGGGATCAAAGAAAGGAACAGAAGGGTTTCCAACGGTGCTTTGCAAAGAAAGACCCAGCACTGTACCCAGCTCTGCTGTAACAAGCGAACGGACACATCTCTACCTTTTAAACTTAAATCCTCCAAGTGAGGTGGAAAACAGCTCGCTCTCGAGGACAAGCATGGTCTTCTATGCTACAAGGCAGTTTCCCAGTAACGCTGACCATTAGGCTGGACTTGTGTCTTGCTGTGGCGGATGTGCCAGTTCCCTGAACAGACATTGCGCCAGGCGGCCTGGCACCCCCGGAGTGAAGGGGTTGGAGGCAGCAGCTCAGAAGATTGCTGCTCCCACCGACAGCAGCAGGGACATTCCAGGCCTCAGTGCTGGGCAGTGCAACGTGGGTTCAGAGAATCAGAAATCAGGTTGTGATAAGCAGCCCTCCTTGTCCCCTGGACTCCCTTCTGAGTTCTGGGAACACCAGGTAAGCGTGATGGCCACGGTGACTGACTCTTTCTTGGTGACTAACGTCCCCAGAGATTATTTCAAGTCCTAGACGTATTCAAGAAGAAAGGGGAAGAACAATCAGGAAGTCACTTAGTCAAGACTAGGAAACAGAGTCAGGGGCTTTCAAGCTCCCCTTGGTCACCAATCACCTGTGGATCTGAGGGAACGTGCTCTGACAGGGGGATCCCATGGAATTCTCTGACTGTCCCCACTGGGGCAGACACACACTGCAGCCTGAAAAGTAAGTATCCAGAGGCGTCCACGGCGGGAGCGCGGTGTGCTGGGGACAAAGGTCCACACACACAGAGGACAGCACTGCCACACAGGCCACTGGAGCCTCGCAGGGGGAAGGCCTCCACTTGGCACAGCAAGGACAACACCGGTGCCACACGAAGCCTGTGACAGAATGGTGTGACTAAGTGACACGTACGTACCCGTGATCCCAAGGGAAGTCTGGCCAGTGTCTCAGCATTCTTACTGTCATGCTAGGAGCACACATGTGTACACACATGCACTCACTGCACACGCAGGCACACACACATGCTCTGAGAAGCCCTAGGGAAGCCTGGCTGTTGCCGGGACGGTGTGCCTGCTGGCTGCCACACCCGTCACCGGGCAGGGCCATGAGGACCAGCACCTTGGCTGGGGATGGGGCAATCTGCCCGCGACAGAGAAGACCGTCCTGGGTGGACCTGAGGGCTGCACAGTGGGGCTGACACGACGGGTCGGGAGAGAGCACGCAGGGCGAGCTCTCTGCCCTCGGGAACGGCGCCCGCTGCTTCCGGCAGGAACAGCCCTCACCCTCACCCTCTCCTTTACTCTGACTCCCCAGAGACGGCCCACCTTTCCTAAAGATTTTCCCAGGAGCAGGGAAAGCTCTTCATGGTTGCTGAGAAAGTTTCTGTGGCCAGATGCGCTGACATCACAGAGCAAAAGGCGGGGGGAGGGGGGGGTGCCGGGGGCCGCTGGGGAGCAGGCGGCAGTTCATGGGAGACGCTGTCACGAGGCTCTGCCAGCTTTGGAGGCGGCTTCGTCCTCTTTGTTCTACATTGTCCACTGTTGGTCGTTTGTCCAGAACAACAACACGCCATAAAGACCCTTTCATGTCCTGTCCCCAGGCCGCTCCCGCTAACTGCCGACAACTTGGCCACACGGGGCGGCACCCGTCCAGGCACGCGGTGAAACCCGCAGCGTTCTGGGGTGTGTGCACACCCGGTGGGGTGTGTGCGTGCAGCACAGACACTGCACCGGGCACGACTGCGGCCCTGTGCCCCATGGGTGGCAGAGAAGACCTGCTCCGATCCTTCAAGCCCCGAGGGGGGCAAGAAGGCAGCGCCCAGCCAACCCAGAAACACACGCCCAATACCAGTGAGCACCGGGCTGGGCAGGCGTCAGAAATTCTAGCCCCTCCAACAGGAGAGGCGTGGAAGTCACAAATGCTTTGGTCTCTTTTCTTCTTTTTCTTCTACAATTATGGAAATAATTCTTTGGACATCAATCTGCCAGTTGGAAATACAGGCTAAGATTTGTAAAGCAAACTTTCTGGAAGAAAATTCCCTCAAGTAAAATCCAGGATAGTCACCATAATTAGGCATAAAATTATGGTTCATTTTTGGTTGATTGTCACAGGACCTATATCAAAACAGACCAAATAAAGGGCTCTTTTTTAAAAACAGTAATTGAAAAGTCAATTTAATGACTTAATTTAATAATTCTATTATTGTTTCAAACCACGACTCAAAAAACCAGGCAAACAAACAGACAAGTGTGACCTGGCCAATGCACCTCACACAAGGTCCCTCCGGCAGCCCTGACCTCACCCATCATAACAAGTACAGTCCACGCGTCCACTCTGGAAGAGCGTCCAGAGGGGGAGGGAGGCCGCCATGGCTGCCAGGACGCTTGGCGTGCAAGCCGGGCCGGGGAGATCCACGGGGACCCCCACGCAGACTGCCAAACCTCCCAACTACTGACGCTTGCCAGGGATTATGGGGGTTGGTGGAGTTCGGAGGCCCCTTTCCTCTGTCTCGTGGATGGCAAACTGCCTGGGCCTCCTGGGATCACTGTGCAGCCCCGGTCTCGTGAGGGCTTCGGCAGGGCACACGCCAGGCCAAGGAGTGGCAAAGGCACAGAGCCAGCAGCACAGCCACTCTGCTTGCAGTGCCCCTGACAGGAGCCGAAGATGGAGCCTGGCCTGGCCCGTGTCCACTGAATCTGTGGGCCAAGGGGTCTGGGGTGCGCAGGCCTGGCTGGGGTTGGGTTCAACAAGGTGGCTGGGAACCAGATGCCACCCAGCATGGCGTGTGGAGCTCCGCGTCAGCTCACATCGGCTTTCTGATGGGGCGGCCATGCCCTTCCTGCCGAGTGGGGCTGTGCTCTTTGGGATCCTGGTGCACCCCTGGGGGGAGAAGGCCGGGCTGCAGGAATGTCTGTGGTCTCGGACGGGAGCTCCCAGTGCCAGAGGCCTGGCCCACTCACAGTGCCGTGACGCCTGCCCTGCCTCCCTCCATCCTCCTCCATGGCCGGCAGGGACAGTGCTGGCACCCCCAGCTGTTGGGATAGTGCTTGGTGCCCCTCCTGCAGACAAGCGCCTCCCGGAGGACCACTGCTTCTAAGTCTGAGCCCCTCACAGGACCTGCTTCTCAGCGGGTCCACCTGGCACCTGAACACACGTGTACTTGTCAGTAACTGGCAACCGGATTTTATAAATGGCTGCCAGCCTCCAAAAACACATCCATCACCATCACTGTCGGGTGGTGATGGACGGCAGGTGGGCGTGAGGCTGGACCACACAGAGACGGGAGCGCCTGGCACTGCTGTCACTCTTTGTCACTGCAGCCAGCTGAGCGCCCCAGCTGCCAGTTGCCACCGCGCAAGGCATAAAACATACCCTCTGAGCGATCCTGCCAGCAGGGCTGAGCGGAGGCGTCATTATTAATTAGTTTCGCGATGTATGGCCCCTTAGATGGTACATGGTAATTGTGTTTAATTTGTGTATGTTTTAATTATGGCTCAGGCGGCGCCACATTTGATCCCAGTATCGTCTCAGTTCTGCTCCATGAGCATGTTTGTATTAATTTGCATTTGAAATGCGAAGCTGCTAGCTCCTGGGGGATGGTCTTCACTTCACATGCAGCACCTCTGTCTGAGGCTGATGCCAGGCAGGACTGCAGGACCGGAAGCTTCCCTCCCTGCAAATGGCAGCAGGTTTCCACCTTGGGCCGCCTGTGCCCTCCTGGAGCCCATCCTGCTGCACTGGCAGGGGACAGACGCTGCCTCTGCTCACAGGCCCCTCCTGTCTGAGGACAGACTGAACTAACCCCTGAGGATCGTGCCCGCCAAGCGCAGCCGGCACCCAGGACCGGGACGCTGAACTGGCCGCTCTGGGGGGGCTCAGCAAGGAAAACCAACACCAGGCGTGCCTTCTAGTTGAGCCAAAACGTAACCTCGGCCTTCTTCCTCAAGAGGGAGGTCACCTGCCACCTCTAGACAAGCAAGTACACTGTGTCCCCATCCTGACACCTTAGGCCTTCTTACCACACACAGGACAGCACTGGCTAGGGTGCACGTGGGCACCTGTCACCCTGCCCTGGGGGACTGGACCACGTGTGGGGTGACCTGCCCAAGCTGAGAACACAGACTTCCCCAAGAACGCAGGGGGAGGCCAGGGTGGCCCTTCCCCCATCCCCAGGACGCGGTCTGCAGGCACTAAATGTGCGTGTCCGACAGAGGGCTCCTGAGAGGGCTCACTGCTGAGGGAGGTCTGCCTCTCCACCCAGAAGGAGTAAGGGCCAGGGCCAGGTGCAGACCCAGACTGCTTGGGGCAGCAGTGGGCCCGCTGAGCCCCTGGTGGGGTGGGACAGAGGCCACACCCCAGTGCCTGCCCAGGGCTGTGTCTCCCCGGTACACACAGACTGTCTGCCGGCCAGTGGTGGCCCCGGACCAGCGTCTGGAAGCCAACAGGACACAGGCCCCGCCCCTAAACAGGCCCCACCCACAGCAGGACCCACTCCTCAACAAGCTTGCTGGCCTCTGGATGACCGACACCAAGTCCCAGAGAAACAGTCCCCTTGGGCTCCTAGCACAGCTGTCCTGTGAAAGGGAAATGCCTCTGAGAAGTGCGTCTGGAGACGTGGGGGTGGTGCCTCAGGTGACCCAGGTGGAAGGTGCATGAAGCCACGGCCACCCTGGGCCAGGGCGCGAGGCTCTGCGCCTCAGCCGCTGGGAGCGGACGCGATGGGGCAGCAGTGCTTGGTGCTGCCTGTCACACCTTCATCCAACACTTAATGTGGAAGAAAATGAAAAGGACAGGGAGGGGCATCAGAGGTCATGTTGCGAGTGGCCGGGGCTGCTGGTGCTTGGCTGGCCACCGGCCCCAGGCCCCGAGCCGGCCGTCCCGAACACCTTCCTCGCGTCTTCCTCAGGACCTGACTCAGCCTCTCGGGAAGGTCTGGACAGGTTTTCTTTGGTTTCCAGAAAATCTCCAGTAACTGCTGTTACAGTTAGAAACTCTTTTAAGAAGCGAGCCACGCCAATGAACAGACCCTGAGTTTCCACAAGAGGTGCTTCGTGGTATTTTAAGACTCAGCACTTAATAGGCAGCTTAACTGATGCTGCCAAAATTAATCCCCAACAAAGGGAATTTGGTCTTTCTCATTGAACTTATTTTTACATCCGCTTTGGCCGAGAAACGTGTTCTATAGTAAGTATTTAGTCCATGCACTGGTGGGAGGAGAAGTCATTGGCATTAGGGGGTTGGAGAGCGTCCCCAGAATTCACGCCCACAGGCCTCAGCACGTGACCTGACTTTCAAGAAGGGTCTTCGCAGATGTAATCTGGCCAGGGTCTCGACAGAATCATCCTGGATGTAGGGGGGGCCTCATGAGAGAAAAATGAGGACAGGGAGGTGGGGGGGGGTCTGAGAGCCTGGGCGGCTACGTGCCCAGGAACGCTCAGGACACTAGGAACCAGAAGAGGTGGAAGGACTGGCCCTACAGCCTCCACAGGGAGCCCGTCCCTGGACGCCTTGACTTTGGACTTCTGGATTCCAGTACTGTGAGTGGACCGACGTCCGGTGGTCAGCCGCCCAGCCTGTGGTCACTGTTATAGGAGCCCAGGACACCACACACGCCGTTCTTCTTGCACAGTCAGGTCTCCAGTGTTGAGAACACGTATGAAATTAATTATCATTTTCTTGATAGGCTAGGCATGTCTGAGGCTGAGGCAGACACGTGGTGACCGGGAGGTGACACACGGGCCTCATGGCAGAGCAGCTGTCTGCCCGTCACAGGGTGTGGTCCAGGGAGGTCACATGCTGTGCCGGCACCAGCTTCCTCCCCGCTGTCCACAATCCTCAGGAACTGTTGGATCAGACTTTGGAAAAGGCGAGGGTTGCGGTGCCCACCTTCCCATCAGATGCTTCTACGAGATCCGGGGCCCAGGGCGCGGTCACCTCCCAGCTGCCTGTGCTGATGATGCCTCCAGGGGGACAGCGTCTAATTCCAGAGGCAAAGTCTTGATTTGATCAGATGGCCCTAAAACATTCTAAGCTAAAAACTTATTTGTATTGTTTGCAATACAAATCATTTCCTGTAGTTTTGCTTTACTTACTAGGAAACTGCAAAAATGTAATTCAAGTTTTTATTTGTCGACTGAATAGCCATCTCTCCACAGGTTTTAAAGAACCATGTGGATGTGAATCATCCAGAAATTAATGCATTTGTTTATTTACTGAGCAAATGATTCTCCTGGAAACGACTGACTTTCCCTCCCTCTCTGAAGGTGCCAGATTAACAGGGCAAAGGAGGAAGCACTGGGTCTGTCAAGGGCCCGGTGCTGTCAGCCAGCACCTAACTCGGCCACATCAGCGGGTACGTCTGGTGACAGAGGTGCTGCAGCTACCTGCTCTGAGACGCTGCTGTGGGCGAGCCTTCTGGGGACCTGGCTCAGCCGGGGCAGGGGGAGGGGTTCTTTCGCGGCACCAGGCCCACCTGGACATGCCGGCCACTTCCGCAGCTTCCCACGGGCCTCTGGATCTGAACAGAGGCGGCACCCCCAGGTCAGGAGGCTCCGCCCAGAATCACAGCGGCAGCCCCACCTTCCAGTGTGGTCAGCCAGGGCTGGGCCCCCCACAGCAACTGCCCCGGCAGTGAAGCTGATGGAGGACAAGGGTGGGGGCTGCTGGGGCAGGGTCCTGCAGGGGTCACCGCGGGGACCACTGTCTGCTTCTTCTCAAAATCAGCTCTTTGTGGGAACTATATACTAAAAAACAGCATTTCAAAATTTCCTTATATTTGTCGGTTAATTTTGATGGAAAAGTAATCAAATGAAGATGCCCTTATTTTCCTGAAGGAAAGGAAGAGAAAGCTGGAGGAACTTATTAAAACTTAGGTACCCAACAAATATTGATACTAATTGGTCTGGAACTTTCCAGGCTTGCAGTAGATTCGGGATTCTTGAGGCTCCTTAGTCACTGTCGGAACAATGTGCCAGTTCTCAGGAGAAGCTACTGCCAGCTCACAGGCAGCCCCTTCAGCACGAGCTGAACAGAACTCACTCACTGCTCTGTACTTGGATTTTCAAGGTGATGTGTGCAGGCTGCTTTGGAAAAGGGTCCCGTGCTTCTGCTAACGCAGGAAACACGCACGTGCTGGCCCCTGTCACGTCTCCAGCGCTCACCTCTGCCCACCCTTGATCTCTGCTTCCCCTTCCAGGGTCAAAGGTGCTGGGCTGCGGGCCCTTTACCATCAACCCTGACATCGTGGCCGGGTAGGCTGCGCAGCCAAGCTTCCCAGCCTGGAAGGAAACACGCGCAGGTCCCAAGCCCCAAACGCAGAAGCACCAAGCAGCCCAGGTGCAGGCAGCACCACCTTCGCCGTGTGCACAGCCAGGGGCAGTGGCTGAGGGAGATCCATCTACGTCCCAGCCATCACTGCCCAACTGCTGAGATCACCCAAGTAGCAGGACCCCTTTCTTTAAAAATTGGGACAGATCCTTGAGGTCAGGCCAGGCTGCTCAAGATGCCAGGTCACGAGAAAGGGGGAAATGGAAGATGAGTCATGTAACAAACAAAAGTGCACAGCGTATCTCACGAATGGGCTGGGGCCCCCACAGGAACACATGTTCCTGACAGTACACAAGCTCCCAGCAGGACGAACAAGCAAACCCCTGACTCCCTGACAAGTCACCCCAACTGCACCAGCGAGCCAGGCGGGAGGCCCCCAGGGCCCGATGCCTGCGGGCCCCACGCCCTCCACGGCCGGCCACCCAGCTCAGCACACTGCACACCTGTGACAACTACGACCCGAGTCCGGAGCTCGGCCCTTTTTTGTGACATTTGTTCTATCAGGAAGAAAAGGCCACTGCGAAACGTCTCTGACCTTTTGCTGACATGCAGTCTGCTCGGCGGCTCCTGACTGATCAGCCTCGGTCTTCCGAGGACCCCTCTTTACTTTTCTATAAGGAGACCCTCCAGGTGAGTGGGCAGCTGCTCCAGGCACAGCGGAAGCCCTGGTTCCAATACCAGCCAGAAATGACCCAAACCCAGGGACTCAAGACCTAAAAATGTGGCTTTGCCAGTCCTAGTGGCCTAGAAGTGATGGAGGAGCAGCCTTCCTCCAGGGGCCAGGCTCTGTGGGTCCCAACAGTGCCGGATACCACGCAGATCTCAACCCGACGGGCACCGTTCCCGGGTTATCCACAGGCTCAGGGCCTGGGTCTGCACTACCTGACTGACCGGCTCTCCAACCTCAAAGTGAGGAGAGACCAGCAGAACCAGACAAAGGGTTGTGTGGTCCCCAGGGGAAGCCACGCTCAGGGGCTGCCCCTCCATGTCGGGGGACCGTGCTCTCCCAACGGTTACTGAGCACATCCAACCGTTTACACACGCACGTGAGGCTGGCTTGGTGAGGTGCCGCCAGCTTAATTAAATTAAAAAGAGGATTTCAATACAACATCACTCATTTCTGTCAACCAAAGGGAGATATGGGATGATGAAAAGCCTGCTCAGCCTGTCTTTAAGAAATAATTTTCCACAGAAGACGGAAGATTAATGTCTGACGGTATTTGTAACTGAGACTACTAATGGGAAGCTAATGACGTGGAGGGACCATCAGTACTTCGTATTATTTCTACTGTGGTCGCTACACGTGCACAATCCAGTCTGTGCCAGGTGCTGCGCCGAGCCCTCGGAGGGCCTGCCTGGCATAAGCTGCCCAGGAGACACCTGCCTGGACGAGAACCATGCCTCGCCATGTAGGTACAGGAGGCAGGCGGTGGGGTCTCCCCTTTGCTCCGGAGGCCCAAAGCTGTGGAGCACAGGCCAGCGCCCCCGCAGTGGACCTTATCACAGGGAAGCCAGTCCCAGTGCCTGGGCCACCGGCCAAGGAGGTGACTCCCCACGGTCACACAGGTGAGACCGGGCAGGGCTGCACTGAGCCCTGCCTTCCAACCTCAAAGCCACATGCTAGTGACCAGGCGGCAGGTTTCTGTCTGTACATGTTCCTTAGTAGGGACATTATGCCAGGGTGCCGAGGGGACACTGGCCCTGGCCTTGTGGTACACCGAGGAGACACACATCGCCTCCAAGTCCCCCAAGATTGAGTGACGTGGATGATTGATTAAATGAAACAGAATAACTGTTTTGCAGCCATGTGAACGAGCACCAGGAAGCTGAAACACTGTTGATGACAACAGAACTTCCACGGCATGACATTACGTGCTCTGGCAGCTAGCAGCAGCTGCAGAGGTCTGAGGGACAACAATTCATCTCTGAGTCCAGCAGTTGCCCCCATTTTTGACAGGAAGACACCTCTTTACTAGGAGTTTTTGCCTGAAATGTAACCAGTGGGAAGGGTGACACTGAACTTGCCCAGAAAGGACAACACTGCGTTGGAGGCTTTTCCTGACACAACAGAGCGCGTGGGCTCCAGACGGGGCTGGGCCAGGTGCCTACCTCCACCACGGACTTGGAATCCAGTCGGAAGTTGAAGTCACCGAAGACAAAGTAGGCCACTTTCTCGAATCGCTGGTCAATAATCCTGGGAGAAGAGAAGGAGACAGGTTACTGAGTGCGTCTGAGCCGACCGACCGGCTGCCATGGCTGGGCCATTGGCATCCATGCTGCCCAACGCACACTTTCTACCGCCTCCTGCGGAAGGCAGACTTGCACCCCGACACTAATTAGCACGGTGCCCATGGCCACACGAGCCCACCGGACAGCAAGCATGTGCTGCCCACGTGTTCTCATCAAGCTGGCCAGGTCTGCGTGAAGCCAATTTTGGAGGGAAATGTAGCCTGCACCAGGGGGAAGTGCTGGCACAAGAGAAGCCAGGACCCGGAGAAGCAGCTGGGAAGCTGGTGCAGTGCGGGGACAGGGGACCGTAACTGCACAACCAGCTCACACTGGTCTTCTTTCTGACAAGTCGCAGAGCCGATGTCCACTCACTGGCCAAGGACCACTTGTGAGCCCCTAACTGCTCCCCTCAGGGACCCACAGACTGGGGCAGGTCGCTGTCCAGGAAGACCCAGTGCTGAAACGCCTTAAAACCCCTCCCCAAACCCTGGTGGGGAGACAGGTCTGAGCCCGGCCCCCTGTGTCCTCCCGACCAAACTCACACATAAGAGCTCTTTCTTCTCTCAAAAGCCAATCACAGGGTTGTCTCCATGCTTTGGGGGGCAAGGAGAGGGGTGGCAAGCACGCTTAGTAACAGAACGGGGGAGGGGTGAATGGGCAGGTGGCCCGTGAGTCCACAGGTACCTAGGCCACCTCCGCCCGGCCTTTGGATGGTTCCTGCCAGCGGGGAAGGGACGCTTGAACTTGCTCTGCAAGTGTTTGCATATTATCCCCATTGGGATGTTTCCAAGTTAGAAGGTAACAGCAACTGCGTCCTTTTCCAGATATCGCCTTGCTTAAAAGTTCTCCTGCATATTTTAAGTCAATGACACTATTTCAGAAAGATTTCCCCCCGAAAAATGTGTCCACGGCAAGCATGTGACAGCAGCCATAGCACTGGCCGCCTTCACGTGGCCCTCAGAACAAGGAAACTGCGGCACTGCTGACACGCAGCCGCCACCACCTACCACGACCGTCTTTCCCCGAAAATAAGACCTCGCCAGACCACCAACTCTGTGTGTCTTTTGGAGCAAACATTAATATAAGATGCGGTCTTATATAAGACCGGGTATTATGTTATATTATATTATATTACATATTATATTATATATTATATTATATTATACCCGGATAAGACTGGGTCTTGTATTAATTTTTGCTCCAAAAGATGCATTAGAGCTGATGGTCTGGCTAGGTCTTATTTTCGGGGAAACACGGTACTCCTGATGCCAACAGGTCAATTGGCGAAACAGACGTGTCATCTGTGTGGAAGGAAAGTCTGTGACCAAGCTTCCCAACCTCACTGCCCAGCTGTGGCTTCAGTGACACACTTGCTGTGAAGAGCTGCAGGTGGGGCCCCAGGGAACCCTGCTCAGACCGCACCCCAAGATGAACTTAAAAGCCCAGCGCACTGGGCAGGCGAAAGCCCAGAAGCGTCCTCACCCGACCCTCACAGCTTCTGGTACCGAGACCCGGCATGCCCCCAGCACACCGTCATGCCTGAGGGTGCGGACGCCAGGGGCGCTCAGGGCACTTATCACCACTCAGCCTCCCTCACTGCATTCCTCAGCTTGAGAAATAAAAGATGAAAGACAGGTATCGTCTCACGCTTTAGGCTGTACGAGGTGGGTGCTGTGTCTTCTGCGGAGCTCGGCCGCCCAGGTCTGAGGACCCCGCCTCCTGCTCCTGGACTCCGTTGGTTAGTCCGGCTCCCATGAGAGGAGCCATCAGGAGCCCAGCAGCTGCCGCTCATGTGTGCATGGGCTGCGACGGTGAATTTGCCACATGCTATTTCACATGTGCGATCAGAGGGGAAAATGCTGTTTTTGTTTTAATTTGTGTGATCACCAGCGACTTAGACCATCTTCTCCTGTACTTGTTGGAATCTGCACTTTCCCTGTTTCTACTTGTTTCTTTTTAGTATATTTCCTTTCTCTTTTTGAATTCTAGGAGTTTCCCTGTCAATCATGATATTAATCCTCTTTCTTCTCAGTCTGTGGCTACCATTTTCATTTTGTTTATGGCATCTTTTGTCATGTGTATGTTTTAATTTTCATGCAGTCAAATACATCACCTCCCCTTCTGGCAGTTTCTGTCTTCTCCAGACCCATTCCATCCTTTGTCTTTAAGGTGGAGTTTTTAGGCCAGCCTTTAATCCATCTGGAATTAGTGTGAAGTAGGGACCCAGCCTGTTGATTTCCCGGTGGGACACTGATGGGCATCATTCAGTAAACACACAATCCTCTTCCCCCTGAGCTCCTATGGCACAAAAGCCCCCAAATTACACACGTCTTTTTCAGACTCTTTCTCTTCTTTTCTGTCTATCCTTCGTCCTGTATACTTAATCTGACTTCTTATAAGGAAGCCCCTCTTGTGAACAATTCTTTTAAAAACCACCCCGGCTACCTTCACCTTTCTCTTGTATATCAACTGCTCTGTCATCTAGCTAAAGTCCAGTTTTCCTTTTTAATTGAAATAATTTTTAATTTATATATTAATTTGAAGAGACAGGACATATTTTAACAAACTTATTAATCGTGCAGATGACCAGTAATTTCACTGCCTTGTTTGAAAATGAAATCTTTCTGTAGAGGAAATACGGCTCAGGAATGGGGACAGTAGAGACACTGGCAGACATGTGTGCCTGACAGCCCACGACGGCCACCATGCCCAGGACCAGCCACGCACCCCTCTTCCCATCCACCCTCACGAGGAGCCTGTGCTCACGGGACTCTGTCGGCAGGAGGCTAGCTGTCAATATCTCAGCCATCCTGAACAAAACTAACTAAACCTTTTTCTGCTGTTAAACATCATTAGAAGAAAAACATGGTTCAGAGAAGCAGTGCAGGCTCCTGGAGAGATGGGTGGGTGTGTCCTCCCCTTGGGGACATGGGCTTCCTGGTCCCACATGTTGTGACGGGTGGGGTCTGGGTCCTGTGCACAGAGGAAGCCCCAGCTGGAAACGAGAATATCGTGACGTGCTCTGCTGTCACGAGGGGCCACCAGCTAAGGGCCCGTCCTTCTCACAGTCCCCACTGCAAGGGTGCTGTCAGGAGGCCCCCCCCAGGACCAGCTAGAGGTGACAGGACAGTCACAGGGTTCAGTCACACTGTTCTCCAAGTAACCCAGACAGGCATTCACAGCTCGTTCCGCTGACGACTCCTGACCGCTGAGACCACACAGAGAAGCCTGCACCCCCACCCCCCACCTGTCCACAGGAGCCCCAAGGAGCCTAGCGCCCCTGGGAGGCACAGGGACCCCTCAGCAGAACGAATCTGCGTGTTGAAGCTGGGAGGCAGCCGCGGGCTCCCTCATCCTCCCAGCCTTTCTCCCGCTGGCTCGGGACCCGTCAGTTCTCCGCACCTCTCACAGACGCAGCCCAGCCCTGACCCCCAGCCAGTCAGCAGCCCGCCTCTGTCCTGGGCACAAGTACCACCAGCCCATGGCCCTCGGTTCAAGGAGTGGGCCAATCCACACAGCTCAGCTCCACGACGGCGCTCAGGTGGCTGAGGGTCGAAGGCCATGCGGGCTGCACGCCCCAGGGCAGGAGACCCTTAATGGAAGCGTTCCTTCTCTCCCTTCCTCTCCAGCTCCCGCTGCCCCACCCCAGCCCGCAGTTCTCAGCTGCCTCCTTGATGCTGAGTCGACGTCCACGGGCAAGCCTTCCAGACCACCTGGCCAAGCCAGCGAGCATGTCCTCTGTCCTCAGGGCCTCACCCTGCAAAGGCCTGATGAGGGAAAGACAGGAGAACCGAGAGCATCCCCAGGTCACAGAATGTTTCCTGACACCCGCCCATTCTTAGCATTTCCCAGTCACACACCTGCTCTGAATCTGAGCTCTAAGGAAAGGGGTTGCTCTGGTCGGATGCTGAAAGGTGCGGGCGCACTGGTGTCCTCTCCTGGCGCGAAGCGTCAAGCTTAAGCGACTCTCCTCACTTCTGATGGAAAGGAAATCAAAGGCTACAAAGAAGGGTGGACAGCTGACGTCCTGACTCTGAATCAAGGAAGCAAATAACTGGCTGATTAAATGGTGGAACCCACTCTGAGGTAAATTCCTGTTTTAAAAATGAACCAATTTCAGATTTAATAACGGACTGAATCAACTTAAAAACCCTGCAGAATGTTTACAGAGAGAAAACCGGCCCTCCCAAGGTTTTCCTTGAAGGCCTGGGACTCTCCCCACCACCCTTGGGCTGCTGCCCATGCTCTGAGGAGAGTGCCTGGTAACGGTGATGGACGGACGGGTCGGCGATGACGGCGAAGCATTTCATTGGCACGTCTAGAACCTTGTAAGACTATCATTAAAAACCTGAACTTTATCATATTTCCGTGCCCTGCTCTTTCTGATATAATGGCCTGAGCACATCAATAACAAGCCCGTCTGGAAGGTCGGCAGCGTGAGGCGCTGTCACAGCCCGAGGCAATTGCCTGAGTGCCAGGCCTGCGGCCTCCGGCTCTCACTTTTAATTTCAATAGAGTGCCATTTGGATCAGGAGAAAAAAAGAGTTGTTTTAAAATTAATTACCTTGTCAGGAGCTATTATGATTAAAAAGTAGGCCCACATCAATATTGTGTGCCTAATTCAAAAAGGGAATTACAAGAACAGCCATAAAAATCAATTTTTTGGGCCTTGAAAACAGAGTGTCTTTCTGTTTTGACAGGTGATTTCATTATGTGACAAACTGCGGTGACACTTGGTGCATCACAGAGGCCTGCCTGGCGAGGAAGGGCCGGGACGCCGTGCCCCAAGCTGCAGGTTACAGACCTCCAGTGACCGAGGCTGTCCCGAGAGGGGTCACTGCACGTTCAGAAACTACTGCATTTCCAGGTGGTCGCCCACGGGACTTCTTACCCCAAGAAACTGCTGTGGCTGGGACAGTGACGTGGCCAGGAGACGTCAGTCAGCCCCTCTGTGATTCCAACACGTCAGGGTTGTTCCTTTTTCATTTTTAACCACCAAACACCATGGAGTTCATATAGAATTAGAAATCGACTAGCATCAGTTTTTGGTTTTCAGATCTGGTAGAGACCACATTCTCTTCCAACAATTATAAATAGTGAAAGCATCCAGTCAGAATTAGAAAAACTAGAATATTTTAAATTCCTTAAAAGTTTCCTTTTAAACTTTAAGTTTTAAACTTAAAACATCCAACTGAATGGTGTATGAAACACACAGTTAAGCTGCTTTAAGTAAACTGACCAATTTGCTTTCCCTTCCTACAAATGGATGGGCTGCTTTCGTGCTGGGCGCAGCTGCGCGGGCTCTGGCCTGGAGGGCCGGCAGCCGCCACCCAGGTGGTCAGGCGTCTGAGCCCGACGCCAGCCAGCACAAGGGAGCCTGTTCTAAGATGGCTTGTCCCAGACACACCTGAGGCAGAGATGGAGGGGGAGGACTACGGGCAAAAGGCAAAAGGAAAAATGTGCTGACAGAACCCGAGCCAGTGTCAGGGTTAGAACAAAGCACCCAAATGTCCCTTTGGGGACCCCCCGGGCGTCAGGTAAAGTCCCCACGACCAATGAGCCCCAGGGGCCTCAGCAACCAGCCTGCTGACCCGTAGGCAGTGTGCCCTTGGCAAACGATACCTAAGGCCCCAGCACACAGCGCCCGCTGTGCCCACAGCCACACCCAGTCCCCAGTCACGGGTGCCACGCAAGCCCTCCACCTCCGGAGAGAGAGTGGCCTGGAGCGGTGTCAGTGCCTGCAGCCACTGCCTCAGTGCGCAGAGCACGGAGAACAGGCGGGAAGTTCTCGCTGGGGGCATGCAGTACAAAATCCACTCTCCTGCAGGCATCTCTGAGAGGCCACTTCCTGTCCTGGCCACTGGAGGCCTGAGGCCCCAATGCACATGTTGGAGCTCTAACCCCAGGTGACCGTGCTGGAGCTGGGCCTCCAAGGAGGACGTTACGGTGAGATGGCTCACAGGGTGGGGCCCTCATCTGACGGAACCAGTGCCTCGTCACAAGGCAGCAGAGCTCTCTCCACCAAGTGGGCACACAGCACGAGGCCCTGTCTGCAAGCAGGAGGCAGGCCCTCAGCGCCCGACCTGCAGCCCCCTGGTGCCAGGGCCTCGGACCTCCAGCCCCAGAGCCCTGAGCAGTGACTGCACTGTTTTAGCCACCAGGTTGTGCTCGTTTGTATGGCAGCCTGAGGGGACTGGGACAGCCTCACGCCTGTCAGGGCTGCTTCCTGGCTCTGGCCTGAGCCTCAGTTTCCCCATCTGTGCACTGCGATGGGCTCCAGCTCACACGGCTGCTTCTTGAGGTGCAGGAGGCAGGGGCTGGGGGGTGGGTGTCAGGTCCAGTCAGCACGTTGGTACTTCTCAGTAAATTACTGTCAACCTTCTAACACGCACGGCCCATCAGACACGGTTCGGACAGCCAGCTGGGCGGCCTGCTGGGTTTCGTCAGTGGTTGTCATTCTTATCCGATCTCTAGACAGCACCATAATGACAAACACGCTTTGTCCACACTGAGAACCACACCTGAACCCGCTCGTGCCACCACAAGCCCCACAGCCAGCACAGAAGACCTGTGTCCTCTGCTGCGTCATTCCTCACGTGTGTGAAGGAAAGGCAGGAGGTGGAGCCCAGAGCCCCCAGTACCAGGGAGCACAGGAAACTGCGCTCAAGCCCAACTCGTTCTGGGGAAACGCTGCCCAGGCTGGCGTGCGCATGAGTGCCAGCCGGCTTGAGGACGCACTGTGCCCAGTCAGGGCAGGGCAGCCGGAAGCACCTTCCCATGTCGCCCCGGATGCCAGCAAAACCCCAAGAACAAGACACTGAGCGAGCAGCGAGGGACGCAGCAGGGGGAGCTGAGCAAGCGCAGGCCGCTCCGGGAATGCCTGCCGAGCAGCCCCTCAGCCCTAATGACACTCGAGGCGCAGCAGGACGTCTGTCCAGCTGCTTGTGCTGCATGGGACGTGGAAATGTGGACCGTGCAAACATGCAACAGGCTCGCGCACGGCAGCAGTACAGAAATGCGTGTGACGAAAGGGCACGTGTGCACAGAACGACAGGCACTGAGCGCCAGGAGTGTGGGGAAGGGGCAGGGCTGGGCTCAGGACGCAGAACCTGTGTGGGTAGCGTCCACGTTTGTTTTTGTAATAAGAGGACACACGAGCAAACACAGGAAAATGTAAGGTAACAGCTGAGGGGGGCCACGACTATAGCCATCTACACTTTTCTAGACATGAATCTGTTTTCAATGAAATACAATAAAGGATATTACACATGTCATCAATCACCTGACAGTAAGGGACAATAAGCTCAGTTTGTTGGGACTGCAATAGGCTTCACGTGTCCTAACGGGAACGATCTTGCCTGGTGTCCTGAAAATGCGGCAGGGAGACCACGAGCCCTCACGCTGAGGGGGCAGAGGTGGCCGGGCTCTGGCCTGTTGGCCTGGACTCTGTGCCCTTCTAGCTGGGCTCCAAACAGACATGACAGCGGCCACCCAGGCTTCCAGGCCAAAGGACGCGTGGACGTGTTCGCAGCCAGCAAAGACATGGCATGCTGCCCCCTCCGCGGCAACCGGAGCCGGGAGTCAGGATGTGGGGACAGTGGGTGGCTGGCCAGTCAAGCACCCCAGATCTGCAGTGGTGAGTGTCCTTTGCCTGGAGACCGGCGGCCTTTCTTTGGCTCACAGAACAGCGAGGCAGGTTCTGGGAACGGTTGAAAGAGACACATTCAGCCTGGAGGGCTTTTGAGCAGCTGACAGCTGACTGATGACCGCCCTGCGGTGACAAAGGGAGCCGTGGGCGGCCGCGCCACATCGCCTCTCCCTGGGAAACTGACCGCCCCGAATTGTCCCCAGCAACATTATTTTTCTGGCCATCATCCCCTTTGAACACCCCAAATGAGCATGAAACAACTCTTTTGACCGGACATAAAAGTTAAATGTCCCAATGCTGATCAGATTAACTTCAGCC
The DNA here is from genome assembly GCF_964194185.1 of Rhinolophus hipposideros. Taxonomy (NCBI): domain Eukaryota; kingdom Metazoa; phylum Chordata; class Mammalia; order Chiroptera; family Rhinolophidae; genus Rhinolophus; species Rhinolophus hipposideros. Next base: position 588,066 of record NC_138061.1, read on the forward strand.
GTGGCGACAATGGACTGTATTTGTGAGAAAATAATGGGGGGACAAAGGGGCGCTTTATGCCAAGATTTCACAGTGGTAATGTAAAAATGTTTCTGTTGAACTAGGCCAGGCCACCTCTCAAAGGGGGGACAGAGAGCCCTGTCACTTGTGGAAAAAAAATCTCATTTCACGGCCGAGAGCGCCAGGATTTCAGGAAGTTGCAGCGGTTGGGGCCTCAGGAAGGACAGTGAGAACTAAGGTCTCTGCTGCAGGTTTAATCCCCAAAATGCTCCCCAAAGAGCTTAACTGTGTATCTGGGAGACAGACAGGCCTGTCCCTACGACAGGCATTCAGCCCCAGTGGCCCTCTGCACGCGAGCCCCTCCTGAGCCCGGCGGCTGCTCGCCTCCAAGTCTCTTCACTCACTGGGGGTTTGTCTTCTTTTGGAAACATTCATAACAAGACTAAAAGCAAAAGTCCACAAATTGCAGGAAAAACATAAAAGTTACTCTGCGATAACCCCTGAAGGACCCCTGGCTGCACCTGCTGACACTGAGAACCGTGTCTTCTGGGGTCTCACAGCGGAATCCGTGCCAGTGGCCGTGGGCTGTGGCCTTGGGCGTTGGGCTCACACGACGGCTCGGCCCAGGTGCTCGGGGCTGTCACAGCTGTCCCTGCTGGGAGGCTAAACTCTCCTGAAGTTCCCACACGTGAGGCAGTGTTTGTGTCTCCATCCTCCAGACACGCCTTTTACTTTGCAATATCCTTAGGTTTACAGAAAACTTGCGGACATTGTACCAGGCACCTCTCAGTGTGAACGTGGGGCTCCCACAGCAGCGCTTAGGGACGGGCCCAAGGCTGATGTGCCACCTGTCACAGGTCTGGTGCCACATGCCGGTGGAAGCGAGGGCTCTGGGAGCTTTCTGCAGAGATTAGGCCAGAAAAGGCGGGCTCCCTTCCCAGGAGCCTCCTCGCTGTTTCGCTGTGTCCACGGCCTGCAGACAATGCACCCAGCGGTTCCCAAAGCGTGAATGGGGCACTGTTGGTGGCAGCGTCCATTCAAAGGGCCAGCGTGGCATTGTCCTCCCAAGCGGCAGAGCAGAATGCAGTCTGCTGGTGGCTGCCAAAAGGTTAGCAGCCCCATGAAAGGGCGGCCGGTGTTCACGCTCCTACAGAAACGCCCTTTGTGCAGTGAGGAGGCCGGGCTCCCCACACGAGGGGCTCCTGGGAACGCACAGCCGCAGGACGGTGCCACACCCCACTGACAACCTGACCACCATCACCAAGACAGATGTTCACAAACCTGTGTCAGGCCCAGCTCCGTGGGAGGTCCCAGGGAGACCCTGCAGCCCACACAGAACCCGGCAGGTCCCAAGTAAGGTCCTTGTTCCCTGGCCCCAAGCTCACTGTCCCAGGGGTGGTGGCTCTGCCCGAAATCACCCAGCCTGGCAGCTCTCGGAGAGGACAGCCACGCCTGCTGCGAGGCACCCCCTCCCAGAAGGGCTGCCCTGAGCATTAACCGGGTGCCATCATTGTATTCTCCTTCTCCTATTGGCATTATTGTTAAATGTTACCACACACACCACCCTCTCTACCACCCCTAAATTGAGACAGTGTCCCACGCCAGGCACTGTGAGGCCAGTGTCCCCGAGTGAACCTGCCAAGGCCAGCACGGACATTTCTGGTTCCCTCGGGCCTCAGAACAGACAGGTGACATGACCCTGTGTGCTGGAGTCACTCCAGAGCCAGCTGGGTACGAACAGGCGACAAAGGACTCAAACACAACAGGTCAAGGGATGAGGCTCCTAGGACAGAGTGGCTGAAGCCCCCGTCACAGGCTGCCATGGGCCACACGCCGGCACCAAGCACACACGGGTCCCTGTGTGCTGAGGGCCCCAGCTCAGCAGGCAGGCGGAGAGCTCGGGCTGGGCTCAGGTCTACTCTGCCCTTTGCCACCTCAGGGGTCGCGAGGCTCCTGCACAACCCGGCTGAGCACATTCGAGGTTGAGGCCGGCCCTCGAGCTGCGGGAGCCACGGCAATGGCAGCAGCAGTCACACCCCGTGCGCTGCGCTCGGTTCCTCTGGGTGGGCCTGGCAGGCGGCGGCAGGGACCCAGCTGCTGGGTCAGGGCAAGGGCTTTGATCTCAGGGCCTCTGGAGGTGAACTGGTGCCACTGTTTCACGCCAAGCCCGCTGGCTGGGGGGAGGCCCAGGGGCGGCTGGCGGTAGGAGGGAGGGGTAGAGAGGTGAGGGGCCCTGGAGGAGCGCCGTAAAGAGGCTGGCTGGTGACGCAGGGCCAGGGAGTAGGGCATTTACGTGGACACACAACCTGGTGTCCTTGAGCAGGAGCAGGGGACAAGGTGGGGTCCTGGGAAAATCTGAACTTGCCCGGCAGAAATGGGAAGATGGCTGTCCCAAGCCCACGTGGATGGCTACCGTCACCCAGACCTCAGGACGCTGAGAGAGGACGTGGTTGAGACCTGAGAAGATGACAGACTTGGGCTCTGGGCTCAGCTCCAGCAAGAGGCCCATCTTCAAAACAAGAAGGACCCTGGTCCCCAGACCAAAGCTGCCCTATCAATCGGGTGCCAGGTCACCTTTGTTTCCATGGGGTCACCTCTCTGACCCCATGAAAGGTCACAGGAGACTTCCACCAACAGATGGAGGTTCCCATGGGGTCCAGGATGAGAAGGTCCTGGAAACCAGCAGTGTGAGGGGAGCAAGGAGTGGACGGTGACAAGAGAACGAGAAGACGGCCGAGAGCCCTGCACTGAAGACACCCGGGCTGCTCCCTGCCCCTCGCCAAAGGCCCAGAGCACCCCACGGCCATGCCAGGGGCTGCCCATGGCTGGTGGGGCCCCAGGGACACGTGCATCTGAGCCCATGGCCGAGATGTAAATGCCAGATTCTGAGACGCTGCAGCTGACAGCTGAGTGCTGCCATCGCTCCTGACATGTTTTCTCATCAAGCCCCCAACTGGAGGTGCAGCCACTCACCTCGGTCCACCCAGGGGCACGGCTGGAGCCTTGGGAAGGGATCACGGTTTGTGCCATACGAGTTTCATAGTTTGGGAAAACAGAGAAAGACACAGAGTAGGAGCGTCTGAGAGACAAGCCCCACCTCCTGGGCGGGGCGGGGCCACCAGCACCTACCGGTCAAGCACGTAGGCCAGGGCCTTGTGTCGGATGCCCGCGTACACCGAGGGGCTGGTCTCCCAGGCGACCAAATTGGAGGCGTCATGGAAAAGGTGTATGTTCACCAAGTCAAAGGCGCTGCGGACACAGAGAAGGGGACTAGGTGACAAAGGGCAGAGCCGAGGGCGGAGATTCCCGGGGGGTGTGGGGCCGGCCTGGCCAGGGGCGCCAAGCTCCTGCCCTCCTCCGCAGCTCCAGGCTGACCCAGGGCACGTCCACCCGCTCAGAGGGGGACACACGAGACCTGGGGTGTGATCTTTAAACATGTTTGTAAGTGTAGTTAGCTGCTCTGCCTGAAAAGGAAAAAGTCTTAGACACAATCACAGAAACTTTCCTTAAGCTGCCAGCCAAGCCAGGAGGGGCCAGAGGGGGGAGGGGTCGGGGGAGGGGGAGAGGAGGGAGGAGGAGGGGAAGGGAGGAGGGGGAGGAGGGAGGGATGGGGAGGAGCAGGAGGAGGGGAAGGAGGGAGGGGGAGGGAAAGGGAAGGGGAGGAGGGAGGCGGAGAGGAGGAAGGAGGAGGGGAAGGGAGGAGGGGGAGGAGGGAGGGATGGGGAGGAGGGTGTGGGGAGGAGGGAGGGGGAAGGAGGGAGGGGGAAGGAGGGAGGGGGAAGGAGGGAGGGGGAAGGAGGGAGGGGTAAAGGAGGAGGGGGAGGAGCGAGGGGGAAAGAGGGGGAAGGAGGAGGGGGAGGAGAGAAAGGGAGGGAGGATGAGGAAGGGGGAAAGGGGGGAAGCAGAGGGAGGAGCCAGCAGAGGTGGCTCAGGGCTGGTGCCCCTACCCCCAAATCCCCCAGGCTGGAGTCCCCGGCTGATGCTGGCAGCCCAAGAGGGGCACTCCAGGTTTACGTGGGGTGCAGGCTCCAGAGCAGGCCGCCGGCCCCTGGCGGTGTCCCGAGGCCAGGGCCCAGCAGTGCTTGTCCCACAGTGCTGCCGGGCTCCAGTGGGGTCCCCACCCTGTGCCTGGGCAAGTGTGTCAACAGCACAAGGATGGGCCTTTCCCCAGGCCCAGCTAAGGCGACACACACCCCACCCCTCAGACAGCACACACTTCAGCGTACAGGGGATGCAGGTCACCTTTGAAGGTTCCTGTCACACACAGAGGTGGGGCAGGCACCATGAGAGCTGCGGGCCTGCAGGAAGGCTGGCCCGAGGCTGGCCGAGTGCACATGGGGCTCTGCTCCACGCGTGCCCAAGTACCCCACAGGACACGCGACCAGAACACTTCCATGCACCTGAACGTGCCTGCGGTAGGGCCCTGGGCGAGGGGCTGCCTGGAGAAGCCGAGGCGCTGGGACTCTCGTGCCCACTGGGGAGGCGGTAGGGCCCTGGGCCTGTGAGCGCCTGGACGCTGTACTCACAGGGACAGGGAGACGATACTCCATGTCACCTGGTGTCACCGAGGACAAAAAGGGTCACAGAGCAGGGAAGGGGGTTTCAGGTCAGCACAGCCTTGGATGGAACATTGGACACACATCACTTGTGTGTGCAAAACACAAAAGGGAAAGGTGTGAATACGTCTGAAGTGCAGACAGCACAATAAACATACCAGTCTGCGACGCTCCATCTCGTCCGAACAAAGCCTTTTCTTGACCATTTGCACTGGAAAGGAAACAAGTACACAGGTAAGTGGCTTGAAAGAGGAAGGACAGAGACACTGACTCCCTCACAGTGACCTCAGGCCTGCAGTCAGGAGACAATGTTCATCCCTCAGCTGCAGGCCTCTGCCCAGAGCTTGGTGCCACTCGTGGTGCAGGCCAAGCGCATGGGCACAGGCTGGCACGCGCCATGCTCAGCGCACGGAGAAAAGGTCCAAACAAGCACGGCCACCACTGTCTCTTCAGCCCCTTCCCCAGACTTCAGAGAAGCTTCCAGGAAGCCACTGTGGGCTGGGCACAGGCGAGGGGCCCTCTGGGCAGAAGTGAGGACACCCTGGCCACGCATGAGGGACAGCGGGCAGAACAGCTGGAGAGCGACAGAAGCTCATGACCGAAAGGACAGGTGTGTGGCTGCAGGAAGGCCCCTTCCAAGAACACGCGTCCATTGGTGGCACCAGAGGAGGGCATCCAACCTGAAAAACCCAGAACTTATTCCTGCTACATTTCCCCTATCTCCCTAAATGACCTTTGCTCCAGAAGCTTGGAGAAAGGTGACTTGTTCCCCATACTCCTCTCATTGGTTTGTGACGTGAGAGGACCAGAGCAGGGGGTGTCGGGCGGGACCCACACTGAGCCCCTCCACAGCTGCCGGCAACCGTGGCTCAGACACCCACTGGTCTGGCACCTGCTTCATCCAGTGCCAGGGGCCATCTCCTCCATTCATGCCCAGGCCGAAATGATGGAAACGCCTGTGTCACAATGCCCAGTACAGGAGCCACTGGCCCCTGGGACCGCCAAGCACTGGAAGTGGATGACAGAAGAGCCCAATGTTGCCGTTTTATTAATTTTAATTTAAATAGCCACACTGAGCAGGTAGCCTCAGAGCCTAAGCAGTTTGGGGAGGAGGGTAACTGCCCAGCACCCCTTGCAACCCCCAGGAGACCTTGAGGGACCTCGCTGGATCCCCAGGTCACGTTTCGGCAAACTTGAGGAAGCTGGATGAAAAGGTCTGGTTCCCCTGGGTGGGTGTCGTGTGTTTTGTTCTCTCTGGTGCTGCATTTGGGGACAGGACACGGGGTGAGGAGATGGGCCCTGGGTCAGGCAGGGGTGGGAGGCGCGGCCGGGTGTCACGTGGGCCGGCACGCAGGGACGGCGGTAACCACACGAGAAGCCACCTAAGCGCTGATGACGTGTGCTCCCTACATGCACGAAGGGCCCACAGGAGCGGACGGGGCGACTCGAGGCTTCTTGACGCCACACAAACAACTCGGCACCTGAGGGCTGCCCTGGACCCCACACCCCCTTAGCTCCCAGCCTATTCGGTGTTTTACTTCCCTAACAACAAACTCCATAGGCGGTGTCTGCACACGGGGTCCTGTTTCTCCCATCAGCCCTCGCAGCCGTTTGTCCCACAGCACTCTCGTCAAGGTCACCTTCAAGGTCAGCACCAATCCCCAATGGAGGTCTCTCTTGGCTGTATTCCAGGCGAATGTCTTACGTTGCCTCTGCGTCACCAAGTGACCCTGGTTTGGACCTGTATCTGCAGTGACGGCGTCACATGCCTGATGGGGAGCAGCCTGGGCTGCGGGGTCTGGCAGACCCAGCGCTGATGCACTCATCACACGCATTCCCACTCATCAGCATACGGGGCGGGTGTCAGCACCAGGAAACTGAGGCGCGGAGGTTAAGAACTGGGCTCAAGGGCACAGAGCAGGCAAGTGGGGCAGCCGGACTCCAGACGCAGGGTCGCTGGTGCTCTCAGGCACCCACCCCCGGGGCAGGCTGCAGCGGGAGCCAGACTGGTTACGGGGTGGAATGGATCCATGCCACCCTGGCAAGGCCCACTGCCCCTGTCGCCAGAGCAGGATGCAGGGACATCCTCCCGGGACAGAAGGACAGCTACCTGGCTCGGTAGGGAGAGGGGTCTGACATGCATCTGCTGTCTGCCAGGCCTGCCCCTGGTCCCTCCTACAGAGCCAGCAATTTGCCTTCCGTCAGGCCCCTGCTTCCCGTGTGAGTCCCTGCACAGCCGAGGGACTCCGCCCCTCAGTGACCCCGAGAGGCTGTTCCCAAGCACTGCCAACCTCTGTCCCCTCCCGCCCCCCGACTCTGGACCTAACCCTGGAATGCGGGGACACCTCAAGGCCATGGTCCAGGCTCCTTCACCTGGCACTGCCTCCGGCACTCCTGCATTTGAGAGGGGCCCTGAAGCCCCTCCCCTCCACGGTGCCCACCAATACGACCCCTTCCTTTGGCTGCTGGAGGAGGGGTCCGTTCTACCCCTCAGTGTCAGAAAGTAGGGCTTGCAGGACTCAGATGTGGCCCCTTCCCCGCCCGTCCCTTCCGGCCTGACAGGCTCCGGGGCGGGCAGGCTGCGAAGGACGCACAGACGTTTCTGGGTCACAGTCCCTGCAGTGGGAGCAGAGTGAGCAGGTGCAGGCTGGGAAGGTGCCTGGCTGATCTGCTCCCACCCAACGTCTATGTGCTACGCTTTCAGGTCACCGGCCACCTCCTGAGAATGTTGAGGACGCCGGGCGATGGTGGACGGGGCCAGCAGGGGCTGGCGTGGCCGCTCTTGCTCTCCGAGAGGTTATCACCATGAAATGAAAGCCACGTCACTCTTGGGGGTGGGGGGCTGCCATATCGCTCACCCACAATATGAAGTCTCTGCTCAGACCCCTGTTAATAGGATTCCTTTAGGCAGCAGATGGATTGGGAATCCAGGCGGTTTCATCTACTAAAAGACGGCATAAATCAGCTCTGAGAAAGGGGCTGCGCAGAGCCTGTCGGCGCACAGCCGCCCACGAAGGCCGCCCCGCAGCATTCCTGAGATGAAGTCATCTTTCACACGAGGCGGGGGTGCCCGTGATGCATGGGGCCAGCTCTTCCGCGCGCGAGGCAGGGACGGCGCGGCCTGATCGACTGCACCACTCACTCTGCGCTTAAAAATGGGCTCCCATTACCTGGAGTGCTGCTCCCAGAGGCGGCATCTGAAATTCATGCCAGCCAAGAGCAGCCGTAAATCAGCAGAGAAAGTTTTGTTAGTTTTCTGCACACTGGGCTGTAATTATCCAGAATAGCTTCCACGATGGTAATTACACTTACGTTATCCTTAAGTGACGGCAATAAAAGAAGAAGGTCTGTCTGAAACTAATCCCCACCCCAACGTGTGTTCAAACAAAGCTCAAGGACTGGCCCCCGGGCACCGGCCTTGCGGACGTAGGGCCCAGTGCCCCTGCCGACCCGGATGGTGAGGATGCTTTGCACAGTTCAGCAACCTGGAAAATGCCCCGCGGTACTCAGGACGTGAGGTGGTGCTGAGTCACACGCGATCCCCTCCAGGCCCTCCCCAGGACGGAGGGACGCCTCGGTCCCCTCCCAGGACGGAGGGACAGCTTGCTCACATCTAGAAGCACTGTGACTTCACTTGCAGAGCCTCGCATCATAAGACCAAATGGACCGACACTGAGACTATTCCTAATGTGACAGCATCTCGTCAATGGGAGTGACGAGGGCCACCCAGCATGGCCCCTGCCCAGGTATGATGGTCACCTCATCCCAGCAACATGCTGCTCTCCAGTCCACAGACTGGGGTCCACCCACCGACACCACAAGGTCCATTCCTTCCAGATGCGCTTTCGCTGTGGCCTGTGGGTGTGGCGGTGCGGTCACTCTGGGGCCAGGTCTGCTGACTGCGGCGACCCAGGGAAAGGAGGTGGGCCCTCGTTGTCCATCACCAAGGCCGAGGGCCGTGCCCCAGCCCCACCAGGGTGTCTGGCCTTCTGGGGGGGGGGGGTGGCCAGGGAGGTGGGACTCCATAGCTGAGGCCCTCAGCCTGAGCCCCGGCCTCCTTGCCCCACGCCGCCTGGCACTGGAGGGAAAAGAGCTGCCAACCCGACACGCTGGGACCTGGGGACCGAGTCCCAGCAGAGCCTGAGCGCCTGGGGCGGGCCGGGGGCCTGTCCATACAGGGAGCCCACGTAGGGAAAGGTGGGAGCTGTGAGGTGCTGGCGGGGTCAGGAGCGCCTGAGGCTGGCGGCCCAAGGGGCCTGCTGTGGCGCCTCCTCCACGGGGGTCGTCCCACACAGCACGCAGCCCCTCTGTCCACTGAAGGACACACGGCCGTCACAGAAGCCTGCTCTTCAGGGAGCAGCACCGCTCACAGCCCACAGACGCTGGCAGCCCCCAGTGACCTCGTCTCTGAGGACAAATGTGCAGTGAGAGGACTGAAATTCTGGGGTCGCCAAAATGCGACAAGAGGACAGGGGGCCACAAGGGGGGCCGTGCGTGTTCCTGGGGCAACAAGGCCAACGCTGGAATCCAGCACAAGCGGGGGCCTTGGGGAGCTTCTGGCCTCGGGGAGCCTGTGAGCGGGGCGGATGCCCTCAGAGGTGTCAGCAAGGGCCACCGGCCGGAGACGGGCGTGCCGGGGGGTTAAGCCCGTGGGCGCCCCAGGCACACAGGAGGGAGGGGGCTAGGGAGAGCGGAGAGCACACCTCCAAGGGCCAGGACACCTCTGCAGTCTGGGGCCAGCACACCTGGCAGGTGCTCACTGCCTTGGCTCAGCATCGGCAGCAGTTCAAAAGTCTCAAGTGGCGATTAAAGGAGAGATTCCAAACAAGATACTGAACCGCTGGGGGGAGGGGTGTGGTCTCAGACCCCCCCCCCCCACCAGCCTGAATCGTCACCATGCAGGCCCTGTGTCCAGCACTGCCCACCTGCCATCCAGGGTCACCCTCAGCCAGCCCTGGTCACCCTCAAGGCCACCCCCAGTCGGCCTCGCCTTCCTTCCCAGGTGCAGGGCCCCTCCTGGTGCCTGTGGCCTTTGCTGACACCTCTGGTGGCCCCCAGCCAGCCGCAGGTGGGGGTCAGTGCCCCTCCTGGGCTGGGACTGGACCCTAGGATGAGAAGGGAAGAGCTAGGACGAGCCCAGGTTTCCAGCGCAGCCACACATGGCCAGTGGTGCCAGTGACGGAAACAGAGAGGGGCCTGGGGGCTTCTCACCTAGTGACTATTGGGCCACGAGCCGAGGGCAGCTGGGACCCTCGGAGCCTCTTCTTGGCCAGCTCCTGGCTGTCCCCCAACCACCCCAGGGGACCTGTTTAAGCTTGCTCTCCTTTGGCTGTGACGGCGGCAGGTCCGGGAAGTGGCCGAGACACTCCCCCTTTGCTGCTGCAGCCCCTGGTCACTCTCAGGCGAGGACCCAGCCAGTGTGGGCCGGGGTGGGGACAGGGGCCGGGAGCTCAGCCATAACTAGACTCGGAAACCGACTTCTCGACTCTCATGCCTGCAAGGGAATGGGCCCCATCCTCTGACAAGAGCCACCGTGGCCAACGTTCAGGGAGTAGCAGCAGGACTCGGACGAGCTGTCCTCCTGGGAGGTTGAGGGCGGAAGCTTCCAGAGCTTTCCCGTGTGTCTTCCTCCAACCTCCTGAGCAGCTGGGCAGTGGAGAGCCTCGGGCGGTGGGATGGGAGGCCGGCCTGAGCAGCGTGACGAGACTGCCCAGCCTTCACGGAGGCGCCACTGTGCCTTCACCCGGGCTTGGCGGAAACGCAAGTCAATCAAGTGTGACCATGTTAAAGCCGGCTCGAAGCATGGCGGTCCTCTGCTCAGCGTGCCCATGACGGGAGGCAGGTACGCCGGTCTTCTACTCCAACACCTAAGCACTTGGGAGTCGCTGTCACATCTGCCCATGCTTTATAGGACGACAGAGGACAGGGTGACCAACTCTGATCAACATGTGAATTACTCTGGATTAGGAGACTCCGAAAGCGCTGGCTGGTTTACTAAACAATACCACAATCCGAAATTGTGTGTGCAGCGTAATGGTGCCTAAAAACAATAAAACTATAAAAAACACATTACAACCCAAAGGAAACACATGACCTTTTCTGATGGTGTCCGAGTGCTGGCTGGTAAATAGCCCCACACTTTCCCTAATTCCTGAACTCCGTGTGGAGTAGCCACTACCATGGGACACAGGGGCAGCACCAAGCTCGGGCTCTCAGTTGGGCCTCTCGCTAGCCGCCCTCCCCCCCCAGGCTTCATCTGTGAACCAGCCAGAGGGCCCATCACACACACAGGGGACATGAAGACGCCCCCTGGGTCGCGCCCCCGCACACGGTAGCTGTGTGGGCCACGTGGTACTACTGGCTAGATTTACCCGCTCACACCGAGGTTTGCCAGAGGCCCCAGAGCACCCCAGGCCCAAAGGGAACCGACGATTATGTTCCTACACCGTTGGGGACGGTTCCTTCGCCTGAAAACAATAGAAAATTTACCCACTGATGTAATGATACACATGGCACATTCAGCCCTTTCGTAAGACGACCCAGACCCAGACGAACACACGCACGTTTTAGAACCTCTTGGAAAGAGAACACAGGCATGACAGCCCGATGTGGCCTCTACATGAATCTAAGATTTCACGTCCTGAACCTCACTTCTGCCGTGAGGAACCGCATGGTGAGGAAGGGGCCGGCGGCCGCGACCCACCTCGGGGAAGTAGTCCTGCGGGAACTTCTCCTTCTCCAGCATGGGTGTGCTCTCCAGCGTGTCCGAGTAGATCTCTTTGCCGGTGACCTTTTTATACTTCTTAGCTGGAAAAGAGCAGGGAATGACATGAATTGCCTCATCACGACACCCCACCCAACAGCCAAGCGCTGCACAGGGTCTGTGTCCGGCCCACGCAGCCCTGTGGGGCCCGGGCAGGCCAGCTGCTCCTGGGGACACCGTGGCTGGCACACTGCCGCCCCACCTGGAATGTAACACTCCACTTCATTATCCCCTAAGAGCTCCCAGCCGGTAGATTTACGGGGGCTAATTGGCATCCTCTGTTAAAACGTGAGTATATTTAAGAAGGCTGTGGAATTACCATTTGCTCACACCTTAATACGAATTTATTTAATAACATTGATTTCCTCCTTGCATGCAGCCAACATCATTCATGTCCAAGGACAAGGACTTTTTATGCGAGACGGAGACAGAGGGGCACTCCCCAGGTACCTGCCTGTCACCTCACCGGATGTGGCTCGTGTGCTCCAGAACCGGCTGGGCTGCCCCCTGTCACCGGGCTGCCCCCTGCACACAGGGTTGCTCTAGTTCTCTAACGCCTGGGCCTGGGCCTGAGCTTCCCTCAGACGGAATCCCCATGCCATGGTGGGGTCTGGTGAACAAACACACGAGTCTAGTCCTCAAACCTGTGGGGGGCCCAGGTCAGTGGGGGGCTGCCAGCCTCCCCACAAGATGCCACACAGGGAGCTTGGGCAGCATGTGGGGCTGCAGAGACGAACACAGGGAGACGCCAGCCCAGACGGCCACCATACCTGCTCCCACCAGCTGCCAGCCTCGCATCTCATGTCCCTCTGTTCCTGGGCCACCAATGTCTGAGCCAGGGTGATGTTAGGAGATTCTTGGGGACCAATAAATGACTAGCTGTGCAGCCAGAGGATGTCATGCTCTGTGTCCCACGAGCAGCTCAAATCTGTAGTTTCTGGAGGGCCATCCACCCCAGGGACCCACAGGCGTGAGGCAGGGATGCAGTTGTCTTGGGACAGGGCGCTGGGCCCCTCCACTGTGAGTTGGATACGGAGCAAACCGCAGGCACAAGCAAAGCACTAGAGGTGGGGCCTTGGAGAGGCTGAGTGTGGAGCCCCGGGCAGTGATCTGGACGAGAATTTTAGCGACTTAGGGAACGTGGAACAGAGCACGTGGAATGGAGCCGTTCCTGGGATAGAGCTGTGGGCACTCTGTACCCACTGTTTTCTGCTCTTGTTCCCAAACACGGAGATGACCTCACTGCGTCTGGTTCTGAAGCTGGTCCCCTGAGGTCCCCTTACCAATCAGCGTCACCTCTGAAGGCCCATCAGAGTAAGACGGACCAATCGGCTGGGAGGTGGGAGCCCCAGGGGCAGGGCCACAGGCTTCTGTAAGTAAACGAGTGACCCCCACGTGGCTGATTCCATTCATAACACCATTTGTGACTGGAAACAGCACAGAAGCGTGTCTGATCACAAGAAGCTCCTACCACGACCACCCACCACCTCTGCAGGACAGAAGCTATCAAATGTCACCCACACGGCCGGCGTCACACTGGGGGAGGTGGACGAGGGCTTGCACAGGCATGGCACACTGTCTCCAGGAGGCAGGCAGATGACGTAACATCGCCGTGGGGACAAAGGCCCTGAGAACAGGTGTCCCACGGGCACCGCGGTGGTGCTCACGGGCTTCGGCTTGCAGTGTGACCTCACCCCAGTCCCGTCCATGGCTCTGACCCCTTGGAGCACGGAGAAGATGGGCACGGGACACAGATAAGGACACAGGACGTGGTTTGGACCTCTGGGTGCACAAGACTGGGGACAGTGTCATCCTGGGAGAAGGCACAGAGCCGCACGACACGGAGCACACACCATTACCGAGCATGGCCACAGGGAGAGGCCTGAGTGACACTGACAGAGGAGCCAGGCCAGCCCGGAAGGAGGAGGGACACACAGGGAGCCACTGCCAGAGCGAGAGGGCGGGGCCTGTCTGGAGGGATGAGCACGGGGAGCAGGAAGACGAAGGGGAGCCCCGGGCCAATGAGGTGACCTCCGCTCCTCCAGGTGGTCACCTCGTCCTGTACTGGAAGGTGCTCGATCACACCACCGGGAGGGGTGGCCTGAGGGGCTCTCAGATCTGCTGACCCCTGGGTGGGGAGACGGTGGCGCGACTCACACTGTCCCTCACCGATGAGGGCGGTGTGCCCATCGCCACGCTGCCCCCCAAAGGCCCTCAGCCAACAGCCAGGGCTCAGCGTCAACCTCACCCATGCCTGAGGATGAAGAGCATTCTTCCTAAAAGTCTGTTCAGGCTCCGGGTTCCTCATGGCCGAGGCTGACACACCACAGTAGGTACAGGAGCCCATTCGTGAGCTGCATGGTGGTGGGTGACCCCAGACAGACACTCTGGGCAGACGCCCAGGACAGACTCCCCCCAGACGGACGTCCCCAGGATGGACACCACAGGACAGACGTCCCCAGCACAGATGCCCCAGGACGGACGCCCCTAGGATGAATGCCCACTGGACAGACACCCACAGGACAGGCACCCCTGGGACAGGTGGCCCCAGCCCTCAACGCACTGGGTGTGTGCCGACGCAAACAGACCAGCAGTGCGTTCACCTGGGACAGCCATGCTGCACAGCAAGGGTCTGCAGTATTTTATGAAAATGCAGAATAGGGTGGGGACTGCAGGAAGGCAATTTTGCTCAAGATAAAAACCTGTGTCACGTTGGAGGAAAGAGAAAGATCAGGGGAGCTGTGGGGGTGGCAGAGGTCTTCGTCCTCTGTTAAAAAAAATAGACTATTTTTAAAGCAGTTTTTTTTTAACAGTATTTTTTTTTTTAAGATTTTTTATTAGGGAAGGGGAACAGGACTTTATTGGGGAACAGTGTGTACTTCCAGGCCTTTTTTCCAAGTCCTTTCAATCTCAGTTGTGGAGGGCGCAGCTCAGCTCCAGGTCCAGTTGCCGTTACTAGTTGCAGGGGGCGGAGCCCACCATCCCCTGCGGGACTCGAGGAATTGAACCGGCGACCTTGTGGTTGAGAGGACGCGCTCCAACCAACTGAGCCATCCGGGAGCTCAGCGGCAGCTCAGCCCAAGGTGCCCTGTTCAATCTTAGTTGCAGGGGGCGCA